>NW_024870680.1:16842500-18042500 GCF_019054845.1 Dipodomys spectabilis
TTTCTCACAGACTTTAAGAATTGGAGCTATGGCTTAAATGGTAGAGCAACAGTCTTGAATGAAAAGGCTAAGGGACAGACAGTGCTCATATAAACAGTAATGGCACAAACAGTTTTTTAAAAATGTCATTGCTCTGAGTTGACTAAACTTTCTGTCACCTAGCCCTTACTCATTAGGGTGCAGTGACACTTTGAAAGCCACATTGATTTCTGTCTGTATTTCTCTCCACCCAGCTTTGATAGAGCTGTTGGGGTACTTCTGAGTCTGAAGTACTATGTTTACTACAATCAATCTGTTGTTGTTTGGATGGATATCTATGATTTTTAAAGACACAGAATGATGAATACTGTGGCATTCTCTTTAGGAGAAGTATCTTCTTCCATCACTTTCTTTCCTTTCTTTTCTTTTTTTCCTTCCTCACTCCTTCCTTCCTTCCTTCTTTCCTTCTTTCTCTTCCTCCGTGTGTGTGTGTGTATGTGTGTGCATGCGTGTGTGTGTGTGTGTGTGTGTGTGTGTGTGTGTGTGTGTGTGTAGGTCCTGGGACTGGTACTCAGGGACTGGGCACTGTCCCTGAGCTTTTCTGCTCAAGACTAGCACTCTACCATTTGACCACAGTTCTACTTGCAGCTTTTTGGTGGTTAATGGGAGATAAGAGTCTCTTAGACTTTCCTGCAAGGGCTGACTTCAAACTGTAATCCTTATGTCTCAGCCTCCTGAGTAGCTAGGATTACAGGTGTGAGCCACAGGCACTGGGCCCTTCTCCCCATTTTAAGTTGGCATTGCATTCAAGGAAGTTAAGATGTCAAAGAAGCTATGAGTAATTCCCTCTTACCCACATACCAGAGGCCTGATTCAATTTCTTGATTCTTATGTAACACTTTGTGGAAAGGTCTCAAAGCTATCTGGCCCAAGAGCCCTGATTTTGTTTCTTCTAGATTAACCTTTGTTCTCAGTCTCCCTCTGAGTCCCACTGCTTCAGTATCATTCCAAGGAGCCAGCCCAGCCCCTGGGAAGAGAACTCTCCCTTTCATCCCTGGCTAAAAAATTCTGGGTGTAGATTTTCCTTCTTTGGCACAAGTTTGGCAGCCCTCCCACCCTTTTCTTCTTGGTGTTAGTGGTGTTTGAACTCAGGACTTCGTACTTGGTCAGCCTGCTTGCTTCGCTAGTGCTCTACCATGTAACCCATGCCTTCTGCCCCGCTTTTTTCTGGGGGGTGTGCACATACGCACGCGTATCAGTTCTACTACTTACCATGACTCCATTTCTGACTGATAGTTAATTTACAATAAACTACTCGTGAATTTTGCTGCCCTGCCTGGTTTTGAACAATGTTCCTCTGATTTTAGCCTCCTGAGTAGCTAGGATAACAGGCATGAGCCACTGGTGTCTGACTTTCTGGTTATTTTAGACATGGAGTCTTGGAGACTTTTCTACATATACTGGCCTTGAAACAAGATCCTCTGGATCTCAGTCTCTGGAGTAACTAAGATTACAGGTATGAACCATTGGTACTCAGTTAGCCTTTTTTTTTTTCAAAGTTTCACTGTATGCAAAATAAGTTCAGCTTAGTTATTTATCTGATGTAGCATTTCTCTTGCTGCAGTAATTCTTTGACCTTAGTTTTAGAGGCACCTCTCTGCTTTTCTTCTTTCTAGCTTACCATCCTAGCTCCTATCTTTCAGAACATTCTCTGCCCTTAATATAGGCTGGGTACAAACTGAAGTCTGCTTAAGTACTCGAGACAGAATAGAGATGATCAAACCTTCATGTCATTGTTCTTCAGGTGAAATCTGCTCCTTAGGTTAAGGAAATGGCCTGTCCCCATTCTTATGAATACTTAACTATATAGGAGCTATACCATCACTTATCAGTAGGGGCTCACAGTTTATAGATGACAACTTGGATGGAGTTCAAGTTCTGTGGTTCTGCTAATACATTCAAACCTTTCCTGCTTTGTGATTCTGTCATTTGAACTCAGGGCCTTATGCTTGCTAGGCAAGTGCTCTCTCACTTGAGCCATGCTCCATGCCTTTTTTGCTTTCGTTTAATTTTCATACATAGTCTTCATTTGCCAATGGCTGGCCTTTCAACATGATATTCTTACTTTTTACCTCCTATATAGCCAGGAATACAGGCGCATGCCACCTTGCCTAATTTGTTTTTTAGATAGATCTCACAAACATTTTTGCTTAGCTGGCCCCGAACTACAATCATCCTGTCTTTGCCTCCTATACAGCTGGGATTATAAGAGTATACTACCATTCCAGCTCTGTCCTATTTTTGTTGTTGTTGTTGGTCATGGGGCTTGAACTCTGGGTCTGAGTGCTGTCCCTCAGCTCTTCAGCTCAAGGCTAATGCTCTACCACTTGAGCCACTTCCGGTTTTCTGGTGGTTTACTGAAGATAAGAGTTTCACAGACTTTCCTGCCTGGGCTGGCTTTGAACTGTGATCCTCAGATCTCAGCCTCCTGAGTAGCTAGGATTACAGATGTGAGCCACCACTGCCCAGCTTCAATCCTAATTTTTTTTTTTTTTTGGTCAGTTTCTTAGAATAAACTATTTGGACCTGGATATGTATGTATGCATGTATTTATGTATTCATGCAATTTTTTTTTGAGACAGGCTCTTGCTCTGTACACAAAGCTAGCAAGAGCTTTCCTGTTCTCAGTCTCTAGTGTTGTAATCACAGCATGTAATTACAGTGCTCTTTACAGTGCTCTCATGCCTAGCTAAGTTTACTCATGAGATGGACTGTTTCTATGCTGTCCAGGATGATCACAAACTCCTAGGTTCCAGTGACCCTTCTTTCTCAGCCTCCCAAGTAGCTGGGACTTTATAAATGTCATCAAACACAGCTTGGATATTAAAGTTTTAGAAGTCCAAGCAGGAGCTTTGAGTCTGACCTGAATTCAAGTCTAGTCTTACAGTGTATTAGTTTGAAGACCTCATTTTCTTGTCTATGGTTTCAGATGAAAATGAGATAGTCTTACAATTGGAAAGCCCTTGGGCTAGAGAGGCATTTCTAGACACAAGCAGTGGCAGTAGTGCATCTTAAGTGTGTAATGGTAGTCCTTAAAGTGGACTGACTATATGAGTTTCAAGAGAGATCAAGATGGTGGTGTAAAACTGGTAGTATAGCAGAAGATACATTGTCAGCTGGCACTCAGGCAAGAGTCTCAGTTGCCAGAGAAGCTGAGCTACACATCAGAGAGAGTAAGCATAGTTTGCAATCTGTCCTAGTGCCTTAGCCAGATACAAGATGAGGCAGCAGCTCCCCCAGATGGTATCCCTCATGTTTCGAGGAAAACCCAGACGGTGACCTGCTTTGACAGACAGGGAAATTATTTCTCACTAAGCAGGCTGTTGTTTTCCTTCCTCCCTTCTTTGTTGTGGAGTCTGTATTGTCTATGCTGGAAGGCAATCCTGTTGATGACAGGGATTTGTTATACTCATAGGTTTTTGTTTTCTTCTTTTTTGTCTTTATGTGTCTATTTCTATTTGTGTCTTCATTTGTTTTGGTGTCAGTCCTGGGGCTTAAACTCAGAGCCTAGGTGCTGTCTCTGAACTTTTTCTGCTCAAGGCTAGCATTTTACCAGTTGAACCTCAGTTCCTCCACTTCCAGTATTTTGGGGGTTAATTGGAGACAAGATTCTTATGAACTTTTTCCTTCCTGAGCTGCCTTTGAACCATGATCCTCAGATTTTAGCCTCCTGAGTAGCTGGGATTATAGGCACGGGTCCCTAGCAGCTGACTTTTTTGCGTTTGTTTTTATGTGAATATATCATTTTGTGTTTCTGTGAGTATGTATCTTTGTGCATTTAGATATGACATTGAAGGAAGGAGAAGGACACTGAGCCCAAGGAAGGAGGAGCTAAGAGAAAGCCCATCAAGTCAGAGAACAAGGACAAAGTTAGGAGCAAAAGTATAGTATGCAGGACCAGAAAGTAAAAGCACAGTCCAAAGATGCTGTTATTCTAGGCAAAATCTGGGCCCTACAGAGTGGTAGGCAGATGCAAGGATCATCTTGCAGCTTCTGATCCTCCCTCTCTCCCTCCTTCCCTCCTTACTCCCTCGTTCCTTCTCTCTTTTCTCTCTTCTTTCTTTCTTGCTGGAACCAGGGATTGAATTCAAGCCCTTGTGTTTATTCAGCTTGTTTTCTTGGCTGGTACTCTACTACTTGAGTCAGGTCTCTAGACTGACTTTTTATTGGTTATTTTGGAAATAGAGTCTTGAAGACTTATGCTTAGTCTGACTTTGAACTGTGATCCTTCTGATCTCATTTTCCTGAGTAGCTAGGATTATAGGCATGAGCCATTAGAGCCCAGCTCTGACCTTTTAGGAATTGGCAGCTGGGTTTCATATGTTACTGGTATTTTTGTTTGCTTTTCTCTTTGTATAGTTATTAAAATCACTCTGTGTATGCTTGTATCTGTATATGTATCATATTCAGTGTACATCATATTAAAAGAATTGGTTTGCAATGCAATATCTAATTCATTGGATTCAAAGGATTGATTCCTTTTTATTTGTTTGTTTGAGACAAAGTTTTTCTCTGTAACCCACTCTTTTTTTTTTTTGCCAGCCCTGGGGCTTGAACTCAGGGCCTGGGCACTGTCCCTGTGCTGCTTTTGCTCAAAGCTAGCTAGCACTCTACCACTTGAGCTACAGAGCTACTTCTAGCTTTTGCTGTTTATGTGGTGGTGAAGAATTGAACCCAGGGCTTCATGAATGCTAGGCAAACACTCTACCACTAAGCCACCTTCCCAGCCCTGTAACCCACTCTTATCTGGAACTTACTTTGTAATCCTGGCTGGTCTTTAACTCTTGATCTTGCCTCTTACTCTCTCCTCCCTCCATGCTGAGATTTACAGGCATATATTACTATATCTGGCTTTTTATGTGTTCTTGTTTTGTTCTCTCCTTACCTCCTTACCCCTGTTTTCTTCTTTCTCTAAATATATTTAGTATCTTCTCTGTCCTGGGTGCTGGATATGCAAGACTAATAAGGCAGACACATTTTTCTGCCTACAAAGATTTCCTATATTATTGAGGCAGAAAGCCAAACGTGTCCATTCCTGATAAGTGCAGTGACAAAATATGAGCTTGGCATGCTCTGGAAATACAGAAGCCATACAAATATGTCAGGAAAGACTATAATCCTAGTTACTCAGGAAGATGAGATCTGAAGGATCATATTTCATAGTCAGCCTGAGCATAAAAATCTTCAATACTCAATTTCCAAAATAACCAGTAAAAAGTCAGAAGTTATGTCTGCACTGAATTTTGGGAAAGGAACAGTAGTCTACCTGGGGAGAGGACTGAGCAGGATGAGCCAGCTAGAAGCACAAATATGATTTCCTTAGAAACCTTGACTTAATGGCATTTAATCTTCAGCATGGAATGTAACAGTTGGGCAAGGAGGGAGAGGTTCAAAAAGCAGGAATGAGGCACATCTGTGCCATACTGAGGAACTTGGATTTTATCCCAAACAAAATGAACTAGAAGTAAACAGAGCTGGCTGTAAATTCTGGCTGAAGGTATGTCAGGAGCAGGCGTTACAGAGGAGGTGGGACAGGAACTTTATTTTTAAAGATTAGCCAGAGTTTATCAGCTAAAAAAAGGAGAACATTCCAGGAAAGGGAAACTTTATGAACAGGAAGATAGGAGGCAAAAATGTTTGCAAGTTTGGGAGAGTCATAGGGAGATTCAAGAGATTGGTTTCTTCATATGTAAGATAGGGGCACTAGTAATGTGCACATTCAGTAAGTGGTGTGAGCCTCCCCACCCCCCCAATAAAACCAGAACAACAAAATGAGAGTCTGTCACCACTGGCTCATAGTTACAGTCCTAGTTACCCAGGAGGCTGAGATCTGAGGATCACAGTTTAAAGCCATCCTGGGAAGAAAAAATCCAGAGATCTTATCTCCAATTAATCATCAAAAAACTGAAAGTAAAGCACTAGCTTTCATAGCACTCTGGCCCTAAGTTCAAGTCCCGGTAAAGGCATAAAAAATGAATATAAAGAATCCAGCTTTCCAGGTAGTTTGGGATGACAGGATCACACTACTCTGCCCAGCTAGGGATTGAGAAGGGGTTCTATTGAACTTTTTTGCCTGGTCTGGACTCAAACTTTGACCTCTTCCCCATTCTTAGCCTTGTAGGTGGCTAGAATTACAGGCATGAGCCATCAATATCTGACTAGGGCCACTGCTTTAAAAAAACAAACCAAACAACTGCTTTTAGTGATAAGAAACATAAAAGTAATTTTAAGGTGGCATAAATTTTGATGTAGAGCTGATAGCAACATGAACAGGATTTTTTTTTCATACAAACTCATGTTTTTTATTTTAAAATTACAAGTAGTATGTGTTAATTTTATAAAATGGGAGCCTTCATTATGGTATATCTGTATATACATACATTTGATCATTTTACCCTCTTTTTATTTCCCTTCCCTTTTTCAGCTTTCCTACTTTTTGTTATTTTTGGCATTATTGGAATTTGAACTCATACTCAGGGCCTTACACTTTAGATAGGTAGGTAAGCACTCTACTACTTGAGCTACAGTCTCTTCCTTTTGGGCTTTAGTTATTTTTTAGTTATTAGCTGTGTTTTTGCCTCGGACTGCTATCCTGCTACCTATGCTTCCTGAGTAGCTGGGATTATAGGCTCAAGCCACTGCACCCAGCTCACATATGGCCTTTTTGTTTGTTTTTGGTTGGTCATGGTTTTTGGTTGAACTCAGGGCCTAGGTGCTGTCCCTCAGCTCTTCAGCTCAAGGCAAACACTCTACCACTTGAACCACAGGGTCACTTCCAGTTTTCTGGTGGTTTATTGGGATAAGAGTTTCACAGACTTTCCTGCCCTGGCTGGCTTTGAACTGTGATCCTCAGATCTCAGCCTCATGAGTAGCTAGGATTACAGCCGTGAGCCACTGTCACTCGGCTCACAGATAGTTTTAAATGAACTTCATTGTGAACTTTTCATCTGATGTACTTTGATCATTTTATCCTTCCTTTGTTTTCTTTCCCTCCCATCTTCCACTGGTACTCTTGTTATTGATGATATATGTAAGAATCTATTGCCAAATCTAAGGTTATAGTTACATACTCCTGATTTTATTCCAAGATTTAAGGAAATTCGAAGCTTAACATGCATCAGTTTTAAATATTTTCACCTAGAACATGCTTTTCCTACAACTTTCTCAGTTGAAGGTGCCTCCATTGTTTGAATTACTTAGGCTGAACCCATTCTTAATGTGTAATTCCTCTTACACCAAATCCATTGGTAAATATGCTACCAATACATTTTTTACTACTTCTCAACTGTAGGTACCAAAGCTTTATAATCTCCTAACAGTTAACCAACCATACAATTTTCTCTATTTTCAATATAGCAACCAGTGAGTTTTCTTTTCTTTTTGAAATACATACCAGATCGTTGCACTCCTTTGCTCCAAACTCTGAAATAGCTCTATGTTTCACTCAAGGTGAAAACACAGAGTCAACAGAATCTTGTTTGATCTGGCTCCCACTCATCATTTTGTTTTCTTTCCTACTTCCATCCTTCCTGGTTCCTTACTTTGACCACATTCCTTCCTGTCTGTCAAATACTCTGCTTCAGGGCCTGATTCTAGCTCCTATCTCTACTTGGAATAATCTTACCCCAGATACATATTTCACAAACTTCTTCATGTCCTAAATACCTTGTAATTTCTCATATTTTATCCACCAGAACTGTTTCAGAACTCCCCATTTAATAGTGAAAATTATACTTTTTGTCCTGCTCTTGGCTGCCAGGTCCTCACTAGAGTGTGTGTGTGTGTGAGTGTGTGTGTGTGTGTGTGTGTATACACACGTGTGTGCGCGCATGCACGTATGCATGTGATTGTAAGCTCACGTTGCTTTGGTAGTATTGAGGTTGGACTCAGGGCCATGAGCTCTCACTTGGATTTCTCAAGTGGTGCTCTACCACTTGAACCACACTTTCAGCCCAGCTTTTTGCTAGATAATTAGAGATTGGGGTCTTGAAGGCTTTTCTCTCTGGCCTGGATTCAATCCTCAGTGCTTTAGATCTCAGCTTCCTGAATAGGTAGTATTATAGGTATTAGCCATAAGTGCCTGGCTTGGGTATCATTTTTAAGTTTACATTTATTAAACAGAAATTTAAGAACTTAACATATTCTGTGTTCTATAATTTAGCCATTTAAAAAACTATTGTCTAGACTATAAGCTCTGCAAGGGCAAGGGATCTATTTTGTTTACTTTTGTGCTTCTAGCACCTTAGGTCTTCTAGCTTCTGGTCTTCTGGCTTGCCTCTTCTAGAGTAATATCTTATAAGCTAGGGTGGTGCTGCATCCAAGGTAAGCTTCTGTCTTATGAATGAGGGCTAAGCAGAAGAAAACGGGCCTGCCTCTTTGCTACAGTCACCTAGAACTGAATCCCCTAGACAGGTAACTGGGGGCAATGAGAAATGTTGATTTTCTGTCTGTTCAGGCAGTTAACTTTCCAACTGGGAGGGAAGAGGGAGCCCTGTGTTCTTGCCTGAAGTGTTTATTCTCCACTGAGTGGGTGAGGAACAGTCTTGTTTAAATACTATAGACTCTTGCTTTTCTTACTAAATTTTAGCAGATTTTATTTGCTTATATTTCTTTATTTGTTATAGTCCCCTAAAGCCATTTCTAGGGACTTCACTTAAGGTAGTAGGTATTGAATTCAATACCTTAAGCTTGCTGGGTAAGTGCTCTATATTTGAGCTATTCCCCTTGACCTTTATGTCTTTAGTTAGTTGTAAAAAGGTCTCTATATTTTGCCTAGACTTGCCTGGGGCAATGATTCTCCTGCTTTTAACTTGTTTTTGAGATATTCTCATTAACTTTCTTGCTAGGCTGGCATCAAACTATGATCTTCCCATCTCCACCTCTTTAATAGCTGGGATTATAGGTGTGCACTATCATACTGAACCATTTCCAGAAACTAAATGTCTGTGGAACTTATGCTATCAAGACACAGTCACTTCACTTAATATAATTTTTTCCAAGTCTTTCCATTTCCTAACAAATGGGGCAATGTCATTCTTTCTGATGGAGGCATAGAATTCCATTGTGTATATATACCACATTTTCTTGATCCATTCATCTACTGAGGGGCATCTGGGTTGGTTCCATATCTTAGCTATGGTAAATAAGGGCTGCAGTAAACATAGTCGTGCTGGTAGCTTTAGTGTAGTCTTGTTTGTGAACATTTGGGTAAATGCCCCAAAGTGGGATTGCTGGGTCATAGGGAAGCTCTATGTGGAGTCTTTTGAGGAACCTCCATACTACTTTCCAAAGTGGTTGAACAAGTTTACACTCCCACCAACAATGCAGTAAGGTTCCCTTCTGACCACATCCCCTCCAGCATCTGTTGTTATTAGAGTTCTTGATTATAGCCATTCTAACTGGGATGAGATGGTATCTCAATGCTGTTTTGATTCACATTTCTTTTATGGCTAGAGAGGTTGAGCATTTCTTCATGTGTCAATTGGCCATCCTTCTTTCCTCTTCAGAGAAGTTTTTCTTGAAGTCTTTAGCCCACTTATATCCCTCTCCCACGGTATAACCCGTTTTCACTGTATTTGATGTTGTTATAATTTGTGGAGGGGAAGGGAAAAAAATGAATCGTTTAAATAGGGATACAGGTGGACCCATTGCAACAGTGAGACGTACTCGTTATGTCGAAAATGAACTTTACAACTTTGGTGTGGGGGAGGGGGGGGAAGGGAGGGTTAGGTGGGGGCAGGCCCGAGGGAGGATGGGATAAGAAGGGGAAACAAAGGAGGCTACTTGATAAGAAATGTACTCATTATCTTGTCCATGTAATTATAACCCCCCTGTACAATATTTTCACACACACACACAAAAAAGACACAGTCACTTCTAATCCATCAGATTCTGCCCCCCCCCCCCCCCACCTCGGTCATGGGGCTTGAATTCAGGGCATTGTCCCTGAACTTCTTTTGTTCAAGTCTAGCATTCTACCACTTGAGCCACAGGTCTTTTTCTGGCTTTTTGTTAGTTTAGTGGAGATAACGTATCATGGACTTTCCTGCCTGGGCTGATTTTGAGCTGCAATCCTCAGATCTCAGCCTCCTGAGTATAGGCATTAGCTACTGGAGCCTTTTCTTATGCATTCTGTCCAGTGCTATCTTACACTATGTAAATGTGTCACTATTGAACCCAATTAAGAAGATTATCTTTTTTCTCTGGGGGAATATTGTCTAATTAGTAATCTATTTCTGTACTTTTGTCCTAAGACAAAGGTTCCCCAGCCAGTTTCCTAGGCTCGTTTTGATATTTGTGTTCTGATAGTTTCAAGACTGGAGATGCTAGGGTAATGCAGTTTTTGCCATTCAGTTCAGATGCTTAGCAATGAACCCTTAGGTTTGGCCTTTAGGATTTAACATGTATCATATGTCCAATGTCATGGTGAGTTATCAAGGATGGTTCCCATGTAAGGGCCAAGCTTTATCAACCTCAGAGGGATTTTCTGTACAGGGTTCATTGTGCAGGGTTCTGTAAATATGAGGTAAAAGGAAAGGTGATATTGTTGCCTTAGAAGAAGTTCCCTTCTAGTAAAGATAGCTGTAAAATACCCAAGGGTACTATAGTATTTTCAGTGAACACTTTGATAGTCACAGAAGAGGGCAACTTAAGTTAGCTTTACCCATGTCCAGAGCAATTGACTGGTCTGAATAGATGACTAGGTAAAATCAGATGAAGGATCTACTGCTGCTGTAGGGCTAGGCAAAGTGGTACACTTCTGTAATCCCAAGAGGCAGAGGTAGGAGGATTGTAGTTTGAAGCCAGCCTGGACAAAAGTAGGAGACTCCATCTGCAAAACTAACTTAAAAAATGACTGTGAGCATAGCGCAAGTGGCAGAAAGTTTGCCCAGTGAGGTCTGGAGTTCAAAACCGTAGTACTGCCCCCCCCCCCCAAAAAAGAAAAAAAATCAATGCCTACTGTGTATACCAAATAGGAGAAGGATAAAGGCATATGCACTATGAGACGTTCGAAAAACAAAGATAATTAGTTCAAAGCCAGAGGGTTACAATGACTTGGATTCAGTGTAGCATGATTGGTGCTTGGTACTTTGAGACAATGGGAAGGAATTTTGTTATTGGCAATGTGAGGAAGTCGCACTTTATACATTAAGGAAGGCAGGAAGGGGCCAGCCAGTTAAGAGTCTTTCAGAGGGCTGTGAAGTTTCAGTTTTAGGTGAAGTTAGAGTTCATATAGTTATTATGAAACTAAGATATTGTATTTAAAAATTTGTACAGTGTGTTTTTATTATTACTATAAAGGTGATGTACAGAGTGGTTACAGTTACATAAATCAGGTGAAGATTACATTTCTTTTTATACAATATCATCACCCCTTTCCTAACCTTCTCCCAATTTTCCTCTCCAGTCCCCACATAGGAGTTAAGTAATTGATTTTCTTTTTTTTGGGGGGGGGGGGAGTCTGGTCGTGGGGCCTGAACTCTGGGCCTGGGTGCTGTCCCTCAGCTCTTCAGCTCAAGGCTAGCACTCTACCACTTGAGCCAGAGTGCCACTTGTGGGCTTTTTTCTTTTTGCTTATGTGGTGCTGAGGAATTGAACCCAGGGCCTCAGGCATGCAAGGCAAGCGCTCTACCACTGAGCCACCTTCCCAGCCCAAGTAATTGTTTTCAACACAGTGACCAGTAAGTAAGGTATTGTATTTTTTTTACATAGGATGAACCTCAACACCACAGTCTACCTACTTACATCTTCCAGATAGCTGGATGACAGGAATGTACCATTAGGCCCAGGTTCTTTGTTGAGATAGGGTCTCACTAACATTTTACCTAGGATGGCCTTGAATCACAGTCCTCCTGATCTCATGAGTAGTTGGTATTATAGATGTGAGCCCCTGTACTTGACCTGACTTGAATGGCATAAACAGAATGTATATAACAGAATGCATATAACAGAAAGGACCTACTATGTTGTTACAGTGCCTTGTGTTAATTATCTCCACTGCAGATCTCCTGGCACATTGATATTAGATAGCAGACACTTAGGACTGGGCAAAGTGGCTCATGCCTGCAGTCCCATCAATTTGGGAGGTGGTGATCAGGAGGTAGCGATTAGGAGTATAGCAGTTTGAGGTCAGCCCAGGCAAAAAAAGTTAGGGTAAGTCCATCTCAACAAATAAGCTGGATATGGTGGCACACGCCTATCATCCCAGGCACAAGAGTGGCTATAGGTAGGAAGATCATAAGCCTCCTACCTGTATCTAGAGGCCAGGGATTACACCAACTGGGATTCACTGTGTCATGGAGCTTGATTCTAAGGCTGGCTACTGGGGTTTCAATCTTGTTCTACCAGTTACTTTTAATGCATCACATATATCATTGTAAAATGGGTATAACATCAGTATAAAACCTCATAATACCCTTACATCTAGGACTTTGAAAATGAGTCCGTTCACACAAACAGCTTAGGATGGTGTCTGACACAAAATCAGCCTCTGTGTGTATGTGTTAGACATGGTAAGATGGCTAGAATGTATGCTACTGGGATTCACTCATAAGGTGCCAGCACTCTCATATGTAAGGGAAATGAGACCCACAGAGAAGATAGAAATGGGTATTTTCTAAGTTATACTTTTTATTTATTTATTCGGTAGTGGTACTGGAGTTTGAATTTAAGGCCTTGTCCTTGCTAGTCAAGCACTTTACCACTTAAGCCATGCTCCCAGTCCTTTTTGTTTCAATTATTTGTCAAGTAGGATCTCATGCTTATTTTAGGCTAGCTGATAATTTGAGTATCTTTTTCTTCTGTTTGGTAGACATAATATGCATTGACTATTTATTTGAAAATTTAAATTTTTATTTTTTATTCTAGCAACAAATAATACAAAAATTAAGAAAATATTTTTATCATAAAAATGCTTAGCTATTTTTGCCTAAGCATTCTGTTCCATATTGAAGTGCAAACTCAGGTATGAGACCCCCATTTGAGTATTTAATTACTAACTGCATACCCTGCTTTGTACAAGGCCCTATTGCTTGGACATTATCATAGGGTATTAAATTCAGGTGTTTCAGAGAATTTATAAGATAAATAGGTGAATAGATAAGTGAGAAATAAAATACAGTTTCTATTTTTAAGTTGCTTAGGGAAAATAGGAAGGGGGTAATTAGTAATTTCAGTATAATGGGAGAAACAGATGGATATTCTGAGAACTAAAGGAACAAATAACTAAAATGAAATGAACTCACCTGGGAGATGTCTAAAAAAGTCTTTAAAGGCAAAAAGTGGCCTTCAAAAAGAAAACATTTTATATCAGACACCTTATACAAAGATTGTGTGTGTATGTGTGCCAGCACTTGAGCCTGAATTCAGAGCTTCAGCACTGTCTCTTCTCCACTCAAGGCTGGTGCTCTACTACTTGGGCCATACCTTCCCTATGGCTTTTGAGTGGTTACTTGGAGATAAGAGTCTCATGGACGTTCCTGCCTGGACTATCTTTGAGCTGAATTCTCAAATCTCAGCCTCCTGAGTTGCTAGGATTGGGCCACTGGCAAAAATATGAAGATATAAAAGTGCATGTATTATTTAGAAAGCCTGAAATGGTTTGATGTGTCTAGAGCTGAGGTTAGAAAATTAGCAACTTTTTTTTTTTGTAGAGCCAGATAATATTTTAGGGCTTGCTGGCCATAGAATCTTGATCATACTTACTCAAGTCTATCTTTGTAGTGTGACATTATCCACAGATAATATATCATGAATAAGCCTGGCTATGTTTCAATAAAACTTGATTTATAAAAGCAAATGGCAAACTGGATTTGGTCATGGGCATAGTTTTCTGAACTCTTCTTTGATGTAAGCTCTCAGTCTGATAGGGAGAAGAAAGTCAATGGCCCACATTATAAGAAGTCTGAATTCCAGGATAAGAAACTAGAGATTCTCCAGTAGGTAGTAGGAGCCGTGTGTGTGTGTGTGTGTGTGTGTGTGTGTGTGTGTGTGTGTGTGTGTCTGTGTGTCTGTGTGTCTGTGTGTCTGTGTGTCTGTGTGTGTCTGTGTCTGTGTGTTGATAATGGAGTTGAACTCAGAGACTTACATGCTTGTTTGGATATCTTCCCCCTGCCTGCTCCCTTTTTCTTGTTCTGCCATTTGGACCATGCCTCCATTTCCAGATTTTGCTGGTTAGTTGGAGATAAGTCTGTTAGATTTATTTTCCTTGGCTGGTTTTGAATCTTTTTTTTTTTTTGCCAGTCATGGGGCCTGAACTCTGGGCTTGGGCGCTGTCCCTCAGCTCTTCAGCTCAAGACTAGCACCCTACCACTTGAGCCACAGCACCACTTCTGGCTTTTTCTGCTTATGTGGTGCTGAGGAATGGAACCCAGGGCCTCATGCATGCAAGGCAAGCACTCTACCTCTGAGCCACCTTCCCAGCCGTGGTCTTGAATCTTGTTCTAGAAATCAGTTTCTCAGATCTCAGCCTCTTGAGTAGCTAGGAATATAGGCATGGACTACCACTGCCTGGCTACCATGAACTTTTAAGTAAATGAGTTAGTCTAGTTATAAAGGTCATTCTACTGTTCATATTGTAGGTCTAGTGTTTATATTGCAGAAGTGAGACTTAGATGTTCAAAGGTGAGTGAAAATGTCTTCTCCCAGCCTTTGAGCAATAGTTTCTGATGTCACTGGAGACATCTATTTCACCCTTGAAACATTCATATCTCAGCTTTATGTAACTTTGGTAGTGAATGTGGATAATCCCAACACTGAGGAGGCTGAGGCAGGAGAAGCATGAATTTGAGGCCAGCCTAGACTACAGAGCAAGCCCCTGTCTCAGAAAACAAAATTGAACAAGTGAGACCTTGTTAGATGTTTTAAGAAGTGCACAAAAATTGGAAAGTATGAAGCATGAGACTTGTGGGCTTAAAATACTGAGAAGAGGCTGTAAGCAGGGGAAGTAGGAGTAGGGGTGGTGATTTGGTTTGGAAGAAATGGAAGATAGGTAGCAAGATTGGATAATAGAGGAGGAGTCATGGGTTCTAAGGTAGAACCTAGTAGAGCTGCCTAGATCCTTGCACCCAATGAGAGATGTTGATCTGGCTTTGTGCCTGAAAGGAGCTGGCTGAGTCTGTATTGTGGTAATTCTGTGGGGATTCTGGATTGAAGTCTTTTTGTCTTTGCTCCCACCCACATAACTTCACTACTGCTGATTTACTCTGGATGGGGTTGCATGCTTTGTGCTGCCTCTGGGAGATCAGTGTTCTGGGCTAAATATACCTAGTGACAGCTGGTGCCTTGGAGCTTAGGCAAGCTATTGAGCTATCGTTCTAGCCAATGCTGCATTCCACTGGGTAAGGCAAGACTTTAAGGGAGCCTCTTTGGACCTTCTTGAGAGAGGAGCTGCATGTTCTAAAACTGTAAATCCGTGTTATAAAAGCCCAAAGCTGCCTGTTTTGTTTTCATTTTCCTTTTAAACTTTGTTTTAAATAAGACTTTAGTTATTAGCTGGCTGTGGGGCAGTGTTCATGTTCAGACTGATATATGGTAATGCTTCTGTCAGATATGTTGGGCATCACAGTTCTGGTTCAATGTAACATTCCTGTACTCTTTGTTTATGATGGGGTAACTGAGAGCTTCTACCAGCAAGTATATGGTTTGTTAGGGAAGATAGACATACAACTTGACTGACAAAGGAATGTCCACAAGCTGTGGGAGCATGGAAAAGACCATTCTTTATCAAGAATCGTTTTTTTTCTTTTCTGTCCTTTTCTTGACCTCCTCCAGTAAGAATCACAATTAACTTTTTTTTTTTTTTGTCGGTTGTGGGGCCTAGATGCTCACCCTCAGCTCTTCATCTCAAGCCAAGCTCTCTCTGAGCCACAGCGCCACTTCCAGGTTTTTCTGCTTATGTGGTGCTAAGGAATCGAACCCAGGGCCTCATGCATGCAAGGCAAACACTACCACGGAGCCACCTTCTTAGCCCCCACAATTAACCTTTGAGGTGGGCTTTAAAACTTTAACAGAAGACAGGCACCGATGATGCACATCTGTAATCCTAGCTACTCAGGAGGTTGAGATCTGAGGATTGCAGTTTGAAGCCAGCCCAGACAGGAAAGTCCATGAGGCTCTTATCTCCAGTTAATCTAAGTGGTAGAGTTACTAGCCTTGAGCAGTGAGGAGGGGACCCAAAAACCAATAACAACCTAAAAAACCTCAGGGACAGGGCTCAGTCAATGACTTCAAGTCCCTAGGACCGGTACACACATGTGCGCATGCATGTGTGTGCACGTGCACACACACAAACACACAAACACAAACAAAAAACCAACTTTAACAGAATGCTTTCCTATATGGCAGGAATCCTAAAGTCTATGCCTCTGAGGGCATAGACATATGTGTGAATACTTGCCTACACCTGTGAGTGGTAGGAACATTGGAAAAGGAGACCATACTCTCTCTTCAGAGGGGGCATCTGCAGTCAGCTCTGGCCATGTTTTTGCCAGGTAGATATGGGAATCCAGGAGTGAGGCCTTTGTTTGCGGCCAGGGCTCCAGTTGCTGCCATCCTGTATATGTGTCCCTGGGAGAACCAGGTGGAATCCATATTGCCTTTTCTGACCTTTGGAGTCATGCAACATCACTGTTGCCACATTTCTCTTAGCTAAAAGATGAGTATATTGTTCAGTTTTCTATTATTGTAGGCAATTATCTCATAATGAGAAATTATTTTAGCCAGTGGTTCTAAAAGTCCTAGACTAAAATTCAGTAGCTTCATTGCTTTAGCCCTTACAAGCCAAAGAGCAATAAGAAAAGGAAGAAGAAGACAGTAGGATACTGCAAACACCTTTCATTGTATGCCTCAGCAATTTAAGTACATCTCCCAGGCCCACTTCTCAAAAGTTCCACTGTCTCCTATTGATACCCTGGGGACCATGCCACATGGACTCTTGAAAGATACTTATCCAAACCACAGCAATTAGTTACTAATGACAGCTTATATTTTCAAGGTAAGGGTCATCTACCTTTAATTGAAGGACTGTCAAAGAATTTGTGGGCATGTTTAAAATAATCACAACAAATAATTTCACTTATCTAAACTCAATGTGACTTAGGGAAAAGTGCTGTTTCTGAGAATATTAGTCTCATTTGTTAAATAGGTATGGTAATTCATTGTTTTTGAGGATTAGATGAGAAAATGTTGTGGAAGTCCTTAGTATGTAAAGAACCCCCAAATTGTTCATCCTTTTCTTCCTTTCTCTCATTTTAGAATTCCAATCAATTATCACTTATCTTTCTCTAATTAAAAATGCATGAAGAAAGAATTTCTAATTTATTTGTTTATTTCAGCTGTAGGGGATTGAACTCAGTGCCTTGTGCTTGCTAGGTAGGTGCTCTACCACTTGAGCCACTCCTCCAGCCCTTTTATCCATTCATTATTTTTTAGGTAGATCTCACTTTGTGCCTGGGCTGGCCTGGACCACTCCTGTCATCCTCCTGCTTGTGCTTCTTCCTGTTGCTTGAGATGATAGGTGCACACCATGATATAGAGATGGAGTCTCAAGAACTTCTTTTTGAAAAGGCTGGTCTTAAACCATGATCTTCTGATCTCTGGTTCCCAAATAGCTAGGATTACTGTCTTAAGCCACAGTAAGTGGGAGATTGCCTTATGTGGGTTACCTCAAGCTAAGCAAGTTCTTTGCCATTTGAGCCACTCCCCTAGCAGTTTTGTTAGTTTGGTTTCTGATACAGAATTTTATTACCTTTTGTGCATGTATCCTTGGACACTAAATCACTCTGCCTCTGTCTCTTGAGTGGTTGGGATTACAGGTGTACACCACTGTGCCGTATTTATTAAGCCTACTTATAAGTAGGCCTCCTATTTTTTAAATGAAACATGTAATAAAGAAGAAAGTGTGGTCTTATTGGCAACTAATACATATGGAAAGATATATGAATGATATGATACAGTTATGCATTTGTCAAGTGAAATGTGCATGGATATCTGGAGGCAGATGATCTGTGGAGATTTTGGTGGGGTGACTCCCACATTGCTATTATGACTTGTGTGCTTTTTCTTACAGTTCCTAAGGGAAGACCTCAATTACCATGACCCAACAGTGAAGCACAGCACCTTCCATGGTGAGGATAAGCTCATCAGTGTGGAGGACCTGTGGAAGGCTTGGAAGTCCTCAGAAGGTAATAGGCGGGCAGCTTCAGTGTCAGTGCTAGTTATTGGAAAGTTTGGAGAAGGGAGAAGATGGATAACAGCTTAGTCTTACAAGGACATGAACATAAAATCCTTAATAAAAAGTTGATTATTGAAATGATTCAGTGAGCAGTCACTGAATAAGAATGATTATAGTCACTGCTGGGAAGGGGGAAGGGCCTTCCAACAGAATTGGAATTGTTCTTTCTCAGAGTGGTTTTTGAATTCCAGCTTATCTGTTTTTCTTCTCACATCACCCCTCATAGAATCTATCTTCTACTGCATTATCTCCAGAGATGAGGAACTTGAGGCAGCCCCTCTCTTCTGTAGCCCCTCACCTTGGGCCAGCTCTGCTGTGGTCCCAGATTATTCAGAGATTAGGTGGATGATGAGTTCTTTTCTGAGTCTTCTCTTTTTTAAATTAAGTAGCTCTAGTTCTTTGTAGAAAACATGTTCTCAGTCTCTTTCTTGGCTTGGTTCCCTGCCTGTAAACATCTTTGTTAATATCTTTCTTAGTTCCTGGAGTTAGACACAGACTCCTAAGTGCAGTTTTATTTTTACAGAGTTGACATAATCAACTAACTCAGTTGAACTGGATTATCAACTTCTCAGTTCTGGACACCATACATCTGTTAACACAGTTAGATTAGATGCTGGTACCTTCAGTGGGCACATCAGCCTACTGGCTTCTTTTATTAGTGAAAACATTAGGTCCTTTTCACATGTCAAAACTGCCAAACTATGACTATCCTTCTCTAGAACATTTTCTTTTTCTTTTTGTGCTGGTCCTGGGACTTGAACTTAGGGCCTGGGTGCTGTCCCTGAGCTTTTCTGCTTAAGGCAAGCACGAGTGTTTTCTTCAGAGTTTTGAGTGAAAGCAAAGGCCTAATTATAAGCATCTTGACACAGTGGAAAATAACAGGACTTTAACTTCATCTCACTTGTATGTATAGTTAGAGCTTCCTTTGATATTAATAATATTGGAAGCATTCTCTTCCCAGGGACTTGTAGTGCAGGCCCTGATGCTAAAAAAGGTTAAACATAAGTGGTCATCAGGCTTACTTGTATTTTATTTTTGTTGTATATTTAATTAAGTAATTATTATTATTTTGCCATTACTAGAATTTGAACTCAGGGCCTTGTACTTTCTTGTTTGGCTGGTACTCTACTACTTGAGCCATATTTCCAGCCTCACTTTTTATTATTATTTTGGTGATAGAGTCTCTTGGACTTTTCTGCTCAGACTGGCTTTGAGTCTTTGTTCTCCAGTTCTCAGGCTCTTGAGTAGTTACAGTTTTAGGTGGGAGACACCAGTACCCAACTTTTTTTTTTTTAAAATTAAGATAATTTCCCTATGTTGCCTATACTAGTGAAATTCCTGGGCTCATCTCAGCCTCCTGAATAATTGAAACAACAGGCATGACAGGCGTGCATCATTGTGTGAAGCCTTCCTAAATTTTAGATAAGGAAATTTAAGTTTTGGCTTATAAAATTGATTGTTCTTTGCCATGCATTTAGTGGAGCCAGAACTTATACTTGGGTTCTCTGATTTCTAGACCAATGTGTTTTCTTTTCTTTAAAAAATTTTTTTTATTGTGAAAATACCGTACAGTGGGGTTACAATTACATGGGCAAGGTAATGAGTGCATTTCTTATCAAGCATTGTTTCCTCCTCCTTTGTTTCCCCTTCCCATCCTTTCCCAGTCCCCCGCCCCCCCCCCCCCCCCCGCCCCGCCCCCGCCCGGCCAAAGTTGTAAAGTTCGTTTTTCAACATAACGACTTGTACATCTCATTGTTGCAATGGGTCCAACTGTATCCCTATTTAAACGGTTTAAAAATATGGAATGCTTCACGAATTTGCGTGTCATCCTTGTGCAGGGGCCATGCTAATCTTCTCTGTATTGTTCCAATTTTAGTATATGTGCTGCTGAAGCGAACACTTTTTTTTTTAAATAAGTTTTTTATTGTGAAAATACGGTACAGAGGAGGGGTTACAATTACATGAGCAAGGTAATGAGTACATTTCTTATCAAGCATTGTTGCTTCTTCCTGTTTTTCCCCTACCATCCCTTCCCTCCCATCTCCACAACTACACAGCTGTATACAGCATAGCGTATTGTACATCTCATTGTTGCAGTAGGTCAACCTGTGTCCTTATTCTTTTCTTTTCTTTTTGTCAGTTGCGGGGCTTGAACACAGGGCCTGGGCACTGTCCCTGAGCCTCTTTGTGCTCAAGGCTAGAGCTCTACCACTTGAGCTATAGCACCACTTCCAGTTTTTGAGTAGTTAATTGGAGATAAGAGGCTCTTAGGGACTTTTCTGCCTGGGTAGGTTTCAAACCTTGATCTTCCTATCTCAGCCTCAGGAGTAGCTAGGATTACAGGTAGGAGCCTTGGGTTGTCTTTGTTCAAAGAACTTCTCTGATGATAGAGAATATTATTTTTTGTAGGAATGAGGCAGTTTCTATTTTTATTTAAATTCTTATCTTATTTAAAATATCTACAATTCTAGAATTTTAGATCTAGTAGAGATTGTGTATAATGTGGGCAGAGAGCATTAGATTAGCAGCAGATTAAACTTGTAGTTTAATTTGGTTCTGGATGGACAGGGTGGTACTTCTAGTTAGCTATTTTATCAATGGAGGAGAACTTAGGAGGAAGCTAGAGGAGAAAGCTTCTTGGAAATCTTCAGAAGTCTAGTTCCTTGTGGTGGTCTTGTTTTTTGTTTTTTTGCTTTTGTTTTTTTTTTTTTTTTTTTGTTTTAATAGCTGCTGAGCATCTCAAGCTACTGATAAAAGATGAAACAGTGACATGCACTTTGGAATTATATCAGCACTGACATGAAAATCTTTCATCAGTATCATTTAGTTTTGGCTTTCTAAGTAGGAGTATATAATGCAAAATGCAAGGAGAACATTCCTGGCCTTTTCTGAAACTCACAGCAAAACAACTGGCAGGAGAAATTACCAAGAGAAGGCAGAAATAGAGGGATTGAATCATAGTACTAGAAACAACTCCAGACAATCTTCTGAACTTTATTTCTAGACTTAGTAACTATTTGGAATACTTCCAGTATATTACAGGAAAGTAGGATATAATAGAGTTTTTGGGGTTTTTTTTGGTTGGTCATGAGGCTTGAACTCTGGGCCTGGGCGTTATGTTATGCCTCAGCTCTTCAATTCAAGGCAAGCTCTCTATTACTTGAGCCACAGTGCCACTTCTGGTTTTCTAGTGGTTAATTGGAAGATAAGTATCTCATAGACTTTCCTGCCTGGGCTGGCTTTGAACAGTGATCCTCAGATCTCAGCCTCCCCAGTAGCTAGGATTACAGGCATGAGCCACCAGCGCCTAGCAATAGAGTTTTTGGAAGTGAGTATCCTCGTTACCCATTAGCAGAGAAAAACATTTTAATACATAGTAATTAATGTAGTTCACAGCTAAAATAGGAGAAGTAATACATTTGTATTGCTAGGATTGGCTCACCATGTATTATATTCAGTGATCTGACAGACTAAAAGTAAGCGTTTTCTTGTGTTCTGTTCTTACCAGTAACTTGTTGTACTATTCAGAGAATGGCTCTTCATCTCTCTAGAGTGACAATTTCCAGAATTACCAAAAAAATGTAATATATTCTGGCACTGGCTCCAAGTGGCTGGCCTGAATTTAGCAAGCTGATGTAGATATCAGTAGTGGTCACTTGTGTTTGAAACAATAGCAGGCTCATGTCTGTGTGATTAGTGTTGCTAGCATTTTCTAACATGTTGGAAACCAGTGTTTTTTCCTCGGTGTTATTTAGATCTTTGCTGAATAGTCTGCTAATCTCTACATTAATCATCATGGATTTTAATAATAAACACAATAGTAATTCAAATAAACTTTGACATATATATATATGTAATAATAAACTTGACTTCTCTGATTTCTAGACCAATTTGTTTTCTTTTCTTTTTTGTCAATTGTAGGCTTGAATGCAGGGCCTGGGCACTGTCTCTGAGCCTCTTTGTATTTAATATATGGTAGGGACTATTATAGGAGTTTTATGCATTTTAAGAAATATACAGTAAGTATTAAGAAGTATAAATGCTGTGGTTATCTCCATTTATAGATGAGGAAAATATGACAAAGCTATGGGTTAACTGAGGGAGAGGTAGTTTCTAACTACCCAATGTTACTTCAGACCTCACAAGTTAAGGGTATGGTTTTCAACAAGATTACTTTCACTACAGACACCAAACATAAGCTCTAGGAGATACCACAATCTCCTTGGGTTCCATAATTTACTAGGGCTACTCATGGAGTTTAGGCAAGCCATTTATTTACCATTATAGTTTTATTATAAAGGACACAGATTAGGAATAGCCAAAAGACTTAGAGATCTGGGAGAGTCCTGAGTGTGGCACTTCTGTGTCTTCTTGTGGAATCAGATCACATAGTCCTCCTAGCACATCACTGTATTTGTCACTCAGAAAACTCAACTAAACTTTGGTTTTGCTTTCTTAAAGTTTTACTTTTATCTTTCTGGTGACTAGCCCCCTTCCTGATTCATCTCATTAGTATGAATCCAAGTGTGACCCAAGAGGCCAACCATGAAAAGAAAGATTTTCCTGGCCTGGGGATGTAGCTCAGTGACAGAGTCTTGCCTAGCATGTGTAAGGCACTAGATTACATCCCTACCACCACAAAGGAAAAAAAATACTCCTATCTTCAGGGAATTTCTCAAATTTTATATCCCCTCCTACCTTTCTGTGGTGCTTTGAATACAATCCAGAGTCTTGTGTATGCTAGGGAAGCACTCTATTTCTGAGCTACATTCCTGGATTCTCCATCATATCTGATCTTTATGAATCAAATAGCAGATTTGATAAAAAAAAAAAAAAAAAGATCTACCCATTGTTTACATTCTGTTGTGGGTTAATCTTGAATTGATTAAAACATACACTAATTATGATATTTGTCTTTCAATATATTACCTGTATGTCACATTTATTGAATAAATAAAAGATATTAATCTCTGATCTTAGATAAAAGGATTCAGATACAGACATTTGCACAGAATAGCATACCTTTAGATATAAAGAACCATCAAGAACACCATAAAGGCTGTCAAGCTAACAGGATAGAAAATAGTCCTATAGCAAAAAAAAAAAAAGCACAGTCCCAAGCACAGGATCTTTCTTTCCTCCACTACCCCTACAAAATAAATAAATAAATTTCCAATCAGAATAAAGGATTTCTGCCATTATGAATCTATCTTTCTTTCACTTCCGGCTTTTTTCTTTTTGCTTATGTGGTGCTGAGAAATCGAACCCAGGGCCTCTGGCATGCAAGGCAAGCGCTCTACCACTGAGCCACCTTCCCAGCCCTGCCATCATGAATCTTTATAAACTCCACTGAAAATATTCCTAGAGCACACATCTCATCAAGAATCATAAACAAATGGTGAGAGAAAGGAAATTAGAAAGTCCCCAACTTAACCTGTTAATTTTGAAGCTGCAGAAACTGAGGACAAGACCTGAATTTGTGAAGCAAGTAAATGCAGGAGCTCATGGACAGCCATGATAAACAGTAGATAGTGGAAAATTATTATTTAATTATGCATGTGTTGCAATTATAATAAAATATTTTTGTTAAAGTTAAAAAAACCCAAAAAATTAGCAAGAATTGAACAGGATGAGCTAAGGAATGACCAAGAACAAGAGAATTCCAGAGATCCCCGCATCAGACCTTAGAGATTGGATTGGCCTTTTTTTTTCTATATTTTTTTTTGTCCGGTCGTGGGGCCTGAACTCTGGGCCTGGACGCTGTCCCTCAGCTCTAGGCTAGAGCTCTTCCACTTGAGCCACAGCGCCACTTCCAGCTTTTTTCTTTTTGCTTATGTGGTGCTGGGGAATCAAACCCAGGGCCTCAGGCATGCAAGGCAAGCGCTTTATCACTGAGCCACCTTCCCAGCCCCGTGGATTGGCCTTTTCTAACTGCCTCTTTACTGATAATTCATCCCTAAGTATCTTTACTCTGGAGTCAGACATGGCCAAGGGGTGAGAGTGCCCATGGAGAATCAGATTTGTGTAGGGTGGATTACAGGTTTACATAGGGTAGTGATTAATCTGAGGGAATGTGAAGCAATTTGAGATGATCTGTAGTTTCTTGTCTTTTCAGGACCATATAAGATGGTAAAGTGGCCAGGCGCCAGTGGCTCACACCTGTAATCCTAGCTACTCAGGAGGCTGAGATCTGAGGATCATGGTTCAAAGTCAGCCTGGGCAAGGAAAGCCCGTGAGACTCTTATCTCCAGTAAACCACTAGAAAACTGGAAGTGGCTCTGTGGCTCAAGCGGTAGAGCGCTTGCCTTGAGCTGAAGAGTTGAGGGACAGCGCTCAAGCCCAGAGTTCAAGCCCTACCACCGATCAAAAAAAAAAAAAAAAATAGAAGAATGGCTGTTCTTGAAAAGAAGGAAGAAATACTGGATAGATTTTGCAGACTTTCTTAGCAGTAGAATTGGGTGCATGTTTGAGTCAATGGAAACAGTATTAATATCCTTATAGTGAGAAGTCACGTAAAGCATGGACTTTTAGGCTGGTTCTTTTCTTTTCTTTACTTTTTTTTACTTTTTTTTTGGTCGGTCATGGGGCTTGAACTCTGGGATTGGGCGCTGTCTCTGTGCTCCTCAGCTCAAGGTGAGCACTCTACTGCTTCAGCCACAACATCACTTCCGGTTTTTTAGTGGTTTATTGGAGATAAGAGTCTCACGGACTTTCCTGCCTGGGTTGGCTTTGAACCGCTATCCTCAGATCTCAATCTCCTGAGTAGCTAGGATTACAGGTTTGAGCCACCGGCACCTAGCTATGCTTTCATTTTTTCTGAGTTAATGAATCTTTTTTTTTTTTTTTGTCGGTTGTGGGGCCTGAACTCTGGGCCTGGGCACTGTCCCTCAGCTGGACAGCTCAAGGCTAGTGCTCTACCACTTGAGCTACAGCACCACTTCCGGCTTTTTCTGCTTATGTGGTGCTGAGGAATGGAACCCAGGGCCTTATGCATACAAGGCAAGCATTCTACCACTGAGCTATCTTCCCAATCCGTGGCTTTCATTTTTTTTCTATACAAAAGTACATTATTACTTTTCTTCTTTTCCCTCAAGGGTGCTAGGATTTGTGTGTGTGTGAGTCCTGGGCTTGAATTCAGAGTTTGGGAACTTTGTCTGAGCTTTGCTCAAGGCTTGTGCTCCACTACTTGAGCCACAATATCCATCTGGGCTTGAACTTGGAGCTTGAGTGCTTTCTGAGCTGTTTTGCTCAAGGCTAGTCCTCCACAGATCCATTTCTGGCTTTTGTTGGTTAATTGGAGATAAGAGTCTCATGGACTTTCCTGCCTGAAGTCCTCAGATCTTTGCCTCCTAAGTAGCTAGGATTACTGGAGTGAGCCACCAGTACCAGGCCCTCGATGCAGTATTTTAAAGGATGCTTTTTGACAAAGTATATTTCTTTCTTTCTTTTTTTTTTTTTTGGTTGGTCGTGGGGCCTGAACTCTGGGCCTGGGCGCTGTCCCTCAGCTCTTCAGCTCAAGGCTAGTGCTCTACCACTTGAGCCACAGTGCCACAGTTTGAAGTCAGCCTTGGCAGGAAAGTCTGTGAGATTCCCATTTCTAACTAACCACCCTAAAACTGGAAGTGGAGCTATGGCTCAAGTAGTGGGGCCCTAGCCTTGAGTAAAACAGCTCAGGGACAGTACCCAGGCCCTGAGTTGAAGCCTCCATGACCAGCAAAACAAAATAAGCCTCCCTCAACAACCCCCCCCCCCCACCGCAACTCCAACAAAAATTAATTAATTAATTAATTATGATCCTCCTTTCTTTGCCAGCTGAATTCTGGGTCACAGATTTATCTATACTACCATCCTGCTCATTTTTGTGTCTGTGTGCTGGTCCTGGGGTTTGAATTCAAGACCTGGGATCTATCCTTGCTTTCCAAACTACAACTTTGAGCTGCAACACCACTTCTGGTTTTCTGGTGGTTAATTGGAGATTAGAGACTCACTGACTTTCCAGCCTGGGCTGGCTTTGACCCTGATCCTCAGATCTCAGCCTCCTGAGTAGCTAGATTACAGGTGTGAGCCACTGGCACCAGCTGTCTGGCTAATTTTATAGTAACAATAACATTATTATTATTGTTATTATTCAGTCATTGGGCTTGAACTCTGGTCCTGGGTGCTGTTCCTCAGCTCTTCAGCTCAAGGCTAGTGCTCTACCACTTGAGCCACAGCGCCACTTTCAGTTTTCTGGTGGTTAATTGGAGATAAGAGTCTCATGGACTTTCCTACCTGGACTGGCTTTGAACTGCGATCCTCAGATCTCAATCCTCCTTAGCTAGGATTCTAGGCATGAGCCACCGGTGCCCGGATTATTATTATTATTTTGAGACCAGGTAGCTTTTGAACTTTAGAGTTCTTATACTTCAGCCTCCTGAGTGCTAGAATTACAGATATGTACTACTGTGCTTGGCCTATTGCATCATTATACTGTATTTCAGTATAAAAACTGTATATTGTGTGTTTATTTAAATAATATGGTATATTTTCTATTTATAAATTGCTTAGAACGATAACTGATTATGATATATAAGGAAAATATTATAATTGAGATTTTATAAATGATGTAATATATAAATTAACATGCAATAGTTTTCTGCCGTTTCTTATCCAACTCTAGTATTGGCCTTAAGAAGTACTATTTCTCTTTAGTCATTTGTGCAAACATTCCTACATTAAGAATATTTTACTAGTTTACTTTGTTTGCCAGGCCTTGTACTTGATGAATTTAGCATGTAGGCTCATGTTTATTTCCTTAGCCACTTATTTATTTTCCACTACTCTTCATGAATGTCCTCTGTACTCACACTGACTTATCAGTGATTCCTAGGATACCTCATCCCTTGCATCCCCTCATGGGTTCATATATGCTGTTCTTTCTGCTCCTCATTTATCCTCTTGATATTATTAAAACCTACTTGACAATTCAGATCCAGTTTAACTAGCCTCTTTACAAAATCTTTCCTGAAAATCACAGGCTAAATTGGGTGTCTTCTGTGTTCCCACAGTCTCCTATGCTTAACTCATAGCATTTAGCACAGTAATTGCAGTGATCAGCCCCCCTACCTATTTTCCCATTAGTCTGCTTGAGGGCATCATCTAATATGATTCCTTTACTGTAGCACAGGTCCTACCCCAGTGTAGAGAGATAAGAGACAAAACTTTGCCATTGTCTCTAGCACTGTGTGATCTTATAGTTCAACATTTCAGGGCTTCTGGATTCTCTTACTATTCTGCAGCCATGCTACCAGTCTTTCCCTAGGCTGGCTTTTCCTAGCCTTATTACTCTTTGGATAGCCTTCAATAGCATGTCTGGTGGGCCCTGGAGAACTAGTTTTTGTGCATAAGCCTAATGAGCTATCACATGAGGCCTAGGCACCATGCCCATATTATTTTTGTGGTATTGATAATTCAGTATTTGATATTAACATGATAATAGAAAATGAAGATGCCAGAATGTTAATGAAAGCCAGAATGAAACTGCTCAAATTAACTAGTTCCAGGCCCCCACTGTCTTTAGGAACAGCCACTTTGAAAGATTATGAGCTGTCCTGGAGTGTGCAGTGAGAAGTCAAATAAGAAGCCCAATTTGGGGATGCTTTTCCCTTTTTCTGTGTCCTGACATCACCTTCCATTGTTCTCTGATCTAGCACTTGTCATTTTTTCCTTTGTATGTCTGTCTCCTTTTCTAGAAGAGAGCCTTTAAGGATGGAGGTCATGGAGAATCATCTCTGTGTTGATAACTAATCGAGGACCTACATTTAGGAAGTGGCAGATCTCAAATCAAACCACCTGTTTCCAAGGCCCACATTTGTAGCTGCTGTGCCATATTTACTAGCTGACCAAATGTGACCAAAGTCTGACCAAGTGGTCAGATAATTGACTAGTAGCTGTGTGAAGGAGACCAAAAAATGATACTGGAAAATTTCCTGCCAGACATATTTCTCTTGGGATGTAGGTTTGAAACCACAAAAGTAGGTGAAGGCTTCATCTAGAGGCGCCGCCACATGTCCAGTATGGGAAAGAGATTCTGACTCAGGAGCCCATTTTGTATTGCTGTTGTTTTCCTGGCAAGAGGAAGAATTAGCGTGGTTCAGTATCTGCCTTGGCACATCTGTGGAGGTATTGCTATAGCTCACATGCTAGGCACAATACTTACTGTTCCTTCTGTGGCATGTCCTTTTTCCAGGTAGCCACATGGCTCACATGTTTTTCATTATCTGCTCATATGTCTTCATCAGAGAGGCCTTCCCTAACCTAAAACCACTGTCCACTGTTCTTTTCCCTTATACCCTTTTATTAAATTTTTCTTCATTATACTTTTCATCTCTTGACATATAATTACATGTTTATTGTGGTTTTTTATTTTTGTTGTACTAAAGATTGAACCCAGGGTCTTGCTCATGCTAGGAAAGCACTACCATTGAGCAGCTTCCTCAGCCCTTTTAAAAGTTTTCATTTTGAAACAAGATCTTATTAGGTTGTCCAGCCTGGCCTTGAACTTTCAGTTTTCCTTCCCCAACCTCCTGAGTGACTGGGATTATGGGCATGTACCATCATACCTAGCTCTGGTTTATAGTGTTTTACTTCTTTTCTTTCCCTCAAAACAGAAACAACATGAGAACAGTGACTCTAATTTTTATACTGTTGTAACTCTAGCTCCTGCAGTGGTTCCTAAGTAGTAGGTATGTAAAAAAATTTTTTTTTTGTCAGTCCTGGGGCTTGAACTGGGCTTGGGCACTGTCCCTGTGCTCTTCAGCTCAAGACGAGCACTCTACCACTTGAGCCACAGCACCACTTCTGGTTTTCTAGTGGTTTATTGGAGATAAGAGTCTGACAGACTTTCTTGCCTGGGCTGGCTTTGAACTGTGATCCTTAGATCTCAGCCTCCTGAGAAGCTAGTATTACAGACATGAGCCACCAGTGCCTGGCTATAATATATATATATTTTTTTTAATACAAGACCAGGACTTGGAACTTGGTATCTGATGCTTGCTTGTGCTTATTGGCTGGTGCTCTACTACCTGAGCCATGCCTCTAATCCTTTAATAATTTTTTTTCTCCCAGTAGATAAATTTTTTTGAAGTTTGAGACTACCTACTTTTCTTATGTGTGCATGTCAGTCCTGAGACTTGAACTCAGGGCCTGGGCATTGTCCCTGAGCTTCTTTGGCTCATGGCTAGCACCCTACTACTTTAGCTATGTTTCTACTTTCAGATTTTTTTTGGTAGTTTATTGTAGATAGAATCTTACATACTTTCTTTCTCAAACTGGCTTTGAACCATGATTCTCATATCTCAGCTTCCTGAGTAGGATTACAGGTATGAACCACAGGTGCCTGGCTTGAAACTACCTGCTTTTAAGGACCATTATCATTTGATCCAGCAATATCTGATTCTCTTTGTCTTTACTAAGTGACCCTAGGACTCCATACAATCTAGAGTGATTGTTCTTTGCACATGTCTACACCGTGTCTTTGCTTATAGTAAGCCTGTATAGCAAATCTATACCTAGATTCTGATCTTTTTTTTTTTTTTTTTTGGTCGGTTATGCGTCTTGAACTCTGGGCCTGGGCGCTGTCCCTCAGCTCTTCAGCTCAAGGCGAGCGCTCTACCACTTGAGCTACAGCGCCACTTCCGGTTTTCTGGTGGTTTATTGGAGATAGGAGTCTCATGGTCTCTCCTGCCCGGGCTGGCTTTGAACCACGATCCTCAGATCTCAGCCTCCTGAGTAGCTAGGATTATAGGCGTGAGCCACCAGCGCCCGGCTCTGATCATTTTTTTAAATTTTATTTTATTTGTGAACATACTGTACAGAGAGGGGTTACAATTACATGGGCAGGATAATGCGTACATTTCTTACCAAGCATTGCAGCCTTCTCCTTTGGTTTACCCTTCACATCCCTTCCCAGCCTCCCCCCTCCCCTCCGAATCCTTCTTCTCCCTCCCCCCCCCCACCCCCACCCCCCCCCCACCCCCCCCCTCCCCGCACCGACGTTGTAAAGCTCATTTTGGACATGACTCTGATCATTTTTTAACATGTTCTTTTGAATGAATATATGTATAAAGAAACAACTCTTACTAAATTTATATTAAATCCTAGGTATTTTCAGTTAGTTCCATGAACTCACTTATTAAACAATCCTGGGAGGTAAGTGTTGCTAGATTGTAAATTACATGAGAATAAGGACTTCTTTCTCCTTCACTGCTCTGTTCCTATGTTTGGCATGGAATAGTACAAAATAAATAACAGAATAAATACTTTTTTGTGCTGGTACTGGGGCTTGTACTCAGGGCTTATGCACTGTCCCTTAACTTTTTTGCTCAAGGCTGTGCTCTACTGCTTAAGCCACAGCTCTATTTCTGGCTTTTTAATTGAAGATAAGAGTCCGAAGATATTCCTTCCTGAGATAGCTTTCAATTACAATTCTCAGATCTCAGCTTCCTGAATTCACTAGGATTACAGGCATGAAATATTGGAACCCAGCCAGAGTGAATATTTAACAGAAAGAGAAAGTGAAGCTTATAATGGTCTAATGATTCACTCAAGTTGGTCCCTTATAATAGCTAAGGTAGAAATCAAAGTCTTCCAGCTTCCAATTCTAGTACATTTAACAATAAAAATCCAGTTTTCTAAGGTGCTCAGAAATTTGTCAGTCTTCAATAACTTTATTTTTCATGGTTTTGAGACTAGCCATGGCAAAAGTTTTTAGGACCCTTATTTCCACAGATTAGCTGGGTGCGGTGGCATGCATCTGTGGCACTAAGCTGCCTAGGAAGCCATAGGTAGGAGAAGTATACTCCAGACCAGGCCCGGGCAAAAACACAAGACAGTGTCTAAAGAATAACCTATGGGGGGCTGGGAAAGTGGCTCAGTGGTAGAGCGCCTGCCTTGCATGCCTGAGGCCCTGGGTTCGATTCCTCAGCACCACATAAGCAAAAAGAAAAAAGCCGGAAGTGGTGCTGTGCTCAAGTGGTAGAGCGCTAGCCTTGAGCTGAAGAGCTGAGAGACAGTGCCCAGGCCCAGAGTTCAGGCCCCACGACCAGACCAAAAAAAAAAAAAAAGAATAACCTATGGCAAAAGAGCTGGAGGCACTGGCAGAACACCTAGCTAGCAAACACAAAGTTCTGAGTTCAGACTACAGTACTACCCCAATCACTTAAACAAACAAAACTCAACCAAAGCATACTTTTTTTGGTGATTACCTCATTATAAAATAGAATATTTTATTTATTTATGTAAAATATTTCTCAAATACAAAAGCCCCTTTCCCAGGGCTGGGGCTGACTATACATACTAATTAATATTAATTAATAAATAATGATAATGACAATGAGAAAGTAAGATTATTCATCTTGTCTGTTCTCTCTTTTGATGGAATTTCCAGAGATTGACATTCTCTGATTCCATGTAACCTTGTTCATTATTTTGTCCAGAAATGTAGTCTTTGATGTGGCTAGCAACCACAGATCAAGCTTTGAGGAGGCTTGTGACTTCAATAAACCACTCTTGCTTACATGTCCTCCTAGGATTTGGACACAAATCATTTGGAATCTGTATCTGTATTATTCTCTTATAAACTCTCCTTGTCATATTCTGTAGCCTCTTGCTAACAGTGAGCTCTGTGTACTTGGTGTTGCTTTCTCTGTGGTCCAGGGATTTTTCCCATTTCCTCTGTTGGAATGAGAATGCAGAACAAGACTTAACTTCTAGGTATTTGAGTCTTAGGAACAAGAGGTCCTGATAGCTTCACTGGACTGTTGTTTGTGAATCTTGTTAGAACTTACACTGTCTGAGATACACTTAATATATATGATACAGCTTGTTACAGATTATTTTGTTCAGACTACAGTGACTGTGGGTGGATGACACTATGTTGCCAAGCCCTACTAGATAGGGCTGCTGCCTAGGTAACAGAATGAAATGTAGAGAATAAACCAAACAAACAAAAACTGCCTTGAGGTTTGGTGTGATACACTGGGCCATTGTCCCTTTTCCCTGTACTTAAGCTACGTAGGGGCTAGTCAAAGTCCATCTGCTTTGGAGTACAGTGTCCTCCTTAGAGACTCGGTTTCCTAATACCATGTTTAGAGCAGTGATTGTGGCACAGTTTTGTCTCCCAGGGGACATTCAGCAGTATGTGGAAACATCTTTGATCATCATAACTGGCAGCATGCAACTGGCATCTGGTAGATATATGTTAGAGATGTTAATCTTGCAGTAATACATAAGACAAGTCCCACAACAAAGATGCTTCCATCCCAAGTGTCACTGAACCCTGGGCTAGGCTGGCTGTTGCTTGTCTGTGCTGGGGCGGGTATTGATCAAGCAATTCCTCTGTGCCAGTTGTGTGCCAGTATATGCAAGTTCTTGTAGTAAGGTAGCCTCCTAATAGAAGTCCCTTGAAGCACCGCTGGCCTCAGGCCCTTCTAACAACAAAAAGAGTTGCCTTCTTTCCTCTCCCCACCAAGGAGAAAGGCCGCTTTGTGCAGAGTTAGGCCTAGCTCCAGTAGCAGCACAGATAGGAGTGTGTTGTTTTCTTCCCTTTACAGGCTAGCACTTGTCTGTCTGCCTCATGTAGGCGTGCCACTCTTCTCTGACTTCATTACCTGACTCTCCAGACCATAGTCAAAGACCACATTTATAATGTGTGAGAACATATTTTCATTGTCAGGAATAAGCTATTTTATTCTACTTTCCTCAACACTTCGTTAACCCTAATTCCATTATCCTCTTTTTCCAAGCCCTAAAACTTGAATGCATCTCTTAGAAATTAATTTTTTTCTTTTTGTCTCATATGTTCTTGTTTGGGACCTACAGACTTAACTAAGTGGTATTTACACACCTTTTGCCTAAGCTTCTAGTGTCTTGTCTTCCAGGATATGGTCATAGAATACACTATACTTATTTCATTCCTCCCTCTTCACACCTTTCCCTTTTTACCTGTCATGTCTCTGAATTATGCCTACCTCTATAGCCACTCAGCACTCAGCAAACATGCTTTCATCCTGAAACCTGGCATATCTTGTGGAGAACCTTAAGATTGGAACATTTTTGCCTTCAGTGTTTTCTTCATACAAGATGCTTCTGAATCATGAGAGAATATGAGAGTGACAGAAACACTACCAAAGTTATGTATATTCTTTTTTTGAAATAGAGTCTATGTAGCCCAGGTTGGCCTCTCAGCCTTGCAAGAGCTGGGGTTACAGGCATGTGCTACCAACACCCAGCTTTTTGGTGGTACTTGAATATGAATTTTTTTTTTTGCCAGTCCTGGAGCTTGAACTCAGGGCCTGGGCACTGTCTCTGAGTTTTTTTTGCTCAAGGATAGCATTCTACCACTTGATCCATAGCACCACTTCCAACATTTTCTGTTTATGTTGTTCTGAGGAATCAAACCCAGGGTTTCATGCATGCTAGGCAAGCACTCTACCACTAAGCTACATTCCCAACCCCACTGAATTTGAACTCTTAATCCTCACAGTGCATTGTACTGCTGGGCCATGCTTCCAGCTCTTCTCCTTTTGCACTAATTCTTTTTGAGAACAGGTCTCACTTCCTGTATAAGGTTGTGTCTGGACCTCAATCTTGTTTTATTTCCCCCTGTAGTTGGCATTGAGATGAGAGGTCTCACAAACTTTCCTGCCCAGGTTGGCCTTGAATGGGAATCTCTTGATCTCAGCTCCCCAAGTAGCTAAGATTAGAGTCTTAAACTACTTCATTCAGCTTCTTTGAGTAAATTCTCATTGATACCATGTATATGATCTTTTATTTAGAAACGGTTGCTGAGCAAAAGTGAATAGGACATATTCTTATATGGCTCCTCAGGAGGCAGGGGATGAAACTCATCATATCATTCTCCTCAAAACTGTTTTGGCTTTTTGCTGGCCACAGTGCTTTTTAAATGTGAGGAAAGTACACATTTCTTTTGGAAAAAATAATTTATTTTGGACCTGTAGTGTTGGCCTAAATTATTTTAATGTGTCATTTAAAAACATGTTATATACAAACATATATGGAGCTATAAGTTGTTATACAAAATTTTTACTTAAATATAAGGAAAATCAGGTTCACATTTTAAGTACCAGTAAACTTCGCATCCAATTACATGGTATCTTTTTGCTGAAATTCAATTGCTCTCAGGCTTTTAAGTTCCACATGTCTGTATTACTGGGTGCCATCTGATGACTCATTCCTCCCACCGTTTTTCACTATTTCAGCTTCTGCAAACTGTGATTTGTATAATACATCATGATCTCATTTGACCCCTACTTGGCTTGAACATATTCCTTGTATTGTAAGTCCACTTCTGTTCCTTAACACAGCGTTGATTTTTAACAGAGTATAGTCTTCAGCTTGCTTTCTATGTAGCTACATACACAAGGTATAAAAATTATTTCCATAGGGTATTTTTACACAACATTACAATCATTGAGGTTTATTAGCCATAGTGCTCCAAGTATTAGTGATGATATGATTTGCCATGTTTTGAAGGATCACTCAATAATTATTTCAGTTAGAATTGGCTTCTGTTATGACAGAAAATCCTATTACTCTGTTGTAATCAAAAGAGGAAATTTACTTGTACAAAACTGAAATATCAATGAATAGGGATGTTTGCAGGCTTGTTCTGACTCAGGACCTAAATGATGCCATCTGGATTCATCTCTGCTCGGCTTTGCCTCTGTAGGAAGGCTTCTAGCAGCCTTAGGGAGGAGAGATAGATGGGCAGATTGATATAGAGACAGTTTGCCTGAGATTGAATCTTTATCCATTTCTAGCTGGGTAACTTTTGTGAAGTTATGTAATCTTTCTGTGCTTCAGTTTCATCATCTTAAAATGAGGATAAAATGGTGTCGATTTCACATTGTGTTGGTGAAGATTATATTTATGTGACTGCTTCTCTTGATTTTATTAACCTGGTAGTTCAGGACTATCATATACCAGTATCATAGATGAACAAGTCTGTCCTGCATGGGCCAGGAAAAAATCATGAAATTGAGTTTCTTTAGGCTCACATTGGGTTGTATGCTCATTCCGGAATTAAGCGTTGTAGACCTCAAGATGGAATATACTGATTGACTGAACCTTAGTTATATGCTCTGCTTTCAGTGGTTGATTTAGCTTTCCCTGAACATACTCGCTGAAAGCAGGGGATGCGTGGCTCTCCTAATAACTTCAGCATACTGCTGCCTTCACAAGGGGAAGGATATGGTTGGTGATAAAAATGACCCTGTCCATCATAGTGCTATCAAATAGATTGTAATAGGTTATCATGTTGTATTATGGCATTCTTTCTGGGGATGTGGTAGTTTTAGGTTTTAATGGGAAACATTTGGATTGTAGTTATAAAAATATACTTGTATACAATATTAGTTTTGATATATGGGTTTTTTTTGTATTAAACTACTTAAATTTGAGTGCTTACTTCAACAGCACATATACCAAAATTGGAATGATTCAGAGAATCATGGCTCCTGATCAAGAATGACATGCAAATTCATGGAGCATTCCACATTTTTAAAAACTCTAAACTTGAGATTGATAACTTTTTTTAAATTAAGTAGTTATACAAAGGAGTTTCAGTTCTAGAAGTCAGGTTATGAGTACAATGCATCTTGACCCATGTCATGCCTTCCATTGTTCTTCCCCCATCTTTCCCCATCCCATCCCTACTTTCAAGTTACATAGTTCAATTTTTATATAATATACATTGAATACACAGACGGTATTTGTTCACCCTTCCTCTCTCCTTTGTGTACACCCTCCATGTTCTCTTTTCCCATACAGAACTTGTTACAGCTTCCTGGTATTCATTTTGTTAAACTGTTAGTTGTTCAGTAGAATTACACCATTGGACTCATCCCCTAAGTATATGATTAATTAGTCAATTTATGTGTATATGCATATAACCCTGTGTATGTTTATATTTAGACCTAAAACTTCAACATAGGAGAGAAAACATGCATTGTTTGTCCCTTTAAGCCTGCTTTACTTAACATAATTTTTTTCTAGGTCCATCCATTTCCCTGCAAATGACATAATATTCTATCTGATAGATGAGTAAAATTCCATCATATGTATGTATCATATTTTCTTGATCCACTCAGCCATATAGGGCATCTGGGCTATTTGCATAATTTGGCTATTGAGAATAGCGTAGCAATGACCATGGATGTACAAGTGTCTTTATTGTATCTTGATTTTTAATACTCTGGGTTGATGTCCAAGAGTTATAGAGTTGGATTGTAGTGTAGTTCTATGTTTAGGTTTTGATTATTAATAAAAGATCATGTTCTAACATTCAGGCAAATATTTTCTATTGTAACTATTCTACATGAACACAATTGAAAACTCAAATGCAAAATTCTTACCAAAGTTGATAGCCTGTACCTCATATATTTGTATGATCCACCTGTACTCTTGGTTTTGACTTGTAGGTTATTTTCATTCTCATATTTTCATTCTCATAGAAAATTATCTTCATCAGTGTTATCCAACAGAACTTTCTAATAATAATGAAACTATTATATGATTGGTATTGTCCAATGTGGTAGCCACTAGCCACTTCTAGCTTCTATAAACTTGAAATTCTTAGAGACACTGGAGAACTGAATTTTTAATTTAAACTACTTTTTAAATAAAATTACATTTAAAGAGCCACTTGTAGCTACTACTTTTTTGGCAGTGCAGCTCTGTCTAGCAACATTAAATAAAATAATATTTATAAAGTGCTCAAAGGCTTTGTAACAAGTTCTCAGTAGATGTGAGACATGGTTAGTTCTCTAACTTCTGACCTGAAAAGCAGTAGATCTCGCTTAATTGGCTAGAGCAACCTAAGGCAGGCTTATTTCAGGCAATCCCAGTAGCTGTGTTAGCATGGCAGGCAAGAACTTTCATGCATTCCATATTCTAGACAAATCCAACTTCACATCTTTTCTTTGCACCTTCATTCTAATAGCAAGTACTTATTTCTCTCACATCCATGAAGTATTGCACACTTGGATAGGTTCCTTCACACACAGATAGACTCTTCTCTTTTATGCTGCAGTTTCAACATCTTTTCTCAGGTTGTCCCTAAACCACTACGCAGTCATTCCCTTTCTCTTCTGTGCTCTATGCATATTTCTTTATCAAGTTTTCTACTCCATGCCTCACTGATGTTATTTAGTTTTAATCTTTCTAACTAACTTGTTGTGTGCTTGGTATTAAGTGGGCCTTTTGCCTTTTATATATGCTTTATGAACAGATAGATGGATGGATGGATCCTTTTCAATCCTGGTCACATTTATGATTAAAATACTTCAAGATCAACCTTATTGAGATATCACAAAGAGATACACCTGTTTGAAATGTACAGTTTGATGAGTCTTGTGGGTGTTGTAATTTGTATGACCATCATTGTACTGAATATAGAATATTTTCATTAACCCAAAACACTTTTGGGGTAATGGTTGAATCTATACTATAGATTTTAAGATTTCATATAAGTAGACTTGCACAGTGTGTACTCTTTTCATACTTGGGATGTTATGGGTAAAAGATATGTTAAACACACAAATGTGGAAAATGTTAAAGTCAGTTTGATCATAACAGTTAAATGCAAGCAGTGCTTGGTATTTTGGAGTCATGGTGTGCTTGTCTCTTTTCACAGTGTACAATTGGACAGTGGATGAGGTGGTGCAATGGTTGATCACATATGTGGAGCTGCCTCAATATGAGGAGACCTTCCGGAAGCTGCAACTTAGTGGTCATGCCATGCCAAGGTCAGGAGGGGGTCTGGATTTTACTCACTTGAAGATGGAGGGAGTGGGGTGAGGTGGATATGCTTCCAGGTTGTCCTGTCTGGTTAAGTGAGATTTTACAGGATAGTCTGCAGGCATCTCTTCTTCACACATCTGTTGTGTGCTTTTATAAAGCACGATGAGCACTTGGTGTTCATTCTCTAATTTAATGTTTCTATCAATCCTGAAAGTTGCTTCAACAGCTTTCCCTTATTGAATGCTTAGTACATGCCAGACGACGGGCTACTCAACACTTTATATATAGCATCTCATTTTTAGATTGTTAGATCAGTTCTGAAGGTCAGTATTATTGTATATAGATGATGAAATTGCTTAGGCAACTTTCCCAATATAAAGGTCATACACATGGCTAAATCAGGGGTAAAACTGTGATACGAATCTAGAGCTGTGATAGATGTAATAGATTCAGTCTGCATTATTTGCTTGTTTTTGTTTTTGCTGTTTCCCCAGTGCTGCTGTTACTGCCACTGCTGCTGCTGCCGCGGCTGCCACCTCCTCCCCCTTCTCCCCCTCCCCCTCCCCCTCCTCCACCTCCTCCTCCTCCACCTCCTCCTCCACCTCCTCCTCCTCCTCCTCCTCCTCCTCCTCGTCTTCCTCCTCCTCCTGCCTTAGGGCTCTTTTAGCCTCTCTGTGTTATCCAAATACAGTAATGAAAATGGTACAGAGGTGCTGATTCCCATTGTCTCACTCATCTCTGGAACGACCTGTGCAGCAGATATGTCACAACTGCTTGCCTGTTTTCTGGGACAGTACACTAGGGCTTGGATAGGAGTGGAGAGGGTTGGAGTGCTGCTTAGACTTCTTGTTATGTCAAACTAGTATCAAATGCCATGCAGTCCTTAACTTATTTATTCATTCAACAAGTATTTACTAGGTACTTAGTCTGTACCAAGCACTTGTGCTGGATACTGGGAATAGACAACAACTTTCCTTGGCCCTCAGAAGTTTTATTATCTGTTAACTAGATGTAGAAACATCTAGTTTTGAGCTTTGGCAAAGAAGAAAGGGGAAGGGGAAGGGGAAGCCATTGGAATGCTTACACACTGCTGTCTGCAGCCACTGAGTTACCAGGAGCTGCTGTCCCAGCCTAGCTGATTGAGCTGGCTGTTCTCCCTTCTGCTACCTATGGTCTCCTCTTCACAGTTTTTTCTTACTCTTGAGGGAGTAATAATCCCAATACTTCTACCTCTGGGTATAGAGTACTTTCTTACCACACTTTTGCCTTTTGAGTGAGCAAATTGAACTCCAGTAAATCTTATTTATCTAAGATGGCAGGTGGCAGAGCTAGGGTTTGAACCCAAGTCTGCCTAATTCTAAGTGCCTCTCCTTTATTTTTCACTTCCTTTTCCTCATATATTGTGTGATTGAAAAATCGGCTTCCATGTAGTATTCAGTTTAGTTTTTTTGTTTTTTTGTTTGTTTGTTTTTGTCGGTCCTAGGGCTTGAAGTCTGGGCCTGAGCGCTGTCCCGCAGCTCTTCAGCTCAAGGATAGTGCTCTACCATTTGAATTACAGCACCACTTCCGGTTTTCTGGTGGTTTATTGGAGATAAGAGTTTCACAGACTTTCCTGCCTGGGCTGGCTTTGAACCGTGATCCTCAGATCTCAGCTTCCTGAGTAGCTAGGATTACAGGCATTAGCCACCGGCACCCAGCGTTAGTTCTTTTTTTAAAAAAAGTTCACACACATACCTACCATATGCTATACTCCTTGGACCTTGAAGACAAAGAGATTTATGAGACCTGGCCCTTGCCTAGAGGAAGTGTATATTCATTGGAAGAAACAATGAAATGAATAGATGATTGACCATAAAATTCAGGATGTGGGATTTTTTTCTTGTTACTCATGGATATAGCAGTATTGCCTTGTGGATGCTTAGGCAATGTAATTAAATGTAATGGTTATGGCTTGTGTTAAAACTGCAAAGCATAGGATAAAAAGTGAGTTCTCAGGTCACAGATTCACCTAGCCCTTCTGAGGCTAGTATTAGAGCCGCCAAGAGCAGGTCTAGCCATGCTGAGTACAGGAGTAGAAGATAGCAAGCTGTGGCACCTTAGTGACAGCAGGAAGTATATAGTCCCCTTCAGTGCATGAGGGGGAAAAAGAATGGTTCTCAGAACACAATTAGCTAGGATGGTATAATAGGAAGAGTATAGCAGATTGGAGTTTATTCTCAGCTTTTATTGCTTACTTGTATGTGACTTAGTGCAAGTTACTCAACTCTCAGTCTCAGTTTCTTATCTGCAAGATGGAGTGAATAATAGAACTGCTTTCTTTTCCTTTTTTTCCTGTACTGGGGCTTGCACCTTGCTCAGCTTGTTTGCTAGACTGATGCCCTACCATTTGAGCCATGCCTTCCTTCTACTTTTTGCTGGTTATTTTTTGCCAGTTCTGGGGTTTGAACTTAGGGCTTGGGCACTGTCCCTGAGCTGCTTTTGCTCAAGGTTAGCACTTTGTCATATGAGCCACAATGCCGCTTCTGGCTTTTTCTGTGTGTGTGGTACTCAGAACTTGAACCCAGACCTTCATGCATGCTAGGCAAGCACTGTACCACTAAGCCACATTCCCAACCCTGCTGATAATTTTGAGCTAGTGTCTTACAGACTTTTCTTCCCAGGCTGGGTTTAAACCATGATCTTCCATATCTCAGTTTCCTGAGTAGTTAAGATTACAGGTTTCAACCTTGGTGACAGGATAGAGCTACTTTCTTAAGGTTGTTCTGAGGACTAAATGTACTTTTGTATGTAAAATATCAGAACATGATATGAGATACACAGTAGTTGTTTAGTAAATGCTAGCTCCCTTCTTTTTTCTCTCATTGTATAGACATAGATAGCATTTCAGTTCGTAGGTATCTTTGAGAAATAGACTGCAGTCTATTTCTTTTGGTTAGATAAGAATCCATCACACCTTGTAGAAGTGACTTGAAGAGGAGCCCAAAGAACTCCCGGGCTTATAGGAAGCATCTAATTTTATGTAAGTTTGCATAGAAGGAAACTGAGGTCCCTAGGAGAGAGACCAACAGCTTATAATCAGACGAGTTACTAGTAGAATAGGTATCAGAAGACAGCTCTCTTGACTGCTTCCTAATCATAGTGCTTCACTGACCGACTTGTAGGTGGGCTTGATTGCTTTTTAAGACCAGAAGAGGAAGTAGGTATTCCTGTATGCTTAGACAGGAATATAAACCAAACACTGTAATGTAAGCTTTTCTTCTACCTGGGGAAATAAAACTATGAATCAGAAAAGAACACCAACCTAACAGTAATATTCAATATTCCTTTATAGGCTTCAGGCCAGTGTTTTTCAACCTTTTGTATCTTATACCCCTTTTCTCCTGTACCCACTGTGTTCCAGCAGTAGAGAAACAAAGTCCAGTTCTTCCTATGTCATTTTCTTGTTTACAGACTCTCACATATTAAAGTTATCATTGACATTGTGGTTAAAGGTCAGAAAAAATTACAGTAATTTTTTGGGACTAAATTACATTGTAATGACTCAGAGATGAACTCAATTTTTGTCATCAGCAGGTTGATTTATAATGACAGTGGGTTAGAATTAGGGCAGTTCAGAAATTCCATGTATTGGGCTGGGAAGGTGACTCAGTGGTAGAGTGTTTGCCTTGCATGCATGAGGCCCTGGGTTTGATTCCTCAGGACCACATAAGCAAAAAGAAAAAAGCCGGAAGTGGCGCTGTGGCTCGAGTGGTAGAGTGTTTGCCTTGAGCTGAAGAGCTGAGGGACAGCGCCCAGACCCAGAGTTCAGGTCCCACGACCGGACCCAAAAAAAAAAAAAGAAATTCCATGTATTACTGGGCCAAATGGCATGAAATTTTAGTCTGGACTGGACAAGAGAATGTTTTTTATTGTATTTAGTGAAACATGGTTACAGATATATAAAGGATAATTCCTGGACATGGAAGCATAAGGGAAAATTTGTAGTTGAGTATGGGAATTGTCATAAATGGGTAGTCCTTAGAAGGAAAGGTACTTAGGAAATGGTGGGGATCAGGAGAGAGAAAATTCAAATTTTGATAATATTTTGTGTCCCTCAATACTGCCTGTTTAGACTTTATTGATAAAGTTTGTATTCTAAAATGTAAAGAGGAGCGGTTACCAAGAGCTAAAATTGTTCCTTAGGAAGGGGATAATCCTACTTGGATCCTTTTGCTTTTGCTGTCAGGGTCCTAACTCCCAACTCTGTCTCAACAGGCTAGCTGTAACCAATACCACCATGACAGGGACTGTGCTGAAGATGACAGATCGGAGTCACCGGCAGAAGCTGCAGCTAAAGGCCTTGGACACAGTGCTGTTTGGACCTCCTCTTTGTGAGTCCTATTTAGAAAAGGCCTACTACAATGCCGTGGAACTCAATGCTGTTTGAGTGTCTGGGCTGAAGCAGGGTCTCATAGGCATATCTGCAGGGCAGCACCTTCACTGTTTCCACTGGTATTGAAATACAAAACAGTCTTGTATTTTAGTCTAGCCAAATAACAACTTTTATTCCTGTCATTTATTAAATATTTTAAAGGAATAGCTACTTTGTGCATGTGCTATGCTGGATTCTGTAGGAGGACCTAGCTGAATCATGTTCTACCCTAAAGGGAAAAAAAATGAACATTCTATCTAGGTTATATCTCAGTGATAGAGCACTTGCCTAGCACATAAGCCCTGGGTTCTATCCCCCCCATAAAGACAAACAAGCAAACAAACAAAATGCATATTATAGGGCTGAAGATATAGTTCATGGTAGAGTGCTTGCTTGAGGCTCTGGGTTCAATTCCTAGCGCTGCCCCTCTGCTTCACCATGAAAAGTGTTCTAGACAGGTATTCAGTGCTTCTGAGGGCCAGAGGAGAGACAGAGTTTTATTCTGTGTTCCTTTATTCCATGGCAAAATAGGCCATTTTAGATGGACAAAACAACCCAAGCAAGCATACAAAGGCTAAAAAAATATGTTCAGGTATATCAAGTAACCCTAAGGGACTGATACTACTTACCTGCCTTCACAATGTACAGAGTGAAGGTCTGCTTGTTAAACATTTTTGTGTTGGTGGTTGACAAAGGAAGACTTAGCAGGCTTTGACTGAAGCAATAGAGACCAACTCAAGTCTAAGGAAAATTGAACTCTTCAGCCATGAGAGAGTAGTAAGTTCATTTCATTCTCTGCGGATCTGAATGGAGGGAATGGTCCTACCTGGCCATCCTTTGATTATTTTAAGTGAGTCAAGGGGGAACAAAGGAAGTAATATTTGTTAAGAAATTCGCTTTGACCATACAGTTCTTAGGGCTAACTCTACCTTTTGGGAGATGATAGCTAACGATGTCACCAGTCAAATGCTATAGAGATGTGACCTAGTCCAGAGAAGTAGCTGGCTTACAGGGTCAAAGGTAGTACATTTCTTTTCCTGTATTTGTGGACTGACAAGAAAATGTCTAAGCTAATGTGTTAATACAGGTGGGTTTAAACCTTTTTAAAGGTATAGAATAGAGTAACTTAGAAGATTTCCTACCTTCTTTGTTGTCTTCAGGGAATTCTAGGATTCATTTAGTTTCTCATTCATTGTCAAGTTTTAACTAAAGGACACAATGAATAGCTTACTTTTTATGTGAGGCTGCACTATGTACTGAGCAATGACCTGTCATGCATTCACTCATGCTTATTAAACACCTACTGTGTACCGGTATAAATAATAGAATAGAGTTGCTGATCAACAACTATAATAAATGTTGTAGCTACTCTGTCTTTTTAGAGTTCAGTTGGGGATACAAAGTATTTATGAATTTCTTATTGGAGTCCAAGAAATTTTTTTGTGTGTAGGGGTGTGGAGCTGGGGCTATGCCTCTGAATTTTGTATTTTTTTTAAAGGTAGTGACAATTGAACCCAAGGCTTTACTCTTCAGTCACTTGATCTATATCCTCAATCTCTCCAGGAAGTTTTATGGAGAAAACACTTTAAGCTGAGTTGAAAGATGGGAAGCTGGGTTGGGAATGTGGCTTAGTGGTAGAGTGCTTGCCTGGCATGCATGAAGCCCTGAGTTTGATTCCTCAGTACCACATAAACAGAAAAGACGGAAGTGGCGCTGTGGCTCAAGTGTAGAGTGTTAGCTGTGAGCAAAAGAAGCTCAGGGGTAGTGCTCAGACCCTGAGTTCAAGCCCCAGGACTGGCAAAAGAGGGGGAGGGGGAGGGAGAGAGGGAGGAAGGAAGGAAGGAAGGAAGATGAGAAGTGGCCTTATTAAACTCTAACTTTGACAAGCTTATATGCTTTTGTGCACACACCAGCAAGAACATTTATAGCAGAAGAATTGTACCCAATGAAAGCTAGAGTACTTTCACATATTCCTCTGTTATCCCCCAAGAAGGGGAGGCCTTTGACAGTCTTAAAGTCTTTCTTAGTCTTTTAATATACATTATTAAAGTAGAATTTACCATATCTGAAAGGCTACATCAGTGGTACACACTGGGGAAGCCAAGGCAGTAAGATCACCAGTTCAAGGCCAACCAGTGAGAGCATGTCTTAAGAAGAAAGAACAGGACGGGCGCTGGTGGCTCATACCTGTAATCCTAGCTTCTCAGGAGGCTGAAATCTGAGGATCACGGTTCAAAGCCAGCCTGGGCAGGAAAGTCTGTGAGACTCTTATCTCCAATAAACCACTAGAAAACCAGAAGTGGCGCTGTGGCTCAAGCGGTAGAGCACTCACCTTGAGCTGAAGAGCACAGAGACAGCACCTAAGCCCAGAGTTTAAACCCCAAGACCGACCAAAAAAAGAAAAAGAAAAAGAAAGAACAGTGAGAGCATGTCTTAAAAAGAAAGAAGAAAAGGAACTATTAAGCAAGAATTCTATCGGTAAAAATCAGCTAATGTGGAACCAGAATCCTGGCTGGGTCTGGGGATTGGAGTAAGCAGGAGGAGCCCTAGTAGAGCAAGTTAGACTGGTATTTTTCTTGAAGATCCATTTCATATAGGCTGTGTACTGTGCGTGATCTAAACTGCATATCTAAGATATACAGAACAGAGATTTCAAATGCTAAGGATATATTTCACACTACCTGGGATATCTGTAGTATCTGTAGTAGTAGTAATAATAATAATAAATGTTGGTGAAGATATGAAACCTCTGATCCTTCTTCATACATTGTTGGTCTGGATGTGAAATGGTTCAGTTATTTTGAAAAACAATATTGTGGTTCTTTAAGACTCAAACAATTACTACAACCCAGTATTTGCATATCTAAGTATATATCCAAACATTGAAACAGGTACTCAAGTAAGTACATCTACACATGTTCAAACCAGTATAAGACACCACAAGCAGTAGAAGATAGTGGGCACTGGTGGCTCATGCCTGTAATCCTACCTACTCAAGAGTCTGTGATCTGGTTTGAAGCCAGCCCAGGCAGGAAAGTCTCTGAGACTCTTTATCTCTTACCTTCAATCAAGAGCTGGAAGTGGAACTGTGGCTCCACTTGTTTGACTTGAGTGCTAGCCTTGAGTGAAAAAGCTAAGGAGCAGTGCTCAGGCCTTGAGTTCAAGTCCCAGTATTGGCACAAAAACAAAACAAGATAAAATAAAACTAGAAGGTGAAAACTAGAATGTCCATTAATCAATGAATAAATGAGTAAATTACATTATATGGGATATTACTTAACTATACAGTTGAGTGAAGTTCTGACACTTGCTACAGTGTAGATACCTAGAAAATCCATAACATAATTTTCAGACAAAGAGGACAGACAGGAAAGGTCATATGCTCTCTGTTTCCATTTATATGAAATACCCAAAATGAATAAGTCCATGGAGATATCATAAAATCAAAATGCAGATTGATAATTGGCAGGAGCTGAAGAGGGAATGAGGAGACAGTGTTTAATATGTAACAATTTTCCATTGATGGACAGCAATTTTTTGGAACTAGTAGAGTTTGTAATTATGTAACATCAAGAATATACTGTATGCAGTCTGGGAAGATGGCTCAGTGGTAGAGTGCTTGCCTTGCATGCATGAGGCTCTGAGTTCAATTCCTCAGCACCACATAAGCAGAAAAAGCCAGAAGTGGCGCTGTAGCTCAAGTGCTAGAGCACTAGCCTTGAGCTGAAGAGCTGAGGGACAGCACCCAGACCCAGAGTTTAGGCCCCCCAACCTCCCCCCCTCCAAAAAAAGAATATACCGTATGCTCTTGAATTGTTTACTTAAGTATTTATTTGAGTTTTACCTATACTACTTTGTTCTTTCAGAAAAGCCAGGCAACAAAACAGCATTTAAAATTCAGTTTAAAAGTTTTGTACTTCAAAGGACATATCAAGAATTTGAAAGGGCTGAAAGTACAGTTGAAGATCCTGAGTTTACACCCTAGTACTACTCCCTCCCCCCAAATAAAGAATTTTTTAAATTGAACAACAAAAAAAAGATAACCCAATTTTAAAAAATGGGCCATGGCTTTCAAATATATTTTTCCATGTCCAACTATGCACATGAACTGATGTCACTATAAATCAAGACTATATTGAGGTATAATACCTCACCCAATGATACATCAGTAATAAAAAAGATAGACAATAATAAGTGTTGGTACAGTATAGAAAATTAGAATATTAGTCAAAAATTGAAACATCAAAAAATGGAAAAAATAAATGTGGTATATGCATATAACAGAATAATAATCAACCCCAGAAAGTATAAAAGAAATACTGATACAACGTAGACAAAATTGAAAATCATCATTCTAAGGGAGAGAAGTCAGTCCCAAGAGATCACATAGTGTGCGGTTTTATGATTTTGATTGTATGAGGTATCTGGAATAGGCAAATCCATGGAGACAGAAAGTAAACAGATTTGGAATGGGAAGTGAATGCTAATGGATATAGGATTTTTTTCAGGGGTAATAATAATTTAATAACAATTATGCTTATGATTGTGAAGCCTTGTGAATATACTAAAACTGTTACCTTGTATAATTTAAAAGAGAATTTTAGTGTTTACAAATTATATCTTAAATATATAACCTGAATTTTTGTAACTCATGGACTTCTATTCAGAGAACTTGTTTATAAACTTTGAGAAAGAACCCTAAAGTGACAGTCAGGAGTCTGTTTTCTTCATAATTGCTACTCACTATGTGATTAGGTAGATTCCCCGTTCCCCCCCTCCCCACTTTTTTTTTTATGTCAGTTGTGGGACTTGGGCCTGGGTGTTGTCCCTCAAGGCAAGCATTCTACCACTTGAGCCATAGTGCCACTTCCAGTTTTCTGGTGGTTAGGAGATGAATCTCATGGACTTTCCTGCCCAGGCTAGCTTTGAACCATGATCCTCAGATCTCAGCCTCCTGAGTAGCTAGGAAGGATTACAGGCGTGAGCCACTGGTGCCTAGCTTGGTAGATCCCTTTTCTCCAGAGTGTTTCTGATGTGTGAAGGATCCTGTAACATTCCAAGGTTTGGGAAAGAGACTTCTCCTTGATAAGGGTCTTGTGTTCCTTTGTGAGGTCTGTGTCCTGTACTTAGGGAATACCATGGTTGGTCCTTGTGTCATCATGTAGCCTTTGGTAGTTTGGTACTGCCTAGATTTAGGTTCTCTTACATGTAAAAAATGGATGTGGTAAGCAAAAGCTCTTACTAGCTTTTTCATTCAAGGTTCTGAGAGTTTGTTGTGCTGGGTGCAAAGCTTTTAGAAACCAACAGCCATCCTGATGGCAAATACTGGTTTTTATTTTTATATTTGTCTACTTGTTAAAGGAAAACTTTAAAAATTGCCAACTGGAATTTGAGGAAAATACTAGGTGACCGTATGCCAGGAGACTTATTCAGAGTAGGCTCTGCCAGCCGGGTGCCTGTAAAGAGTCCTTTGAGCTTTGCTCCTTGGGCTCTGATTTCTTTTATTAGTATGGACTGAAACTCCTCCTTCAGTACTGTTCTCTGTTCAGCACACATGGTGGACAGAGAGTGACAGTCTGTGCTGGCACTACCCTGTATTCTAAACCTAGACTGGGTAGATATTCAGGCTATAAGTCAAGTAGCAAATACCCCAGAGAACAGCCACAGCCACTTTGACCAGCCATAGAGTAAACCCTGCCAGTTGACCTGAGATAGCTTAAGAGCCTGTGGAGAGAGCAGATTCCACCTAGCCAGAGCAGCCTCAGAGCGTGGGAAGGGCACAAAGGGTCAGACCGTTTCTATCTCAGGGACCATTTTCTGACAAGGGAAGGCATGCTCAGGCCTCTTGTAGCCTCTGAGGAGATCATGGTCCTTTATAGTTTTTTCCACTCTCAGAGTTGGCTCTAGGCTTACAAGCCAGTCTGGGGCTCTGAATGTGAAAAATTGTCACATGCCACATGACAGGTATTAGGTGTGCTTAAAGGATCACACCTAGTAGAACGAGTGTCCATTTTGAGGCCTAAGCTATTGTCTTTCTTTTATAGATAATATCTCAGAAAATAAAGGCTCAGGGAAATGAAATGTGTTTTTAGAGGACATTTGTTTTTTAAGTGACAACCATTATTCAAAAATTAGTTTCTGCTTTTAAGCCAAGCAGACTGGCTCTATAATTCAGTAGCTTGGTGATCTTGGGCACATTCCTAAGGTTCTCTGTGCCTCAATTTCTCCTAAACAACTGGCAGCTACTATTTTTAGAGTGTGCCTACTGTGTCTTGGACTAGGGGATAAGGTTCCATTTGTGTTTTCAGCAGGATGCAGTTACATAGAAGAAAACACTACATCTTACCTTAACCTTCTGTGGTTCAAATGAAAGCAGAAAGTTTTTACAGAGCAGGAGTGGTAGAGCTTATCCTTGTCTTTGTTGGCATGTTCTTCTTTCTGCTATGCTCCTACTTACCCTTTAAATCTTCTCCAGGATTCAGCCCTTCTCTTTTACCCTTCTATGAACATTGCTCCTTTGTACCGGCTTTCTTTTTTTTCTGTTCTTCTATTTTTTTACTTTTTTTTCTGGCCCAGCTGGTTTGCATGATCCTCATAATCCTTCTGCCTCATTGATTACTGGTGTGTGCCACCACAGCTAGCTGTTGTTTACCTTTTTAACTTGGCTTAATGAGGGTAACTTTGTTCATCTATCATCAGCATTCAGCTTAAAGCCCAGCTAGAAGTTTATTCTTGCTTCTAAAGGAGATATATGTTAGGAGCTCTACAGAAGGAGACTCATCTCTGTCTGGGGTTTGACTCAGGGCTCTATTGAAAGGACTTGATGATTTTTTTTTTTCGGTCATGGGGCTTGAACTCTGGGCCTGGGCACTGTCCATGAGCTCTTCAGCTCAAGGCTAGCACTCTACCACTTGAGCCACAGTGCCACTTCCGGCTTTTACTGCTTTATGGTGCTGAGGAATCAAACCTGGCCAGGGCTTCATGCATTCAAGGCAAGCACTCTACCACTGAGCCACCTTTCCAGCTCTGGACTTGATGATTTTTTGTTGTTGTTGTTCAGTCATGGGGCTTGAACTCGGCCTGGATGCTGTCCCTCAGCTCTTCAGCCCAAGGCAAGCGCTCTACCACTTGAGCCACAGCACCACTTCCAGTTTTTCTGGTGGTTAATTGGAGATAAGAGTCTCATGGACTTTCCTGCCTGGGCTAGCTTTGAACTGTGATCTTCAGATCTCAGCCTTCTGAGTAGCTAGGATTACAGGCGTGAGCCACCAGCACCTGGCTGGGCTTGATGATTTTTATATCTGTTTCTCCAGCTTCTTCTCTTCTCAAAGTACATGTCTATATTATTAATTACCTCCTGGATAGGTCCATTTGAGTATTTTCAAGGCACCTCAAAGTATGGTACTTTTATTTATATCTATGCATTCTGTATCTTCAGTAATATGTGATAATACTTTTTAGAATGGAGGAAGCTGAGATCCAGGCAGAAGTGAATTTCACAACTCATTGGGGCAGAGGCTAAGCATAGAACCTAGACCTTATATCAATGCAAGACAGTTGCTATTACCACGTGTGAATTTCTCCATTTGAGGCCTTATGTTTAACTTTAAAGGTGAAGCATTTGACTATTACTCTCATAGCAATATAGACATCTCTAGGATGTCTATAGGTTGTCACTTATGATACAACTCATAGACTTGTGCTTATAGACTCATACTCAATCTTGATCAAGGAAACATAGATATGTTGAGAGATGTTTGCTATAACAGCATATAGAGTTGCAGCATAAATATGAACATAGCAATGAGAAAGTATGGTATAGAGAAAAGACAATGTAGCCAGGCAAATCCACATTTGAATCTGCTCTGTCACTTTTTTTCCTTCATTGCTGGGTATCAAGCCCAGGACTTCATGAATGCTAGGCAAATACTCTGCCACTGAACTACTCTCCAGATATATACCCTCTCCCCCACTTTTTTTGATACTGGTCTTGGGGCTTGAACTCAGAGTATGGTGCTATCCCTGAACTTTTCTGCTCAAGCCTATCACTCTACCACTTGAATCATAGCTCTGCTTCCAGCTTTTTGGTGGTTGAAGAAAATAATCTCATGAACTTTTCTGCCTAGGCTGTCTTTGAACCACAATCTTCAGATATCACCTTCACAGGTATGAGCCACTGGTGCATGGCTTATATAATTTTTTATGAAAAGACTCCAACAAGTTAATATTCCTGACAGTGCTTCAGTTTTCTTATATTTTCTGCTGTTTCCACTTTAATATGGATTAAGAGGAGGGAGATGCCATAATGTTCTGAGGCTTAGCAATTCAGATTCAATCCTATTTATTGAGTACACTCTGAATGCTGTTACATAATATTTTGGGCACAGGCATACAAGCAAGTGATGATCACTGAAACCAGAGAGTAAATCAGTTGTTCTTTTGGCAAGTTTGGTAACTTGTGAGATGTGGCAGGTACATACTTGGGTCCTGTTAAATTTCCGTCAGCCTATATATGTAACTTGACACTAACATGCTGCCAGTCCTACCTTTTCCTCTCCCTAACCAAGGGCAACCTGCCATGCACAGAGGGCCATTAGGCTCTGATTTAACTCCCATTTCCACTTATTCCCAGGCCCTCACAGCACAACCCAAAAAGATTGTAGCAGTAGGACCTTGAGACACATGGAAGGGTTTAAGTAGCATGGAGAAGGTATTAAGAAGCCCTTGTGGTGCCTCTTTCAAGTCTCCTTTGCCCTGGCCTAGAGCTCAGATCTGGGATATTATGAACAATGCCAGGCTCCAGGAGCAGCCTTCTACTGATTGGATAAGTTCTTGGGAGTGACTTTTGCTTTTTATCTTCTGGTGATGTTCCTTGTTTAGCATCCAAAATTTTCTGTATTGACTGGACGTTTCTTCAAACCCCAGCTAGTGACTGAAACCCTTGCACATCACTAACTTACTGCCAGTAATTCTCTGGTGGTAGATCTGTCTTTCAGTTCCTGGCATGTGTAATGTCGTATATATATATATATATATATCTATATATATATCTATATATATATCTATATCTATATCTATATATATATATATATATATATATATCTCAAATACCTCTCTCTCTTTCTTTCTCCCTCCCTTCTTCCCTGTTCCTTTCTTCCTTCCTCCTCCTCTCTCAGGAGGATTTATTTTGGATCACAGTTTCAGAGATTTTGGTTCACAGTTCTCCATGTTTCTGTACCTGTGGTGAGGCAGAACAGTGTGCTAGAACAGAGCTATTAAATTCATGGCAGCCAGGAAGCAGAGCAATGAATTCTTGATGCTACTCTGGGTTTAGCTGATCTCCATTTGAGCCATAGCCCAGAAGTATTCTTCATAGATTGAGAATTCTTCCAGACCTTTATTGAATCTGAGCTTTGGATCTTTTGCTTAGAATGGCATAGCAGTTCAGGATACTCAGCTCCTACATAACTTTACCCACATAGCCAGATCCCTTGCTCTAGTGACATTGATTTGCACCAGCCAACTCCTTTTGCCTTACCATTGCTTTCCCCATAGGGTGAAAGTCACTCTGTCTGGACACATGGGCTCATCCCTGTCCAGAGATGGCTGAGATGTTCTAAGAGGCACTGTTTTCTTGTGTCTAAGGGAAATATGAGTTAATAAATTTCTAGTATAACCAGGCCTTGACTAGTGGAGGGATAGACACAAAACTTATTATGATAGTTTGTGGAAAGTATGTATCTAAGAAGAGAAAGGCTGTGTCTCTCAGGGAAGACATCATAGAGGTGGAGATACATTGAGTGTTCAAGGCCAAGTGTGCTGTGGACATCCTGACTCACTATGCCCTCCCTTTTCTGGCAGTGACCCGCCATAATCATCTCAAGGACTTCATGCTGGTAGTGTCTATTGTTATTGGTGTGGGCGGCTGCTGGTTTGCCTATATCCAGAACCGTTACTCCAAGGAGCACATGAAGAAGATGATGAAGGATTTGGAAGGCTTACACCGAGCTGAGCAGAGCCTACATGACCTTCAGGAAAGGTAAGGCCCTGCCTTTTTCCCCACAGCCCTGGTTCTTCCAACTCTTGAGAGCTGCCTATTTCCTTAGACCACCTGGCCTCTGAGACTACTGAATGGCTGTCTGGACTATGCCTTCCCTTTAGAACTGCTCTGGGAGCCTAGCTTCTTGCTATTCCAGTTGCCATGGACAATTAATTCTTCTTCTTCTTCTTCTTTTTTTTTTGTCAGTTGTGGGGCCTGAACTCTGGGCTTGGACGCGGTCCCTCAGCTCTTCAGCTCAAGGCTAGCGCTCTACCACTTGAGCCACAGCACCACTTCCAGCTTTTTCTGCTTACGTGGTGCTGAGGATTCAAACCTAGGGCCTCATGCATGCAAGGCAAGCATTCTACCACTGAGCCACCTACCTGGCCCCAATTATTCATCTTGAAGAGAAGCTTGTTCCTATCTTTCTCCCTCTGAGCTTCAGAGGGAGTAGCTGTCTTGAACTTTCCTTGGTTGGATGGCTGCCATTCCGTTTCTTTCTCTTCATTTATCCCACCTAAACAGATACAGTTACGTGTTTTGTACTGCCCACCTCCCCCCCCCCCCCAAAAAAAAAAACCTCATGGATCTGTCTTTCCTATAGACCACAGGTTTTCTTTGTATGGAGTCTAAACCATGCAAATATTACTTATATGAATTTGGATCATATAAGTCAATATCATCATACAGCATTGACTTACATAACTCTGGGGTCAGCCCTTTCCTTCCAGCACTTAACTCCTTATCTGTAACACAGGGCCTCAATGAGGAGAACACTATATTTTCTTAGAAGAAAACTTCCATCTCTACTAGTCTGATCCTGTTGAAAATGATTAAAAAACTGACACAGAAGATTTAGCTGCAAAAATAGCAGCCAGGTTTGTGCTGGAAATCACAAGGAACCCATTGCTCTTGGGGCAACAAAGCTCTCATTAGGGGCAATGAGGTCTTAATATAGACTCATTGCCATCCTATGGCATTAGAACTCTAGGAAATAGGAAACCTCAGGTTCAGGAGCAGAATAGGTCTGAGATTTTGAGGAAAGATGGGTAAGGAATTGAAAGATGGGCAAGAAGGTTCTGGGAGTTAAGGTTGAATATTTTGGGAGGAGCCAAATCCCTGGGACCTTGGGGGCATATAAAGAAATGTTTAGTAGGCTGACAAAATCAAGTCAGTGCAGGTTTTATTTTTATGTTACTTATACTAGGCTTGAACTCAGGGCCTGAGCACTGTCCCTGAGCCTTTTTGCTCAAAGCTCCCCCTCTACCACCTCAGCCATAGCTCTACTTCCAGCTTTTTAGTAGTTAATTGAAGGTAAGAGTGTCATGGACTTTTCTACTCAGATTGGCTTCAAACAGTGATCCTCAGATCTCAGCCTCCTGAGTAGCTAGGCTTACAGATTTGAGCTACCAGCCCACAGCTTATTTTATTTTTGAAAAGGGGAGAGGCCTACTTCAAGACTTATTTTTTAGAAAGTGACTTTGGCACTAGAAACTATAGTTGGAAAGTCTTTGCCGAAATCTCTGTAAAAGGAAATGAAGCCTGGCATTTTTGTTTTTGTTCCTTTTAAATGGTAGATACTATTTCCTTTGCCAGAGTGGGGTAAAGATTTCTTATGAGCCAGGTACTTTTTATTTACTTAATTGTCTTAATGCTTTTAGTCACCACAACTTTTTGAAGCAGGTACAATGAACTTATTTTAGAGAACAAATGAAGGCTTGGAAAGGGTAAGTGCTTTGCTGAGGGTCACATGTGTGTAACAAGCTAGGAATTTTGATACTCCTGGGGCTTTACCATATAGATTCATTCTCATAGGCTAGGCTTCTAGGGGGCATAAAGGGGCTGATTTTTAAGTTGATTCATGACTGCTCTGCCGGGCCTCTTGTTCCTAGACCCTTTGCCAGCTAGGGTCTAACTACTGCTGTTTGAACAATCCCCAAACTTCATTTGTCTGAAAAAACATGTTCTGTTTTCATTCCAAAGACAAAAGAATCTTAGCAGGAGACATTCCAAGTTTGGGGATAAAACTAAGCTCCCAGCTCTCCTATTCCCCAAGGCTTCCTGAGCTTAATGACCTCTATATGGCACTTAGAAGGAGACACCCCCCCCCCCCCAGGCTTGAACACAAGTACACACATACCCCCTCTGATGGTACTCAGAGCCCTCAGGCCACTTTGCCCCTTCTTCCTTCTATAGACTTTCACTGCCAGCACCACAGAGCTTTATCTGCTTAGTTCCTGATATCTCATGTGAATAAATGTAATGCTACATGCACATTCCAATTAGGATTTCACTGGGTTTCAAAATAATTCTTTTGGGCAGGCAGGAATTTTGTTTCCCTTTTTGTTATGAAGAAATAGGCAGAATTTTCACATAGTCCCACAAATGATTAGAGCCACAACCCAGAACTTAAAATCAGGCTACTAAATTTTCTTCCTTGTACTGCTAATGGATTGTTGCCTTGGAGTAAAACAACATTTATTTGCTCATTTTTATACCTTTAGTAATACTTATTGATCCTAGTCTCAACTACTCTATTGGGAATATGGAAGTGAGTTCGGCTCAGTTCTACCTTGAAGGTCCAGTCTATTATAGAGGACAGACATATCATAGCATTGGATTTTACTAAGAGGACAGTATTTCAGTAAATAATTGAAATTTCTTACACTTGGGTCATGGAAGAGTACAAGGAAAGGGATATTCTGTAAGGAAGGGAGATGGAGGCAGGAAATGCGGCTCTAGTCTTGTTTTTTTTAAAACTTTGCAAGTTGCGCCATCTAGTGTATGATATGAAGACTATCAACTCCCTTTTTCTTCAGAGGTAAAGTAGGTAGAAGACTGCAATTGTAAGCAGACCAGGAACCTGTAGCTTAATATTTCTTTGTCTTCCCTATCTGTTCCAATATATTTTTTGAGACACTACTCTGGACTTAAGTGGGTTTTTTTGTTTGTTTTTTGTTCTGTTGTTGATTGTGGGGCTTGAACTCTGGGCCCAGGTGCTGTCTGTCCCTCAGCTCTAGGCAAGCACTCTATGACTTGAGCTACAGCGCCACTTCGATTTTCTGGTGGTTTATTGGAGATAAGAGTCTTACGGACTTTCCTGCTTGGGCTGACTTTGAACCGTGATCCTCAGATCTCAGCCTCCAGAGTAGCTAGGATTATAGGCGTGAGCCACTGGGGCCTGGCTTAAGTGGTTTTTTTATTTGTTTTTGTTCTTTTTTTAAGAGGTTGTGTTCTATTTCTGTCTTCTTAATTCAGTGGCCAAGTGCTTTTCTCTGTGGATTCTTCTTGTTCTAGAGACTGTTACTTTTCCATACCTCAGTTTTACCTCTTTCCTGCCCTTTCTCTCTCCCTTCTTCACTGCCTCCTTCCTTTCATCTCTCCCTGCAAACTCGAGCCTCTTGCCTGCTTCCCTCTCTTCTTCATCATCCTTTTATTGTTCTGTTCCAGTGTTGTGGTAACTTGATAATTGCTACTAAGGTAAGAAGGCCAGATAGGATTTTCAAAGAACAGCCCTTTCTATTTTCAAAGGGATTAGTAAACTGTTATTCTTTCTTCTGGATCCAGTTTGATATCCATTTCCCCTAGTCCTCATCCCTTCCTTTATCTGCCTTCAGGTAGAATTTATTTGACTATCTTTTGGCTTTACCATATGTGTATGTATATATGTATACCTTTATTGTGAAACTGCCACACTGCAGTTTTCAGTTTGTCGTTGGTTCTAGTGGAAGGATTAGTTTCCTGACTTGTTTCCATATATATATTTCCATAAATTTAGGCTTAGTACAGGGCTTGATGAACTTAGTGACTAAATGGATGAATAAATTAATGGATTAACACAGGTAGATATGTGGAAGAAAGAAATCTTGCAGAAGGAATATATGGGTAAGTGCAAAGGTAGTTTTTTAAAATTGTAACTGATGCCTTTGAAATTTTACCTACTATGAAAGATACTTAGGAGAGGAACTCGGGATGGAACCACAGGGAATCTCCCAAGCCCAGACCAGCCTAGTCCAGCCCATCCTAACCCAGCCCAGCCCAGCCCTACCTAGCCCTGCCCCAGCCAGCCCCTTTGGCATAAATTTCATTTTTCTGTGCTTCTTGAGTAAGCACTAAGGATCCTAAAAAGTCTAGCTCAATAATTCCTTTCTCTTCTGTTAGTTGACCTTCTGCTACTACCTCGATCACATCTTAACAATGAGATTTTTTTTTTCTTGGATTTTGCCTAGTTTTCAGGGTTTTCTACATTTTTGGGGGGGGGGGGGTCCAGTCGTGGGGCCTGAACTCTGGGCCTGGGCGCTGTCCCTCAGCTCTTCAGCTCAAGGCTAGTGCTCTACCACTTGAGCCACAGCGCCACTTCCGGCTTTTTTCTTTTTGCTTATGTGGTGCTGAGGAATTGAACCCAGGGCCTCGAGCATGCAAGGCAAGCACTCTACCACTGAGCCACCTTCCCAGCCTCTACATTTTTTTTGAACCTGCCAGATACCCCAATGTGATGGGAATAATTATGGAACACGAAGTCAAAAAGATTTGAAAGTTCTAGTCTTGGTTTCTCCTGTAATTTACTTCCCTTCTCCTAAGCCTTTAGACTCACATCTCTCCCAGGCTGATAATGATATCAATATATCATTAACTATCAGTATGTCATTATCTGCTAAGTAGACAAATGTGAAATGCCTTGTAAATTGGTAGTTTACAAGTTATGTGAAATACTTTAGGGGAGGGATTCATATTCTTGTGAACCTGTCTTAACAGCAGAGTAATTACTGGCAGCAAAATGATGGTCAATGTGAGAGTTGGGGTAATGACTGTGGTTTCTGTTGGCCCTGAGCTAGCTCAACTTACTTCAGATCTGGCACTTGCATTTCTTCCTTGTTGCCATGACTTATGGCATGTTGGCCTACACTGCCTTGCTTGGCCTCCTCCAACATCTTACATTGCCCCCCAGGCTGCACAAGGCCCAGGAAGAGCACCGCACAGTAGAGGTGGAAAAGGTCCATCTGGAAAAGAAGCTGCGTGATGAGATCAACCTTGCCAAGCAGGAAGCCCAGCGGCTGAAGGAGCTGCGGGAAGGTACAGAGAATGAGCGGAGCCGCCAAAAATATGCTGAGGAAGAGTTGGAGCAGGTAGGAGAATATACAGATTCCTGGATCCCTCGTGGGGGTGGGGGGTGGGTGGGGGTGGGGATAAAAGACAGGAGCCCAGGGTCTGGCTAGAAAGTTTTGTGTATAAGGGCTTTGAAATATGGTCTCAAACTTGCTATGGAGCTCAAACTGGTCTTGATATCTCAGTCTTTCAGCCTCAGTTTCCTGAGTGCTGAGATCACAAGCTTGGACCTCCATGCCCCATCCCTTCTCTGGTTGGTTTTTTTTTTTTTTATTGTTTTTTTTTTTTTTTTTTTTATTTTGTCAGTTGTAGGGCTTGAACTCTGGGCCTGGGCGCTGTCCCTGAGCTCTTCAGCTCAAGGCTAGCACTCTACCACTCGAACCACAGTGCCGTTTCTGGTTTTCTGGTGGTTAATTGGAGATAACAGTCTCACTGACTTTCTTTGCCCAGGCTGCCTTTGAACCACGATCCTCAGATCTCAGCCACCTGACTATAGCTAGGATTACAGGCATGAGCCACCAGTGCCTGGCACTTCTCTGAGTTTTTGGCTCCTATAATCCACTGTTTCTCAAATTTTCTCATCTCAAGATCTTTTAAGTCTTAAACATTTTAAGACGTTAAAGAACTCTCTGTGTGTGTGTGTGTGTGTGTGTGTGGCTTGAACTCAGGATCTGGGTGCTACTGTGTGTATGTGTGTGTGTGTGTGTGTGTGTGTGTGTGTGTGTGTGTGTGTGTGTGTGTGTGTGTGTGTGTGTGTGTTGCTTGAACTCAGAATCTGGGTGCTACCCCTGAGCTCTTCTGTATGTGTGTGTTTGTGTGTCTGTATGTGTCTGTGTCTGTGTCTGTGTCGTTGGTGGGGCCTGAACTCTGGGCCTGGGTACTGTCTCTGAGCTCTTCAGCTCAAGGCTAGCACTCTACCACTTGAGCCACAGTGCCACTTCCAGCTTTTTCTGCTTATGTGGTGCTGAGGAATCAAACCTGGCCAGGGCCTCATGCATGCAAGGCAAGCACTCTACCACTGAGCCACCTTCCCAGCCCACTTGAACTCTTTTATTCAAGGCAAGTGCTCTACCACTTTAAGCCACAGCTCTACTTCCAGTTTTTGGGTAGTTAATTGGACTTTTCTGCCTGGGCTGGCTTTGAACTACGATCCTCAGATCTCAGGTTCCTGAGTAGCTAGGATTACAGGTGTGAACCTCTGGCACCTGACTAAGGAACATTTTTGTGGGAGCAATATTGGTATTATTAGAAATGAAAATGGAAATGCTAGATGTAGTTCAGTGTAGAGCACTTGCCTAGCATGCACAAAGTTGTATCTTCAGAACTGTAAGAAAACAGAAATTAAAATGGAAAGATTTGAAGCTGGGCACTGATGGCTCATACCTATAATTCTAGCTACTTAGGAGGCTGACTGAGGATCAGGCTTTGAACCAGCCTGGGCAGGAAATTCTGTGAAACTCTTTATCTCCAGCAGAAAGCCAGAAGTGAAGCTATAGCTAAGTGGTAGAGTGCTAGCCTTGAGCAAAAAGAAGCTCAAGGATAGTGCTCAGGCCCTGAGTTCAAACTTTAGGACCAGTGTGCACATGTGTGCGCGCACACACACACACACACACACACACACACACACACACACACACACACACAAGCGAAGAATTTGAAAATATTAATATTAACTTGAAAATATTTAATTCACTTTAAAAAGACTTTTTTGTTGTTATTGTTGGTTGTGGGGCCTAAATTCTGGGCCTAGGCGCTGTCCCTCAGCTCTTCAGCTCAAGGCTAGTGCTCTACCACTTGAGCCACAGTGCCACTTCTGGCTTTTTCTGCTGAGGAATCGAACCCAGGGCATCTTGCATGTGAGGCAAGCACTCTACCACTAAGCCACCTTCCCAGGCAGTAAAGACATTTTTGAACTCCCTTATCTATTAATATAAATAACATGAAAAATGACTGAATCTTCCAAAATAAAGTCATTTTCTTAATTACTATCTTTAAGTAGTTGCTTCAATTCATGTCACTTTATGAGCACAGTGTATCTTTATTAGTGTCACCTTTTTCACCATTGTCCTCTATCTTTCCTAACTCTACCCATCCCCTGAATCTTCTTAATTCCATTTTCACATATATACATTGAATATTATGACTGCATCCTCCCACCCTTCCTTTCTTCATTCATCTACCCCCTCCTCTTGATCTAACTTCTACCTGTCCCCTCACATTCCAGCTTTCTGGTATTCATTTTGTTAAGACTATAGGTTAGTTTCCTTCCTTTTTTCCTTCCTTCCTTCCTTCCTTCCTTCCTTCCTTCCTTCCTTCCTTCCTTCCTTCCTTCCTTCCTTCCTTCCTTCCTTCCTTCCTTCCTTTTGTTTTGGTCAGTCGTGGGGCTTGAACTCTGGGCTTGGGTGCTGTCCCTGTGCTCTTCAGCTCAAGGCAAGCGCTCTACTGTTTGAGCAACAGTGCCACTTCCAGTTTTCTAGTGGTTTATTGGAGATAAGAGTCTCATGGACTTTCCTGCCCGGGCTGGCTTTGAACTGTGATCCTCAGATCTTAACCTTTTGAGTAGCTAGGATTACAGGTGTGAGCCACCATTGCTTGGCTGTAGGTTAGTTTTCAAAGGAGTTACACCATTGGAATTCTTCCCTACATATATTATACTTTAGGTAATATGTTTGTGTATATATGTAAATGATCCCATATATGTTTACACATATTTATAAATTAGATCTAATTTCCACATAGGAGAGAAAACATATGGGCTTGACTTACCTCACTTACTTCACTTAAATGAAAAACAGTAACGTTTTACAATTTTGCACTGTGTGTGCATGTGTGCCAGTCCTGGGGCTTGAACTCAGGGCCTGAAACTGTCCCTGAACTTCTTTTACTCAAGGTTAGTGCTCTACCACTTGAGCCATAGCTCTGCTTCCCAATTTTGCAAACTTTTTAAATATCTGGCATTTTTTAAGACTAGTTAGTTCTTACATTAATGTCTGCATTAAGTCTGTTACAATTTCACACACTATGTATCCTCTGGAGAACTCCATGGTTCAGTTGTGAGAGAAAGGGAATAAAAAAAGTAGTTAATGTCTTAGTATTATGAAAATAGTTTTGACCTTATAAATGCTCTCTGGAAAGTCTTGGAGACACCTGAGAATTTTGAATCACTTAGTGTGCTACAAGTCTAGTCATAATTGTTTCTACAGCTCTCTGATATTTTTGGAAACTCAATTTTAATAATTTATACAGCTTTCTTCCAGATGTGTTCTTTTACCGTGGCATATAGTATATCCTCCTGGAAAGTGAAAGTAAGGTGATACCACTTGAAAATATGTCAGTGATTATGAACTTTGTCTGACTAGTTACAATGACTTAGGGAACTACTTAATTAATTAATTAATTTAATTTTTTAAAGAACTGGGGTTTGAATTCAGGGCCTTGTGCTTGCTACACTGTGCCATACCTTTAGTCTAAGAGCTATCTGTCTATCTATCTATGTTTTTGAGATAAAAGTCTTGTTATGTAGTCCACAATTCATATTCTTCTTGTCTCTACTTCCCAAGTGTTAGTATTGCAAGTGTGAATCACCGTGCCAAGCCTAGGAAGCATTTTAATACCCAGTTAGTACCCCAGATCAGTGAAATCAGAATTTCTAGGTTAGGGCCCAGATATCAGTATTTTTACCACATTTCTAGTATGTGAAAAGATTGAGAACCATATTATAGAATAGGCCCAGTGTTGTCTTACTTGCCCATTTCTTGTCTTCTATCCTTTTAAGCATTTGTTGCTTACATGTGGCAAGATTTATGTTTTTCTAGTCCTCTGTCTCTGGTCTCTCCATCTCCTATTTTGTAATTATTTCTCACAACATTTTTGAACCTAGTGCTCTAGCCCCTTTGTGTGCCTTTTAGTCAAAGTTTCCTCTATTTACTTTTTTTCTCCTTAGTGATCTTGTTCCTTTAATTGCTTTTAGTGTTGAACTTAATCATAAGTTGTTAGACTCTAAGGTATCTATTAGTCTCTAAGGTATCTATTCTTCATTTAAAAATCTATAAAACCAGAAGTGGGCCATTTTATTCTTACAAGAGCCACAAGCCAACTGCTTTCATTGGCTCTCAAATAAACAAAGGTGTCTGTCCTTAACTAAGACCCTTCTGATGTAGTTTGCACTATGGAGAGGATAGGGCTTACTATAGGATACATATATGTTCCAGTGGCTGAAATTGGGAATAATCAGCCTGTTTCTCAATCCTTGTTCCCTGGATTCTGTCCAGATGAAGGTTAGTGTCCAGTTTGAGAAGTTGGGAATCACTTTTGCTGGGGGGACTTGATGAGGTAGCAGGAGATCCAGTATATCTAATGTCTACATATACTTTCAGGTCTCTCACACCTGAGTGCTTTATAACTGTTTGCTTAGCTGGGCGCCGGTGGCTCATGCCTGTAATCCTAGCTACTCAGGAGGCTGAGATCTGAGGATCACAGTTCAAAGCCAGCCTGGGCAGGAAACTCCATGAGACTCTGATCTCCAATAAATCACTAGAAAACTGGAAGTGGTGCTGTGCCTCAAGCGGTAGAGCGCTTGCCTTGAGGTGAAGAGCACAGGGAAAGTACCCATGCCCAGAATTCAAGCCCCACGACTGACCCCTCCCCCCCAAAAATATATATATATATAGCTGTTTTCTTTATAGAGAAAGTCAGTGAGGAGTTTTCTGGTTATATGTCGATCCTATCATGTCTTGGTTTCTGTTGGCAATGCTCGTGTTAAATGTGGGCATACTCATTGTCTTTCCATTTTATAGAGAGTACTTTTTCAAAGGTTATCTGCTCTGTTCACTGAGAGAATCATAGGCACAGTACTTGGACTAGAGGAAACTGGGCTCATTCAGGCCAGTGCCCTTCTGGAGTATTGAATACTGAGTGTCGAGATCTCTTTGATGTGATTTCTTTTCTTCTTCTTTTTTTTTTTTTTTTTCTTGGTCAGTCCTGGGGCTTGAACTCAGGGTCTGGGCACTATCCCTGAGCTTCTTTTGCTCAAGGCTAGCACTCTACCACTTGAGCTGAAGCACTACTTCTGGCTTTTTTCTGTTTATGTGGTAATGAGGAATGGATCCCAGGGCTTTGTGCAAACAAGGCAAGCACTCTACCGCTAAGCCACGTTCCCAGCCCTGATGTGATTTCTTCATATTTCTTCATATTTCTCTTATGACAGTTGTCCCACAGTGTCCTGAGATCACTGTTACTGATTGTTTTGATTTGCGTAAGCAGAAGTCCTACCACATAGTGAATTAATAATGTCTGAGACCTAACCAAATACCAGAACCAGATTTTCAGATTTTTGAACCAACTGCTTTTTCTGCCACATGGTGATATCTTGAGGTTCACACAGACCCCAGTAAGAATCAACTTATGTAGTAGAGAAGAGTGCCTAGAGTGGGAAAAAAATGTTAGTTTTGAGTTCTGGTTAACACAACTGACAATGTGACCTTGAATAGGTTACTTCCTTCTCTGAGCTTATGTCCTTGCATATAAGATATGGAAAAACAAAATCCTTACCCTATCTCACTCTAGATGAAAACTGGATTCTGAAGCATCATTCAGAAGTGTTAGGGAGGGTTTTAGTATCAGAAACAGACTTGCATGCTCTTGTCTGCATAGGTTCGGGAGGCCTTGAGGAAAGCAGAGAAGGAGCTGGAATCACACAGCTCATGGTATGCTCCAGAGGCCCTTCAGAAATGGCTGCAGCTGACACATGAGGTGGAGGTTCAGTACTACAATATCAAGAAGCAAAATGCTGAGAAGCAGCTGCTTGTGGCCAAAGAGGGGGTGAGACCTCCCCTCCTGCCTTCTTTCCCCCTGTCCCTTTTCCTTTTCTCTGTCCCACTCTGTCCCTCCCTTTGGGCCAAGAGATAATGTGGTGGTGGGTTCAATTTCTTTTTCTAATGTGCAACTCCTGATACTTCCTTCAAGCTTCTAGATGAGGGAATGAGGGTGTAGGGATATTCCCTCCACCTGTCTCCGGGGAAAGATGAAGCAAGTGGAAACAGGCAGAGGGAAAGCTCTTCTAGTCCCAGGCTGCCATGAAGACAGTGATTCTCCCGGGGCTATGGTACTGACAGGGGAACCTTTTACTTCTTCTCTGGTTTCCTCTAGTCCCTTTGCCACTCCCTGCCTTTATCCCTCCCTTTCTGTCTTCCTTTTCTCCTCCTCAGCCTAAATTGTGCTAGGGAGAGAAGGACCCAGCCACAAGAATGCCCTTCTCACTTCTCCTAACATCTAAGCCCTGCTCTTTTTAAGATGGGGGGCTTCATCTTTGCAGGCTGAGAAGATAAAAAAGAAGAGAAACACACTCTTTGGCACCTTCCATGTGGCCCACAGCTCTTCCTTGGATGATGTGGATCATAAAATCCTAACAGCTAAGTAAGTAGCACAAGTTACCCACTTGGGCAACATTCATACTATCATTAGAATTTGAGGGTACATAGAACTTCTAACCCCAATTCTGTTTTTCCACTGATGGACTGAAAGTTCTGGTCTATTGCTCTAGTGGTGATCCAGCTCTCACTTTGCTCAAAAGTTTATGAATTTATTGTATTTTGTATCACAAATATCTCTGTAACTTGTTCTCTGAGAAGAGACCTTACTCTTTCTGGGTCTCCTACCCAGTCCACCCCTGCAGTTATTTTTCCATCTATCTTCAGGCAAGCACTGAGTGAGGTGACAGCAGCACTGAGGGAGCGCCTGCACCGCTGGCAGCAGATTGAGATCCTCTGTGGCTTCCAGATTGTCAACAATCCTGGCATCCACTCTCTGGTAGCTGCCCTCAACATAGACCCCAGCTGGATGGGCAGTACACGCCCCAACCCTGCCCACTTCATCATGACTGACGATGTGGATGATATGGATGAAGAGATTGTATCACCTTTGTCCATGCAGTGTAGGTGATCTCTTTGGTAGAGATGGGGATTTTCATTAGTAGGAATGAGGGAAGTAGTCTTTCATGTGTACTTCAGAAGTCTATGGCCTTTGCTGCGTTTAAATAACACATGGGGCAGATAACCAAGAAAACAGTTGACTTCTGACATGGGTTATTAAACACAATACACATCAAGGCATTTCTTTTATAGTTGTCCTTTTGATGGTTTTCCCTTGCTATATATATACTGTATCCTCATAGGTCTGTTGTGTTAAGTATGTTTTCCTTCACTCTTTGTTTTTCTGTTCATTTTCCCTTCCCCTCATGTTATCTACCTTTGTAAAAAATAATCTCATCTGAGATTTTTATTTACAATGTAAAAATGGCATTCATTTCGAATATTTTTTGCGTTTATTTTTATTTATGTTTCTTATTTTTTAATTGCTTAAGTAGATGAATGGAATGATATCTCTCTTTTTCTCCCTGCCTTTTTGTGTGAGGATGCTTATAGCAACATGTCCTTAAAGTGTTCTACCCCCAAAGCCTCAAGTTTGAAGGCATTCTTGGTCAGGAGAGAGCTCCTGCACACACATGGCTGGCTCTCCACCTGAACTGTTGGAACCGATCCTCTGTCCTGGGTCTTTCCTCTCCCTTCTTTTCCCTGAAAGTGATGTGGACTGAGTAGAACAGCGTCAAAAGGCACAACATTATGTGGGTATTCTTAAGGAAATTTTCCTTTACTGGCTCACAGTTGAAATTTTTTTTGGGGGGTCCAGTCGTGGGGCCTGAACTCTGGGCCTGGGCGCTGTCCCTCAGCTCTTCAGCTCAAGGCTAGTGCGTGAGCCACAGCACCACTTCCAGCTTTTTTCTTTTTGCTTATGTGGTGCTGAGGAATCAAACCCAGGGCCTCATGCATGCAAGGCAAGTGCTCTACCACTGAGCCTCCTTCCCAGCCCAGTTGAAATTTTCTTTAGCTGAGAAGTTTTTGTTTCATTTTTAAAGTAAATAAAATAGGTCTTCTTAAGGTAAAGCTGTTGTTCCCACCTGTGCAGTGGGGATGGCAGAAATCCAGGGCTGCTTTAGGGGGAGCAAAGAAGGCTGGATTCCCATTCTCTAATAATACATTGTCCCTAGACAAGCCTCTTTACCTCCTTGATCTGGTATCTTTTATGTGTGTACACATACCAGTACTAGGGCTTGAACTCAGGGCTGAGGGCCTGTCCCTTAGCTTTTTTGCTCAACCTTAGTGCTTTGCCACTTGAGTCAAAGCTTTACTTTTTGGTGATTAACTGGAGAAAAGAGTCTCATGGACTTTCCTGCCTGGGATGGCTTTGAGCCTTGATCCTCAGGTCTTAGTCTTCTGAGTAGCTAGGATTACAGATGTGAGCCAGTGATACCCAGATTCTTTGTATGTTTTTAGTCAAAAGCCAAACAAGGTTTGGATCACTGATGGGAAAACAGACCCTGACCTATTGATCCAAAAATTCCTGTGACCCAGGAAGGGAAGGACTTTCAATACCTTAAACACCTCCTACTCCCTGCCTTTCTCATAGCCCATTGATGGGCAGGCTGAAGCCCTCCATAAATCAGATTTTCTTCTCCTTTTGGCCTGGCTTGTTGACCCTAGATGCTGCCTGGCTGATGGGGCGTAGGTCCAGTGACCGCTCTCTCTGCTCTACATCCGCCGGCTCGGATGATCAGTCCCTCTGGAAATACCCGGGTTTGAGGAGCCCCTTTGGGGCTTTTGTTTTTTCCAACTTTTGGGACTAAACCAACACTCCTACCCATGGGCCCCTTCCCCTGCCTGTGTCACACCCCATGCCTGCTCCCTATATCCCCTCAGCACTTTCCCTACTAACTACAGGGAGGGGTTCGGGGGTGAGAAGAATCAGCCTACTTGGTCAAGAGCTGGAGAGAGAATATCCATGGTTATGGAAGGCTTTAGGCTTTTCCCTTCAACTCAGCTACACAGTATCTTGATGGCCCTTCTTCCAACAGGACTGGGAGGAAAAGAGGGAAGGCAAAACCACCCCTCTTTTTAAAAAATATTTTCCCCCTTTCTTTCCTGATTCTGTCTTGTTTTTCCCTCTTCCCCGTCCTATTATGGGTTTCTTCTTCCTCTTAGGCCTCCTTTTCTTTCTTTCTTTTTTTTTTTGGGGGGGGGGAGGGTCTGGTTGTGGGGCCTGAACTCTGGGCCTGGGCGCTGTCCCTCAGCTCTTCAGCTCAAGGCTAGCGCTCTACCACTTGAGCCACAGTGCCACTTCCAGCTTTTTTCTTTTTGCTTATGTGGTGCTGAGGAATCGAACCCAGGGCCTCAGGCATGCAAGGCAAGCGCTCTACCACTGAGCCACCTTCCCAGCCCCTTAGGTCTCCTTTTCATGTCCTGAAAGCCACTAGCTGCAGAAGCCCTGCCTTGCAACCCCAATCAGTGGAAAATTGTGGTCTCTCTCTCTGAGAGCCCTTCCAAGACTTCTGTCACCCTTATACCTTACACTTTTCATCTTTAAGTAGATAGCTGTCTACCACAGTGGAAGGAAGGGTGTAAGATTTGCATTTTTTTCATCTTGGATATGAGATTGAGCCCACGGGGTTGCTCTGTCACAATTCTAAATAACCTAGTGCCCAAATGGGCATGATAGTTATCATTTTCCAAGAGCTGTATTGGCATAATTGGTCCAGGAGCTAGATTCTTTTATGCATATTACAGGAAATTTGGAAAATTTAAAAGGTAAATAGTAGGATAAGAAAGGCATCCATGGTTCTACCATAGTTGAATACCTGTTCTTTCTGTATTTTGTCTGTAAAATAGTTGTAAATGTATTTAAGATAATGACCATCATTTATGGAGTGCCATGACCTGTGACAGATACATACATGATGATGAAGTCTCAGAATAACTCTTCAGGGTTGTACAAGTTGTGTAATAAAATGAGGATATAAGCTACTCAAATTATAGTTCCAGGTAAAAAGGCTTTGCTTGCAATTTTAGTGTTTTACATTCTGAAGCTCAAGACTATTCTATATAATTTTGTTTACGTCTTCTTCCCCTGAACATTTTTTTTTTTTTTGGTCCGGTTGTGGGGTCTGAACTCTGGGCCTGGGCGCTGTCCCTCAGCTCTTCAGCTCAAGGCTAGCCCTCTACCACTTGAGCCACAGCGCCACTTCCGGCTTTTTTCTTTTTTGCTTATGTGGTGCTGAGGAATCCAACCCAGGGCCTCAGGCATGCAAGGCAAGCGCTCTACCACTGAGCCACCTTCCCAGCCCCCTCCCCTGAACATTTTAATAGGAATTTTCCCATGCTCTTAAAATCCTTTTACTGCTATCTCTGTAGGGTTTTTTTGTGCTGGTCCTGGGGCTTGAACTCAGGGCCTGAGCATTGTCCCAGAGCTTTTTTGCACAGGGTTGGCACTCTTATCACTTGAGCCACAGCTACATTTCCAGCTTTTGCCCATAAGAGATAAGAGTCTCATGGACTTTCCTGACTGGGCGGGGTTTGAACAGTGATCCTCAGAACTCAGCCTCCTGAGTAGCTAGTATTACAAGCGTGAGGCACTGACACTTAACCTCATATCTCTGTAGTCTCTCAGAAAATAGATACGTTATCATTCTTCCCTTATCCCATCTTTTACGTTAACTTTCATACAATTATTAATGATAATCCAATTGATATATTCACCATAAGTCCTTGTCTAAGTTGTGAATTACTTCCTGATGTTGGTTTTGCTGAAAAGGCTGGTTCTTAGTGCTCTCCCGGACCTTGCCCCAGTCCCCTATCCTACCCTGTCCTGCCTGTGTCCTCCCACTAACTGCCTTGCTACCTCCCTTTATAGTGACATTGGCCTTAGGTCTTTTCCCACTGAAGTTGCCATTAAAATTGCCCTAGGCAGCTCATCTTCAATTTCCCATCCCATGGTGGGAGGTTTCTGGGAGATGATGCCCCTTTCTCCAGATTGGGCATCAAAGGCCCAGCAAAGCCTTCATCAGCCATTTCTCTATGGGTTGCTTGCCTGCCAGCCCAAAGCATGTTGGCCTTTCCTCACACCTTTCTTTACTTTCCTTGCAGCTCCCAGCCTGCAAAGCAGTGTTCGGCAGCGCCTGACAGAGACACAGCACGGCCTGGGATCTCAGAGGTTGGTAGAGGGCGAGGCTGGCCACTTCTTGACAAGCCGGGTATCTCTGCGGCGAATGCGCAGCCTTTCATCCGGACAGTCTTTCAGTTCTGAAGGCCACGGGACCAGTTCTCCACCTGCCTCTACTTCTTCTTCCTGTTCCTCTTCTACCACCACCACCTCCACCACCACCACCACCACTACCACCACTACCACCACCGTCCATGTCCACCCTGTTTATTACCACCACAGCACTTCCTATTTCCTCCAGATGGATCCCTACCCTGACCCATCCCCTTCTGACAGCACCGCTGTGATGCCTGGGCATTCAGAAAGCTTGGGGTATCATCTGTCTCTCTTTTCTTTTCCCCTTCCATTCCTTTCCTTTCCATTGCTTTTCCCTTGGCCTCTGCCTGCTGGCTGCTGCTTGGTTACCTCTGGGTGTGTATTGTGGGGGATTTTCTTGATGTTTCCTTTACCATCTCTGGAACTCCTTTTTAAGGTCAGCTTAATTTCTCATACCTTTCTCCCCGTCTCTGTCTGGGGTTTGCTGACTCTAAAAATGAGTATCTAACTCTTCCTTCATAATCCTATAGCACTTTTGCCTAAACTATGTACTTTATATCGGTTATCTTCATGGGGTCCTCACTTCCTTTATTCCTTCAACAAACGTTTGTTGATGTTTACTCTGTGCCAGGTTCTTCTGGGCATAGGAGTTCATAGATGATAAGATACAATCATAGTCATCACAAACTTCAGTTTGGTCTGGGAGAGGTACATAAATAATTATGTAAAAATTTGATAAGTGCTATGTGGGTGTTGAGGGAGGAGGAGTAACTAACAGTGTGTACCTGGGTGGAATGCTTCACCAATGAGATGACATTTGTGCTAACATCTTATACAGGGAAAAGAGAAAGTGTTTTAGACAGAGGAGACATTATGTGCAGAGGCATGGAGATGTAAGAGCATGTGATACAATAGATTCACAATTAAAATATTGGATATGTGTTAGTGGGAAGAAGAAGTAGATGAAACTAGAATGATAGGCTCAGAAAGTCTATTGTTTTAGGAGATAGAGAACTACAAAAGAGTTTCTGAAAGAAAGTATACTGATCCTACTTACATTTTAGAAATAAAATTTTATAGGCAGTGTATAGGAAGGAGATTACAAGAATCTAGAATTTATCATACAATTGTAGGGGAAGTACTATGATCCTGGGATAGAAAGAAAATAATTAACCTAATACATGGACGCAGAGGTGAAGGAAAGGGAAGAATCTAATATAATACATGTTTCTAACTTGAGTGACTGAATGAATCTAGTATCATTCATGTAACTGGAGTATAGAAAAGGGGAATCAGGTGTGGGGGTTTTGGACAAGAACAGTTGGGTAGGTTTAGAAGTGTAGAGTAGGAAGCTAGAGTTAAATAATTCACTAATATTCATAGCTAATTAGGAACAGAACACAGACAGGAAGTTGGCTTTCCATTTGAAGACACAGTTTTGGGTATTTTTGTCCTTCTACAAGGTCTCAGTAAGTGAACTGGAAAAGAATTGGTGAGAGACTTTGTCCCATAGTCTGCTCTGAGAGCTTCAGGGATTTCCCCTGCAGGTGAGAGCTAAGGTTAGAGTCTGGAACAAGCTTAGGGCACCCTCAGAAAGCCTCTGGTTGGGGAGGCAACTCAGTGATAGCTTGTTTGCCTAGCATGCCAATGGTCCTGTATTTGATCTTCAGTACTGCGGGGAGGAAAAAAGCTTCCCCTACTTCCTCTAAAATAACCTCTCCATCTGTGAAGTTATGACTATGGCCCTGTCCTGACTTTTGGGCTGTAATCTACTGATTTCATTGCTTTGTTGTTGTTTGTTTGTTTTTGTTTTATTCTTGCCTCCTTCTGACACTCATAATTTTAGCTTTGTCCCTTGAGCCTCTGGATAATTATCCTTGAGGGCTATTCCTTTCCCAAAGGGGCTGTCCTCACTAGGATTATTACCCAGCAGAGCTACATATCTTCACTGTCATCCTCATTTTCATCCAGAAGCCTAGAAAGGGAGACTATGACTGAATTAGGGGTGGGGATGGTAGAGGATGCTGTATATCTTATGCTCCAAGACCTAAGCTGAGGGCAGTGGGGAGGAAGGGTGGAAAGCAACTTGCATCTACTTGGCCTGTTTACTACTTAATTTTCTTTTGCACCATGCACCAGAGGATCATCTCTAAAGGCAAACAGGCTCTCTAGTAAGGTTAGTAACTTGGGATGGGAGTCTAAAGCAGTCCAGCCTTTGGGGAGGGACACCTCTAGTCAGAGGGTCTCAACACTTCAGGGAGGGAAGGTGATCCTGCTTCAGTGGGCCTTCTCCCTCCTATATCTACTCAGGCTTCCTCCCACACTTGTATCTTTCTTTGGAAGTCTCACCTTTTTGCTGATGAGGGCAGGCATAGGTGGATGGCAATGAAGACCAAATGGGACTGGGGGCTAGGAGAAGTAAGGCTAGGAGGTCTCCAATATTTTGACCTCTGTTTTAGTTACTATTGAGTTGCTGTGACCAACTATGTGACAAAAACAAATTAAAGGAAGATTTGTTTTGACCCATGGTTTCAAAGGGTTCTGTCCCTGGTCACTTGGCTCTGTATTCTTGCTCAGAACATCCTAGTCATGGGAGTCTTTGGCACAGGATGTTCTTCATTTCTCAGTGAACAGGAAGCTAGTGGCGGGGGCGGGAGGGGGGATGGGAGAGGGAAGGAGGGAGGGAGATGGGTGAAAGAAGAGACTGATGGGTTGGGAAGGTGGCTTAGTGGTAGAGCGCTTGCCTTGCATGCATGAGGCCCTGGGTTTGATTCCTCAGCACCACATAAACAGAAAAAGCCGGAAGTGGCTCAAGTGGTAGAGTGCTAGCCTTGAGCTGAAGAGCTGAGGGACAGCGCCCAGGCCCAGAGTTCATGCCCACAACTGACCAAAAAAAAAAGACTGACAAAAAGACAAATGCTGGTTGCAAGATATAGTTCCCAAGAACCCGACCCTAATGACCTACCTATTTCCTTCAGCTGGGTCTCAGGCCTCCCAAAATAGTCAAAATTTGTGTTGCTAGCTGGGGAACAAACGTTCAACAAGTGGTCTATTGGAAACATTTCATATTCAAATGATGACAGTTTCTTTTCCTTAGTGTTTGAACTGTCAGTTCTTTGGATCCTCACCTCTTGAGTTTAGAGGGTACTTTTTCTAAGTGTGCTGCTCCCTAAAACTTCCTTTGTACCTTGTTGAGTGCTTTACATGTGTGTGGAAAGGCAGAATATGTCAAGGATAGACATGGAGCTTACAGAAACAAGGACACATTTGGATAGAAACAAGGGCCAATGTCAGAATATGGAACCAAATTTAAGACTGAATATTTGTAAACATTAGCTTCTGTGGTTAAAACAGTATTTGTGGCATGGAAACTATAGCCAGAATTGTTCTCTGCTATCGTGGGTCCAGGACATGCTCACTGGAACATGGATGGCAGCTTAAGTTAGTTTTCCTGAGAATTAAACCTACAATAGCTATCAGCCAACCCCCCCCCCCCCCCCCGCCGCCCCCTGCTTTTGCCTGTCCTTTCTAGAAATCTCTCTTTTTCCTTAACTTCTGACACTTGCCCTCCCTCTTTCTGGATTTTGTGGTGCTCTCCTCTTCCACTCATGACTTTTTGCTGCCTGACTCAGATATTTAGACATTTCCTTTAACCTTTCCTGTGGTTCTCAAGCCTCTGGGAAACAGAAAGAGAGTTTGGGATTGGGAACCTTCTTTTGTCTGTAGAGGCAGGATCAATGACATCTGGAACTGGTTTATGATCTTCCTAGGAAGAGCTAGCCCCCTAAAGGGTCTCAGATTCCTGGAGTAGCTCTTTGTGTGCATGTCCAGTTTGTGATGGCAGGTCCTCAAAACTTAGCTTTGCAAAGAAAGCCTCTTGTGAGTGGTATTTCATATTCTAAACCTCCAAATTGTCCTGGAATGTAACTGAACTGGTATTGTCTATATTAGGCCAAAATCAAGGACCCGCAAAGATAGATAATTTGTCTAAGATCACACAGAAAAAAGCCTAGAGGTCTTCTGAACCCTACCCCTCATCTCAATCCCAAAGGCCAACATCCTGATGCCACCCTGGACTCTGGTTTACACTCTCACATTTCTCTGTGATCTTTAAATCATGTGAAAGAGTAGGATGAAGCAGCATCTTGGCCTTTGGAGTGGGTGAGGGATGTTTGCAAGGCTGTTCTAATCTCCCAGCCTGGCTCAGGCTCGCTGACTGCATGTGCCCTGTTCCTTGGAGCCTGGCCCAGAGTGAACATGTCCCAGGGTGTGACAGGGATAAGTGGGGGAGGAAGGCATGGAAAATGGTGACTTAGAGCAGCATGCAGTTTCTATGTTACCTTAAGTTTGTGTTTTAAGAAACCTAGTCAGCTATGGGAGGCAGAGATCTTACTGAGGATATTGACTGTAGAATTTAAGCCTACAATTGCACTAATTTAGGTATTGAGCAGGTTTGGGGCCCAGATATTGCAAACCCTTTTGCTTGACAGATTATGGTATAATGACATTTGTTTTTGTTTCCTTTTTATCTATCTCTTCTCTTCCCATCACTTTCCCCTTATTTCTCCTCTTGGTCTTTCTTATTGCTACCTGCTTGCTTACCTTTTTGTTTTTCTTCCTTCATGTTTTATGCTTTCTCTCCTTATATCTCTCCAATCTATCCCCATTCTCTCTATTCTCCTCTGTAAACCTGTACTCAACTTTCATTACTCATACTCTATCTTTCATCTGCCTACTCATCCTGTTTCTCTTTCCTGTTTATGTCTTCTCACATTGTTTTCCTCTCCTCTTTGCCCTTTCCCTTCTTACTATCCTGCACATGCCTGTTTCTCTCTCCTCTTTGCCCTTCCTCTTCTTCCTATCCTGTACACGTCCCTTTTCTTCCTTTCTGCCCTATGTCTTGCAGGGATTTGACCCATTCCGATTCGGAGTCCTCCCTCCACATGAGTGACCGCCAGCGTGTGGCCCCCAAGCCTCCTCAGATGGGCCGTGCTGCAGATGAGGCTCTCAATGCCACGACTTCCAATGGCAGCCAGCGGCTGACTGAGGGGGTCCATCCAGGATCTCTGGTAGAGAAAGTGCCTGACAGCCCCGCTGTGGCCAAGAAAGCATTACTGGCACTGAACCATGGGCTGGACAAAGCCCACAGCCTGATGGAGCTGAGCCCCTCAGCTCCACCTGGTGGCTCCCCACCTTTGGATTCCTCCCGTTCTCATAGCCCCAGTTCCCCAGACCCAGACACACCATCTCCAGTTGGGGACAGCAGAGCCCTGCAGGCCAACCGAAACACACGCATTCCTCACTTGGCTGGCAAGAAGGCCATGGCTGAGGAGGATAATGGTTCTATTGGTGAGGAGACTGACTCCAGCCCAGGCAGGAAGAAGTTAACCCTCAAAATCTTTAAGAAGCCTCTTAAGAAGTAGACAAATAGGGGTGACAGTGGTGAGACAGCTTTTCCTTCCCTGGGTCTTCTGCCTCCCTGTCCTTCCCTTTGTTCAAGATATCTGGCCCCTAGACCAGACTAGAGGGCTGGCCCAGAGGCTTGGGCACTGTACATACCCACCTCCCTCACCCTTGGGTCCTTCATCATTATTTATTAACTGACCACCATGGCCTGCTTGCCCTGCTTCCCTCTCAACCACGGGCTGCTGCTGCCACTCCCTCTCCACTTCAGTGCATGTCTTAGTTGCTGTTCCCTCAACTTCCAGCTCCACCTCTGGGGTGCAGCTTCTGTCTCTGCTGTCCCAGTTTGAGGTTTGATTTTTCTTTTGTTTGTTTTGTTTCTGTCTCCTGATTTTATGCTCCTCCCTCCCACCACTCCCCAACTTCCTGTAGCAATTGTGGGGAAAAAGGAGGAGTAACTTCTGACACCTGCTTATACCTCAGATATGTTCATCCCACCTGCAATCATTCTGTTTGCCACAGATGGGCCAAAGGTTTACTCTTAGGAGTTTGTTCTTTGGGAATGTAGTGGGCTGGAGAGAACCTCATCCTGGCCTCCAGTAGTTTGGGGGGGGGGCGGGAAGGTGGATAGTGAAACCAATTTCCAGGAACAAGCCACCAGAGCTTAAAGTGAGGCTAGGTTTGGGATGGATTGGGAGAGACCTCGCTTAGAGGATAAATGGATGCCAAAGCTGTGGCCTATAAGGCCCTCACCTCTCCTCTCTTATCCTGCCCACACCTGCCTTTTTCTTGCCCCTTTTACTCCATACTGCAGGAGCATTAGTCTCTATGAGGTGCTGCCCCAAAGCAACCCAAAGCATCAATACTCCTGGAGCTCAGGACAATTGGCTCCCCTGGCTGTGTGAGCCACCAGTCATGACTCAGGGCTCTTGTGAAACCCTGGAGTCGTTTGGCAAGAATGTTGTTGTATTTGAACCAAAAGATACAAGTTTAAACGTGAACAAAAGGAAATCTCCTGAATTTCCCAAGTGCCTGCACAGTGTACTCCCCTTGTCAGATTCCCCTGATTTTCGTGTACACGTAGTCTGGGCCAGAGGCTCAAAAAGGACACAACTGGTTTGGAAAAGAGGTGGTGAAGGAAGATGGTATATATGAAAGCTGCTGTATGACCACTTCCCTCTACCCTTCTCATCTTCTAGACAACTCTCTCCTTTACCTATTTTTGCTATGGCTGTAAAGGTATTTTTCCTCTGCCCCACTCTGCCATGCTGAACCCTATTGTGGGTACAACTGGGACTGGTCTTAGGAGGGTGCCAGGCTTCAGACTGCCTTGTGCCCACTGGACACCCTCACTTGGGTTTTTCCGTGTTATTTCATAAGACTCTTTGAAGTCCAATAAAGCATGTAGGAGATTTTAGCCTCTATTGTCTTTGTCTGTCTTTGTGTCTTGTGTGTTCTCTGTGGCTTACAAGACTAGATGAAGGAGAGATTGTTGTTCTGACATGGGAAAATGAAACTCCAGTGCATAAGCCTAAGAGCTCTCTGGGTAAAGTTAAAGACTGCCTAGGTAAATTTGAACTGCAGATAAGTAAGTTTTTAATTAAAATTATGCCTTATACAATATTCGTGACACAATTTTATTTCCTAATTTTGACAATCCTGTTTCTGGGTCATCTTGAGTCTATGGGGTTATTTATGACTTCCTGTGACTTGGAATGAATGACTTTACAGGGATCTTGAGCAGCATCTGGAGAACATCAAGGCACCAGTTAAAGTTGTAAAAGGTTTTGGGGGGAAAGATGCCATAGAAAAAATTTAATAAAGGTAAGTTTGTGTAGCTAAGACCAGAAGCTTTCAATCAGCCTTGCATGTTAAAACTCTCATCTGTTCTTATCCACATTTAGACACCAATTCTAACCTCCACAAGGCAATAGCCGCCTTGTCTCAGACCCTATTCCTACAATCATCCACAACTGGAGTCTTAGGTCAGAGACCTGATTTAGGGAGTTCCAACATGTCAGTTACCCCAAAGAAAACAAACAGAAGTTAAGGTAAAAAGGCAGGAAATGATTTATTCAGCATAGATATGCTGAGAAGAAAACTAAACATTTTAGCTTAGCTTTGGGATGAGGTAGTGCTATAAAATTTAGGTATGGTTTTGTGTGTGTGTGTGTGTGTGTTAGTCTGGGATTTGAACTTACACTTGAAGGCCCTCTACTGCTTGAATCATGCCCTCCCCCCATCCCTCGGCCCATCTTTAGGTTTAAGTAAAGATTGGGGAGAGGGGGGCAAGAAGTTTGAATAATTAACCTTTTTTTTTTTTTTTGGTTGGTCCTGGGACTTGAATTCTGGACCTGAACAGTGTCCCTGTGCTCTTCAGCTCAAGCCTACTGTTCTATCACTTGAGCCACAGCACCACTTCTGGTTTTCTGGTGGTTTATTGGAGATAAGAGTCTCACATACTTTCCTGCCTGGGCTGGCTTTGAACTGCAATCCTCAGATCTCAGCCTCCTGAGTAGCTTGGATTACAAGCGTGAGCCACTGGTGCCTGGCAAACCTTTCTTGTTCATAGTGTGATAAGGTTGATCCTTAGTTCTGGTCCTGCAAAATGGTTGGAAAAAGTCCTTATTGCTTGCTCAGACAATTCACTTACTATGGGATTACTGCTTTTTCTCCAGGTGCAGCATCACCATTATAGGTGACTGCCTCATTTGGGGATTGATGTGCCCTGAGAGGTTCACTGTTGCTTGGGGATTGAGAGTAGTTTTGATTTCCTGTCATGCATATTATCAACTAGTCCTTTTATCCTCAGAATCCAAGGCTCAGGGGGAAAACACAGCCAGAGAGGGAAGAAATGGACTTAGTGATTATGTTCTCCTCCAAATACCCACTAATTATCCCATTAGGGATGGGAGGGGATAAGGAGGAAGGTGTTATGGTCATTTTCTTTATTAGTTACTTCCTGTTGATGGTGCTATAGGAATCTTGGAATGAGAGATTTGCACAGAGTCAGAAATCCCCTGTGCCCACTTGGGAGATTAGATAGGAATCTTCTATTTTTTGGATACTCTCTGAGTGATTGAGTGAGCATGCATGTGAAATGAAGGCAATGATGCTAGTACTTTTTTTTTTTTTTTTAGGGAGAGAAAATAGCTTAAAAATTTTTAGTATCTTGTAGTTGTACAAAGGAGTTGCCCTTCACTGAAGAAGTTTATGAATATAGTGCATCCTGATCAGTGTTACCCCTTTCAACATTCCCACCTACCCTTCCCAACCTACCTTTTCCCATATTCTTTACTTAATTTTAAGTTATGTTTGAATTTTTTTTTGCCACTTAAACCAGATTATGTGTACAATACATCTTGATCTGTGTCACCTGTGTCACCCCTTCAACATCTTCACGCCCCCCTCCCCTTATATTTCTTTCAATTCTGTGATAAATACAAGTTTTTGCCTACAAGATGCCAGTCTTACTCTTATTTAACTTGTAGACTCAATTGAGGAGTCGGTGCTTTTTAGGTCTGAGAACCTATTATCCAACTACTGGAGAAAAGGCAAAAAGATTATGTCCCTACTTAAAAATCTCCCAGGTCTCTAAGGATAAAATCAAAACACCATTGGCCCACTTTGGCCTTTCTCCCACTCTGGAGAGCCAGGATTCTGGCCAACCTAAACGCACTCGGCTGAGCTGCCTTGGCCCGTGGGTCCTAGAGTAGAGCTCACATCCAAAGCTCATGAAAATGCATCAATCAAAACAAGAAAAAGTGTTCTGGACGGTTGACTTCATTGTGAATTCAAAAATCCTTGCCCCGTAGGACTTCAGGCAGGAGTCCCAGGCAGGAAGGGCCAGGACAGAGCTGGCAAGTTCCACCAGGGTACCCGGCGGATTCAGCTTTGCCCACATCAAACATGGCGGCGGGAGAAAAACGTGCCCGCCAGCCTGCCTGCGCGCATCCAGAGAGCGAGAGGCGCGGTTTCCGGGGTCTTGCCCACACTCAACATGGCGGCCGCAGAGTGACGCTAACTTTTGCCTATTCGGCTCCGGGCGTGGGCAGCGTCTAGTCGCGTCACTCGAGCTCCGTCGCCCCGTTTTGTGCGTCACGGGTGGCGGGAGCGGGAAGGAATTCGGATTGTCGCGCCTCTGCTCGGGCGGAGAGAGTGCGGTCTGCACCCCGATTCCGGACCCTTAGGCCTGTGAACCCTGCTGCAAGTCCGAGCCTTCCCTCTCGGCCTCCGTCTCGGTCGTGCCGGCGCCTCGCAGCTGCAGCTCCGCCTGGAATTAGCGCCTCAGCCACTAGCGGCGATGCATGTAATCAAGCGAGGTGAGGGGTCCGGGAAGGTGGGTTGGGTGGGTGAGGAGAGATGGAGGAGGGGGCTGTGGGTGGCTGAGGCCGGAGCTGGTACCCTCGTCCGCCCACCGGCCGGCCGGCCGGCCTCTGCCGCTTCCCGCCCTGCCTTCCCGCCCTGCCTTCCCGCCCTGTCAACCATCTCGGCCTCCGCAGTCAGCCTCTCTCCTTTCTCCAGGCCTTCAGTACGCGCACTCTCGTCTTTGTCATTATGCTGTCGTTCACCATAATCACTGCCCTGTATCGAGTGGTTTCAAGGTGCAGGGTGATTCCCTACCACAACCCTGGGAAAAGGTCGTTAGCTCCACCTCACGAGTGAAGAAACGAGCTCAGGGAAGGGTGACTGACCCAAAGCCCTTCAGCTAGGCGCTGGGGAGGCCAGGGTGGGATCTCAGAGTGAGGACTGAGTTGTTTGAAAATTAATTGTGAGCTTGGTAACCAGTGCTAGGCACAACAGGAAACCAGGAAAGACAGGACTCTGGGGCCCAAAATAGGCACCTGTTACTTTTCCTGGTCAGCTTTTGGGGGTGAAAAGAACATCCCAGACACAAACGGCATTCCGGAGTTTGCTCTTTGAACCAGATTGTATTGTCTTTCAACCCCAGTCATAGCCCCAGAGAAGAGCCTGTGTGACAGGCACTGTTTTCCTTTCTCATGGGAAGACTGGGTCAAAAAAAAGGAGGCCAGGGGCTGGGAAGGTGGCTCAGTGGTAGAGTGCTTGCTGGGTTCGATTCCTCAGCACCACATACGCAAAAAGAAAAAAGCCAGAAGTGGCGCTGTGGCTCAAGTGGTAGAGTGCTAGCCTTGAGCTGAAGAGCTGAGGGACAGTGCCCAGGCCCAGAGTTCAGGCCCCACGATCGGACCGCCCCCCCCCCCCCCAAAAAAAATCCAGTAAAAAAAAGGAGGCCATGCTACTCAGGAGGCTGAGTGGTTCAAAGCCAGCCTGGGCAGGAAAGTCCATGAGACTCTTATCTCCAATAAACCACCAGAAAACAGGAAGTGGCACTGTGGCTCAAGTGGTAGAGTGCTCACTTTGAGCTGAAGAGCTGAGGGACAGTGCTCAGGCCCAGAGTTCAAGGCTCACGACCGACAAAAAAAAAAAGGCCATGGCCAAGGGTTTTGACTGGGTGGGGGACTTGTACTCATATTCAGCAGTTTCTCATTAAGTTTGTGTCCAGCCCTTTGCTAGCAGTTTATAAGAACAAACAGTCCCTTCCTTGGGAATAAGTTGGAAAAAACAACATATTTAGAACAACACATAATTAGAACAGAGTCACATGAGACAAGCAGAAACAAGAGTTGTAACTACTTTCTTTTGTAAAAATGAAGTTTAAGCCAGACACTGGTAGCTCATGCCTATAATCCTAGCCACTCAGGAGACTGAGATCAGGGGTTAAGGTACAAAGCTAGCTCAGACAGGAAAGTCCTCAAAATTTATCTCCAATTAACCACCAAAAAAGCTGGAAATGTAGCTGTGGTTCAGGTGATAGAGTGCTAGTCTTGAACAAAAATGCTTAAGGACAGCACCTAGGCCCTGAGTTCAAGGCCCAGGACTGGCACCAAAAAACAAAAAAGCCCTCCAAAACAAAGGTATTTCAAAAATATAGTAATTTAGTAAATCCTTAATGACTGAATGGATTATTGGACTAGGTAAACCTGTGTTGGATTTTAAACCATTTAAGTCAACTTTAGAATAACTAACATAAAAAGTGCTATCTACAGTAAGCAGGATTAATTTTGATTCTCATTCCTTCGGTTTCTTTTTGCTTTGGTGGTACTGGAGAGTTTAAACCCAGGGCCTTGCACTTGCCAGGTGGGTGCCCTACTATTTGGGGATCATGTCTTTGATCTTATAGAACATAATTTGATCCAGATGGCTCTTGTTCTAGATTCTGCCACTGAACTTGTTAATATTCAAAGTGTATTAAGATTTTTGTTGGATTTTTTTTTTGGGGGGGGGTCCAGTTGTGGGGCCTGAACTCGGCCTGGGCGCTGTCCCTCAGCTCTGCAGCTCAAGGCTAGCGCTCTACCACTTGAGCCACAGCGCCACTTCTGGCTTTTTTCTCTTCTTTTTGCTGAGGAATCGAACCCAGGGCCTCATAAATGCAAGGCAAGCGCTTTGCCTTCCCAGCCCTTGTTGGATTTTTTTCTTTTTAAATGTACATAATGTTTTTCTTTTTTTCCTGCTGTTGTTTTCTCCTACTTTCATATGCCAGTGAAATAGCAAGACTATTGAGGTTTTTCATTATTATTATTTTTTTGTTTTTGCCAGTCCAGGGGCTTAAACTTGGGGCCTAGACATTGTCTCTGACCTGCTCTTTGCTCAAGGCAAAAAGCTGTGGCCACTTGCTGGTTTTTTGGGGGGCGGGGAGGAGGAGTGGTGGTTGTTTATTAAGAGTAAGAGTCTTATGGACTTGCCCAGGCTGGCTTTGAACTGTGATCATCAGATCAGCTAGGATTACAGGCATGAACTACCAGTGCCTGAGGAGTTTTGTTTTGTTTTTAAGTTTTTGTTGTTGTTATTATAAAGGTGATGTACAGAGAGGTTACAGTTACATGAGTCAGGAAAAGAGTAAATTTCTTTTTGGACAATGTCACCCCTTCCCTCACTCTTCCCCAGTCTGGCAAGGTTTTTTTATTTATTTTAATATAAATTACTCAGAAGAAAAAGCAACGATTTACTTAGTGGGCTAATACTTTGCTGAACACTATGAAGATAATAGAGAAAGCAGCTCCATCTTCACAAGAACTTAAAGTTCTTAGGGATTTAGAAATAATCCATAGAAAGTTGTTAGATAAAGGAAGGGAATAGTAGATAAGTTTTTCATTATTTGTTATCTTGAGTTATTTTTCCTAGTGGGAAATACACACGCACAGGCACACACACACACACACACACACACACACACACACACACACACACACACACACACACACACACACACACACACACACACACACACACACACACACACACACACACACACACACACACACACACACACACACACACACACACACACACACACACACACACACACACACACACACTGGCTGCCAATGGCTCATGCATATAATCCTAGCTACTTAGGAGGCTGAGATCTGAGTATTGTTTTTCAGAGCACAGACACACACACACACACACACACACACACACACACATACACACACACACACACACACACACACACACACACACACACACACACACACACACACACAGGCTACCAATGGCTCATGCATATAATCCTAGCTACTTAGGAGGCTGAGATCTGAGTATTGTTTTTCAGAGCCAGCCCGGTCTGGAAAGTCTATGAAAGTCTTATCTCCAAATAATCACCAGAAAGTTGGAAGTTGAACTGTTTGTTGCCCAAGCAGTAGAGCTCTAGCCATGAGCAAAAGCACTCAGGGACAGTGTGTGCAGGCCTTGAGTTCAAACCCCAGTACCTGCAAAAAAAAAAAAAAGTTGAGAGCCATTTGTAATAAATAGTAAAAGTAACTGATTGAATTGTAACCAGTGCTTTGGAATTTACTGTTGTGTTTCTAAAACTTTGGATTGTAACCCGAATAAGAAATAGATTATAAATACATGTATAATATATATGTATGTGTATATATGTATACATATATATGTATATACGTATACACACACCTACATAAATCTGAAACAAGTTTATAAACTTGTATCTTTACATCTGTGACTTATTCCTTATCCTGTCTTCCCTTCCTTTTAATTTGTTCTATAGCCCACTGTATTATAACTACTGGATACTATGCTGGGCACTTTGATTATAGTGGTGAGTTGGCAGGTATTATTGTTGCTTCCAGAGATTTTAACTGAGAAACATGAACAAGTAAAATATAATAAAGCAGAACAGCTCACTCCATGGTGTCTAGGAAGCAGAACAAGAATGCTTGTACTAGCAGGCTACCTCCTTCTTCCCTGCTTAATTCTCTCAGAAAATCCTCTCTCACACACACAGAAGTGTGCTTCTCTCAATGCAATCAAGTTGACAAAAACATTACATACACGAAAGTTGTTATGTTGGGTGCCAGTGGTTCATACCTGTAGTCCTAGCTACTCAGGAGACTAAAATCTGAGGCTTGCAGTTCATAGGCAGCCTGGGCAGGGAAGTCCGTGAGACTCTTAATTCCAACTAACTACCAAAATAGCTGGAAGTGAAGCAAGTTGTAGGTAGAGTGCTAGCTTTAAAAGAAGCTTAGGGACAGCACTCAGGCTATGAGTTCAAGCCCCAAGACTGACACAAAGTTTTTTTTAAATAAATAAAATTGGTATAACGAAAGTGTAGATAAAGTAAACAAAACTGATTATGTAGTAGCCTTTTAAGGAAGGCTTAAGGCTATGTGGTACTGGGGTATATCTACTATTCCAACCAAGAATAGTGACACCTGTTGTTTGAAAGGACAGAGAGGAAGGTGATCTAAGTTCAAAGTTATGGAAGGACTAACTAGATAAAGTCTACATATATTGACTTACCATATCCTCAGCATGTTAAAATTAATAGATTGCCTCTGGAAATTTGTCTTGAATTATAAACGAAAGGTTCTTCTTTGCATAATATGAAGTATATTACCCTAGGAGGGTATGCAAGCCAGATTTACTATGAAGGTATTAAAATTGTGACAGGTTTAGGAATCATTTAGACTCAATAATATTTGAGTGCTTATTACATACTAGGCCTTGGTCTCTTGCTTGGGCATTGGAGAATACATTGGCAAGAAAGTGTAAAAATCTTCATCCTTTTAGAAATTTTGTTTAATTTGAATGAGTAGGAGGAGCTGCAATAAGCAAATTAGAAACATGAATAGTATACCATGGTAATAAGTGGTATGGGGAAAATAAATCATAGAGGGAAAACAAAGGGTAGGAAGAGTTAGGCTATATATGTGGTACTGCAATTTAAACAGAACTATCAGGGAAAACCTAGTTGACCATATGACAGGGAATAAAGATCTAGAGGAGGTGTAGAAAGCATGATGATAGGGTTACCAAGGTAGAGTAGGGAAGGACGGGGGAGATGAGGTTGGACAGACATAGGACAGGATAGGACAGGATAAGACATAGGACAGGATAGGATTTTTTGGACTGTTTTAATGATTTGGACTTTTATTTTGAAGGAGATGAGATGCTATCTTTAGGGTCTTTGAGGGAGGTAAAAATATGATTTTGACTTAAGCTTTAAAGGATAATTCTGGCTGCTTTATAGAGCAGTAGATGAGGATCAAGGCAGAACATCATTTGAGAAGGTAAGGCTTTCAGTACAGAATCTGCTTTTTGAAGATGACATTAAAAAAGAGAAAACAATCTCTGTTGGTAGTATGAATCTTTTTTTTTTTTATGGTCAGTTGTGGGTCTTGAACTCTGGGCCTCGGCGCTGTCCCCCAGCATTTCAGCTCAAGGCTAGCTCTCTACCATTTGAGCCACAGCACTCCTTCTGGTTTTCTGGAGGTTAATTGGAGATAAAAGTCTCACAGACTTTCCTGCCTAGACTGGCTTTGAACCAAGATCATCAGATCTCAGCTTCCTGAATAGCTAGGATTACAGGTATGAGCTACCAGCTCATGGAAGTATGAATCTTTTATGTTGGTCAATTCAAACGTTCACATACTGGTTAGTTACATTTGATTCTTTTTTGGCAGCATTTTGGTTTGAACCAGGGACTTAAGCTTGCCAAACAGACAGTATATTGCTGAGCCACACCTCTCCCTCACTTTTGACTCTTTGACCATGCCCTCTTAATTGGTGCTAGCATGAACTCTCTGGTTTGATTTTTCAGATGGCCGCCAAGAGCGAGTTATGTTTGATAAAATTACATCTCGAATTCAGAAGCTTTGTTATGGACTCAATATGGACTTTGTTGATCCTGTAAGTAAATATAATTTGTATGTTGGGTTCCTTGCTTCCTTTGATTCTTTCTACTTGTCTCTTACCTTTGACCTTTCACTTACTTGATCTACTTCGATATTCTAGCTATTCCCTTAGAGGTAAACTGTGACTTTATCAAACCTTTTTTTAAAATGTTGATTCTGTCCTATGAATTCTTGCCTTTCCGTGAACCATGAAGGTGAGCAAAGAGGAAAACAATTATCAGAGATTTTATTGAGTAAATTTAGTGTGTGTATGTGTGTATGTATGTGTGTTTAGTTGTAGGTGTGTGTAGGTATGGCGCTGGGGTTTGAATTTACAAGACAAGCACTCAGTGCTGAACCACAACTCCAGCCCTATTTTTTTTCTGATTATTTTTTGAGATAGGGCATTGCTTCCTGTCAGGGTGCACATTTGGACATTTTCTGTGTTAGACTTTCTATCACAGATAGAATTGTGTATCACTGAGCCCAACTCTCAGTTGAAAAGGAGTCTCCAACTTTTCTACCCTGGCTGGCTTCAAAACTGCCATCCTCCCAGAAGTAGCTAGGATTACAGACATGTGCCATTCTATCTGGCTACCTTGAGTTAAAAAAATAATTTTTTTTTGGTGCCAGTTCTAGGGCTTGAACACAGGGCCTAGACACTGTTCCTGAGCTGCTTTTTTTGTTCGAGGCTAGTGTTCTACCACTTAAGCTACAGTTCTTCCAGATTTTTTTAAAAATTTATTTTTTTATTTTGTGTAGTTTAGTGGAGATAGAGTCTCAAAGACTTTCCTTTCTGGGCTGTTTTATTTTTTATTTTTTAATTTTTTTGCCAGTGATGGGGCCTGAACTCTGGGCCTGGGCACTGTCCTTCAACTCTTCAGCTTAAGGTTAGCGCTCTACCACTTGAGCCACAGCACCACTTCCAGCTTTTTCTGCTTATGTGGTGCTGAGGAATTGAACCCAGGGCCTCATGCATATGAAGCAAGCACTCTACCATTGAGCCACCTTCCCAGCCCCTATTATTATTTTTTATAATACTGAAGTTTAAACTCAGAGCCTCATGTTCACTCAGTCAGTACTCTACCACTTGAGCTATCTTCCAGGCTTCTCCTTTTTGCTGATTAATTTGGAGATGGAATCTTGTAGACTTTTTTTCCCTGGGCTGGCTTCAAACCACTGTCTTCCAGGTCTCAGACTCTTAAGTAGCTAGTATTATAGGCATGAGTCACTGGTACCTCACTGTAGAGGAAAAGCTTTTATATGCAAGTTACTCTGTTTTTTTTCCCCTTAATATTGTAGTACCTCTGCTCACTATCCCTTATCTGGACTGCTTTAATAGTGGTCCTGGAAATTACCTCTCATTTCTCTGATCATGCCCACTGCTTGTAAAGTGATCTTCCTAAGATGAAAGTCTCAAGAAACCCTTTTCCAAGCCCACCTATATTGCCCTGGTATAAATACCTCATATTTTTTGTCATCTCCAAGGATTAAGAATTTCTTATTCTTTTGTTGGCCTGTGTCTAGTTAGGTGCTTGGTAAATGTTAAGTTGACCAAAGTGAGAAAACAGCTTACCCGCCCCCACAATACTTACACATAATGTGTTTTAGTTATGTTTTCCCCCTCTATTTCTCTTTCTTATCCCCTCTACCCAAAAGTGCCTACGTAAAATAATATGATTGTGAAATGTTAGTGATTGAAAGGTTGAAATACTTTACACTTTGCAAAAGAAATACTTTACACTTTGCAAAAGAAAAGAGTAGTCATTATTTATGACTTTACATTCCCACTATACTCCCTGCACTCCCACCCTTTGTGCTTGAGATTGAACTTGGGGCTTTACCCGTGCTAGGCAACTGCTGTGTCCCCAGTCTGAGAGTAGTCATTTAGATGACTCCAGTCTGAATTCATGGTCATTTCCTTTAACTGGAATGATTAAAACTTTATTAATTTTATTTCCCCTACTTGTTCTTAAGTGAAATTAGGGGAAAGTGGATGAATATGGAGCTGGAGTCCTGATCATATAGTGATAATTTAAATAAAAGATAATACTTACAAAAACCATTGGTCCACTTTTAGCTATTTCCTTGTGAGACCATTCATTTTTTTTTTTTTTTTTTTTGCTCGTCCTGGGGCTTGAACCCCAGGCCTGGGCTCTGTCCCTCAGCTTCTTTTTGCTCAAGGCTAGTGCTTTACCACTTGAACCATAGTACCTCTTCTGGCTTTTTCTGAATAGTTTATTGAAGATAAGAGTCTCACAGACTCTCCTGCCCAGGCTGGCTTCAAACCACAATCCTCAGCTCTCAACTTCCTGAGTAGCTAGGATTACAGGTGTGAGCCACTGGCACCCAGCTCTCCATTAATCTTTTTAAAGATGAAGCTCTTTTCTTTCTAAAGTGACACTTCTTTATTGTATATATAGTATATATTACTGGCGGTTCTGTTGGTTTATGAATTTTTATTACCAAGTTTCCCATATTCTGAAAATTGTTCAGAGGAGAAAGGTGTCTGTATTATGATATAAACTTGATTGTTTTGTTATTTTAAGGAAGCACTAGTTTCTTGGGAAAGCTGAGGTAACTCTTGGTTTTACTTTTGTAGGCTCAAATCACCATGAAGGTAATCCAAGGCCTCTACAGTGGGGTCACTACGGTGGAACTGGATACATTAGCTGCTGAGACAGCTGCCACCTTGACTACTAAGCATCCTGACTATGCCATCTTGGCAGCAAGGATTGCAGTCTCCAACTTACACAAAGAAACAAAGAAAGTGTTTAGTGGTAAGTCAGGTGAAAAATGTTAGAAAGTTAACAGTGGTAAAATTGCATGACTTTAAAAAGTTACAGCTTATTTTATTTTTTATGAATTATTTAATGACTTTTTTGTTTATGTGGTACCAAGGAATCAAGCCCAGGGACTCATACATACCAGGCAAGCATTCTACTACTAAGCCACAATTCCAGTCCTACATCTTATTTTAAAAAGCAAAGAAGATATAATAATTAGTGGCAGAAATAGAAGAACTTTCTGTTTTCCATGTTTTATGGAAATACAAATGGATCTTTATATGTTTTTGTTCTCATTTCTTTTTGTCAGTCATGGGGCTTGAATTCAAGGCCTGGGTACTGTCCCTAAGCTTTTTTGCTCAAGGGTAGCACTCTACCATTAGAGCCACAGCTCTACTTCCAGTTTTCTGGTGGTTAGAGACAAAAAGTCTCATGAACTTTCCTGCCCAGGCTACCTTTGAATTTCGATAGTCAGATCTCGGCCTCCTGAATAGCTAGGCTTGCAAGGGTAAGCTACTGGTGTCTGGCTGTTCTCTTTTCTTGAAGCTCATCTTTTGGCTTGTTGTTGGTGTGGTTGGAAAAAATGACAAGTTCTGGGTTAAACAGAATGTTAAAAGACTTACATAGCAGGAGATACCATAATCAGTGGTTTCCCCAAGGCAAGGCTTACTTACTGAACTCTGGGTGTGCTGACCTTTGAAATTTCCCCACATTTGGAAAACTTAACTGCAAACTTAGGGTAGTGCATGGGGCTGCAGTTAAGCTTTCACTTAGCTAAAACAAAACAAGTCCAGCATGTTGCAGTTGATTTTTTTTTTTTTTCTATTAGCATATATTTCATCAATTCTCTTTCCTTCCTTTTTTTTGGGTCTGGTATTGGGGCTTGATCTCAGGGCTTGACTCTCATTCAGCTTTTTCCCTTATGGCTAGTGCTCTACCACTTAAGCCACATTTCTATTTACAAATAGACAGCAAAAGCTGTCCATTGGATTTGTCTTTCTGGGCTTACGTTGAACCTCAGTCCTCAAATGTCAACCTCCTGAATCACTAAGATTATAGGTGTGAGCCACTAGCACCTGGCTCCCATCACTTTTATAGCTGGGAATGTGGACAAAGGAATATTACATATATTTTCCTTGGTAAGCTGAATTTAGAAATTTTTTGGTTCTCAATTCCAGATCCATTATGTGAATCTGACCACTATATCCTTTTTCTCTATAGATGAAGATCCCATTTCTCCTAAATGGATCTATAGATCTAACTTAATCCAGCCAATTCTATTTTATATATGTAGAGGTCCCAAATACTGCTGTGACATCTTGAAGAGCAGGCCAAGCTTATCATGTGTGCTTTTATAGAAATGAACCATTTGGGATAATAGATTCTGGGTTTCTGTCCTGATGGAATAAAAATTGATGAGAAATTTTGATTTCCATATTTCCTTACTTTCAACCAATTATCCTCAAATGGGCTTTAGTATCCAGATCATTTGCAATCTTAATTTTTTTTTTTCAGTAGTGGATTTCTGCCTTCTAAATCACTGGGATTGTAGGCCTGGCCTAATCTAGAAATCTTTTAAACAACAAGAGTTTACATTAATTCTAACTCCGGAAGATATTTTCCTTATATGAAATATATCAGATATTTATCCAATAAGGATATGTTTATTGAGCACTTTCAATAAATTACTGAAGTGAATTGATATAAAAAAATATAAACAATGGCTCTCAATCTCATTAGTTATTAATAGTTTTAATATTTTTATTGTTTTTTTATAGATGTGATGGAAGACCTCTACAACTACATCAATCCACATAATGGCAAACATTCTTCCATGGTGGCCAAATCAACACTGGATATTGTTTTGGCCAATAAAGATGTATGTTCAGTATTTTTCTGGTGGAAAGTTTCTATTTTCTTTTTTTTTTTGATAGAAAAATGTTAATAGATTAAAAATATATTAAAGAAAAATTTAAACACTACAAAAGGTTTAGGTAAAAAACTTACCTCTTCTGCCTTGAATCCTGGTTTTCTTCTGTAAAGCAGCTATTTTAAAGTTGTTCTTTTTTGTTTTTGTGGTGCTGTTACTGTGGTTTGAACCTGGGGCCTGTGTGTTTTTCACTCAAGGCTGGTACCTCAGCTTCAATTCTGGCTTTTTTTGGTGGTTAATTGGAGATAAGTGTCTCATGGACTTTACTTGCCTGACTTGGCATCAAACTGATCCTCAATTCTCAGTCTCCTGAGTAGCAAGGATTACAGATGTGAGCCACTGGCACCTGCCCGTGACTGTATTCTTTAACCTTACAAGGCTGTTCTGAATATGCATCCAGGTATGTGTTTAACATACTGTGCACTCTGTTTTTTTTTTGGTTGGTCGTGAGGCTTGAACTCTGGGCCTTAGCGCTGTCCCTCGGCTCTTCAGCTCAAGGCTAGCGCTCTACCACTTGAGCTATAGTGCCACTTCCTGTGCATACTCTTCTTATTGATACTTTTTTCAGTTACAAGTATACCTTAGAGATGATTTATGAACTTTTCCTATTCTTTCTAAATAACATACCTTTTTTTTTTTTTGGATTGGTTGTGGGGCCTGAACTCTGGGCCTGGGAGCTGTCCCTCAGCTCTTCAGCTCAAGGCTAGTACTCTACCACTTGAGCCACAGTACCACTTCTGGCTTTTTCTGCTTATGTTGTGCTGAGGAATTGAACCCAGGGCCTCATGCATGCGAGGCAAGCACTCTACCACTGAGCCACCTTCCCAGCCCCTAACATTTCATTTTATAGATGCATTGTCATTGTATCTATAAGCAAAAACTTCTCTATTGATGAATATCTGTTTCTTTCAATGTATGGTAGATCTTTTTGCCAACGGATGAATATATTATAAGATAAATTCTTAAGAATAATTGCTGAGTAAGTGTTATTTGACATTCGTATTTTTATCATCATTTATTGTTACTAAGGAGTTGCACAGTGAGGTTAATTCCATAAGTCAAGTAATTAGTACAGTGCTTCTTGGATAATAACATGCGTGGGTGTTTTTTTTTTTGGGTCCGGTCGTGGAGCCTGAACTCTGGGCCTGGGCACTGTCCCTCAGCTCTTCAGCTCAAGGCTAGCGCTCTACCACTTGAACCAGAGTGCCACTTCCGGCTTTTTTCTTTTTTTTTGCTTATGTGGTGCTGAGGAATCGAACCCAGGGCCTCGAGCATGCAAGGCAAGCACTCTACCACCTTCCCAGCCCCTAACATGCGTGTTTTTAAGCTCAATTAGTATGCTCAATTTACATACTTTTTTTTTTTTTTTGTCAATCATAGGCCTTGAACTCAGGGCCTGGGTGCTGTCCCCAAGCTCTTTTGTTCAGGGCAAGTGCTTTACCACTTTGAGCCACAGCACCACTTCTGGTTTTGAGTGGTTAATTGGAGACAAGAGTCTCATGGGGACTTTTTCTTCCCAGACTGGCTTTGAACCACAATCATCAGATCTCAGCCTCCAGAGTAGCTAGGATTACTAGTTAGGGGTGAGGCACAGGCATCCAGCTATTCTCTTTTAATGTTAAATGTTTTTCTGTTGTATAGCAGAAGACACTGTTATCTATTTAGTATTGTGTCAATTTTAGTTCTGGAGTCAAGGCTAAAAGATCAGATTTTATTAAAATATCCATTTTAATTATGGCTACTCTTTACCTTCTTTAGCGCCTGAATTCTGCTATTATCTATGACCGAGATTTCTCTTACAATTACTTTGGCTTTAAGGTAAGTAAATAATGGATTTCAAATAAGTGGCATTGATTCCTCCTTAAATCAGGAAATGCAGGTTTTTTTTCTTAAACATATCAGAATTTTATTGCTTTATCAATTGAGCATATAAATCACAAGAATGTCAATGCAAAGTAAATAGGCTTTAAATGTATAATACATTATCAGATGAAGTAAAATATTAATTAACCTGAACTCTGCATTAGAAAGATGTATGGAAAAAATGAGTTGTTTACTTGGGAAATAGATACTTAAAATAGAATGTTATTGTACAAATTAGAAAAGGCAACACCTACTAACTTACTATTTTGCTAGATTAGACTGCCTTTGGTACTAAAAACAAAACAAAACAGTTTGTTTTGTGTTATACAAGCACACTTCATGGATATGATATCCAGGAAGTAACTTGAAATAACTTCAACTTAAAACATTCAGCAAAATTATTTCCTCTTCATTATATTCCCTCTTCATTATCCAAGGGAAGTATATTTGATTCAGATACAACAATATTTCCTTTTTCTAAACTTGTAAAATATGATTATTAAGAAATCTAATACTTAAAAACTTTACTCAGCTGTCCTAATTAAAATTGTAATCCTGGCAGCTAGACTCTTTTTGGGAATGGGAATGTAGAAATTTAAATGACTTGGCAACTGACACAGGATTTAATTACTTCATACTGTCTTAAGTGGTTTTTCTACATACTAGATTCCTATAATAATCACTACTATACTTTATTGAAACTAAATTAAAGCTTCTTTGTAATGAACAGTTTGAAATTGCAATTTCATATAGGGCAAATGTTATGACACACTTTCTTTTTTAACTGTTATATATATATATATTTTTTTTTGTCTTTTCTTTTTTGGTACTGGGGATCGAACCCAGGATGTTGCACTTGCTAGGCAAGTGCTTTGCCACTGAGCTACATCCCAGCCCATGACACACTTTCTTAAGCAAAACGAAACTTTAAAAAACTTTCCAAAGCTACCATTTAAGTTGGAGAAAATGATACTATGACAATAGGTAGCATTGGACTTGGCCATCTAGTCAAGATTTACTTATGTTTTAGCTGAGTGCTGGTGGCTCATGCCTGTAATCCTAGCTACTTAGGAGGCTGAGATCTGAGGATCACAGTTCAAAACCAGCCCAGGCAGGAAAATCTGTGAGACTTTTTTTTTTTTTTATGAGACTTTTATCTCCAGTTAACCATCAGAAAACTGGAAGTGGTGCTGTGGCTCCAAGTAATAGAGCTTTAGCCTTGAGCAAAAAAGCTTAGGGACAGTGCTCACGCACTGAGTTCAAGTGCCATGACTAACAAAAAAAAAAAAAGATTTATTTATTTTTTTTATTTTTTTTTTTTGGGTCCAGCTGTGGGGCCTGAACTCTGGGCCTGGGCGCTGTCCCTCAGCTCTTCAGCTCAAGGCTAGCGCTCTACCACTTGAGCCACAGCGCCACTTCCGGCTTTTATCTTTTTGCTTTTGTGGTGCTGAGGAATTGAACCCAGGGCCTCAGGCATGCAAGGCAAGCGCTCTACCACTGAGCCACCTTCCCAGCCCTTTATTTATGTTTTGATGATACAGTTATAATTGGCAGTAAGTTGTTGAGGTTGGAACATAGCTTGGGGATTGTTGGGGTTAAGGTAGGAATGGTTTGAATTAGGTAAGAGTAGCTTTATCTATATTTACAGTTTTTAACTATTTCAAATATTACTTCTGGGTTACCTGAATTATGCAGAAAATATGCTAGAATTATCTTACACTATTATACTATTTTTTCGACATCTGTTTTATTGAATTCTTAGTAGATGCCAAATGTTAAGTGTGTGCCAAGTTTTGTGTTGGTAGTATAATGTAATAACTGAGAATATAAATGTTGGTGTCTTGGGTTCAAGTCTCTGCCAAATTTCTTTTTTTTTTTTTTTGTCGGTCGTGGGGCTTGAACTCTGAGCTTGGGCCCTATCCCTCAGCTCAAGGTGAGCACTCTACCCCTTGAGCCACAGCGCCACTTCTGGTTTCCTAGTGGTTTATTGGAGATAAGAGTCTCATGGACTTTCCTGGTGGGGCTGGCTTTGAACCATGATCCTCAGATCTCAGCCTCCTGAGTAGCTAGGATTACAGGCATGAGCCACCGATGCCCAGCTCTGCCCAATTTCTTATTATGAACTTTTTTCATCTTTCTGGGTGTCAGTTTCCTCATTTTTAAAATGAGGAAATTTCAACTAATGAATTCCTATTGAGTATTCAGTCTGTATTTTGCTTAGGTTAGGGCCTCACCTTTTATAAACACTTTATAAGTGTTAGTATGAGATGAACATTTGTGTTGATGGTAATGTTCCTGATGATGAGTACCATAACTTATGGTATTAATATATACAAAGTTGGCTTTTTATAGGAATTTTCATGCAATCTTTGCTCAAACAAAACAAGTAATAATGTTCCTGACCTGAGATAGGAAAAATAAATGTGCTATTATTTTAATTTAAAATTATATGAAATTGAGAAGATTTAAATATCATCCTACTGCAAATGATTAACTATGTCTGTAAAAACTGCTCTGGAAATAATTTGGCTACTTTGATTTTTTAGACATTGGAGAGGTCCTATTTGTTAAAGATCAATGGAAAAGGTGAGAAATAAAAATGTTTCTGTATTACATTTTCTGTTCATTATATTGAACATGGAGCTTTGCACTGTTAGCTTTAATGTTTCTTGTTTTGTTGCTTTTCTTTCTCTTTTTTTTTTTTTTGGTCATGGGGCTTGAACTCTGGGGCTGGGCGCTGTCCCTTGAGCTCTTTTGCTTAAGTCTAGTGCTCTATCACTTTGAGCCACAGCTCCATTTCAGGTTTTCTGGTAGTTAATTGGAGGTAACAGTCTCATGGACTTTCTTGCCTAGGCTGGCTTTGAACTGTGATCCTCAGATCTCAGCCTCCTGAATAGGACTACAGGTGTGAATCACCAGCACCTGATGCTTTTTATTTTCTTGTAGTGCCTGGGGATCAAACTTAAGGCATTGCTCATGCTGAATTTCATTCTCAGCCTATAGCTTAACATTTCTATTTAGAATCTAGATAACATTTTTTTTTTTTTTGGTCGGTCGTGGGGCTTGAACTCTGGGCCTGGGCGCTGTCCCTCAGCTCTTCAGCTCAAGGCAAGCGCTCTACCACTTGAGCTACAGCGCCACTTCCTCTAGATAACATTTTTAATTTTAGGTCTATTTTCATAAGTCAGTGTTTTGCCTATTCATATAATTTTTGATGTATTTTTGTTTTTCTTTTTAATTGTTTTTGTGTGTGTTGGTCTTGGGGTTTGAACTCAGGTTACTGTCAGGGCACTGTCCTTGAGCTTTTTTGCTCAAGACTAGTACTGTTTTTTTTTGGTTTTTTTGGTCCAGTCGTGGGGCCTGAACTCTGGGCCTGGGCGGTGTCCCTCAGCTCTTCAGCTCAAGGCTAGCGCTCTACCACTTGAGCCACAGTGCTACTTCCCACTTTTTTCTTTTTGCTTACCTGGTGCTGAGGAATCGAACCCAGGGCCGCAGGCATGCAAGGCAAGCGCTCTACCACTGAGCCACCTTTCCAGACCCTCAAGGCTAGTACTGTATCACTTGAGACACAGCTCTACTTCTGGCTTTTTGATGGTTAATTGGAGATAAGAGTCTCATGGCCTTTTCTGTGTGGGCTGGCTTTCAAACTGGGATCCTGAGATCTCAGCCTTCCAAGTGAGTAGCTAGGATTATAGTCAAGAGCCGCTGATGCCTGGTTTATTTTGTTGTTGGTTCAATTGTGTTTTGGTCTAGTTTTTCTGAAATGTCTCATCCTGTGAAAACTCCTGTGTCGTTTACAGTGGCTGAAAGACCACAGCATATGTTGATGAGGGTGTCTGTGGGGATTCACAAAGAAGACATTGATGCTGCAATCGAAACATACAACCTTCTTTCAGAGAAGTGGTTCACTCATGCCTCACCTACTCTCTTCAATGCTGGCACTAACCGTCCACAGTTGTCAAGGTATATGTTACATATAACTGCTTTTAATATTTCGAAATAATTTTGACTAGGAAAACCCAGCTGACTAAGAAACCCAGCTGGGAAGCCTGGCTGAAGTGAGAGAGTGCTTACCTAGCAAGTTCAAGGCCCTGAATTAAAAAATCCAGTACTGCCAAAACAAACAGGCAAGCAAACTTATCATGTGCTCTGATTACATGAATTTGCATTCTAAAATGACCTCTGACTGCAATGTAGTAAATGAATTGGAAGAAGGCAAATGCTGGTAGTGAAAATTTTCTAGAATTCGTTGTAATGGTGGTGGGTGGACAATCCTAATATTCTAAAATCCATTGAATAGTATATATATATATATATATATATATATATATATATATATATATACATATATACATATATATATTTGTTTATTTGTGCGAGTCCTGGGGCTTGAACTCAGGGCCTGGGTGCTACCCCTGAGCTTTTGTGCTCAAGGCTATTGCTCTAGCACAGTTTTTTTTTTTTTTTGGTAGTTAATTCTAAGTAGGACTCTTACGGACTTTCCTGCCCAAGCTGGCTTTGAACTGTGATCCTTACGTCTCAGCCTCCTGAGTAGCTAGGATTACAGGTGGGAGCTACCTGCACCCAGCTAAATAGTATATTTTAAATAGGGAATGGTATCATATATAAATTATATTTTGTAAAGCTGTTTAAATAATAAAGTTGGGTTGGAGGTGTAGCTTATTGGTAGAGCATGTCCTTAGCATGAGCAAGATCCTTCCTGTTTGAATACAGGATGCTCAGCATGACAGAAAAAAAAATGTAAGAAGTTGAATTATACCATTAACCAGTTGGTTATTCTAGGAATTCAAAGGTATGTCAAAATAAAACATTAACATAATACATTTTATTGTATATATATATATATATATGTATATATATGCCTTACATACTTTTATATAATGTTCTTTCATAATAAAATATGTAAGAAATTACTTCCTTAATTTGGTCAAAGATACCCACTTAAAACATAAATCCATCACCTTTTCTTTTTTCATTGGAGTATGGGAGTCTGAGCTAATATTGTAAGTTAGAGAGATTGGAAATGATTCTATATATAACTATAATGATTCAGAGATGCCATGTTTACATAGGGAATTATTAGAATTCAAAACATTTCAGGAAAATATCCAGATACATGTTTGTTATAAATTAACCAGTTGAGTTTCTATAGTTTGAGCATTAAGGTATTAAGTTTAAAACATACCATTTAGGAGTATGTTTTAAGTTTTAAAATATACTTGGTTCAAGTATTAGAGAGCTTGACTAGCAAGCAAAAGGTCCTGAGTTCAAACGCTAGTGCTGCCAAACAAACACAACTTCAATGTGGGCCTAGTGGTGCATGCTTGTAATCCCAGCACTCAGGAGGCAAAAGCAAAAGGATCAAAAGTTTAGGGCCAGCCTGGGCTACACAGTGAGACTATGACTGGAGACAGAGAGACAGAGAGAGAGAGAGAGAGAGAGAGAGAGAGAATGAATGAATATGTGTATGTGTGTTCAGGTACTATGGCTTATGCCTGCTGTAAACTTAGCTACTCAAGAGGTGGAAGTTGTAAGAATTATAGTTCAAGATTAGCCTGGGCAAAAAATAAACAAGTTGATAAGGTAGTACACAGCCTAGTACACAGCCTACTCTAGAGACATAAATAGGAGCCAAGACCAGTTCCTATTTTGCCTTTAAAATAAAGAAAAAATACCTAAAATTATGAAAGGGTTGCTCATGCCTATAATCCTAACTATTCAGGAGGCCGAGATTGGAGGATTCCAGTTCAAAGCTAGCCCAGAAAGGAAAGTGTGTGAGACGGTATCTCCAGTTAATAACCAAAAAAAGTGAATGGAGCTGTGGCTCAAGTGGTAGAATACTAGTCTTCAGCACACCAGCCCAGGAACAGTGCCTAGGCCCTGAGTTCAAGCCCCAGATTCAATACCAAAAAAATAAAGAGGTTGAGAATGTAGTTCCAACGGTAGAGCATCTGCCTAGCAAGCACTAGACCTAGAGTTCGAACCCTAAATTCCAAGAAAAAGAGAAGATACCTTTTTTTCATGTCATATATAGACACATTTTAAGAAAAGTCTAATATGAATGTAAACTATGTAGAAGAACATATTAAAGAAAATAGGTAGAGGGATTGGAAGGTGGCTCAGTGGTAGAGTGCTGACTTGCATGCATGAGGCCCTGGATTTGACTCCTCAGCACCACATAAACAGAAAAGGCCAGAAGTGGCGCTGTGGCTCAAGTTACCACTCAAGTGCTAACCTTGAGCTGAAGAGCAGAGACAGTGTCTAGGCCCAGAGTTCAGCAAGGCCCAGGACCAACCAAAAAAAAAAAGAAAAGAAAATAGGTAGATACTTTTTCTCAACTTTTTAATATGAATGTCAAACAGAAAAGTTTAACAGAAAAAACAGCAAACACCCATACATTCATGACTACCTAGAATGAAAAATTATTAACATATTTAGATATTTGCCTTTACAATAAAGTTTTGTTCCCATATCATTTGAAAGTGGTTTATAAACATCATGACTCAACTTACGTTTTTTCTTTTTTGTTACCAGGGATTGAACCCAGAACCTCTAATTCTTACTTGGCTTCCTTGCTCACAGATTGTGCTCTCCCATTTGAGCCACACCTCCAATCTAGCAGTGCTAGAGTTTCTAAGACTTCTTTGAGCTGTCTTCTAACTGTGATACTCCAGGTCTCAGCCTCCTGAATAGCTAGGATTATATATATGAGCCACTGTTGTATAACTGAACTTAAAACTTAAAAAAAAATCTTTTCATTCTTGAAGATAGAACCCAGGTCCCTACTATGATACCAGGGCCTCTATTTCTTAGTTACATCTCTACTTTCAACTTACGTTTTAATAAACTCTATGAACTCTATAAACTCTACTTACATTTTAATAAACTCAGTGGTGAGGGATTTTTTTTTTTTTATCTGTCCTGGGTCTTGAATTCTGGGCCTGGGCGCTGTCACTGAGCTCTTCAGCTCAAGGCTAGTGCTCTACCACTTGAGCGACAGTGCCACTTTCGATTTTCTGGTAGTTAATTGAAGATAAGAGTCTCATGTACTTTCCTGCCCCGGTTGGCTTTAAACAGTGATCCTCAGATCTCTGCTTCCTGTAGGATTATAGGTGTGAGCCACTGGTACCCAGCAGACTTCTTAAAATAACTTTGAAAAGCAAAATAACATGATTCAAAGCATTGGGGAAATTGTCTACATTAAGATTAAAGGTTCCTGTGAGTGAAAAACAAAATAAAAAGCAAATATTACCCTGGGAAAATAATAATGTTAACTATTGACAACTTACAAGAAAAAGACAGAAAACCATACAGAAATAAGGACCAAAGATAGCAATAATTAATTGATAGAAGAAAGCTGATTCAGTAAACATCTGAGTTGTAAATAATTTGCTGATAATGAGGAAAATGAGAACCTGTAATAAGATTTTATGCTCCTCAAAATTTTTTTTCTCATTCTTTATTGTGATTGATTACATAATTTCCCAAATTTCACAATATTATGGGATAGTGATGCTTAGTTAAGGTCACAAACACATTCTTAACTTTCATGGGACAAATTGTCTATCATGGTCTATAAAATTTATGAGTTCTATGAGCTTTGCAGTATAGTTATTTCTTCCACATTGGGTGGTATGTACATTTCTTTTGGTTTGTATAACATCAGCTGTTCCCTCTTTCCCACTTGTTCCCTCCCTCCCATCGCTGCCATTGAGTTGCTTAGTTCATTTTGATCAATGTCCAGTGTAGCTGATGGGTCCTGCTGTTGTATGTTTTCCCCTGATTCCTTCTAGTTCTGTGTCGTCTTCCTGGTTTCCCTCCGGTAGGCAAATATATACCATATATGTGATCAGCAGCATGGGGTTATTTAGTAGTGATTCAGCCAGATGAGTAGAAGTCCTTTGTTTCTTAAGCCTTGTTAATTTTGTCGTATCACCTTACGTTTTGGATTTAACATCCACTTATCAGGGAGACCCTGTGCCTTTTGTCTCTTTGCTCTTGGCTTACCTCGCTCAACATGATTTCTTCTAGCTCCGCTATTTCCCTGAAAATGCCATTATTTTGTCATTTCTAATGGCTGCATAGTATTCCATTGTGTATAGATACCACAATTTTTGGATCCATTCATCTGTGGTGGGACATCTGGGTTGTTTCCATATCCTGGCTATTGTGAACAGTGCTGCAATAAACATGGAGGTGCACGTGTCCTTGTATACTGGTTCCTGTTGTTCAGGATAGGGTCGTAAAGGAGGTCAATATTTAGCTTTCTGAGGACCTAGACTGCTTTCCAAAGTTGTTGTATAACTCCCCTCCATCATTTGTTGTTGGCTGACTTTAGGATGTGGGCCATTCTGACTGGGGTAAGGTGGTATCTCAAGGTTGTCTTTATTTGCATTTCCTTTACAACCAGGGATGGTGAACATTTCCTCATGTGTTTCTTTGCCATTTTTATCTCTTCTTCTGAGAAGTCTCTCTTTAGTTGCCTTGCCCATTTAGTAATTGGTTTGTTAGGTTTGGGAGGGATTAGTTTCTTGAGTTCCCTGTATATACTGGATATTAACCCCTTGTCTGATATATTGCTGGTAAATATTTTTCCCCGTTAGTTGGTTGTCTTTCTAGCTTGGTTGCTATAGCTTTAACTATGCAGAAACTTTATTTTAAGGTAGTCCCATTTGTTGAGTCTCTCTCCAATTTGTTGTGACCCTGAGACTCTATTCAGAAAGTTCCTTCCTGTGCCTATAAGTTCAAGTGTCTCTCCTACTCTGTCCTGCAGTAGTTTCAGAGATTCAGATTTGATGTTAAGGTCTTTAATCCATTTTGAGTTGATGTTGGTGCATGGTGATAGGCTGGGGTCCACTTTTAGTTTTCTGCATGTGGCCTCCCAGTTTTCCCAGCACCAGTAGTTGAAGAGGCTGTGTTTCTTCCGCTGTATGTCTTTGGCTCCTTTGTCAAATATCAGCTGACTGTAGACGTGTGGTTTTATTTTTGGATCTTCTATTCCATTGGTCTTCGGGTCTGTTTTTTGCCAGTCCCATGCTATCTTTGTTATTATGGCTCTATAGTAGAGTTTGAAGTGCCCCTCAAATTTTTAAAAATTGGAAGGCAGGCAAGAATATTCAGTACAGGAAAATTATGTATGTTGTGAGATTATAGTATTGATCTTTTCACCTTGGAGAATCTTTAGAAAAGTGGAACATGAATGTCATTTATTTTTCTTCAGTGCTAAGGATCAAACCCAGGACTTCATGTATGCTAGGAAGGATCTATACTACTGAGCCATATCTTCCCATGTCTCTATTCTTTTGACTCATAGTTTCCCTCCTGGTTTATGCCATATAGCGGTCCTTTAAAAAAAAAAAAAGCAAAAAGTGTTATGTTTAAGAATTTTTGGGCTGGGAATGTGGCTTAGTGGTAGAATGCTTGCCGAACATGCAGGAAGCCCTAGGTTCGATTCCTCAGTACCACATACAGAAAAAGCCAGAAGTGGCACTGTGGCTCAAGTGGTAGAATGCTAGCCTTGAGCAAAAAGAAGCTCAGGGACAGCGTCCAGGCCCTGAGTTCAAGCCTCAGGACTGGCCAAAAAAAATTCATAGCAGGACTGAGTATGGTAAGGAAATGTAAGTGGTGCACGTGTAATCTGGGGAAAATGTTAAGACCTTGTTCTAGGCTTAATATCTAGGGTAGGTAGCAAGATGATTTTACATATTATGTTGATGATCTTCATTATGTCATATCCAGTGACAGTTCCCCTTGTAAAAATGCTTGGGAACCCTGTAAACTTCAAATCTTTAATTTGCTAGCTTAACTAATTTTGTATTGTCTAATCATTTTTGTGACTTGCCCTGAGTTATCCCTTTTTGTCCCCCATAGTTGCTTCCTTCTGAGCATGAAAGATGACAGCATTGAAGGAATTTATGACACTCTAAAGCAATGTGCATTGATTTCTAAATCTGCTGGTGGAATTGGTGTTGCTGTGAGTTGTATTAGGGCTACTGGCAGCTACATTGCTGGGGTAAGCATCTATCATACAACTTGGAAAAGGGAGATTGAAATCTAGAACCAACCATGCCTATGGTCCAGAGGAAACCATTTTCATAGTGCTGATGTTTGGGAGACCTGGGTTTTTGTTCATTACTAGCTAGTTGAGTGATATGGGTATGAGTCATTTCACTTCTGGCTTCATTTTCATCTATTAGAGGCTTAAGTTATCGTAAATGATCTCTGGAGTCCTTTAAGCTAAAATTTTGTTTTTAACAATATTAGAAGATATCATTTTTTATTGTTCTTTATGTGCCAACTGTCATGTAATCCTCATTAAAACTCTATTCAAACTCTGTCTACCCTTATGGACACATTATTTTTTACAATAAACTTGTGAATATTTTATTTTACAAATGAAGAAATTGAGGCTTAAAAGTTAAGTTTCTTTCAGGCATCAAAGTGATAGAGCCAGCATACAAGCTTTAAATGTTGGCACATTATAGGCCAAATAACCTTTGCTAATGTATTATTTTTTGGAAATCAATATAATGGTTTTGGATGAGACTTAGATTTAAATCTCAGCTCTACTGCTTGCTAGTAGCATAGCCTAAGGCAAGCTATTTTATATCTCTGAGTTGTTTCCTCATCTATATAGCAAAGAAAACACTTAACCATTGGACTAAAGTAGGTTTTTTGTAGTTATTGGTATATATACATAACATGTTTACAACAATAAGATGAGCTATTGCTCACTTATTTTTCTCTAATGTTGAAAGAGTTATCTAGGGATTAAAAGGATGAAAGAAGTTAATGAAATATCCTATAGACATATCTTACAGTCATAACACTATTTTATTGGCATTGTTCTACAATCTATTAACCTTATTTATTGCTTTTGATATTTCTATTTCATATAGTTCCTATGTAAGTTGTTTTAAATCCAAAGTATCCAGAAGTATATCTTTATATAGTGATCTTTAGAAGGTTGTAGAGTTTATATTTAGCTACCTTGATTTTCGGTTTGGTTGGTAATGGTTATACCTTATTGTAAATTAGAGATGTGATGGGGTAATGATACTCAGTTGTGATTTATTGAACATTTTGTTGATTTTCTGTTAGTCACTTGTAACAGATGGAGAAGAGGTAAAACTTCATCAGTTGCTACCTAGAAGTTAGGCACTAACTTCTAGATTAAGAAAGAGTTGATCACTTTTGGGCCATTTTGTTTTTTTGCTTGCAGAGCCCTTCCTTTCTCCTCTAGATCACTTTATTCTTGACCTTTCTTTCAGACTAATGGCAATTCCAATGGCCTTGTGCCAATGCTGAGGGTGTATAACAACACAGCTCGATATGTGGACCAAGGTGGAAATAAGGTTTGTTCTGTTACTTGAAAGTACTGGAAATCAGAGCTAAAAATCTTTAGCCATGTATACTTCGGTTCAATTTATATATTTTCTAACTTATTTTTTTTTAGGGGGGTACAGATTTTGTTTTGAAATAGGATCTTGCTATGAGGAGGCCCAGGCTGGCCTCAGATAATATTTTTTCCTTAACTTTTAAAATCAACTTAAGGAGACATAAATTACTCCTTTAAAAACATAAACATTTTATTTTTATTTTATTCTGTTTTTTTTGTCAGTCATTGAACTAGGCAAGCACTCTACAACTAAGCCATAGTCCCAGCCCTCACTGAGCTCTTTTTGCTCAAGGCTAGTGCTCTACCACTTTGAGCCACATCACCACTTCCAGTTTTCTGGTTGGAGATGAGAGTCTCATGGACTTGCCTGCCTGAGCTAGCTTTGAACTATGATCCTGAAATCTCAGCCTCCTGAGTAGCTAGCATTACAGGCGTGAGCCACTAGTACATGGCAAAGTACACACATTTTAAATATACAGTTGGTTGGGTTTTGAGTAATCACCACACCAGCTAAGATACAGAGCCCTTCCATTACCCCAAAATGTTTGCCTATGCATCCTTATATTCTATTTCTCTGTCACTCCCACCCACACATAACTTTATCCCTGGCTCTCGCAGCCATTGATCTATTCAGCATTTTTTTGTTTGTTTGTTTGTTTTGGGTCCGGTCATGGGGCCTGAACTCTGGGCCTGGGCGCTGTTCCTCAGCTCTTCAGCTCAAGGCTAGCGCTCTACCACTTGAGCCACAGCGCCACTTCTGGCTTTTTTCTTTTTGCTTATGTGGTGCTGAGGAATCAAACCCAGGGCCTCTGGCATGCAAGGCATGCGCTCTACCACTGGGCCACCTTCCCAGCCCCTCAGCATTTTTATATCATAGTTTATTGGTAAAAAATTTCTCAAGTTGTGACTCATATTAACACTTACTCTTCACATGGAGTTGTAATATCTGTTCTAGGTTTTCTTAAAAAGCAAAAACAAAAGCTCACCCAGGAGTTGACAGAACTGGGTTTGTTTACCCACTGTTGTCATCATCTTATGAATTTGTAGATACACTAATGATCTATTTATGAATTGTTTTCTGATGGACTTCAGTGATCTTGATGAGACAGATCACCCTTATATTAGTTGTTCGTTCTTACTCTTAGAAATGTAAGAGAGGGCTGGGAAGGTGGCTCAGCGGTAGAGCGCTTACTTTGCAATGCATGAGGCCCTGGGTTCGATTCCTCAGCACCACATAAGCAAAAAGAAAAAAAAAAGCCAGAAGTGGCGCTGTGGCTCAAGTGGTAGAGTGCTAGCCTTGAGCTGAAGAGCTGAGGGACAGCGCCCAGGCCCAGAGTTCAGGCCCCATAACCGGACCAAAAAAAAAAGAAATGTAAGAGAAAACTATTACTTCAAGTTTTATAGTACTTTTATTTATTTTATTTATAGTACTTTTTATTTAGTTAGTTAATTCTAGTGAAGAGCAAAGGAAATATCTTTGAAAATATGAAGTTTATTTTCATTCTGAAAAGAATGATGATTTATTTACTTCTAGCGTCCTGGGGCATTTGCTATTTACCTAGAACCTTGGCATTTAGACATCTTTGAATTCCTTGATTTAAAGAAGAACACAGGAAAGGAAGAGCAGCGTGCCAGAGATCTTTTCTTTGCTCTTTGGATTCCAGATCTTTTCATGAAACGAGTGGAGACTAATCAGGTGAGAAGGATAAGTACCTGTAGGTTATAGTGACTTGATTCATAGGAGCTTTTGTCATCTTCAATCATTTTATTATGCTTGGAAAGAATCCACTTGTATGTGATTCCACAGAATGCTTTCTGTGGAATGCCAAACCTTTCTTCTTGAATTTCTATTCTCTATATAGTAGATGCTACCTGTACTTCTCTATGTAGTAGATGCTACCTGACCTAAGTACTTAAAGGTCATGTACAAATAGTAAAACTAAAGTTGGGCTTAAGCCTAAAATGATTATTTTTATAGCAAATTTCCTAGAGAGTCTATGAAAACCACCTTTCTGTCATAATGTTTCTAATGAGATATGTATGGTTGGCTATTTGAACTTTCTAGTACTGTTCTTCCCTTGCAGGAGTGGTCTTTTAAATTTTTATATTATTTAGTTATACAAAAGGGTTATAATTAAATAAATCAGTTATATAAACTGATATACATACATACATAAATACACACACACACACACACACACACACACACACACACACACACACACACACACACACACACACACACACATCTGGATCAGTGTCACTCCTTTAGTTGTTCCCCCTCAGCAGGATGGTGTTTTAAATTTTTTTTTCATTATCATAAATTTGTTGCACAGAGGAGTTTCATTGTGATATTTACATACATTGTTTACTTTGATTCACCATATCCTTATTACTTCTTTAGGACTGGTCTTTGATGTGTCCAAATGAATGTCCTGGTCTGGATGAAGTTTGGGGAGAGGAATTTGAGAAGTTATATGAAAGGTATGAGAAAGACATGGAAGTAACATATTTTAAAGATGTCTTCTTTGATTTGAGGGAATCTGAATAGCAAATATATTTAATTTGAGTTGGGGTGAGACTCAGAATACTTGCTTGAATGAGGCCCTGGTTCACTGCAGCACTGCATAAAAAAAAGTATTTAAATCAATATCTTGTTTTTAGGAATCTTTGGATACATCTAGAAAACAGTATGTTTTATAGTTTAACTTTAGTCAGATTTGTTTTCCTGATTCGTCATCAAAATTATTTTTTGTCTTCTTTCTTAAAACTTTTGGACATGTTGCTAAGCATTTTGGTTTATAAATAGATCTATGTATAATCTGAATAAAGACAGCAGGGTTAGAATTTTCTGATTTTTTTTTTCTTCCATTACCTGGGCAAACTCAGGGCCACAAGCTCTCCTTCAGCTTTTTCATTCACTTTAGTCACATACCCAATCCAGCATTTTTCTAATTAATTGGAGATAGGGTCTTTAAAAAAAAATTTTATTGTTATTTTAGAAGGGTTGCATTTACATGAGTCAGGTAATAAGTACATTTCCTTTCATACAATGCCATCTGCACCCTCATTCTCTCTTATTCCCTCTTATCTCTACTTACGCGTTATGCGGTTCACTTTCATCAATGTTCGGTGCGCTCCAGTGCTGCACTTTTTCACCCTTTTTCAGATTCGGTGTCCTCCCCACCCTCCCACAGATAGACTTTTCTGCCCAGGCAAACTTCAAACTGTGATCCTCAGATTTCAACCTCCTCAGATTAAAGGTGTGAGCCATTGGCATTCCTTTCAGGTCAAAGTGTTCCTTTAGGTAAACAAGTTATACTTTATATTATACATAGTTATCACAAGTGATTAAGATACATGTTTCAATAGTTCATTAAAATTTCCTAGTTTTAAGAGATTTTGTGTGTGTATGTGCCGGTCTTGGGGCATGAGCTTAGGGCCTAGGCATTGTCCCTAAAGCTTTTTCTGCTCAATGCTAGATAATGCTCTACCACTTGAGCCATAGCTCCACCTTCACCTTTTTGGTGATTAAGTGAAGGTAAGAGCCTCATGGGCTTTTTTGCCCAGGCAGGTTCCGAACCATGCATGATCCTCAGGAGTAGCCAAGATTACAGGTCTGAGCTACTGGTGTCTGGCATAGTGGTAAGAGACTTTTAGGGTAGATTTTCTTCTCTTTTTATTATGAAAGATATGATTGATTTGGGGTTGGGGTTCATTTAAGAGTAGAGCTCATGCCTGTGATCTTAGTTCTCAGGAGGCTGAGATCTGAGATCATGGTTGAAAGCTATCCTGGGCAGCAAAGTCCATGGGATTCTAATTCCAATTAATCATCAAAAAGCTGTAAGTGCAACTGTGGCTCAAGTGGAAAAATGCTAGCCTTGAATAAAACAGCTTAAGAGCAGTACCTAGACCTGGAGTTCAAGCCCCAGGACTGGCATATGCAGAACACAATGAATAGTATATTGTTCTATTTCCTTCATTAGTAAAACAGTGAAATTTTAAGAATTTATATAATTTTATATTTTAGTACCGTCAAGTTGTCTGTAATACTTTCTTAGGAATACATATTATAGGGCTGAGAATATGGTTCAAGTTGTAGGTGCTTGCCTAGCAAAAACTAGGTAGGCCCTAAGTTCAAATCCCAGTACTACAAAATGAATGAACAATACTATTTTTGTCTTTCAGTTATGAGAAACAGGGCCGTGTCCGCAAAGTGGTAAAAGCTCAGCAACTTTGGTATGCCATTATTGAGTCTCAGACAGAGACGGGCACCCCATATATGGTCTACAAAGATTCCTGTAATCGGAAGAGCAACCAGCAGAATCTGGGAACAATCAAATGCAGCAACCTGTGTACAGAAATAGTAGAGTATACTAGCAAAGATGAGGTGAGTAGAAAAACTGCCTAGAATACTGAGAGAAATATCTTAGGTAGTTCACTTTAAATGGCTGCAGGGAGTTTTCATTTCATTGAAGCAAGAGTGCCAAAACAGGCTACAAAGGAAAGAAAAGATATCATCTGTACCTGTAAAGGTTTTTTGTTTTGTTTTGTTTTGTATTTTAGTTTAAACTACATATGAGAGATTGTCTTTTTTTTTTTTAACTGATATGACTCAAATATTTGAGAAATATAACCATGTACATTGATAGCATTTAGGAGAAATAGAAAAATTTTTAGGGAACTCATTCAGTTTAAACTAAGCAAACATATACAGTCTTGTAGAGAATGTTGAGACAAATTTCTAATCTCTAATCTTTGAGGGGATTAAGAAATAATATTAGAAATGGGACAGAGTATTTATTTTTAAAAATACTTTGGGAAGCCAGGCGCTGGTGGCTCATGTCTGTAATTGTAACTACTCAGGAGCCTGAGGCCTAAGGATGGCGGTTCAAAGCCAGCCCAGGCAGGAAAGTCCTTGAGACTCTGATCTCCAATAAACCACTAGAAAACTGGAAGTGGTGTTGTGGCTCAAGTGGTAGAGAGCTCACCTTGAGCTGAAGAGCTGAGGGATAGTGCCCAAGCCCAGAGTACAAGCCCCATGATCAACCAAAAAAAAACCAAACAAACTTTGGGACTAAAGATAGTAGGTGGCAGAACACAGGGCATAAAGTACTAGGTTTAATCCCCAGCACCATAAAAAAGAAGAAAATTTGGGGAAAGCCTTTCCATTTGGGAGAAACCCTACATGTCACAAAAAGATAGGTATAGTTTTTATGCAGAATGTCACATAAAGTTTATTTCAATGGAACAAATAATTTAAGGCTTAGTATATAGAGAAATAGCTTAGGTTAGAAGAGAAATAGAAGATGGAAAAAGTCAGAAAATAAGTGGGATAACCGTACTCCTAAGATTGCAATTTAATTCAAATTAGTCTCAGCTATGTATAACACATCATATACTGAGAGTCCTGAGAAGAGAGCAGAACATAATAATATAGCTTAGGGGCTGGGAAGGTAGCTCAGTGGTAGAGCACTTGCCTTGCATGCCTGAGGCCCTGGGTTTGATTCCTCAGCACCACGTAAGCAAAAAGAAAAAAGCCGGAAGTGGCGTTGTGGCTCAAGTGGTAGAGGCTAGCCTTGAGCTGAAGAGCTGAGGGACAGCGCCCAGGCCCAGAGTTCAAGCCCCATGACTGACCAAAAAAAAAAAAAGTAATAATAATAATATAGCTTGGTCACTGACCTCTGGAAACTTGTTTAGTTGGAAGAAATTGACATATACTCAAGTGATTTTTGCATGATAGTTGATGATAAAGAGACCAGAGTGATGCTTTTAAAACAAAAATCAGTTTTTGTCATTTGTCTGCACAAAATTCCTGTTTGGCTTACCAGCCCATGCAGAACTCTTTTAATTGAGATATAATTTACTTATCATAAGATTGAACCTTGTACAATTCATTGTTGCTTAATATCCCCGTAAAGCTTTGAAGCCATTACCATTGTCTAATTGTAGAACATTTTCATTATCTTAATAATGAAACCCTGTACTCATTTGTATGCCTTGTTTTACTTTTTGCTTCTCTTTCCCTCAGTTTCTGACAAAAATCTATCTCTAGATTTTTCCCTATTGTGGCCATTACATATGAATACATAATATGTGGCCTTTGTCTCTCGCTCCTTTTTCTTTTTGTCAGTTGTGGGGCCTGAACTCTGGGCCTGGGCACTGTCCCTTAGCTCTTCAGCTCAAGGCCAGCGCTCTACCACTTGAGCCACAGCGCCACTTCCAGCTTTTTCTGCTTATGTGGTGCTGAGGAGTGGAACCCAGGGCCTCATGCATGCAAGGCAAGCACTCTACCACTGAGCCACCTTCCCAGCCCTCTGGCTTCTTTTTCTAAGGCTTACCTACTTAGTAGTTTTTGTCTACTTACTGTATTTTACTTATTCCTTCCAGAGCTCATACAATGCTCTGTAAAGCTCTACAAAACTGAATACTTCTACCTTATGTGCTGCTACTTCCTGTTCACTCACTCTGCTTCAGCTCTCCTAATTTTCTTTTCTTTTTTTTTTTTTTCTTTTTTTGCCAATCCTTTTTTTGCCAAACTCAGGGCCTTGGGCACTGTCCCCCAAGCTTCAGTTGCTCAAGGCTACCACTCTACCACTTGACCCACATTCCCAGCTCCTTCTATTTTTCTTGTATGTTCCTCATATATGTCAAGCATTCTCTTGCCTCAGGATTTTTATTTTTTCACTCTGCCTTAAGTGTAAAATGCTCTTGTCCCCAGGAAGCCATGTATCTTTCTAATCACTTCAATTCTTTACTCATGTGAAGTGGTCTAATTGAGGTCTTTCTTAACAGTTCCATTTAAAAATGACACCTCCTTACTTCCCATTACATTCTGTCTTTTTCTGCCTTTTCTCCCTTCTATATATCACACTGACACAATTGAAGCTGAATTTTAACAATAGGTATTGACAAGATATAAAATAGATGTGAAAAGTAACAGGGAGATAAAACTGTTTCAGAATTTAGGGTGATAGGAATTGAAACCTTAGATTGGGAAAGTCATAATCAAAATGGAAACAAAGATGTATTCAACATTATAAAACATGGGCTGGGAAGTTGGCTCAGTGATAGAGCGCTTGCCTTGCATGCTCGAGGCCCTGGGTTCGATTCCTCAGCACCACATAAGCAAAAAGAAAAAAGCCGGAAGTGGCTCTGTGGCTCAAGTGGTAGAGCGCTAGCCTTGAGCTAAAGAGCTGAGGGACAGCGCCCAGGCCCAGAGTTCAGGCCCCATGACCGGACCCAAAAAAAAAAAAAAAAAAAATTATAAAATATTTATTAAATGCTAGATATGGTGGTAGTTACTTTTTAAAAGGATTAATTATATAACCCCTGCCTGAAGCTCATTACCTAATGTACTTTAATGGGAAAAATCACCTGAAGTGCTTTTTTGAAATCCCCATGGATCCTATCTTAATAAGGGCTTGTCAGAATTATCAGTGAAGCCAGGCTCACACCTGTAATCCTAGTTACTCAGGAAGCTGACGTCTGAGGATCACAGTTCTAAGCCAGCCTAGGCAGAAAAGTCTGTGAGAGACTTATCTCCAATTAACAAAAAGCTGGAAGCGAAGCTGGGGCTCAAGTGGTGGAGCACTAGCTTTGTACACAAAAGCTCAGCGATAGCACCTAGGCTGAGTTCAAGCCCCTAGGCTGAGGAGGACCAAGAAACCGCCAACAAACAAAACAAATAAAGAAGAGAATTACCAGTGAAGGTGAGGTGGTATTTTAGAAGAGCTTTCTGCAGTGATGGAGATATTTTGTCTTATGGCTTTGGGGCACTTGACATTGATTTTACAGTTGTACTTATTTTTTCCTTTCGACTTTTAAACTTTTCCTTTAGAGGGGCTTGCACTTGCTAGGCAGGTGCTCTAGTACTGAATCACACCCCCAGCCCTAAAATTTTATTTTTTATTAAATAGTTATATGTTGCTAATGGCTACAGCACATATTTACTTGAATATGAAGATATATACCAAAGAAATTAATCATATCACAATGTGCTATAGGTTTGTTAATAGAACTATATGTTATAATTGTCCCTTCACCTTACCTGTATCTTACAACTCATGTCACTGCATATTGAAGAGAGTTAGAAATATACCGATGAATTGTAAAGACAAGTTAGAGAGACACATTACAAATTTTCATGTCTGAGCGTTAGAGGTTTGCATAGGGAGAAGAAATTAAAATTGTGTGATCCTAGCCCCCTTTTATTTTCTTTCTAGGTTGCAGTGTGTAACTTGGCTTCCTTGGCCCTGAATATGTATGTCACATCAGAACACACGTATGATTTTAAGAAGTTGGCTGAAGTCACTAAAGTCGTTGTTCGTAATTTGAATAAAATTATTGACATAAACTACTACCCTATTCCAGAGGTATGAATAGATTTCTGTCTTTATCAATAATTATTGAAATCCAAGAGGGATTTCAAAGTCTGAAATTCATAAATTAAATGGTTGTTATTAGAATGGAGTGAGAAAACTGAAGTTCCGAGGGATTGTATAGCCAGGTATGGTGGTGCATACCTGTAGTTTCAGAACTTAGGAAGCTAAAGTAGGAGGATCCCGATTTTCCAGGTCAGCCCTGTTTATCAGGTAACACCCTGTCTTAGGAAAAACAAACAGGTATTATGTTATCAATGTTGGATGTTATTTTTTGTTTTCAGTGATGTTTTCTCTTTTTTCTTTCTAAATCTTTTGGCACGAAGGCAAGCTTATCAAATAAACGCCATCGCCCCATTGGAATTGGGGTTCAAGGTCTAGCAGATGCCTTTATCCTGATGAGATACCCTTTTGAGAGTCCAGAAGCTCAGTTATTAAATAAGCAAATCTTTGAAACTATTTATTATGGAGCCCTGGAAGCCAGTTGTGACCTAGCCAAGGAGTATGGCCCGTATGAAACCTATGAAGGCTCTCCAGTAAGCAAAGGAGTAAGTACATGAATGAAATTTCTTTTCTGTGAGCACCTATATACTGGGCCATATGACCCACTTCTCAGGAGAAGACCACATCCTAATCACTACAATCTGTGAACATCATCTTTATGTGTTCATGAAGGAGTCTTTGTAATTTCAATGAAGGATCTTAAAGAGATCATCCTGGATTATTCAAGTGGGCCTTAAATCTTATGACAGTTATTAGAGGGACTGAGGAAAAGAGAAAGCAAAAGGATCATGATGGCAGAGACTGGAGTGATAAAGACATAAGGCTCAGAATGCTAATGGCCATGGCAATTAAAAGAAACAAGGACTAGAATCTCTGGAGAGAACATGCCATCCCAATATGTAGATTTTGAGCTTGTGACTTCCAGAAACATGAGAATACATTTTTTTGTTATTTTAACTACCAACGTATTGTATCATACTAGCCATAGGAAACTTCAGTACCTTTCTCCTATGGAGTGAATAGGATACTCAATTTTAATCTCTTGAATTAATTAGTCATTGCTAAAATAACTGATGAGGGATGCTACTTTCTATTACTAAATTTAGTGGATTAAAATAATATACATTTGTGCCAGGTGCAAACTTAAAATTGTAATCCTAGCTATTAAGAGCTAAGATCTGAAGATTGAGGTTCAAAGCCCAGCCTGGGCAGAAAAGTCTGTGAGACTCTTATCTACTATTAACCACCAAAAAGCTGGAAGTAGAGGTGTGGCTCAAGTGGTGGGGCACCAGCCTTGTGCATAAAAGCTTAAGGGACAGAAAGTGCTAGGATTACAGGCATTAAGCCACCAGTGCTGGGTACTTCTGAGGAATTTTATCTGACCAAGTTAGTTCTTCTCTTTTTGTTTGAGTCAAAATTAACTGATTGTAACCTTAATTACATGTTTACCTTTACCACAATCGTGGGCATGGCGTGCATTGCATTCCCAGGTCCTATACACATTCTCCTAGTCTGTGGCCTGTCTACCAGGGACTAGCAATTTTGGAAGCTGTCTTAAAATTCTGCTGTTGCACTGCCTTTTTAAAAAAATCAGTAGTATGATTCTCTTCGATGTAAAATTTTAAGTTTTGACATTTCTGCTAATATTTAGGAATTTCCGTGTGTCATTGTTTGAAATAAGGTGTTTTTACTTAAGTAAACAATCAAAATAATGACCTGAAGTAAACATCAAGGTTGGAATATGTTTTTATTATAAAAAATATCTCAGCAACATAGTTTCATGAGTGTTAAGACTTCCTGGTTTGTAGGCATCAAATGAATAAGAAGACTCAAGGGGCTATAGGAGAGAGACCTTAACAAATTTTCTTAGACCACTTCTGACTGCATGTTAGCATATCCAGGAAAATCGCTGGATCATGTGATTGTTTTATATAGGTTAACTAAAAGACAGCATTTGTTGGGATGTGGGAACATGGCATGTTTTTTTTTTTTTTTGTCATAGTTTTAAATTGCTATAGAATGACATCAATTTGGGCTCTTTATCTCTTAGATTCTTCAGTATGATATGTGGAATGTTACTCCTACCGACCTATGGGACTGGAAACTTCTCAAGGAGAAGATTGCAAAGTAAGTAAAGTTAGAATTAAGTTAGGAGGACATGGATTTTCTTGGCTCTTAAGAAGTAAGATATATATTGCCGGGTGCTGTTGGCTCACGCCTGTAATCCTAGCTACTCAGGAGGCTGAGATCTGAGGATCACGGTTCAAAGCCAGCCCGGGCAGGAGAGATCGTGAGACTCCTATCTCCAATAAAAACCACCAGAAAACCGGAAGTGGCGCTGTAGCTCAAGTGGTAGAGCGCTCACCTTGAGCTGAAGAGCTGAGGGACAGCGCCCAGGCCCAGAGTTCAAGACCCACAACCGAAAAAAAAAAAAGTAAAATATATTATTGTAAATTCTGAAATTTATATTTTCTCTCTTTTTTTTTTTCTGGCTCTGGCCTTGAACTTAGGTCCTAGGTACTATCCCTGAGCTTTTTCAGCTCAAAGTTAGCTCTCTACAATTTGAGTTACTGCTCTATTTCCCATTTTTTTGGTGATGAATTGGAGATCAGAGTCTCACAGACTTTCCTGCCTGGGCTGGCTCTGAACCATGATCCTCAGATCTCAACTTCTTGGGTAGATACCAGCTTATTTTCTCCTGTTTTAAAGTTATTTATTTTAGAGCTGATTTTGGAACAATACTTAGTAAGAAAATACAGAATAGCCCGCAAGTGAAAGCATTTCAAAACATGACTTGTTGATTTTATTTTAGGGGCTCAATACCTTAACTTTTCCAAATATTCCTGCTTTTTTTTTTTTTTAAGTTTACTAGTACTGGGGGTTGAACTCAGAGCTTTGCCTGCTTGGTAAGCAGACACTCTACCGTTTGAGCCATTCCACCAGCCCTATATTCCTGGTTTTGTTTTTGCTTTTTTTTTTTTTTTTTTGGTTGTGAGGATTGAACTCGGCACTGTCCCTGAGCTCTTGTGCTCAAAGGTAGTCCTGTCATTTTGCACTGTCACTTCCAGGTTTCTGGTGGTTAATTGGAGATAAGAGTCTCACAGACTTTCTTACCCAGGCTGACTTTGTACTGTAATCCTCAGATCTCAGCTTCCTGAGTAGCTAGAATGACAGGTGTGAGTCACTGGTGCCTGGCTTATATTCCTGGATTTTTTTTTTAATGTTTTTTACTCTTATTCATAATTTTATGCATATTGGATTTACAAATGAATTGTTTTAGTTGATGGTTATAGGAATAAGTTAAAGATTTTGAAAGAGTAATGAAAGGGTAATGTAGGAGAGAAATACTAAAAATGTAATCTTTGGGCTAAGCACATAGCTTAGTGATAGAGTGCTTGCCCACCACCTTGGATTCAAATCCCAGTCCTCCTAACTCCTAAAAGGAGTCACTGTAGGCCTTTCAAACTAGTGAGGAAACACAGTGATGTGTTTCCTGAAATGGCCTAGCATGGTGATCATATAGGTTCTTATAAAAGACTGAGGAGTACCAAATGTGGCTCACGCATATCATGCCAATTATCTCAGGGTTTGTTTGTTCTTTGCTGAAGGCTGGTTCTTTAACTTGAGCCACAGGTTTATTTTAATCTGTTTTGGGGGATTAATTGGAGATAAAAGTCTCAAAGACTTTCCTGACTGGACTGGCTTCCAACATTGGGCCTCAGATCTCAGCTTTCTGAGTAGCTAGGATTATAGGCATGAGCCACTGGTACCTGGTAATCTCAGCTACTTAGAGGCAAAAGTAATGAAGGGAGGATTGATAGTTCAAGACCAGACTAGACAAAGTTAACAACACTTTATCCCAAATACAAAATTAGGAAGCCTGGTTATATGGCACAAGTTGCAGACACTTGCCTGGCAAGCACAGGGCCCTGCATTCAAGCCCCAGTTCGGCCAAAACAAGCAAACCAAAAAATATAAAACAAAGGTTTTGGTAGAGCACTTGCCTAGGAAGTACAGGGCCCTAGGTTCAGTGTCCACAAAGAATGAAAAAAATGAGAAAAGAATGAATGTACCCTGATACAGGTGGACAACTCTTCAGTTCTGATTTGTGTATTTCCTGAGTGCCACAGTGCAAGTGGCATAAGTTAGGGTATTATAAGAATTGCCAGCAGTAAAAATTGTGCTAATTCTATTCAAGAATCACGAATTTAAGATAAGTGAGCTATAGGGTCAATCCTGTGTGGATCCACATCCTTATAAGAGTTTCACAAGTGAACATGTTAGCCAAATGCATGTATATGATATGTCTGACATCTGCATATGCTACAGTGACTTAAAGCAGCTTCCTTTCTGGAAGACTGTAGTTTTTAGCACCAGCATATAATAATCTCTTTTTCTTTAGGTATGGTATAAGAAACAGCCTGCTTCTTGCCCCGATGCCTACTGCTTCAACTGCTCAGATCCTGGGAAATAATGAGTCCATTGAACCTTATACCAGTAACATCTATACTCGCAGAGTCTTGTCAGGAGAATTTCAGGTGAGAAGTTCATAACCACATTTATAGAAAGATATTTTAAAGGTTTAAGATTAGCAGTGAATGTCCACATATATTGAATATGCTTTTTCTTAGTTTGGGGGCAAAGCTTTGTCTAGTCCTCTTTTTTCTCTAATACTGTGCTATATTGTTTCAGAAAATAATAGACATTTAATATTTAATAGATATCTGCTGAAAGAATGAATGTTTAGGAGGTGACTATGAAAGTAACTTATTGATATTAATGTGGACATTGATGTTTTGTCTGTTATGTGATTATAGGGTTGTATGCTACAACCTCAACATGCTCAAGTCGGGATACTGAAGATGTACATAGAAGCATTAGCCCAGCACATTGGAATATACCTATAATTCCAGTACTCATGAGGCTGATGTAGGAAAGATTACAAGCTTGAGGCCAACCTGGTTTTTACAACAAGACCTGGGTTGTTTGTTTGTTTGTTTAATAAAAGAAACATTTAAGACTGGTTCTCAGACTTGGCTACTAATTAGAATTTCTGGCAGGTGAGACCAGTGTGGCTGTGTTTGAAAGTGCCCTGGTAATTTTTTTTTTTTTTTGGTTGGTTGTGGGGCCTGAACTCTGGGCCTGGGCGCTGTCCCTCAGCTCTTCAGCTCAAGGCTAAAGCTCTACTACTTGAGCCACAGCACCACTTCTGACTTTTTCTGTTTATGTAGTGCTGAGGAATCAACCCAGGCAGGGCTTCATGCATGCAAGGCAAGCACTGTACCACTGAGCCACCTTCCCAGCCCTCCCAGTGATTTTTATATGTAGCAAGGGTTGTAAACCAATAATTTGAAAGATTTTTTTTTTTAATATGTGAATTTCCACACATCATTTTTGTTATAGGGTCTCACTAATTTACCCAGGTCATCCTGGACTTTGATCCTCCTATTTACTTTTCCTATATAACAGGAATAATAGGCATACACTATGTCAACTTTTTTTTGCTTGGGATGTGACCTAATTTTTTTAACCAAAAATATATTGTACACTTAGAAAAAATAAAGCAGAATCAGTTCATATAGTTTTGTCTAGCTTAGGCGATACTGTTCTTTTCACTTTTGCAAACTACACAGTATGATCTTTATATACATTGCATTATGATAACCACTATATATATATTATTTTATTTTATTTTTTGCCAGTCCTAGGGCTTCAACTCAGGGCCTGGGCACTGTCCCTGAGCTTCTTTTGCTCAAGGCTAGCACCTTTACCAATTGAGTGACCACACCACTTCTGGCTTTTTCTGTTTATATGTTACTGAGGAATCAAACCCAGGGCTTCATGCATACAAGGCAAGCACTCTACCTCTAAGCCACATTCCCAGCCCTATTATGCTTTTTAAAATAATAGATTTCAAGATGTTGATGATGATGATGATGATAATGATGATGATTCATGGTATTGGGGATTGAACAGAGGGCCTCATGCAGCTAGGCAAGTCAAGAGCTTTACCACATGAGCTATGTCCCCAGCCCTTTGGCTTGTATTTTGATTTTGGAACAGGATCTTGCTGTTGTCTTTCCCATGTTTGCCCCAAACTTGATCTTCCCGCCTCTTCTTCTGAGTAGCTAGGGTTGCAGGTATGTGCTATTGTGTCCAGCTTAGACATCAGGTTCTTAAAAGAATATAAATTTCATGTAGTAAGATGGACCTCTTAGTTTTGTGAAAAATAGAGTTTACTAAGCAATTTAATACTAAATAATTCACTTATTTTGAGCTCTATACTTGTGGTTCTGTGTAGGCAGTCATTGTTATGTTTCTTCACAAGTTTTCTGCTTTTCCATTCAGATTGTAAATCCTCACTTATTGAAAGATCTTACTGAACGGGGCTTGTGGAATGAAGAGATGAAAAACCAGATTATTGCTTGCAATGGCTCCATCCAGGTACAGAATGAATATAAGTGGCTCTTCAGAAGCCAATTTTAACATTGTAGTCTACCTGAAGAGAAAAATTCTCATTTGTTGTTGTCATAGAGACTCTGCTTATGTAGCTGTTACTTCTGCTTTGTTGTACTAGGAATTGTACACATCTTTACATATCCCTGATCCTCTTATTTGTTTAGTAAAACATTGGTTCTTAACTTTTCTGTACACTTGAGGAATTTAAAAAATTCTGTAGTTTAGGGCTCATTTCCTGCTAGTAAAATAAGAATGTGTGGGAGAGATGGGTTAAAGATTCTTTTTGCAGTTCCAAAATGCTTGAAAACTTGGGGAACACTGATTTTTTTTAAAGTCTAAAATTAGCATTAACCTTAAAAAGCTTGATACTTTGAAGATTGATATATCAGAAGACAGTCACAGAGTTGTTTTTGTTTTGTTTTGTTGGTCCTGGGGCGTGAACTCTGGGCTTGGGTGCTATACCTCAGCTCTTCAGCTCAAGGCTAGCCCTCTACCGCTTGAGCCACAGCACCACTTCCAGTTTTCTAGTGGTTAATTGGAGATAAGAGTCTCGCAGACTTTCCTGGCGGGGCTGGCTTTGAACAGTGATCCTCAGATCTCAGCCTCCTTATTAGCTTGGATTACAGGCGTGAGCCACCAGTGTCCAGCACAGAGAGGTTTTTTTAATAACAAAGTATTTTCAGTTGAGAATCAAGAAGCATTTAATTGTAGATAGAAATCTAAATGTTGGTCTGCTTAGCAACACAAAAAGTCTTAAACATTTTATTTATTTATTTATTTTTGGTTGGTCATGGGGCCTGAACTCTGGGCCTGGGCGCTGTCCTAAGCTCTTCAGTTTAAGGCTAGCACTGTACCACTTGAGCCACAGCGCCACTTCCAGCTTTTTCTGCTTATGTGGTACTAAGGAATCGAACCCAGGGCCTCATGCATGTGAGGCAAGCACTCTACCACTGGGCCACCTTCCCAGCCAAACATTTTAATTTTTGATGGCAGAAACTACCATTAGTTTGTCATTTTAAAGCAGATTAACTATAGACCTAAGAAACCTGACTTATTTAGATTCCAAATGGAGTTTGTGGGTTTGTAGCTTACTTGTCTCATTGCTTATTTTGATTATGTCTCTGTGAATTACATCACTTATTACTATTTTTCTCTGAATGTTCCTTCCTAAGTATCTCTAGAATAATGAGCATTTTGGTTATATATCAAATAGAGATGGATACTGAAATCTTTGGATGCATGATTGGTTAGGGGGTTGACTTTCTAAACAAGCGGTAGGCATAAGCAGTCTGGAAAAACTTGACAAGGATCATCATGTACTGAATGAATTGTAAGGTTAAATCTGGTAGGAAGACTAGACCCTTTCATTCTTATTCTGTTAGTCATACTGGTTTCTTTACTAGGGCAGAATAGAGATTTGTTTTTCCTTTTTCAGAGCATACCAGAAATTCCTGATGATTTGAAACAACTTTATAAGACTGTGTGGGAAATCTCTCAGAAAACTGTTCTTAAGATGGCGGCCGAGAGAGGTGCCTTCATTGATCAAAGTCAGTCTTTGAACATCCATATTGCGGAACCTAACTATGGCAAACTCACTAGTATGCACTTCTACGGCTGGAAGCAGGTTGGTAGAGGAAGTTTAAAATAACTTAATTATTGGCATGGGATGGGATTTTTTTTTGGTGTTTTCTTTCTTTCTCTCTTTCTTTCTTTCCCTTTCTTTCTTTCTTTTTTTTTTTTTTGGTTGTGGGGCTTTAATTCTAGGCCTATGCGCTCTCCTTCAGCTCTTCAGCTCAAGGCTCGCACTCTACCACTTGAGCCACTGCGCCACTTCCAGTTTTCTGGTAGTTTATTGGAGCTAAGAGTCTTATGGACTTCCCTGCCCGGGCTGGCTTTGAATCATGATCCTCAGATCTCAGCCTCTCAAATAGCTAGGATTACAGGTGTGAGCCACCAATGGCCGGCTTGTTTTCTTTTTTAGTAGTGGAGTTTGACTTCAAAGTCTCATGAGCCAGTCCACTAGCCCAGGAACAGTTTTTTATCCTAGCTACCTATTAAATATTACCATCTAGAAATTCTTTTATTTCAAATCCAAATGTATTAAAACCAATCCATGGTTTATATACCATAACAGCTCTTGCTTTTGGATTTTTGCTTGTCTTGAAATTATTTCATCCTAGGTTTGAAAACTTGGAGTTGCTACTTAAGATCCTTTCCATCCCCTTTATTGTCCCTGCAATTCTTTACTAAATTATATTGGTTATTCTTTGTATGTTTCTTTTTTTGGGGCGGGGGGGGGGGTCCAGTCATGGGCCTGAACTCTAGGCCTGGGTGCTATCCCTCAGCTTTTCACCTCAAGGCTAGCGCTCTACCACTTGAGCCACAGCACCATTTTGGCTTTTTTTTTCTGCTTATGTGGTGCTGAGGAATCAAATCCAGGGCCTCATGCATACGAAAACGCTCTACCTCTGAGCTACCTTTCCAGCCCTCTTTGTATGTTTCTTGAATGTCTTCTCACCTCTTCCATTGCCATTATTCTTAGCTGATATTTTTGTTTTAGTGTATTGTTTCAAACCATCTTGTTCACTGCTGCCATTCCTAAATGAATACTTTGTCTATGTCAACCCGTATTCAGAATTATCCATTTTTTCCCCACAGTGTAAAAGCCAACTGTAAAGTTCTATGAATCTGAATTCTGTTCTTATTCCTTGGCAATATGATGGATTTTTTTTTTTTGTACTGGTCCTGGAGCTTGAACTCAGGGCCTGAGTGTTGTCCTTGAGTTTTTTGCTCAAGACTAATGCTCTACTACTTGAGCCATGGCTTTACTTTTGGCTTTTGCTGATTAATTGGAAATAAGAACCTCATGGACTTTTCTGCCTGGACTGGTTTCAAACCACCATCCTCAGATCTCAGCCTCCTGAGTAACTAGGATGACAGATATGAGCCACCAATGCCTGGCAATGTGATAGATTTTTATGTACAATCATAAATTTGTTTTCTTATGTAACATACTTTTCTTGAGCTGCTACAGTATACCAGCACTAGGATACAGAACAGAAGATGATCCTTATCCTAAAGTATTTATAGTCTGTTACACAGACACTTACTTTGTCTCTGAAAATAAGTAGAATTTAAGGCAGATGTGTTGTCTTTGGCAAACCAGAAGTCTCATAATAAAAGCAAATACAACTGAATAAAAATATGTGAGAGTACCACCTAGAGAAGATAGAATTGCAATTTTAAAAATAATATTTATAATCATTAAGTAGTTGTGCAAAAGAGTTTTAATTCAACATATCAGCTTATAGGTTTAATGCATCTTAAAAATTTTTTTTTAAATAATTGTATAAAGAGGTTTCAATTCTGTATGTCAGATTATGAGTACAGTGTATCTTTTTTTTTTTTTTTCCAGTACTGATTCTTGAACTCAGAGCCTGGGTATTATCTTGAGCTTCTTTTGCTCAAGATTAGCACTCTACCACTTGAGCCATAGTGCTACTTCCAGCTTTTTCTGTTTATGTGGTACTAAAGAATCAGACCCAGGGCTTCATGCATGCTAGGCAAGCACTCTACCACTAAGCCACATTCCTAGCCCGAGTACAGTGCATCTTGACCAATGTCACCCTAGAATTTCAAATTTAGTAAAGAGTTTGACCTGGTTTATGAGAATATTGTTAAATTAAGTTGATGTTTTAGCATGTAAGGGAATGTCTTTTAAACATTGACCTTGAATGTCTAGTGTTCTCGCAAAATTTTTCCTAGTAGTTTTATTTACTTCCTTACAGGGTTTAAAGACTGGGATGTATTATTTAAGGACAAGACCTGCAGCTAACCCAATCCAATTCACCATAAATAAAGAAAAGCTGAGAGATAAAGAAAAGACATTGAAAGAAGAAGAGGAGAAGGAGAGGAACACAGCAGCCATGGTGTGTTCTTTGGAGAACAGAGATGAGTGTCTGATGTGTGGGTCCTGAGGAAAGGCTGAAAAGAGATCAGCACATCATCCAGAGCAGACCAACTTGATTGAGTGTAGATAGACATAGTGGGTTTGCTTGAAATGGTAAGGCTTTGCTGGACTTCACTGCAACAAAAGGAGCAATTGATTTAAAGTAGTTTCTACATAGTGTGAAGATAATGATTTTTTAAAAGTAAAAAACACCAAAATATTTTGGGAATCAAAGTGGAGTTTTAGGGTTGCAAAAGAAGTCATCGTGGAACTAGGAAGTGATTTGGTAAGGTTTCATCAACCCTTCTAGCATTCCTTTTCTGATGATTTCAGTTTGGGTAAGGACACTGATTTGAGTTTTGTTGCTTCTACTGGTTTCCTGGACTCAAAACTCACTGATAACCCACGAGAACTGTGGATAAGGAGTCAAGTTCTATAGGTCATTCTGAAATAAAGACAAACATTTCTAAATGATTGTGTGATGATAATTTTTGTTACTTATTTTCATACATAGGTCATATTTGAAAAAAACTTTGAGAATTAAATGAGATTTTTTGAGATACTATTAGACTATATAGATGCTGCAGTATGTCCTTTTCCTCCACTCTACCCCTGTAGTAAAATTTCTGTAACATCAAATTTACTGTTTGGCCCATTTTTAAATGTACAATTCAGTGGCATTTAGTACATTCACAGTCTTGTATGGCCATCAGCACTTTCCATATCTGTAATTTTTCAATCTTTCCAAATAGGAAAGATTGAACTCATCAAAACATTACAACTAAGCTGGGTGCTGGTGGCTCAATGCCTAAAATCCTAGCCACACAAGAGGGTAAGATCTGAGAATAACATTGGTATACAATGTATTGAATGAATTCCTACATTCAATTGTTTGGGTTATGTACATTGAAAAAAGGTGTAGGAATATATGACCATTCCGTGTTTAACTTTGAGGAATTACCTAACTTTTCCATATCAGCTGCACTGTTTTATATTTCCACCAGTGAGCTGGGTGCTGGTGGCTCATGCCTGTAATCCTAGGAGGCTGAAATCTGAGGATGATGGTTCCAGCCCAGGCAGGAAAAGCTGGGAAATTCTTACCTCTAATAAACCACCAGAAAACAAAGTGGCACTGTGGCTCAAGTGGTAGAATGCTAGCCTTGAGCTGAAGAGCTGAGGGACAGTGCTCAGGCCCAGAGTTCAAGCCCCATAACAGACCCTCCCCCCCGCAAAAAAAGTTATTTTTCTACCAGTGATCTTCAAAGGCTCCAGGTTCTCTACATCTTCACTAACACCTGTTTTTCATAATTTCTATACTAGTCATGCTCATGGCTTTGACCATTTTATTCTAATGTTTCTTTTTGTTGTTGTTGTTGGTCATGGGGCCTGGGCCTGAGCACTGTCCCTCAGCTCTTCTGCTCAAGGCTAGCGAGCGCCCTACCACTTGAGCCAAAGTGCCACTTCCAGCTTTTTCTGCTTATGTGGTGCTGAGGAATCGAATCCAGGGCCTCATGCATGCAAGGCAAGCATTCTACCACTGAGCCACCTTCCCAGCCCTTCTAATGTTTCTTGACATGGTTATTTGAGATGTTTTTTGTTTTGGATTTTTTTTCCTCCTTAGGCTTCCTAGATCTATAACTACATTTTTTTTTTTATTAAATTGGAAAATTGGGACATTTGGGGCTATTATTTCTTCAGATAAAGCTTTTGCTTCTTTCCCTGTTACGGAGCTCTCATAATGTAATGTCGCTATTGATGATTGGCCTTGATGGCCCTTGGGTCTCTAGTCTCTGTTCAATTTTCTTTTTCCTTTCTGTTTCCTATTACATAATAATTTCTGTTGCCCTATCTTCAAGTTTGTTCATACTTCTTCCTGCTGTTAAGGCCCTCTCAAGAATTTTTTGTTATTATGCTTTGCAGTTCTAGAATTTGATTTTTTTTATTTTTACCTTTGTTGATATGTTTATTTTTGTTGATAGACTGATTTTGTTGTTTTTCTGTACTTGTGTTTTCCTTTAGCTTTTTGAGTTTATAAGACAACTTTTGTTAGTGGGAATATAAATTAATCCAGCCACTATAATTGTGTAAAGGTTCAAGACTTTAAAGGGCTTGGAAGGTGGCTCAGTGGTAGAGTGCTTGCCTTGCATGCATGAGGTCCTGGGTTCAATTCCTCAGCAGAAAAAAACCAGAAGTGGCGCTATGGCTCAAGTGGTAGAGCACTAGCCTTGAGTTGAAGAGCTGAGGGACAGAGCCCAGGACCAAAGTACAGGCCCCACAACTGGGGAGAAAAAAAAAAAAAAAGTTAAAAAAGTGGAACTACCATCTGACCCATTTATACCAATTTGGGGGTATCTACCCACAAAATACCTGTACACCTGTGTTTACTAGAATAAGGCTAAGTACCCGTTACAGAAGAATGGATTAAAAAAATGTGTTGTACACAATGGAGTTTTATTTAGCCATAAGGAAGAATGAAAATGTCATTTGTATGAAAATGAGTATAACTGGAGATTATCTTGTTAAGCAAAACAAGCCAGACTCAGAAGGACAAACGTCACACTTTCTATCAGGTGGAATCTAAATATAAAAGAAAAAGAAGACTTACTAAGGAAAAAGGAGGAGACCAATTGGGCGTGGGCACAAAGTTATGAGAACAAGCTGGGGGAACAAAACCAACAAACTTGGTAATATACTATAAGAGACCCTAATGGGATGTTGCAAAATGGTAGGCAATTCTTGATAAAATTCTGGGGGAAAAACTTTTTTTTTCATTTTTTTTAATGAAGATTGCAAAAATAGAATATTAACTAGATAGCTCTATTTGATATTTAAAAAATCATGCTGGCCAATAGTTACAAACTTTCAATGATAAGATTAATGAGCTTGGGGGTCTAGTGTATAACATGGAGATGATGGTCATTTTAAATGGATTTGATTGACATCATTACACAGTGTATACATAAGTCGTGCACATTGAATATACAAGATTTTGTCAAATATTTTAAAATTTGAAAAGAAAAATGAAGCTTGAAACTTTAGAAATATATATATCTGCCACATAGTGATTGTGTGTGTGCACGTGAGCCAGTACTAGGGCTTGAACTCAACCTGGGCACTGTCCTGAGTTTTTGTGCTCAAGGCTACAATTCTGTCACTTGAATCACAGCTCTACCTTCTGGCTATTTTGGTGGCTAAGTGGAGATGAGAATCTCATCGACTTTCCTGCCCAAGCTGGCTTTGAACTATGATTCTTGGGTCTTAGCCTCCTAAGCAGTTAGGCTTACAAGTGTGAACCAACAGTGCCTGGCTACATAGTGAATTCCTTTGTTTTTCTTTTTAAATATTATTAAGAAGTTGTATAAAGGAGTTCCAATTCTGTAAGTAAGGTAATGAGTATAATGCTGCTTGGATAATATCATCCTCTTTCTTCATTTGAGATAAATATAGGGATCTGTTGAATGTTTTTTTTTTTTAATAGAACTTCGTATTTAGGTTTCATCAAACAGACTTCCATGAAATTGGTGTCATCTTTTGTTTTAATTCACCCTTTTGTTTTACATTATACGATCTAGTTACTTTACACCACCAAATATGCATATATTTAATCTTTCCCTGTGGGAACGATAGGGACCTGTAGTCTTTTTACCAGAGTGGCTATATTGGGGAAAAGGAAACAAATCTTTTAGGGATTCCTGGACACAGGCACTGAACTGACATGGGAAACCCCAAGTGTCACTGTGGTCTACAGAGTAGAAGCTTAGGTAGGTCAGGTGATAATGGAGTCTTTGCTCAGGTCCATCTAAGTGGATTTTGTGGATTCCAGAAACTATCCTGTGTTTATTTCTTCAGTCCTATAATGCATAATTATAAAAGACATGCTCAGCAACAGGCAGAATCCCCACAATCATTCCTGCTTCTGGAGCAAGGGCTGTTATAACAGGAAAAGCCAAGTGCCAAGTGGAAGGTCACTAGGAAAATGGTCAGCCAACATCTGTAATGTCTTTCTGGGAGGATGGCAAAGATTAGTGACACCGTTGACTTGAAGTATTCAAGTACTTCAGGTACTGAGTGCTCAGGATTTTGCAGAAAAGGGATGTTGGAGCATGACAATGAGTTATTGTCCATTGAATGGTAATTCCAACAGCATAGGGTTTCATTAGCTTCATGTGTTTTCATTTGGACACATGGGGCAGCACCCCATCCTCTAACGGAAGTGTTATGTACAAGATCTGACTCAAGCGGGCACTGAAGACATATGAAGAAATGGCTCAAATGGTATGGCCCCTGCTCCTACTACACTTATCTCTCTCCCTAATCTCTATGGCCTCACGAATTCACTCTGGTCATTTGACAGAGAAAGAGAAGAATCCATGGTTTTATGCAATGTAGGGCAACATAGCTCCCTTCTAGAGATGTCAGAGAAGGTTTGGTTTTTTTTTTGATCGGTTGTGTGGCTTGAACTCTGGGCCTGAGTGTTGTCTCTGAGCTCTTAAGCTCAAGGCTAGCACTCTACTACTTGAGCCACAGTGCTGCTTCCAGTTTACTGGTGGTTTATGGGAGATAAGAGTCTCAAGGACTTTGCTGCCCGGACTGGCTTTGAACCGAGATCCTCAGATCTGTCTCCCGAGTAGCTAGGATTACACGTGTGAGCCACTGGCACCTGGCTTATAGAAGTCTTCAGCAAGGAATTTAAATTATTTTTTTAAGTTTTGACACAGGGTCTCATGTATTATCCAGGCTACCCTGAACTTGACTCAGGAGATCTTCCTGCCTCAGTCTCTTGAGTAGTTGAGACTATACACTATTCTGACAAGGGTAGATCATGTTAGCTACCAGAGGAAGAATGTACTGATACATGTGAATTGGAGTCAGACTCAGGTCTGGATCTCAGACTAGGACCTTGTCTGGTCTTTGGGTCAGGTGGGAGCCAGTGTATGCCTTGTGTGTATGCCTTGTGTGTATGCCTGAGGTCAGCCCAGAGGCCTCAGAGTTCTGACGGGTGTTTGGCTCATATTGGGCTTCAGGGGAAGGTCTGTTCTGATCTTTGGGCTAGATTACAGCCTAGAAGATCTTGTTGGAGTATCTGTCAGACGGGGGCCCTGGGAATAAACTAGCCTGTTTGTGTGAACGAAATGGGCCACCCTAAGGTCAGCCTGACCCGTGTGTCTATGTCAGATTTGCAATCTCAAGCAGGGCCTTTGCCTAATTCAGTTCTTGAATTAGAATAGAAAACTCAAGGCTGACAGGCATATTTGGCCACACTGAACTTCATGTCTAAGTCTTAGGCTAAATTTGGGAGAGACAGCCCTAGGTAAGGGCTTAAACTGTTTGCTTGACACTAAAAGTTCAGACAGGTTGTAATCTGATCTGTTCTGTGTGCATACTAATAAAGCTACATGCATTCACATTAATTTGGGCTTTCCCAAGAATCAGAGGACAGAGAAAAATAAGGATAAGTAGGTACAAGCAGTTTTATTATTGGGGTAAAGACAAAACATTCTAATAATTTAACAAACCATCGTTGACCAACAGTGGCCCTGCTGCTGAGCCTATAATGTCAGGAAATGGCAGCCTGTCTCAGTACTGCTTGTTTCGTTCTTGTTACTGGAGGTTACAGCCCTCTTTACCCTGGCAACTTCCTCTCTACTCTTGGGTTCTGTAACGTCTGTGGTATTTTTCCCATCTCCTGGGGTGGTTCCTTTCCACAGAGCATCTTTCCTACATGTTGCCGGATCTCCCTAGTCCTCACCCCATAGATGAGAGGATTCAGGGTTCCGGGCAGCAGCAAATAGATGGCGCTGAGTAGATTCTGAACATCCTGCGACACAGTCTTGGCTACTCGAAAGACAATGGAAGTGGAAAGACCAGAGAGGTAGATGGTAAGGATGACCAATAAGTGGGAGCCACAGGTGTGCAGGGCCTTGGAGCGGGCTCCTCCAGAGGAGATTCGGAAGGCCGCATAGATAATCCGAGTATAGGAAGTTCCCAGCAGGACCAGATCGAAGGTCACAGTGATCAGCCGCATAGCCAGTCCCAATTGGTTGTTGAAGGTGAGGTCTCCACAAGCTATGCTCAGCAGTGCGATGTACTCACAGGTAAAGTGTCGAATCACAGCTGTGTGGCAGAATCGAGCTCGTGCAGTTAGTATCACCAAGGGTGCTGCCACTCCCAGGCTCCGTGTCAGGGCAAAAATGGCCAGTGAGCCCAGCAGGCGGGAAGTCATCAGGTCAGAGTAACGGAGTGGGTGGCAGATGGCCACGTAGCGGTCAAGGGCCATGGCTAGCAGGAGATTGTAATCCAGAAGAAGGGTGAAGTAGATAAAGAACATCTGGGCCAGGCAGCCAGGCAGCGAAATGGGATTCGCATAATGTACAAAGCCTTCTAACATTTTAGGCATCACTGCTGTGGCAGCACAAATGTTCACAGCCAGGAGCAGAGCAATGAGTACATACATGGGCTGGTGCAGACTCCGCTGAGCCACCACGGTGTAGATGACCACAGCATTGGCAGTAATGATGGTCACATAGAGGAAGGTGAGAGGCAGGACCAAGAGGGCCCGCCACTGTTGCAGTCCAGGGAAACCCACCAGGAAGAAGTTGATATAGGAGATGTTGACAGTGCTGATATTTCCATCCTCACCCATTAGGTTCAGTCCTGGGCTGGCACCAGGAATGGGGATCAGAGGCAGTTAGAAGGAAATAGTTATTTTAGGGGCCTGAGAATTTTATGAAAATCTGCCTGCCTGCCTGTTTATTACTTTGGAGCAGACAGTACAATGTGAGGTATTGTGGAAGCTACACAGATTTCCTTGTCCTCTAGGAGCTCATGTAAACTCAAGACCCTTGTTTATTTATAACATCTTACAGGCATTGGATTGCTAAGTAAAAGGTAAGGAGAACATGTCAATATGTTATATGAAGGGGGCGTAAAATAATGATGGCTGAAGGTAACAGAAGAAAAGTTGAAGAAAAATGCTTTATTCAGAAGAGAAACTATGGAGAGCTTTGATTCAAAGAGCATGAGAAGGACAGATGCATTGCTTGGGAGAGAGGAACCCACTAGGAATGATGGGCTCACTGTGTGCTCAGGCACGCTGAAGCTAACTAAGCTAGAGGAAAGCTGCCGAGGAAGTTGGTCTTTCTGGACCAAAAGGAACCTGTTCTAGAGCCTGATCCTTTCTTAAGCCCCACTCAAATGGCCTTGTTCTCCTGTCGGGCCTCATCTTCAGTATCCTTGGTGATGACCTTGCTTTCCTCTCTCAAGGTGAGTTCTGGGAGGATATGCCTCTGGAGTGCTCACCAGAGCTTCAAGTTCAGACATAGGGTTTGTTGGAGCATTGCTTGTGAGTTGGTGGATGGGGAGTAGGAAGAAGATGGAGCAGGCCACACGTGTAATTGGATGTTTAGAACTAAACTTTTTGCGTAACGAAGGGAGTAGAAATTGAAAGATAGAAGATTCAGCAATGCAGTCCTATCTTACCCAGATGCATAAGAAGCACAGTTTGATGAGATGGCTGATATACAAATACACAGCTAATGCTTATTGGACATTGAGTATCCACCTGGAAACATCTGAGATGCCTTTGTATACTAGCTTTAAAAAATTCTCATTTATCCAAGAGGAAACTGAGACAAAGTAAAGGTTCAGTCCAGTTGAAGGTTTTATGGCTAGTAAATGGCAGAGTTGGATTTGAACCCAGGGACTCACACCAAAGTCTATTCTTTTAGCAATTTCAGGATGACAATTTGTTCTGCTTTTCCTAAGATTTGCTGGGTTGTAGGACTGTAAGTCTGAAATGTCAGGTACACTAGGCAGCTGTCCCTTTACCTGTATTAATATTAGCTACACTGAAGATTAGAGATACTTTATAGATGGTGGAATAATTTGGATATATTTTTCTTCCTTTTCACTAGGTTTGGATCTATGAAAATCACTGTTTGTGTTACCATAGCCATCCTCTGAAGACTCAGGAAAAAGGGACACGTGGATCTGATATTCACACTACAAGGAGAACTCAAGAGGAAGAGGACCTGGAATCCCAAAGGCCCCTTGGGATGTATTTCTGGAAATCTTTAGAGTCTTGATTTAGAAAGCAGAACATAGATTTTGGGAGATGTATTTTTGTTGAGGTTGGACAAGGGTCAGTCAGCCCTTGTGGGAAGGTGGTAAAAACGACTCTTATGGTGGAGTTTGTGGAAGACCTTCCAGGAGGAAAGTGAAAATGGAAGCAGAGTGATGTGAGAGATGGTGTGTAAATGAGTGAAGAAATATGTGGGGGTGCTGGTGGCTTGCCCTGTAGTCCAGTTAGGACTGGAGGCTGAGATCTGAGAATTACCATTTGAAGCCAGCCTCTGCAGGAAAGTTGGTGAGACTCTATCAAAAATTAGTCACCCAAAATGCTTCAAGGAGAGCTGTGAATCACGTAGTAAAAGCACCAGCCTTGAGCAAAAAAGCTCAGGGACAGCTCCCAGGCCCTGAGTTCAAGCCCCACGACCATAGGCAGAATAAACAGATCAGTGTATGTGACTAAAATAAGGGAAGCTGGGGAATGGGAGCTGTGCTCAAGTGGTAGAATGCCAGGTTTGAGTAAAAAAGCTCAGAGACAGTTGATTAAGCCCAGAGTTCAAACAGGACTGGTACACACACAAAGAGAGGATCGTGTAAAGAAAGAAAAGAAGGGAAGCAGAGGGAGACCCAGTAGCCAACAGTGCTGGAAACCAGCATTTGGTGCACACCAGCGCTTGAAGAGATTTGATTGCTCTGGAGGCTTCATGGTATCAATAAAACTTAGTGACGAGTACAGGAGGGAGTTGAAGGCGGCTAAATTACCCTAAAAGGATTACTGTTCTGAGCAGTAGAACAGTGGGACAGACAGGAGAACTGAAATGAGGATTCCTGTGGGAAGAAGCCTGTCTCCTCCTTGCCAAAGTCAAAGCCCCAGAAAAGAACTTCAGTGACCTCTTGTCCTCATAAGCTGTTGCGCTACTCTCTTCCTCTTTCTTCCTTCAGCTCCAGAGGAGAAGTCTTTTCTCTCTCTGCCTTCAGAACATCTCCCATATCTCGCTTCTTTCCCTTCAGTTTATGAAAAAGTTCACGTCTCTGTTGTTGGAGAAAGTACACGCTGTCTTAACTTTATATAGCCTTTGAGATCCCAATCTTTCTTCCCATTTTTTTTTTTGGGGGGGGTCTGGTCGTGGGGCCTGAACTCTGGGCCTGGGGGCTGTCCCTCAGCTCTTCAGCTCAAGGCTAGCGCTCTACCACTTGAGCCACACCACCACTTACAGCTTTTTTCTTTTTGTTTATGTGGTGCTGAGGAATGGAACCCAGGGCCTCAGGCATGCAAGACAAGCGCTCTACCACTGAGCCACCTTCCCAGCCCCTCTTCCCATTTTTAAAGCCAAGCTCTGGAATGTCTTTACCATGCTATAATTACTGGCTTCCTGATCTCCCCGCCAGATTGAAAGTGGGACTCATCTCTGCCCTAGTGCCAGCATACAGCCTATTGAAGAGTGGGGAGTCTCAAAGAGTACTATGTTAGCCAGGTACAGTGTCTCAAACCTGTCATCCAAGCTATTTTGAAGATAAAGATCAAGGGGATCATGGGTTGAGGCCAGCCTTAGGGAAGAAGTTTCTGAGACTCTATCTTAACTAATGGCTAGGTGCAGTGGCACCCTCTTGCCATTCCTAGCAACACGGGAAAACCTAAGTAGGAAGATTGCAGCCCAAATGAGGGTACCTTGGTTATAAAGCAATATATGGAATTGAAACTCCATTGGTCATTTCAGAAATAACTAATACAAAAAGAGGCTGGAAGGGTGGCTTTGCAAGCTTGAGGCCCTGAGTTCAATCCCCAGTATCACAACAACAGCAACAACAAAACCATGCTGTGTTGAAGGAATGAACAATTCTACAAAGTGATTTTACTAAACCTAATATGCCCTTTAGAGCAACTTGGAGGGTGACTGAATGAATGGCTAGCTAACTCTATTGGGGATCAGTGATTTCCAGTGATATGCTTAGTCTCGCTTAGAAGGGAGAGCCACACCTCAACTCTAGGTCTTCTCAGACCGTTTTCTCTACAGCTCTCCAGATCCCCAATAAATACAGCACTGGCCAAGCTTACAAGAATTCTTCATCTCAGCAGCATCATTGAGAGTTAGGATGTCCTGAGTACTTATTACAGGCCAGACATGTTCCAGGTGTTTTCCATGGGTTTAATGTCTCAGGGTAACTGAGAAAACGATTCTACTTATTATCCCAGTTTGTAGATGAGGTCACCAAGGTTTAGAGAGGTTAAATTATATCCTTTAAATAGCATATGTATTAAGGGATAGGACTGGATATGAACCTAAGTTTGCCAGTGGTAGAATTGGTTCCAATCTCAGGTTTACTTCCCTCCAAATACCTACATAGATCTTTCTTCTCACCGTGGCAGCTTCTGACTGGGTTGCAGTCTGCTGGAGCTTTTGTTCTGCTTCTGAAGAGGGAAAGCCCGAGGTCAGTGCCCAGCTCTAAGGCGGATCTGTGAGGCTGGGGAGGGTTAGATAACTATTCCTGTCGCCCCAAGGAGGAGCAGAAGAAAATTCCCAGAGGAGAGTCAGTCATGCCCAGGGACTTAAAGGATGAAAGAAGGGGAACCTTCCTGTCATATTCCCATGTGTAAATATATTATGCATTGATTATGCCCATCTACCCTTTTCTATGCTTTAACCCTTTCTCCTTTTCTCATCTCAGACTACTTAATATGTCTGTCTGTCTGTCTGTCTATCTGTCTATCTATCTATCTATCTCTACCTATCTATTTTTTGCTGAAGGATATTTGTTATTTGTTGCTTTTTACAGTTAGGAACAATGTCATAGGCAGGCGCCGGTGGCTCATTACTATCATCTTACCTACTTCATGGCTAAGATGTGAGGATCTAGGTTTAAAGCCAACCCAGACAGAAAAGTCCATGAGATTCCATCTCCAATTAACCATCAACAATCAAGGATAGAGGTATGGCTTAAGTGGTAAAGCATCAATTGTGAACAAAAATGCCAAGCAAGGGTACAAGTTCAAGGGCCATGAGGTCAAGCCTTGGTACTAGCATGGAAAAATAAAAAAACCAAACCCAAAACAATAACAAACCCCATAACAAGGGCATTGTGAGTATTCTTGTATGTGTCTTTTTTTGATGCTTATGTGTCTGAGATTTGTGAGACATGCATATTTTCAGTTTTACTAGATAAAGATAAATCATCCAAAGTGGTTGTAATAATTTATAGTATCATCGATAATCTATGAGAGTATCATTGCCATCTTTAGGAGAATTGATATATATGTAATATATAATACATAATATTTAAATTATATATCTGTCTATTATGTCTGCATGACAGATATGGTGAGTGTGCAGTGGACAACCTGGATATTTGTATGTGAGAGGTATGAGATAACTTTACACATACTTATTTTTTGAGATGCTAAGTCTTTTGCCTATTTTGCTATTGTCTATTTTTCTCTTATTGGGTTATAGTTGCTCGTAATATATTCTGCATAGTAGGTCTTCATTAGTTAAATTTATTGAAACTATCTCCCCCAAATTTATAGCTTGCTTTTTTAACTCCCCTCCTTTTTTTTTTTTTCTGTTTTGTTTCAGTGCTGGAGATGGAACCCAGGGCAGGCTAGGTAGATCTATGACACACTACTGAGTTATATATCCTCAACCCTTGGCTTTGCACTTTTATGACTTTTTTTTTTTTTTTTTTAAGATAGGATAGGATCTTGCTATATAGCCCAGGCTGGCTTCTAGCTCTTGATCATCCTGGCTTAGCCTCCTGGAGGTTAGAATTATAGGCATAGAACACCACACCCAGGTTTGTGGTATTTTTTTTTTTTTTTTTTTGGGTCCAGTCGTGGGGCCTGAACTCTGGGCCTGGGCGCTGTCCCTCAGCTCTTCAGCTCAAGGCTAGCGCTCTCCCACTTGAGCCACAGCGCCACTTCCGGCTTTTTTTTTTCATTTTGCTTATGTGGTGCTGAGGAATCAAACCCAGGGCCTCAGGCATGCAAGGCAAGCGCTTTACCACTGAGCCATCTTCCCAGCCCAGGTTTGTGGTATTTTTTGGTCAAATCCTGTCTAGTACATAGGGCATCTTTGTACAAATTACAAATCAATCTCTTTGAAGGTCTGAAAAGTATAGTGTGGATCGCATTTCATCTTCCAATTGCTTCTAGTTACTCTTGTCAGATGCCTTTGTGCAGCTTAGTGCATAAAACCAACTATGTAAAAGTGGTGGCACTGCCTTTTATTAACAAAAGTTCTTAATTTTATTGTTTTTTTTTTTTTCGGGGGGGGGGGTCTGGTCGTGGGGCCTGAACTCTGGGCCTGGGCCACTGTCCCTCAGCTCTTCAGCTCAAGGCTAGCGCTATACCACTTGAGCCACAGCGCCACTTCCAGCTTTTTTCTTATGTGGTGCTGAGGAATCGAACCCAGGGCCTCAAGCATGCAAGACAAGTGCTCTACCACTGAGCCACCTTCCCAGCCCAAGTTCTTAATTTTAATGTAGTCAAATTTATATCATGTTCTTTCCTTTCCTTTATAAAATTGTTAGTACTTTTTGTGCACTTCTAAATAAAAGTTTTAAACAATGAATATATAAATACATAGCATTTATATTCATAAATTTTCTTTTCAACAAGGTAGGTAGTGATTCATGCTTATAATCCTAGATACTCAAGAAGGGGAAATAGGAAGGACTGCAGTTCAAGGCCAGTCCAGACAAAAATGCTTATGAGATCTCTTCACAAACAATCGTTGAGTGGAGTGGCACATGCCTGTTACCTCAGCTACACAGGAAATGTAAATAAGAGGATCATGGTTCAGGCTGTCCTGGGCATAGACACAATAACCTATTTGAAAAATAACAGCCAAAAGGGCTGGGGTGGTGGCTCTGTGGCTCAAAATGGTAGAGCATTAGCTTTGACCAAAAACCTATAGTGCCCAGGCCCTGAGTTCACGACTTACCAAAATAACAACAAAACAAAAACAGTAACAAAAGGGCTGGGGCATGGCTCAAATGGTAAAGCACCTGTCTAGTAATTGCAAGTCCCAAGGCCAAAAAGTTTTAAACTATCCCTCCCTCCCTCCCTCCCTCCCTTCCTCCCTTCCTTCCTTCCGTTTGAGCTCAGGGCTTCATGCTTGTGTAATACCTCGTGGGGCCCCATTATCAGCGGGGCCCAATCGTCAGCCTGGCCCCACGGTCCGGCCTGCTGGAGGGGGCGGGGCATCAGGAGGCGAGCCTCACCGCTCCACAGACCCGCCCACCGGACAGAGCCGGGCCTAGAGAGGCTGACGTCCCAGCCCCACGGGGCCTGCCGCCGGAGGGGCGTGCCACGCCGCCGAAAGGGGGCGGGGTGTGCTACTGCAGGGGGTGGGGTGTCGAGCCCCACCTGGCGAGCTGCCTATGGGGATTGGACAGGGGGCAGCGTGGGGGAGGAGCATGAATGGCGGTTTGAAACCATTCGTGGGGGAGGGGCGCAGCCTATCTGGGTGTAGATAAGCCGCATGCGCGCAGGCGCGCGGCCAGAGGTAGGATAGGGGAGTCCGGAGGAGGAGGCCAGAGGAGGCCCGGAGTCCTGAGAGGGGGAGAGTAGGGGAACGACCGTGAGTCCTGAGGGAGGAAGGGGGAGCAACGAGGGGCCTGCGGAGGGGTGCCTACCTGAGCCGAGCAGGGCAGGGCAGGGCAGGCCTGTGGGGAGCAGAGAGGCCTGCAGAGGCGGAGGAAGGGAAGAAAGGGAAAAGCCTTCCCCTTTGGAGGTTTGGAGTTGGAGGTTTGCAGACCAACTAATAAAGGTCAGGAGGTCAGGGCTGACCACTGGAGGCTTGGAGGTTTGGTGGTTGAGGCTGCTCTTGGTTCTGGGTATCTAGCCCAGGACAAGGTAGGCTCAGGACCCTTTCTGGTGTAAATAGTGTAAATAAACTTTTGTGCACCTTTCACTGTGCCTTGATGGATTGTCTCGCTCTCTGGAGGTCATAGGTGTTGCTAAACAGATGTTCTACCAATTAAGCCATGACCTTAGCCTTTAGTTTTTTTTTCAGAGATGGTCTATCATTTTGCCCAGGTCTAGCCTGGGCAATTGTGATCTTCTACCCAAGGCTTCCAACATAGCCTTATATAGGCTTATACTTTTACACCCAACTTATTTTGTTGAATATAGTCTCACTAACATTTTGCCCAAACTGGCCGCAAACTCTTAATTTTCCTGATCTTTGTCTCTTGAACAGCTAAGATGACATGTGTACACCCTATTCCCGGCCTTTTTTTTTTGCTAAGGTTCACCAAATAATACAGTAATACAATAAAACTATGATTCGTTGTGTTAGGCATCACAAGCAATCTAGATATGATTTAACATATGTGGGAAAATGGGTACAGGTTGCATGCAAATACTCTGCCATTTTTTAAAAGCAATTGGAACATCAAATTTTGGCCTGATATGTGTGCATGTGTGTGTGTGTGTGTGTATTCATGTTCACATGCACAATGAAAGATGGCACAGTTTGTCTTTTCAACATCTTTGTGTAATGGTTACTTGCTTCCTTCAATGCAAGTGACATAGTCTTTATGTAGTCCAGGCCAAAGTGAACATGATCATCACCTAGAAATATTCTACCTAGAAATATCCTTATATTTTAGTGTGTCTTTCCAGCCATCCTAGTCTGTCCTTCACACCTACTTTTATATTTCACAATCACCTCCTCTGCCCCTCTTACAACCTGAGTGTCACTTACCCCAATACTTTGCACGCTCACAACTGGATAAAGGCTATGCCTTGGCTGCTATGTGTCTCTGGACAAACAGCACAGCTGTGCAGTTCTGTGCTCTTCTCACATCTTTCCTTCCTTCCTTGCTTCCTTGCTTCCTTCCTTCCTTCCTTCCTCTCTCTCTGTGCAAATGTGTGTGCGTACATGCATGCATGCATGCGTGTGTGTGTGTGTGTGTGTGTGTGTGTGTGTGTGCTGGTACTGGGCCTTGAACTCAGGGCTTTGTGCTCCTGCCTGACTTGGACCAAGGATGGTGGTTTACCATTTGAGCCACCCCTCCATTTCAGGCTTTTTGCTGGTTAATTGGAGATAGAGTCTCTTGCATTTGTTTGCCCAAGTTGGCATTAAACCTTGATCCTCAGATCTCAGCCTTCTACGTAGCCAGAAGTACAGGCAGGGGTCACTGGTGCCTGGCTCCCCCTCACCCCTTCCAATAAGAGAAGGATCCTTTCTTCTTGTAGGACTTAGCTTTCTTGCTTTTCACACATAGTACTTCACCGAATGGCTCATCCTGGGCTTTCTTTTCTCTGGGCTCCTCATCTTCCCATGAAGCAGGTAATATTTTACAGAAGAGAAGACTGCAATTCAGAAGAATTCCAAGGTTGCTCCATAGTCTCCCAATCCGTAAGTGGCTGAGGCAGGAATGAAATTGAAGCCTAAATTTTTATTTTTCAGTTTACCCACATCCTCCTTGCTTTTCCTTCCCTCTGTTTCTTCCTACTTACTTCCAAACACTTCTCTCCATTGGATCCATCTAGAATCATGATGGTTTTTATTTCAGTCCTACCATTTCACTGCATTGAAATTGTATGCTATAGCATACTGCTGTCTTTTAAAAGGGTACATAATACATTAGTAAAAGCACCAGGTACACAATAAGACAACAGAAAAAATTACTGATAGCATGCCTTAAAAAATACCCAGGTGCTCATGGTTAAGGCCTGTAATCCTAGGTTTTCAGGAAGCTATATAATGTGGGTAGGGACCGGGCAGGACGGATAAACAGTAAGGGGAGGGGTGACATTGTCCAAACAGAAATGTGCTCTTTACCTGACATAAACCAGTAACCGCTCTCTGTACATCACCTTTATACTAACAATTTTAAAAAATAAAAAAAGAAATTGTATGCTATTCATGCTCTAAACTTATTAATTTACTTATTTGGTGGTGGTGACAGGGGGTGGAGGGAAACTTGGGATTAAACCCAGAATACTGAGCAAGCTAAACATGTGCTCTACTACTGAGTCATATTCCCAGCTCTATCCTCTAAACATTATGCCCATTGAAGGCAAAAGCCAGGTGATGCTCAGTATGGTGTCTTTAGGGCTCCTCAAAGAAACTTCCTTGGCTAAAGTGAGCATCAGCAACTTGTCCATTAAAGTCAAAGGACTGGCCGGGCGCCTGGGCTGTGAGACTCTTATCTCCATTAAACCACCAGAAAACCAGAAGTGGCACTGTAGCTCAAGCCTTGAGCTCTAGCCTTGAGCTGAAGAGCTGAGGGAAAGCACCCAGGCACAGAGTTCAGGCCCCACAACTGATTAAAAAAATAATAAAGTCAAAGGACTTCGTCCCCATTCTCCTTGACCCATCTGAGGAGTTAACATGGCCAATTACTCCAGCCCTCTCTATTGCCCTGTTTAGCCATTCACCTTGTTTCCTTCCTGCCCCTGACCACTCCATACAATGTCAGTCTTCAGATTCATCTTTCACCTGTCTACTTTCAGTCCCTAGTTAGGTTCAGGCCAGTGCTGTTTGGTCTGTACTGGTGTCACAGTTCCTAGGCTTGTGTCTCCTCCAATCAGCATACTAGCATGACAGTAGAGTGATCACTAAAACACCTTGTGATCTTGCCACTTCTGTGCTTTGAATTTTTTTTTTTGCCTGAACTCTGGGCCTGGGCGCTGTCCCTCAGCTCTTCAGTTCAAGGCTAGCGCTCTACCACTTGAGCCACAGCGCCACCTCTGGCTTTTTCTGCTTATGTGGTGTTGAGGAATCGAACCCAGGGCCTCATGCATGCAAGGCAAGCGCTCTACCACTGAGCCACCTTCCCTGCCCTGAATTCTTAAATGAGTAGTATTGCCTGGAGTGAAATCAAGTTCTTAAGCATGTCGGAAAAGGCCTTTCATCCTCTGTCCTCTCAGGACTCATCCATGCCCCCTTTCCTTTTCACAGCTCTGTGATCTCTCTAGTCTATGGTCTGACCTGCTAGTGAGTGTCCCTGTCCGCCATGTTCATGCACACCTGTGTATCTTTCCCCAAGCAACTTCGTTTAAATGAGGTTTAGGTGTCTCCATCTCTTCCTCTCCTCTCCCCTCCCCTCCTTTTCCTTCCTCTCCCAGAGAACATCTTATTCATCAAATAGAACTGAGCTATTCCTAGTTTTAGTGCCTGTTCACTTCCCCATGTTCCCAAAAGAAGTTTCTACTCAGAGCTATTATGGAAGATAACATTTCTATAGCTTGCTAGACTGGAGCCTTCCAGAAGAGAGTGGTTTTTCTCTGCCTTTGCAATCCTATCTGTATAATAAATAGGTGATGGCTAAACAAGTGAATGAACGAAGGAAGCAGAGGGAAGGGTAGAAGGCTTAGAGACAGAAAGCCGGAGACAGAAGCTTGCTTTGCAGAGGATTATTATAGAACAAGGGCCGAGCTGCTGTCTTTCAGAAAATGGATAGAAGACTCTCAACACTGAAGGTAGAGAGCCCAGGCCAAACGCTGGACAGGGAGCGGTGCTTTCAGGACCCCAGAGAATCAACAAGGAAGCTCGTGCGAGGGCAGGGCCTGGGGTTTCTCAGCCGAGACCTTCTGCTGGTTCCTGCGGAACAGAGCGGCGAGGTGCGGCCTGATCGCCTTGGTCCTGGCGGGGTTGAGCAGGCACGGGAGCAGCAGGTAGAAGGCGCCGAGCAGGTCGTGCAGGGCCTGGGAGGCCGCGCGGGCCAGGCGGTCGGCCATGGACGAGGACACGGTGGAGGAATAGATGGTGAAGAGGACCAGCAGGTGGGAGCCGCGGGTCTGGAGGGCCTTGGAGCGCGCCCGGCCCGAGGACGAGATGCGGAAGGCAGCGTGGATGAGGCGGGAGCAGGAGGCCCCGAGCAGCACCAAGTCCAGGACTCTGTTGAAGACGCGCATGGCTTGGCCCACCCGCTTGTGGAGCCAGACGTCGCCACAGGCCAGCTTCCTCAGGGCGGTGCGCTCAGGGGCCAAGTGATGGATGATACTGGAGCAGCGGCAGAAGCGCACCCGGGAAGCCAGCGCCACCGCCACCCGGGCCACAGAGCCTGTGCGCCCGGAGGCCGCCACCCCGACCAGGGCGACCAACAGCGCCGGGACCGCGACTACCTCCGGGGAGCGGAGAGGGCTGCAGCTGGCCACGTAGCGATCCAAGGCCCTGACCAGGAGGATGACCTCCAAGACGATGAGGAAGTAGACGTAGAACATCCGGAGCAGGTGGCGAGGCGGGGAGATGCGGTGCAAGTGCGTGGAGAAGCTGGAGAGCATGGCGGGCACCACGGTGGCGGCGGCGGCGGCGGCGCAGATGTTGACGGCCAGGAGCAGCGCGATGAGCAGGTACACGGGCTGGTGCAGGCTGGGCTGCCACCGTGGTGGATGACCAGGGCGTTGGTGGACAGGACCACCAGGTAGAGGCTGAGGAAGGGTAGCACCAGGCGGGCCCGGGATTCCTGTAGTCCCGGAAAACCCACCAGGATGAAGCTGGTGGAGGACCCGACCCTGACGTCATTCCTGGGCGGGCCAGCTGCTCCTGCCCCAGCCGCCTCTCTAGGCTGCTCCAGGCGCTTCGTGCTTCATGAGCTACTGGATTTCTGCAGAGAAAATGAAGAGTTCTTTGTTCACATTTAGTGGGATCTTTCAGAAACAACTGCCCATGAGCTCTTTAGGGCTTGCTTTTCTTTTCTTGTTTACAAAGAAAAACCTTTCCATACTTATTGAGAACTTACATTCCTCTAGTTTCAATGCTAGAGGGGCTTGTAGTACACCCCGAATAATAGATGGTCTCTGTCTTGAGTGAACTTATAGTGTATTGAACAAATCCGAAGTGACAAGAAAGAAAAAAAAAATGCAGTAATAGGATGCTAGCATGGAAGCCCTGTCTGTCCTACATCTAAGAAGAAAACATAAAGCAAATACTTGTTCCTCATTTCAAAGTCGGGCGCTGGAGGAGAATTTACACAATTGGTTGCGATTGATTGCAACCTGTATACTCCAATGCCCACCTAGAAAGCACAGGAAGTTTGAGATTGAGGAGTCTGAGAGACAGCACATGTTGGGAGAGCTGGCATTTTCCTTTCCCGCATCCTGAAAGGGTAGGGGTCAGGACACCAAAGGGGCTTCACCTGGAGCCCAGGAATTCAAGGCTTTGAAGAACACAACAGTGAACTCAAGTTAAATCACTGTACATACGCTGTTAGCAACCCTATCAGAAACAGAGATGTATAAAATCTTCTGTTCTTGGTGAATTGATTTGTGGTTTCCTAGAGACTCTCTCTCTCTCTTGCTCTCTCTCTCTCTCTCTCTTTTTTTGTCAGTCATGGTACTTGAACTCTGGGCCTGGGCGCTGTCCCTCAGCTCTTCAGCTCAAGGCTAGCGCTCTACCACTTGAGCCACAGCGCCACTTCCTCTCTTCTTCTTTTGTTGGTTGGTATTACATGCTACTTAGATGTTCTTTTTTTTTTTGTTTTTTTTTTTTACTTAGTTTTAATGTTAAGATTCATTTTTTCAACAAGAGTAAGGCTAAGTAGTAGTTTAAACAATGATCAGGATGAATAAGTGAACATCCATTTAGATCAAACATTACTGCTTAAAAGCATCTGAGAAATGTTGGGCAATATATTTAATGTTTAGGTCAGTAGGCACTTTCTTGAAAACAGAAAAGCTAGCCAGGCACTGGTGGCTGATGCCTGTAATCTTAACTATTCAAGAGGATAAGATCTGAGGATTGTGGTTTGAAGCCAGCCTGGGCAAGAAAGTCTGTGAGACTCTTATCTCCAATTAACCATTAAAAAGATGGAAGTGGGGCTGGGAAGGTGGCTCAGTGGTAGAGCGCTTGCCTTGCATGCATGAGGCCCTGGGTTCGATTCCTCAGCATCACAAAAGCAAAAAGAAAAAAGCCAGAAGTGGCGCTGTGGCTCAAGTGGTAGAGCGCAAGCCTTGAGCTGAAGAGCTGAGGGACAGCGCCCAGGCCCAGAGTTCAGGCACCATGACTGGACCAAAAAAAAAAAAGAAGATGGAAGTGAAGGTGTGACTTAGGTAGTAGAATGCTAGCCTTGAGTGAAAAAGCTAAGGACAGTGCCCAGGCCTAGAGTTCAAGCCCCAATATTGGCATATACAAAGCAGAAAAGCTTTTGTAAAACAACCAAACACAAAATTTCATTCAAGGAAGCAAGGTGTTGATCTTCTTAAAAATTTTCCTTCATAAAGAATCCAAAATTTCAAACAATGTAAATTGTTAGAAAATTTAAGCCATAAAAATAATGGCCAAGAAAAAAATCAACAAAAGATAAAATTTACAGTTTGTATTTTTAATTCCCTCAGTTCAATAAAATATCAATGATAAATTTATTAAAAACAAATGAAGTGTATATATATATGCAGTCTATTAGTGCTGAAAATCTGAAATATACCTGTGCATATACATTATTTTTCAAGTCACTCTTTCTGATAACATTTAAAAAATAGCATCTCTTGTAGCAAATCTGAAAACTATTAAGCATTTTAATCTCAAATTTTCATACTTCTATTTCTATCCTTTTCCTTTTTTTATTTTGGTCAGTCGTGGGACTTGAACTCTGGGCCTGGGCGCTGTCCCTCAGCTCTTCAGCTCATGGCTAGTGCCCTACCACTTGAGCCAAAGAGCCACTTCTGGCTTTTTCTGATTACATGGTGATGAGGAATCAAACTCAGGGCTCATTCATGCAAGGCAAGCGCTCTACCACTAAGCCACCTTCCCAGCCCCCTTTTCCTTTTTTATCCTTAATATTCATGCAGCATTTCCTTTTTTCTTTTTGATAAATAACCCTTCCTTATATCCCAACATAACACAGTGACAAGGCTTCCCTGTAAGAAGGAAATCCCAGAATAGTGCAAGTTTTCCAAAGTGTTGCACAGCCTAAGTGATAGAGAATGAGATGAAATGAAATAAAGCAAATCAAAACAATCAAGTGCTCCTGAGAGTCCATTAATGATTTGAAGATTTGTTGTTACAAACGTGAAGAAAGTTTCAACAGATTTCGCCAGCAAATTATCAGAAAACAAGTATTCAATGGACAACTTTTCTATTTATTTCTGTCAAGAAATAAATACCAGAGCCTTTTCATCATACTATAATATTGACATCAATTTCCTGTTTCTTTTTCTTTCTGGTATTTTAAAAAAAGTTGTTGTAGTTTTTTCTCCTCCTCTGCTTTCATTTGAATGGCTGTTACTTCAAGACCTCTTTCTGTTCTCTAACTTTATTTTTTTGTGCTGGTCCTGGGGCTTGAACTAGGGCTTGGGTGCTGTTGCTGAACTTTTGTGTTACCACTTGAGCCACAGCTCTACTTCTGCCTTTTTGATGGTTAACTGGAGATAAGTGTCTGACGGACTTTCCTGCCATTGTTGGCTTCAACCTTCTATCCTCAGAGGGTGAGACCTCTTGAGTGGTTAGGATTATAGCCATAAGCCACCTGTGTCCTGCTATTTCTGAACATTTGTTGTGGAATTTATCTTCTAGCTACTAACTCTCTCTGTTCACCTCCTCTTGGCCTCATGCTTGTTTTCTGTAGATGGTAGTGACTTCTCTGTGTGTTTTTCATTTAACAGTTTGATTCTAGAAAATACAAAACCACAGGCACATGGCATAGCTGAGGACTGTTGGTTGCACTTGGGGTACCATTTGGTGGCCAACTTCTCTTTCTTTTTTTTGTGAATAAGTTATACCTTTATTTTTCATAAGAAAAAATGACAAGTGGCAACTTGCCTTTATAAGAGACATTAAACAATATTAGAATAAAGAGCTATCTGTCTCATAGAGATAGAAGCCTCAGAAAGACTATTATACAGCTTATATACAATTATTAAATAAATCCGAGAATAATACACTTCTTTTTTGGTGGTACCAAGGTTTGAACTCAGGGCCTTGTGCTCACTTAGCTAGCTAGCATTCTACCACTTGAGCCATGCCTCCAGTGTGGTTTTTTTGCTTGTTAACTGGAGATTGAGTTTTGAGGATTTGTCTGCCCAAGCTGTTCTTGAATCACAGTCCTCCAGATCTCAGCCTCCTAAGTAGTTAGGATTACAGGTGTGAGCTGCTAGTGCCCAGAGAATATACATTTAACTAGATCAAAAATGATGACATGAAAAAAAATGATCAGATGGAACCCATCCAGTGGTGTGTGACGAAGAAAAAGGAATATCTGGAAATCCACATACTGGGTATTCTCTGTTAAAATCAAGGAGACTCCACTCTGTTTATTAAAGTATCTATGGATATAACTGTGTTTTTCTAAATGTTTCATTAGTGATACTCAGTCTTGTAAGTCTGGTTCCATAGTAATCTATAATGTAACTAGTTCCATCTGAAGGTCCAACAATCTGCATTGAAATAAGAATAAAATCAATTAGGCTCCCAATTCCACAAAATCCTACAGTGCAAAACTTTAATAAATCCAAGGCAGGGTATCCAAGATAAAATCCATCTGCTCCCAACCATCCAAGGAAAAGAGACAATGCAACTGCTACTTTGTATGAATAACCATTTACATTTCGGCATGATATAGGCTTGTAAAAACCAATTTCATTTCCAGTAAAATGTGTTTCGTTGCTACTGAAATCCTTACAGGTTATGTTGGGTGCTGGAAAACATTGGGCATGAGCTGTGTAGTTTGTACAGTTAACTGGTTCTTGTGTAGCATCATTTATTTGGGGATCTTTACAAATATATTGTCCCACTTTGAGGTCCTCGCACTTAAATGTCTCCTTGTCCCCGGCGGTGGGAATCGCCTAAGGTCTCGTGGTGACGGTCAGGAGCCACAGCAGACGGGTGGCCACGGCCTCCGCAGAAGCGGGCCTGGAGGCCCAGGCGGCCGCCATGTTGGATCCCAACTTCTCATTCTTGAGTCAAGTTGTGGGTATGCTCCTCTGGAAGCTGTTTGGAGACTGGATCTAGGAATTTGACTCCATCTAGGAGCCTGACTTTGAATTGCCATTTCCCTCCTCATTTTGGTGACTTGGTGTCTAGCTAGTTTCTACTCTTCCCATCTCTCCAAGACTATTGTGAAATAACCACAAAAATATTTGCCAGTTTTCTCAGTAACCCAGAAATCAACTTTTAGGGGGGCATAGTCAGAAGTTTTTCTTCCCTAACTTGGGTTTAATTTCCTTCTCCACTAGGTTCTTCCTTTCCTAGAATAGGAAAATCGAATAAATATGGGAGATGAATAGTTTCCTTCTGTCATTTTTTATTACTGTGCCATCTACCAAGCCATATAAAACTTGGTTTCATTGGTCTTTCCTTCCTCCATCCACTCCTCCTGCCCAACTTCTCTCCTGTCAGAACAATCATCTAGAGACTTCATTTTCTCAGCCCTGCCTGCACAGCTGTGGCGCCTTTAGGAATGTGGATCTCTAATACTGAGGGCCATCCTAGGCTGAACTCGGTGTCTAAGAGAAGAGGAGGGGATGGGCTGAAGGCAAACTTTCTATGAAAAGTTTTCTATAGGAAAAGTTCAGCCTTTGCTATGTCCCTCAAGTAAAGCAGGGGCCTTCAGGCTGTTAGATGTGTTGTTCAGAGCTGATTGTGAGGTGCTATCTTGGTGGAACCCTGATCCTCAGGCACTCAGACTTGCTGGATATATGTGGTTACATTAACGCGAAGAAGAAACGCTTGTGGGGAGGGGCTATGATGACCAAGGCACAGGCTGACTGGAGATTTACGTGTGTGTGTGTGTGTGTGTGTGTGTGTGTGTGTGTTGGGGCTTGAACTCAGGGCCTGGGTGCTATCCTTTAGATTTTTCACCCAAGGCTATCACTCTACTACTTGAACCACAGCTCCACTTTGATCTTTTTAGTGGTTAATTGGAGATCAGAATCTCACTGACTTTCCTGCCCGGGCTGGCTTTGAACCATAGTCCCAATCTCAGCCTTCTGAGAAGCTAAGATTACTGATGTGGGCCAGTGGCACCTGGCATAGAGATTTGCTTCTGAGCTGCTTGGTGGGTATGTGTAGGAGAGGCTAGGATTTCATTATCTCCATGGAGGAGGAGGACAGGAACACATGGGACTGAGTTTCCTACAGCATGGCTCTGGGTTGGACTCAGAGGATGATTCAGGAGACATGTCCAACATCAGAGACCTTGAAGCTTATGGATCGAGGCTTGGAATATGGATCCACGGCACATTCCTTTCTTTCTCCCTGGATTGCGCGAGATAAGTATGTGGCTAGAGGAATCGAGGTGCTGTGAATGCTCTTACTTCCTGAGCTGAATTGTATTGTCTCCTAGCTGAGAGCTTCCCCAACCCTCCCTGCCAGGTTCTAAACACACTCCCTTACTTACCAGGACAGATAACACCGGCAGGGGAAGTAAGGCCAGGCCAAGCCAGGCCTGGGTTCCCTGACTGAATTAAATTCTCTCCATTTCTCTCTTGGGGACGTCAATTGCATCCCAGTTCCCAGTCCCAGGCTCTGACTTAGCCAAGTAGCAGGGCCTTGGGGGTAGCCAAGGGTGAGCATGCATCCCACAGAGTCCTGCGGGGGGAGGGTGGGGGAGGTAAGGGGAGGAAGAGCAAGGAGACCATAGTTCTTACACAGACACTATGCCAGGGAGCAGGAGGGGGCTTGTCAGGGAAGAGTCGAGGGTCCCTGCAGAGTAGTTCTGTAGAACCCTCCTTTGACCCCATGTTTCCAGGTGACTTCATCTGAGGAGTCAGCCACACATCAACCCAAGTGACCCCACACTGCTATATCCAGGCCTCTCCCCTGTATCCCTTTCAGCTGCTTATTGGAAGTCTCCCCTAGAATGTTTCCTAGGAAATGCCAATGCATCAAGCCATGCTTTCAGTATAAAACATGGCCATGTGTTCTCTCTGTTAGAAATGCTAATCTACCCCATGTTTTCTGGAATGGAGAGCCTGGAGGGAGAGGGAGGAAGGAGAGGGAGCACGAATATCAGTCAGGACTGGGAAAAGCATCCAGAGTTGTTCAGGCTTCATCTCTGATCCTCTGCCAAGCGCCTGAGAGGCCTTTGTGTCTTCTTAGCTGTGTGTGGCTCATCTCTACTCCTTTCCACCCTGATCTTGGTAACTTCATTTCTAGTCTGTTCCTGTGGCTGCCTTTTTGCTGATGTCTTTTCTCTGACTTATTAAACTCAGTAGGCTAGAGGGAATTAATGAAACTACTTTTTTCTTAGTCTCTGTTAACTTAGATAAAAAATGGAATTTCCATTTCCAACTTTTTGTGTTGGTTGTCATTTTGTTATGCTTGTACAGACCCCTGCCCCCCCCCCCCCATTTTTTTTATTGTGAAAATACTGTACAGAGGGGTTACAATTACATGGGCAAGATAATGAGTACATTTCTTTCTTTTTTTTTTTGGGGTCCGGTCATGGGGCCTGAACTCTGGGCCTGGGCGCTGTCCCTCAGCTCTTCAGCTCAAGGCTAGCGCTCTACCACTTGAGCCACAGTGCCACTTCTGGCTTTTTTTCTTTTTTGCTTATGTGGTGCTGAGGAATCGAACCCAGGGCCTCATGCATGCAAGGCAAGCGCTCTACCACTGAGCCACCTTCCCAGACCCTAATGAGTACATTTCTTATCAAGCATTGTAGCCTCCTCCTTTGTTTCCCCTTCTCATTGCTTCCCATCCTCCCCCTGCTCCCCCACCCAATTCTCCTCCCCCCCTCCACCAAAGTTGTAAAGTTCGTTTTTGAAATAATGACTTGTAAGTCTCAATGTTGCAATGGGTCCACCTGTATCCCTATTTAAACGATTTGTTTGTTCCCTTTCCCTCCACAAATTATACCAACATCAAATACAGTGAAAGCAGGGGTTATACTGCGGGGCCTCTCTCCCATTTTGTTTTCTTGTTTTTTTGTTTTTGCTAGTCCTGGGGCTTGAACTCAGGGCCTGGGCACTGTCCCTTAGCTGCTTCTTCTTCTTCTTCTTCTTTTTTTTTTTTTTTTTTTTTTTTACAAAGCTAGCACTCTACCACTTGAGACAGAGCACTACTTCTGGCCTTTTCTGTTTATGTGGTACTGAGGAATCGAACTCAGGGCTTCATGCATGCTAGGCAAACACTCTACCACTACGCCACATTCCCAGGCCCAGATTCCCTTGTTTTGATGAGAAAGAGCGCATGTATGTGTGTGTGTGAAGAGGTGATTTCAGTGCAGTGAAAGCACTGTCGTGTTTTGCTGGCTACACGGTCCTTATCTGAGTGTCTTCCTTGTGAAGGCCCAGACCCTGCAACAGGAGGGGTCCCCTGGAACGTGCGCCGGGGGTGTGCCCGCAGCCCGGCTCTCCTCCAGCACTGGTCCCCATCACTGTTGCTGCCACAGTGCCCTAACCGACGGTGTCATCTCTTAAGAATCTAGAACATACTAGGTTATGGTAGATATTTAGTAGCAGTGAACTCGTGTGCAGGTTTTACAAAAGCCTAACAGGACAGGCATTGTCTTTTGCATTTGGTAATTGAAGAAACTAAGGTAAGCAAGGTCCTATGTAATATCTCATATAGGAACCTCATTGTTTCACTCCTCATTCTTTTTCATGGGATCTGGCAAATTGAAGCTGAGGCTTTTGGCTGGGAGGGGAGGCAAGGGGAAGGCAAGATGAAGACTGTGAGAACCACAACGTCTGTACTGGATAAACTATAAGTCTAGTGGGTTTTTTTTTCTTCTGGTCCTGTGGCTTGAACTCAGGGCCTGTCCTTGAACTCTTGTGCTCAAGGCTAGCACTCTTACCACTTGAGCTATAGAACCACTTTTTTGGGGAGTTAATTAGAGACAAGGGTCTCACAGACTTTTCTGCCAGGATTGGTTTTGAACTGCGATCCTCAGGTCTCAGCTTCCTGAGTAGCAAGGATTACAGATGTGAGCCACCAGCGGTAGCTGGTGAGAGCAATTCTTGAGTAGGTATTAAGGGACAAACTCAGCGATGGAGCCAGTGGCCAGAGAAGGTTGTGTGACACAGGAGTCTGATGCCTGGCACTGAGTACAGGACGCTGAGGTTGACTTGGTTTTGTGGCTGGGGTCACGTGATATAGGGAGTCTCCACTGTCCACAGGACAGAAAAGTCAGGCACAATCTAGACGCACGTCCTAGCTCAGGGTCAAATCTAGCATTATTCTCAGAGAATGTAGCTCTGTACCTGGGCCTGCAGGTGGCATACAGGAAGTCTGGGGGGCGGGCGGAGCAGACCAGCTGAGAGCAGGATTGGGTACTGTGTGGGAAGGAGCACCATCAGAGGTCTTCCGTTCAGCAGCCACATTTTGAGGAAGGGGGCCTCGCTAGGTCCTGAGTCTCATCCTGCACTGCAGGGCTGGCAGGGACCTAGTGTTCAGAGCTTGGTTAAGGGATACTGGATACTAAAGCTGAGCTGCAGGTCTTCATAGAAACCCACACGTGGCTGGGCCGTGAGGAGATATAGTTCTCACCCTATGTGGGATTGGCTGTAATGCCCAGGCTGTACTCACTGGGCCAAGGGAGGCTGTGGGGGCAGGGAGGGGCTGCCGGCACCTGTGCGTGCACCTGCTAGTTTTCTCTTGGAGCCTTGGAATGCTCGCCACTCCCCACCCCCAAAGGTACCTTGTATTCCGCTTGCTTAAGTCTTTATGATTCTACTTAGTGAAGTTGTAATGATGGATTGTTTTATTGCTTTACTTTTGTGTTGGTCCTAGTGCTTGAACTCAGGGTCTGGGAGCTGTCCCTGAGCCATTTTTTTTTTTTTTTTGCTCAAGGCTAGAGCTCATGTGGCTTGAGCCACATGGACACTTCTGGTGTTTTTGGTAGTTAATTGAAGATAAGAGTCTCATGGACTTTCCTGCACGGGCTGGCTTCCATCTGTGACCCTCAGATCTCAGCCTCCTGAGCAGTTAAGATGACAGGGGGTGAGCCACCAACACCTGGCACCATTTACTTATTTTTAAAAGGTTTTAAAAATTAGCATACATCAGTTGTACAAGGGAGGAGGTTTTGTTACGCTAATTCCATACCTGGATGGAACGTATCCCTCCATCTCTCTCCTTCCTTCCCCTACACTTCTTAAAACAAGTTCAACAGGTTTCATCATTCTACTTTCACACATGATTATAAATCCCTTCAGCCATACGCATCCTCATTCCCGCCTCCCGTAGTTCCCCCTCCTGCAGTGACACCTGCCCCACATAGCCTGCTTTACTTCCTTCATTCTTTCCCCATTTTCCATGCATATTAATTGTACAAAGGGGTTTTACCAGGGTCTTTCACCGTGTTTATGTCATCATTAACCCACTGTTCTCTCTCTCCTCATTGCCCATACTCCCTACTGTTCAGCAGCTTTGTGTGAGTTTCCTCAGGCCCTCTTCACACACAGACACAACGAATGTTATCTGCCATTCTCGTTTCCCCTCTCACCTCCCCAACACCGCAGAGTCACAATTGTGTTTGTACACATATATGTACATGCAGACCTGGGTATATCTTTTAGGTCTAGATTCCATCAACGAGCAAAAATATATACTATTTGACTCATTGAACTTGATTTATGGGGCTCAACATCATAGTCTCCACATCATAATCAATCATAATCAGCATCCACTGTCCTGTGAGTGACACAATGTCATTTTTATAGCTGAGTGATATTCTATGGTTGATGCGCATCATATTTCCTTCATTCATCAATTGTTGGGCACCTTGACTAATCCCACAGTTTGGCAATTGTAAACAGAGGCCTGAAGTGCACATGCACATGAAGACCCCTCTCTTTATTGATTTACACTATTCAGATGTATGCCTAAGAGTAGCCTGGCAAGGTCATGGGGTAGATCTGTTCTTGTTTTTCTTTGAGGAACCTCCATACTGATTTTCATTGTTGTTGCACTAATTTACGATCTCATAAAGTATGAAGATTACTTTTTCCCCCTGCATCTTTGCTGTTTGCTTTTTTGATGATTATTATTCTAACTCAGATGGGATGGTTAGTTTTGATATGCATTTCTCTTATGACTAAGGCTGCTAAACATTTCTTTGTGTACTTATTAGTCAACTGTATTTCTTCTTCTGAGAACTGTCTAATTCTTTGCCCACTTCTTAACTGGGATATTTGTTCTTTTACTACTTATTTTCTTGAGCTTTCTGTATATTTTAGATATTAATCTTTTATACATTGAATAATTGGTGAAGATTTTCTCCCTTTCTACAGGTAGTCTCTTGGTTCTGATAATTGTTTCTTTAAAAGTGCAGAAACTTTCATTTGTTAATTCTTGTTCTTAATTTCTAGGCAAATGGAGTCCTGTTAAGAAAATATTGGGTGCCAGTAGCTCACACCTCTAATCCTATCTGCTCTGGAGGCTGTGATCTAAGAATCGCAGTTTGAAGGCAGCCCAGGCAGGAAAGTTCATGGGACTGTAATCTCCACTAAACTACTCCCCTGCAAAAAAAAAAAGAAAAAAGAAGAAAAAGGCTAGAAGTAGAGCTGTGGCTCAAGTGGTAGAGTACTAGCCTTAAGCAAAAGAAGCTCAGGAACAGCGCTTAGACCCTGAGTTCAAGCCCTAGGACTGGCATACACACACACACACACACACACACACACACACACACACACACACACACACATGCAAGCACACATACATACATATGACAGTATGAGGTTGGAGGTATGGCTCAGATGATAGAGAGCCAGCCAATGAGTGAAATGTCAGATAGTGAGTTTGAGTCCCAGTTTTGGATGAAAAGAAAAGACAAGAAAATAATTGAATTACTGGGAGCTGGGCACCGGTGCCTTATACCTATAATCTTAGCCACTCAGGAGGCTGCTCAGGAGGCTGCAACCTAAGGACTGCAGTCCAAAGGTATCTTGGGCAGGAAAGTCTAATGAGGCTTTTTTAAAAAATCTCTAATTAGCAGCCAAAGAGCTAAGAGACAGAGCCCAGGCCTTGAGTTCGAGAGTTGGGGGAGAAAAGTGGGGGGAAGAAAAATAAAAAATGTAAATAATTACCAGTGCTTCTCCCCTCTCCCATTTCATGTAATGGTTTTAGTGTTTCAGATCTGATATTTAAATCTGTAATCATTTGGAGTTGGCATTGTTCATGGCTCTCTTTTCCTGCATGTGCCTTAAATATTTTGACCATTTTCATTTTGCTTCACCCTCTCTGGTCACTACCCTCTTTCCCATGAGTGCTCACATCCTGGATCTGCTGTACATTCCGGATGTCCTGCCCGGAGGAGTAGACGTAGAACACCTGGAGCAGGTGGCGAGGCGGGGAGATGCGGTGCAAGTGCGTGGAGAAGCTGGAGAGCATGGCGGGCACCACGGTGGCGGCGCGGCGGCGCAGATGTTGACGGCCAGGAGCAGCGCGATGAGCAGGTACACGGGCTGGTGCAGGCTGGGCTGCAGTGTGGATGACCAGGGCATTGGTAGACAGGATCACCAGGTAGAGGCTGAGGAAGGGCAGCACCAGGAGGGCCTGGGCCTCCTGTAGTCCTGTAGTCCTTCATCCACTAGGATGAAGCTGGTGTAGGACACATTGAAGCTTCTGTTCATCTTGGCCCCAAGATAGAAGAGTGGTAGGATGTTTGGTTTTGGATCCCGAAGCTCTAACAAGGACCTGATCCTCCAGTACTTCTGGGGGTGGGGGGAAGACATTTAGAGTCATAACCCAACAAGATTCATATCTTTGAATACATCTTGCCCTTGATTTCAAAGAAATTTCTCAAAGAAGATTTTGGATGTGGCATTCCTGAGTCACATGATACCAGTGGTTTTGAAAGTGTCCAAGTTGGTTTCCAGGGAAGTGAGACAAAGCTCGTCACTGACACACTGGTGCTGCTTTGGAATTGAAATGATTTAAAAAACAACTGAGGAATGTAAAACATCTCATTTTAATGGATGCATTGTCTTTTGTGGATTTCTTATCCACAGACAGGTAGAGAATGGAGGGTCCTCTGCTGGCCAAGGCAGGTTTTCTGTGGGGGCCAGCGACATCTGGGCGTAGGTTGTGACCTGAGGGCCAACTTAAGGCTTTGGATATGGCAAGATCACGTGGCCTGGATTCCTGGGCACCTGGCCCTGCAGCGTGGGTATGCCCAGTGGACAGTCAGGGCTGGACAGTCCTGCAGACAGCAGAACCCCTACCAGTCCTGCTCGCACCCTGCTCCAGACCCAGGCGAGAAGTTTATCAAGGGGGGGGCATTTTTACACTGGGTGGGACTCACTTCCTGGGACCCTTCCCTGGGCCAGCACCCCTAGGACTTGCTTCTCTCCCTGGGGTCCCCTCTAGTTTGCTCTTAGGTCATCCTTGCTCCTGTGGGCTACGCCTGGGCCTGGCAGGCAGTGGCTGGCAAAGCTGGCTTCTCAGCTCCTCTCCTTTGGTGGCCAAGGATCATGGCATTTCCCCTTAGTTCACACCTCAGTCAACTCAGACCTCTGAAATGGGTTTGCTGCAGGCTCTGTACTAGTGTCCTAAAGGCTCCACAAGAAATTACCACTTTTCTCTCACAGTTCTGGTGACTAGAGGCCCCAGACCATGGGGTGTGCAGGTCAGGCTCGCGGGCAGGCTTTAGAGAAGAACATACCCTGGCCTCTTCCAGCCTTGGTGGTTCTACAAGTCCCTCAGCCTGTGCAGTGTAATGCCAGCTCTGCCTCTGTCTTTTCCTGTCTTCATTTACCATTGGATTTACAGCCCATCTGGGTCATCCAAGGTGATCTCATCTGAAGATCCTGAAACGAATTACATTCATCAAGACCCTTTTCCTAAACAAGCTCCTAAACAGCCTCCTGGACTCCAACACATCTTTGTATGTGTGTGTGTATGTGTATGGGGGCACCATCCAGCCCATTTCAGTCCCCTAGGTGTGCAATTTGAAAGGACGTGAGGGGGAGGGGCAGTGACTGGGCCGTGTCCGGCTTGGGGGCAGAGGGCAGATGTAGGGGTGACTGTGCCAGCTGTGGTAGGGAGCCAAGGCACTACGCCCAGAAAGCCCCTGTATTCTGTGAATAAAGTTCTGGACTCCAGGGGTGCAGTTCAGAAGGGGGCCTGGCCCACCCATGGGCTATGGCTGAGCCAGAAAGCTTCATGCAGTAGCTAAGTTTCAACAGCTTACTGTAGGAAACAGATTCTCTGGATCATGAGTGCACAGACACCTTTCACTCTGAGGGGTCTTTTTCACACTAGTTCCTCTCTCTGTTGTGTCTTTTCTCAAGTCTTATCAGAGTGGAGTAGGCCTCTCTCAGGCTTGAAGATCCCCCTGCAGGGGCAGCATCCATTGAGGGGCAAATGGGTAGCAGAGTGCCAAGGGCAGGTTCTTTAGGTCATGACCAGGACTTTAAACCAGGTCAAGTAGAAAGGGGGAACAGAAGGTAGGCAGGTGTCTCCACGCCAGCACGGCCACCACCGGCCTCGCCCCCTCTGCCTGCTACCAGGCAGGTTGTCTCCTTTCATCTCTCCCTTTCCACCTGTGGCCAAGGCTCAGTTTACCTGGCCACACGCAGTACTAGGAAGTAGCAGTGTTGGGATTTAGAGTCAAGTCTTATCGCATACGACTATTGGCCCAGAGGTTGGAAGTATGGCTCAGGTGGTAGAGCACCCATCAATGAGCAAAAGTGTTAGATTCCTTGAGTCCTGGTCTGGGGAGTGAGGTTGAGGGAGACTACTGGCCTGGACTGGCTGAAGGACATTTTTCTGAAGGGGTACTCTGCATACAGAGTCCATGAATGCAGAACTGAGTCACAGCACCCTGCAGTTTTTGGTTTGGGAGGGGGAGGGGTTACTGAGAATCCAGTGGCCAGTGAGAGTGTGGGCCTTTGCTGTGTGAGTGTGGGCAAGGCCCAACCCATAAAGAAGGGGTAGAAACAATTCATTTGGGTGGTCCTTCCTGCTGAGCATCCTGGCCCCAAGAAACAAGGCTTGGGACAGGAAGAGGGAGTGGGGAGAGGGAAATCTGGTAAGTGGCTTGTGATGTGGCTCCTGTGTAGGAGAGGCAGGTGAGAGGCCATCTGGGGTTGGTGTTCCAGAAAGACACAAAGCCTGAGAAGACCCTCTTGGACACAGAAAGCAGCCAGCTGTATTGCCTCAGTTCCTTCCAACCCATAAACAAGTTATCTGGCTGTAGCGAGAGGAGGGCTTTCTGAGTAAACCTCTTGGAGCAGCCTGTTCTTTGTGTCCATGTCCAGGCTGGGGGAGACCTCACCCAGTAGATACCTGCGCCTCTTCTGGCCTCCAGACTGGCTGGCCAGCAGCGCAAGATTCCTGGATGTTAGACTGCATTTCCCCCAAACGCCACCAGGTGGCACCCAAGCATCATACACGGCAAGGCCACCAGCGCTTGGGCCTGTGTCAGAGGGACCATGGCTTCACTGGCAGGGCTATGAGTTTGAGTCCCTTTATTCTCACACACCCTGGTGACCCCTCTGCACCCTCCACCGCTCTGTTGGTCCTGATGGTGTAGGGTAAGAGGTCTGGCTTCATGAAGTTCTGGAAGGTGCTTCCTTCCTGAGCCTCAGATTGCTTTACTCAAAATTGTGTATAATGACAGCATCAACCTTCCCCCCCTCCACTTCCTCTCTCTCTCTCCTTCTTTCCTTCCCTCCTTCTCCCTTCCCATCATATTCACTGAGCCCATGCCTGATTAGACCACACAGCTGTGTTCAACAAAAGCCTAAAAGGTTGTTCTGAGGATACAGTAATGTCTATAACTAATGTCTATAACTAATTTAGCACGGTTGACTCTTACACAGCATGGCCTCTAATCATTGCAACAATCCTACGTGTGTGCCCTGTTATTATTATAATATCTAACATGGAGGAGGAGACAGATAAAGACCTTTGCCTGGGGTCACACAATTGGAACATGGACGAGGGCTGTCAACTCCTAAACCCAACACATGCTGCTTCTTTCATTTGGCTTAGGGATGGATATGGCTCCTTCCAGGAGCCCAGAGGACTTTGGACCTTCCTCATCTGTAGCTCCAAGTCCCCACTCCTCCTGCAGGTTTGGTCCTGCTGGGGGGGGGGGGGGCGGGGGACTGGTAAGAAGGCCTGTGGTCATCAAGAGACCACTGTTGATTCATGAGCCTCCAAAAGGTCCCGGCCCAGATCCCTTCTGCTAGTGGTAGGACTCAGCTCTGTTAAAGAACATAGGCCTGAGCCCTGCATTCAACTTTAGTGGTCCTGCACGTGAACACCCAGTCACAGAGTGGGATTATTGAGCTAATGACTCTCTCCAGGAGTCAGTGGTGCGGGCTGCTGAGATCTCCTTCCTTGATCAGAGAGATCAGGAGGCCTGGTCAGAATAGAAGAGGGCGGGTTGAGACACATTCAAAGCTGTGTTTCCTAGCATGCTCTCTGCTTCTGTTAGGTTGTGGGCTTATTTGGAGTGAAGGACGCAGCAGAGAGAGGGTCCTTGAAACTCATAGGTGACATCTAAAAGCAGGACCAGACAAGGAAGGGAGTCTGCTGGCCTCCACTCCCTCTGCCTGCACCAGGCCTGTGTTTCCCTCTCTCGGAGTCCTCTGAGCCCTCAGGCCTAAGACCTGCTGCTGTGAGTTCCCTGGGAGGAGGGCAGGTCTGCCTCATGTGTGGCCTGCTGTGTGAGTGAGATGGAAGAGCTGAAGAAAGTCTGGCTGAGCCGCTCAAGCATTCTCCAGCAGAAAAGCCCTGGGCTCCACTCTGGGCGTGGCTGGTTTCCAGCTCTGTACCTTGAACAATGATCTCAGGCTTTGCAACCTCACTGCCTCATCTTTGAGATGGCACGGGCTATGTCTGTCTGGCTCTGGATTGTGCAGACCATGATGTTGAGCTCACTATTGAACTCAGTTTTCACAGTGAGCTGCAAGGCAGGTAACGCCCCATCTCACAGATGGCAAAGTTAAGCACAGGAAGTCACACAGAGTCTCACCCTTGTGCCTGACCCCCCCCCCCCCCCACTTCACTGCACTTTCTTCTCTGTCTCATTCTTCGCAGACTCCATGCCTGCTACTGAACCTGACATGGTGCAAGGGAGTGACACTTGGCCCTGAATTGCATGCTCTTTTCATTCCACCAATGTATCACACAGTATTGGCCACATCCAAATTGCCTGTGTCAGGCAATTAACTGATAGACACTGTCTTTAATCTTTTTTTTTTTTTTTTGCCAGTCTTGGAGCTTGAACTCAGGCCCTGGGCACTGTCCCTGAGCTTCTTTTGCTCAAGGCTAGCACTCTACCACTTGAGCCACAGGGCCACTTCCAGCTTTTTCTGTTTATGTGGTACTGAGGAATCGAACCCAGGGCTTCATGCATGCTGGGCAAGCACTCTACCACTACGCCACATTCCCAGTCCACTGTCTTTAATCTTTACAACTTTATGCAATAAAAGTGGGGAATAACCCCCACTGCACAGATGAAGAAAAATCTTGCAGAAGTTAACTATACAATGTGCATGAATTTACGTAGCTGGCTGAGTAGCAGAGCTGGGATCCAGCCCAAACTCCGCCAAACCTAATGTTCTGTGCAGGAACAGGTGTATGACCTGTTCATACACAGCTGGATGACCCTGAGTCTCAGTTCATTTATCTCTGGAATAGGCATGATAATGAACGCCCCACGGCGCTTCTCCGGAGGGTAAGTGGGTGATGCATGTCTGACATTTAGCTGGGAAATAGCAGCTGTTTCTTGCTGCCATCATCTTTACATCACCCTCCCCGCCTCCTTCCTGGGACCGCTGTGAGGAACAAATGGGCTCAGGTGGGTTTGTGGCTTCTGTGACGTGACTGGGCTGGGGAGCATCCTCAGCTTGGTGGTCAGACATCTTGGTTCCTTCAGGACTGTAATGCTTGGCCCTGGGCATGTCTAGGCCGCACCGAGTGTCTCAGGGTGGGGCGGAGGGCAGAGTTGGGGCAATGTCTCCCACATGGAGGCCATCCTGTGATCCTGAGGAGCCAGTTAGGGCCTCAGATGGCCAGGGAGAGGCAAAGGTTTCTGTGTGCACCTGGGCTTAGGCGAGCTGGAGAAAGCTGGGCCCCAGCAGGGACCAACTGTGTCCTCTAGGGCCGGGAAAAGTTTGGGCTGCTGCAGAGCAAGTTGTAGGCCCTGTGGGAGGAAGTTGTGCCTGCTCCAACTTTTCCCACTCTGCGCTCCGTGCTGTGTCCCTGAGGCTTGCCGAGTGATTTGCCGCTAATTAGGCCATAATGAGCTGGACCGTGGTGGCCTGTGGGGTTGCTGAGGGCGAGGGGGAGGAGATGGGCTCAGCGGGACACCTGGGGCCCAATTACAGCAACCTGGCCCTGATGCCAGGCCCAGCTGACGCGCCAGGCCCAGCTGACGCCCGAGCCCACTGGGCGATCCACTCGCCCCTGGTGCCCACTTTGCTAGCCTGGCCAAACTTTTAATGAGAAAAATGGCTGCTTCTCTCCCTGGCCTGCTGATTACCCTGGGCAGGCCACCAGGGCGCTGCCTGCTCCGTTCTTAAAGAGCCAGAACAATTTCTACAGTATAACTTGCCGTAGTTTTAAGTGGATTGATTGCAGGCAGGTCTTGTGGGGTCTAGACACGGACCCTTCAGTGAGCCTGGAGGAAGGCAGGCCTCGCAGGCCTCAGTGCTTGGAAATAATCATCACAGGATTAGCTCGAGGCCCAGAGGAGATACTATGAACCGGAAACTGGTTACTTCGAGTAGTCACTATTGTCCATCGCCTGGCTGAGACCTGGCTGGGGCCGGCTTCCTGGGGGACAGGAGGCGGCTCTGACCTGGGTGCTCACTGAGGCAGTGGCGCGGTGCTTCCTCGTTGGCTGGTCTCTGGCCTGTCCTCTGTCTGCTCCGAGCTGGGCCCACCTAACACCACACTGCTAACTGAGGTTGATCAACATGTATTAGCTGTACAAGGAGGGTGTGTGTGTTCATTTTGACATGTCCACATACATACATGATGTACCTTGAGCAGACGCATCCCCGCCATCAGGTTCCAGCTCCCTCCTCAAACAAGCTTCCTGGTTCCATTTTTCACACATATACATAAAATACATTGGCTGTTTTCACCCTCATTTCCCTTCTCCGTTCACCTCTCCCCTACCCATTAGTTCCAACATCCTGGACAGGCCTGTCATTCATTTTCTGGTGAATGCTAATGGCTTCAATGGTTAACACACAGGCCTGCATGCTCTCACTTTCAATGAGCTTTGTTTTGCTAGCTTCGTTCAAAGGTGTAATGTACTTGTTATCATTCTCTCTCTGACATTCCTTTTATTCTTCTCTAATTCTCTCCAACATTCCCACAGTTACAAATATGATGTATATATACTATATATTATATAGTATGTATATATGTATATAAGTATATGCATATATGTATGTATACACACATACACATATTTATCATCTATCTATGTATGTATGTATGCATCTATGTATCTATCTGATCCTCTTTTGGTCTGTCTCTTCCAGCCCAGCCTTCCCCTCCCCCTCTCCAGTGGTCCCTAGGCATGGGCACAGTCACTGGTGAGGGGATGGGACCTGTTATTACCAAGCTTTTACTGCACAGATGGAATGTAGGCCCAGGGAGAAGAGGGCTTGATGGGTTTTCCATCCTTTTCTGGGCTAGTTACAGTAAACCATTATGTACATACAGCCCTGTCTTATCTTTGGGTTGGATTCTCAGCAGTCCTGTGAGTGTAGGTAGGCCTCCATCTACAGTCTCCAGAGCCAGAATGACTGGGTGAATGCACTGATTTTACTATTTGTTGGGTCCATCTTTGTGCCTGTTTCCTTAAATAGGAAAACACTAGCATTGACTGCCTATGCTGGTTGTATGAAGTGAATGAGAATCCACGTGACTCCATGTGAGATGTCTAGAACTGGGCCTAGGGTGCAGTGGCCTATCAATAATTAATACCAGCTATCTTTCCAGTTATTATGGTTCAGCCATTAAGTTATCATACATTTACTGGGCTCCTAGATGTGCTGAGCTTGACGGTGCCGGTCCCTGGGCTAGGGCAGTGAGCAAGGCTGGCCCCTAGGAGCTCAATTTTATGGGGGAGACAGGCACCTAAGACCATACTTTCAAGACCAAAGGTATGGCGGGGTAAAGCATGGAGCACACCAGCCTGGGGATGGGAGGTCGGCATATTCGTGGAAGGCTTCCCAGAGGAGTTGGAAGTGGGGTACTTACCATAGGCTGGGTCTCATGCTAAGTGCTTTGCCATGGTGGGGTTTTTGTTTTGTTTTCTGAAGTACTAATGGTTACTTGTCTAAGGTCATGCAGCCAGTGAATGGTGAGATCAGGGTCAAATCTTGTCTTCTTTCTCCTGTGAGGGTATTCATGGTGGTAGTTATAGTAGATAGTGAGAGGAGGAATTAAGTAGACAAGAGACTTTATTTTTTGTGTGTGTGTGTGTGCCAGTCCTGGGCTTGAAGTCAGGGCTTAGGCACGGTCCTTGAGCTATTTTGCTCAAGGCTAGCTCTCTATCACATGAGCTATAGATCTACTTCCAGCTTTTTGGTGGTTAAGGACATGAGTCTCATGGGCTTTTCAGCCTGAACTGGCTTTGAACCTTGCTCCTCAGAACTCAGCCTCCTGGATAGCTAGAACAAGCGTGAGCCACTGGCACCCAGCAAGGAGGAGAGTCTCTTAAAGGAAATCCTGGCTTTACTACTGAGGGCCTGGGCCTGGTGTTTCCTGTGCATGTGTGTCAGAGAGACAGGATAAATACTACAGGGGTACTAGCACAGGCCCTGCCCTTGGCTACCTGGGTTCCAGCTCACTTACTACTAGTGCTAGTCACTGCATCTTGCTGCCTCAGTTTCCTTCTTTGTCAAATGGGGATGACAATAGCAAATACTCATTTAGTAATTCTAATTCTAAGGACTTTTTAACATTTATTTTTTCTAAGGACCTTTTGATTCTTATAGATTTTACATCTATTATTAATATTAATTAGATTAATATTAATATTAGTGTGTATGTATACCTATGTAATCTCAGAGATTAAAATACTTGAGAAGCAGAGGCAGGAAGCTTGCAAGTTTCACATAAGCATGAGCAAAGTTAGTGTGGCCCTATACCAAAAATAAAATACAAATAAAAGAGGCGTGTGGCTCAAGGGGCAGGGTACTTGCATGAAACCCTGGGTTCAATTCCTGGTAAAGGGTGGGGGGAGCAGTCAGCGAGAGGAATAGTTAATGTACTCAATACCACAGTTCCCTAAGGCCAAGGGCAGCATTCCTAAAACTAATGAACTTTTGAGAAGCCAGTGTGATCCAAGGTGTATTTCATGAATCAGTTCCTCTGGATGTTAGTATCTTTTTTTTTTTAAGGGCTCCCTGTTCAAATAAGCCTGGAAAACTCCTAATTAAACCACGTTCAACAGTTTTCTTCCTAGAGACTGCAACTCACTAAAATGAATAGCCAGCCTTGCAAATGTCAAGGCAGTTTGCAGTGTTTCCCAAATAACTGGGCCTGTAGGACGCCTGTGTGGGCGTGGCCTCTGTAAGACACTGGAAATTTGGGGGTCGGCAGGGGGGAGGGTGGAAAAGGAGAGCTCTGGCACTGTCCAGGCCAGGCTGTGGGCCTCTGAGTCAGAGCAGGCCTCCCAGGCCTCAGTCTACCTAGGTAACCGGAACAGCTGTACACAGGACGGGGGGCGGGGGGGGGGGGGGAATCCCTGTGTGGTCAAAACAGAATAGCCAGGACAAGTCCTCCCGCCCTATGCCCCGCGCATGCGCACGGCGCACTCGCTGTATTCACTCAAAGCCCTATGGGATGAAAATCACTGCTGTCCCAGTGCTTCAACTTCGAGTACGGGAAGAACACTCACACCCAGGCCCAGTGCAGCGACTTAGGCGCTGCTTTCCCTTCCCGCTCCTTGGCCTCTGGCCACCGAGGACATCACTGGGCCTCAGGCAAGGAAAGGTCGAGGGTGGGGTCGGAAAGGGCGGTCCAGCGGGTGGCCGCTGGGCCTCCCGCTAGCCCACAAGGCACCGGGAGCCGGCAGGGGCTGAGGCCTCTCTGCTCCGAGCCGGTTCTCTATGGCCACGCCGCCGCAGGGCAGCGTGGGAAGCGCCCCGCAGGAAGTTGGCCAGGCCCGCGCGGCCGGCACAGCCGGGGCCTTCGCTGAGTTGCCGCGGCCAGGCCTGCTCGCCGCCGCGCTCCGGCGGGACTCGTTAGCTCGCGCCTGGCCCGGGGGAGCACCGCGACTTGGCAAACAAGTGCGGCCTGCTGCGCCCTGACGAGGCCCCCGGGGAGGAAGGCAGCCCCGGGTCTCCGGGCCGCCGTGCGGACTCCGGGCTGGCGAGCGCCGGGCCTCGCGGGACCCCGGGGCGCCCGGGGCCGGCGCGCCGCCCCTCCGCGGCCGCGCGGGGGCGCCCGAGCCCACGGAACGAGCCAGCGGCGCGGCCACCGCGAGCGGGGAGCCAGGCCGGCCGCCGCACAGCTGCTCGGGCGGCGCACGGCTTCGATGTTCATTAGGTGGCACAAGTCTCTTTTTCTCAGTGACACAGTTCTCTTTTTGGTTATCTTTTTCAGTTCACCATGACTGTTGATCACCCCGTCGGTCATTCTCCTTCCTCCAGTGAACCAACCCCACCCACCCGCTCAGGTTACCGGCCTCGATTTTCGCGTGTGTTCTCGGTTCTAGTTTTAAACCCAGTTATTCTTCATCTCCCTGCCCCCCCCCCCCCCCCCCCGAAAACAAAATCACCTGGGATGTCAAAAACACCATCCACAGTTTGCACTTGCTCAGGGACCCTCAGTGGCCCCTGAGAAAGAGCTGGGGCCAGTCAGATCTGGTAGGAGCCCCAGATCATTGCTTACTAAGGCAGGCCTGTGCCTGTGTTGTTGCTTTCTGGCCTCAGCGGCCCCAGGTGTGGATCGACCCCTGCCTGTCTTCCTCTTTTGTCGTACTGCCAGTGTCTGCCTGGGCCCAGCAAGCCTTAATGCTACTCATTAGCCAATAGCTCATCCCAACACCCCTCTACCTACTGTGTGCCCGCTGTGGTGTCCGCTGCGTGCACTGTCAGGCTGAGTTGGCAAGGAATAGTATCGTACCCAATCAGTTCTGACTGCTTTTATAAAATATAGACTAGGTAACTTAAGCATTTATGTCTCCCAGTCCTGGTGGCTGAAAAGTTCACCTTCAAGGTGTTGACACTTTCATTGTCGGGTAAAAAAAGAGAAGTAACCCTTTTCATTTCTACCCTGGAATCCAGCTTAGTTAGGATCACATGATACTTGTCACCGACAAGCAGGGCTCTTGTATTGGGACTTCAGCTTGAGCTGGCAGATATATCAGCAGACATACAAGGATAGGGCAATGATTTGAGAGGGGGATCAGGCTGCTGATCAATAAAAGAGCAACAAGCGTTAATTGACCCCTCTTTTTTTTTTTTTTTTGGTAGGTGGGAGAGGTGGCTAAAGTTTGGTGACTGTCATTGGTTATGGTTTTAGAATATGTTTTATTTCCTATTTAAGAGCACTTTCTGGTCTTGAGGTTTTCAAGCTAATGGGTAACCCAGGTCACTCAGTGATTGCAGTTACTCATCATCTTGTATCAATAAATGAACTAGAGTTAGCCAAGTTAACTCAGCATTTTTGTCTTGGATAAAAACTTAAAATGCAGAGCCAAGTGGAATCTGAGCAAGGGGTAAGACAGCACGAAGACACAATACCGAGTCTTGTGTCCCATTTTAGTCACCCATCAGTTATCTGTAGGAGCTCCAGTGAAGTCCTTTTTAAAATTTTATTTTAGCTAACTGGTAGCATGACCCACACACCACAGATGTTCTCTAGTGAAGCCTGTGCGAAACTATGTATTGCTGAGCTGTGTGCACCAAAAAATAGTGATTTAAGGACAAATAGAATTTTGCTTTGACAGACTGACGCCAGAGTTGATTCTGGGGGCTTACTATGGACAATTCATGAGACAGGTATTTTTTCTTGGTGGCATTATTCTCCCTTGTCTTTCTTATTTGTCAATCTGAATCCCACTAATTTTAGCTTGGCTTTGAACCAAGAGCCTCAGATCTCAGCTTTCTGAGTAGCTAGGTTTATAGGTGTGAGCCACTGGTGATTGGTCGAAAGCATGCTTTTTAACCAGGAACTGGTTAAGGGCACAGAGATCATTTGCCTTGTGCTGGTCACTCCTTGTCTCAAATAGACTAGAGTAGGATAGGGAAGATTTTGCTGCTATATGGCCTCTATTTATGGATCTTCAATATTCTGTATTTTATGAAGATTTTCTATTTCCCTCTCAAATGTGCAGGCCACATTTGAACCCTACCTTGCCTGGATTACAGAAGAACTTACTCTGCTTTTTTTTTTTGGTAATACTAGAGACTGAACTCAGGGGCTCATGCTTGTAGGCAGGCAGTCATCCCTTGAACCACACCTCCTGTTCCTTTTTGTATTGGGTAGTTATTTTCCAGGTCTCACTTTATGCTAAAGCTGGCCTAGGCTTTGATCCTCCTGTGTCCCTGGGGATGATAGGCACATGTCCACTGTGCCCAGACACTGTGCTTTCCTCTGTAGTTAGGATGACAGGCACACGTCACCATGCTTAGCCATTGTGCTTCCCTGGTAGCTGGAAAACAGGCACACGCCACCATACTCAGCTGATTGAGTTGGAGGCTCATGAACTTTTATGCCCAGGCTGGCCTCTTAACAGCATTCCCAAGGACTCCAACTCCAAAGTAGCTAAGATTGCAGGCCTGAGATACTGTACCCAGCTCTTCCCCTTAAGTATCTGTTTCTTACTCAAGGTTGGTTGCTTCAAAGATCTCTTCTTGAGGCTGCACCTAGGATAGCTGCAGTGTCCTTAGGAAAGGCCTAGTATTGGAAGCTTGACATTGTGCAATTGGGGAATAGTATGATACAATGCATGACAACTGTTTGGTGGCTCCAAAGCAGGGATTTTTTTATAGGAGGAAGGTTAGGCAATACCATGTGTTCCTACCCTTCCTGGCCTGCCCTCTAAGATTGCATTCAACACTGTGACTTCTGACAGCTGCACTGAAATAAGCATATCCACACCGAGTGGCAAGAATAGCTTCTCTCTTCCTGAAGGGAGAGAGATGGTATTGGAACCAGGCTGCTGTCTATAGGTGGCACTGTCTGCCTGACTCCCCCATACCCTATTCTAAGAAAAACAAAGCTGCCAACAAACAAAATCCCTACAGTAGCCCTACCTTCAGGCCAGCCCATGATTATCCTATCTTTGTTTCCCAAGGCCTTAAAGTGGCCTACTGCTTGCTAACGTCCATGTCAGGGCAGGGAGCTAAAAAGCTGAGAAGCTGAGAAGGGAGGTTTGCTTCATGCTCAGAAAACGGTTTCAGAAGGCTTTGCAAAGCTAGTCTCATAGCTAGGCTATTAGGGAAACAAACGACATGGAAGTTGATATGGGTTCTACCTCTTTGCTGAGTATCTGATTCACCGTGGTTGTGGATAAGTCAGTTTTCCATCCTTATCAGAATCTTAGGTAAAATAATCATTAAGAGAGCGTTCAGTTCTTTAATGCCTCATGTTCCCATCTGGGCCTAGTAAGGTAGGAAGGAAAAAAAAATCTTTGGCCTGAGGAAGGCCTTTTGTAAGAAACTGAGTAAATGCCCTGGTGTGGGACAGAAGGGGTAGTGATTGGGAGGCTGGAAGATGGCCCAATGACCCTTGGTTCTCTCACGACTTTACAGAGGTGAAAGTGGGCCAAACACAGATGAGCTGGCTACAGTATCTGAGTTTGGTTAATGGATTCATAACCTGATGAGATATTGAGATGTGATGGCAACTTAGGAGGGGGACCTAGTTGAACAGGGAGTCATCAAAGGTGTGCTCTTGGGCTTATGCTTTGTCTTTCACCCTTTACTCTCTGCCTTTTCTTCTTCTAGAACTCAGGGTTTGGCACTATCCTTCAGCTTACTCTACCACTTGAACCACAGCTTCACTTCCAGCATTTTGGTGGCCAATTAGAGATAAGGGTCCCATGGATTTTCTTGCCCAGACTGGCTTTGAATCCTGATCACCAGCATCTCAGCCTCCTGAGTAGCTAATAGGTGTGAGCCGCTGGTGCCTAGCTGCTCCCTGCCTCTTTATCTGCCAAGAAATGCGCCCGCTGCCCCACCACATGCTCTTGCCACCATGTTCTGCTTCACCTTAGGCCCAAAACAATATAGGATAGCTGGGTAGGGACTTATGACACCGTGAGCTGCAACAAATCTTTTCTCTCGTTTATCTGAGGTATTTCATCACCATAACAAGAAGCTATGAAACACATCCTAGGAGCACCCTATGTGGGCTACAGGAAATGTTAGGAAGAGCTCAAGGGCAGCTTGCTATTAAGCTCATGGGCCAGGTATAAGGGAGCTTGCTAAAATAGTGAAACATGAAGTATGATTTGGACATGGCTGAGGCCCCCAGTCACCGTGGTCCTGGAGGCCATCAGGGGTTAGGACCGTTTGTCACCAATCCATATTCTGTTAGTTCCTGTAGTCCTCGGGCCCAAGTTCATCTCCGGGTGTCCTCTCTTGACCAGGGACTTACCCAGGGACAGTGTGAGCATCCCCAGATAAACTTCTGTCTCCTGAGGCTGTGGGTCTGCCTCCACTAATGATGTGCATGAGCTGATATAAGTACGGGTATGCCTTCCTTAATGGTGGAGCTGCATTCTAAGAAATTCCTATTAGGCAACTTCATTGTGTGAACATTACAGGGTATACTTGGACAGTCTATTATACATCTTGGCTATATGGAATATTACATAGTGTATTATTGCTGGTAATGAACAAAACACATGAGATTGAGTCAAGCATGAGGAAATGATAAAACTAAAACACAGGGTAAATACCAGATGCATGGGATTCTGGTCAGTATAACACTGATTACTGCTTACAGCAAGTAGGAGCATGCTGTAAAAGAACCATATAGGCTGGGGATGTAGCTTAGTGAGAGCACTTGTGTAGTATGTACAGTTCCCTGGGGATGGTCCCAGTACTGCAAAAAAAGAGACAACAGTGTAATAACTATATAAGTAGCAACATATTTGTTTATTATGATGGTAAAGGATCAGCACACGTCTGGATTTGCTATACCGTTATACAACTGACACTTATTTCACACAAGTGGTATGCTGTGCTTTGACATTACGATGCTACTAGGACAGGAAAGGTTAAGCTGTGTTGTAATCATTTGGGACCACTCTTGTACTGGTGGTCCCTGACAGACACGTTGCTATGCAGTGCATGGTCATATAGCGACACTCACCCCAGGACTGAGGGAGGAGTCAGTAGGATGGGGGTTGTTCTGGGCACCTGGATTCTTCTCTCTAGTGACAAATCCTGGCAGGCTTGCAGTCTTCCTCAGCTGCAGTGAGGAGAGCTGTGGGTGTCAGTTCACAGTCTAGTTCACAGGGGATTCTTGGGTCTCTGGTATTTACTCCCAAAAGTAGGCCTTGAGTGTTCAGCAGACTGCCAGTTTCTTACCTTCTCTTCTTTGCCAGACTTGGCATAAGCTCCCTGCACCACTCCTGGGAGTAGAGCCCTGCTGGGAGCCATTTCTGCCTCTGCCCTCTGTGGGTAGTTGGCAGGCCAAGGTTCCTTCTGGAGAAGCTCCAGCTTCTCTTGGCCAGTTCCTGCCACAGCTAATCTCCTCCCTGTGGCCATTCCTTGGCAGACAGACTACATGTGAAGTCTCTAGAGGAAGGTCTGCTTCCATCCTTGGCACAGCCTCCAGAATGCTCATCTTAGCACAGTGCCTGATCACCCACATAGTATCTCCCTTAAGTTCCTCTACTGTTTGCCAGGGGCTTCACAGTTCAGAATACTCTTTGAGATCTGATCTTATCATATGGAAAGGCCTTTGTTTCTTGGAGAACCCTTCCTCAGGCATGTGGCTGGAGAAGGTGGTTGGCTGGGAATCAGTCAGATCAGGAGAATCTGGAGCTTCCTTTGTCCCCTTGGCTGCTGGACTGGAAGCTAAGAGGGAAATTCACTTATGAGAGAAATAGCTTTGGTGTTGTTAGGAGTCAGGAGAAAGGTGGGATCCCTAGCATCACAAGGCTGCAGGGAGATAGTTTTACTTTAAAGTTGACACAGAAAACTATGTGAAGTGGCGCCCCCTAGAGAGAAATTTGGATATAGAGGGTGGGGCTGGAATCAGCCAGCAGATTTGAAAATTAGGTCTCTGTGTTATCCTGGGTGCAAATTTGGCAAAGTGCTGTGTCCCAAATATGGAGGTAAACTAAAGTTTAGAAGAGCTTGTGAACAAGCCATTCCTTCGTTGTAGTTGGAAGACAGTTGGCCAGCCAGACCATTTCAATGAGACTCAGTGATAACTGAGTCCCAGCTTTGCCTGGTGGGACCCAGGGCCGTGAACGGCTTTGTGATTTCACCAGCACTCTAGTCTGTCTGTTAGCTTTGGCCCTGCTAGGCCCTGTTAGGCCTCCCAGGATGGAACTGGGACCAGTGGAGTGATTGAACTTTGGGAAGCTGGGGTAGGCTGTGGAGCCACTTTTAAGAGACAGCCTGCCTTCCTGTCACTGGGGCCTCTATCTAAAGCTCCTGTGTTTCTTTCAGCAGAGTCTTGGGAAGAATTTCTTCTGGTGCAACTGATGTTCCCAATGTAGGAGAGGGAACAGTGGCTGTGGCTTGAGGTTACCTGTCAAGAGGCTGAGAGATGAGGTCCAGGTAGGTTCTATTATCCTGGCTGAGAGGAAGACTCTCGATCCAGAGGATCTTAAGGAGGGTGAATGTGTATACAGCTCACACAAATTGGCAAGATAGAGTTCTTTGTTAGTGATGATGAGCTCAAGTGAGACCCTTAATGCCTCTCCTTGGGCAGAATCCATCTCCTATTGGGTCTCCTTACAGACTCACCTTGTTGACTTCTATGGTCTTTCATGGTGAGGCAGCTAGCAGCCTTGGTCTGCTTTTGCCCGGGCTTAGGGAGTCATTTCTACCAGAGCTGCCCTCATGTGGCAGGCCCTGACGCACTTCCTATCCACTGCCTTCACTTTCAATGTGCATGCTCTGGTGTGTGCAAGTTTAGTGTAGGCATGGCCTGTTACTGCAGGACCTTAGGCAACTGAGTTTGCTCTGATCATGTTATAGCATTTCTACCCATACTAAAGCCTAAAATCCTCTAGCAAAGTGTTGTGTCTTAAATATTCATTTGGCAGGTCAGTGAAATGACTCAAATGGGGCTGGGCATGAAGGAGTTGTAGTAATTTGTGAACTCAGGCCTGGGAACATGAGCTACAACTCCCTAGAGGCAGATGATTCTGTGAAGCCAGTGCTATGTCCAGCCCTGTTATGGCTGCAGTGGGCACAACTAAAACTCTCTGTCATTTCAGTATCTGAAGTCTCTACTACCAGGAATGAAAAATCACATCCTGGGTCTATGGCTTGAGGGCTCTTGTGGGTGTGTGGGTACAAGGTGGTTTGTAACTCACACAATGATGAAACTCTATCTTCACTCCCATACCAAATGTCCAGGAAGATGTGGGCAGCGGTACTAGTCAGGAGGTACAGGGCATCTTCTTTGCCATGATCTTTTGCCAGGGTTAGAGAGGGAAATAAGACATGTCAAGTTGCTCTGAGCTGGGAGTCTTTGATTATATAAAAAACTTTCTGATGGGTCCAAAATGTGTTTTGGGGACTGGGAAGGTGGCTCAGTGGTATAGCACTTGCCTTGCATGCATGAGGCCCTGGGTTCGATTCCTCAGCACCACATAAGCAGAAAAAAAAAAGCCGGAAGTGGCGCTGTGGCTCAAGTGGTAGAGTGCTAGCCTTGAGCTGAAAAGCTGCGGGAGAGTGCCCAGGCCCAGAGTTCAGGCCCCATGACTGGACCCAAAAAAAAAAAAAAAAAGAGTCTCAAAATGTGTTTTGGTGCCTAAGATGATAATCCTGTTTCTTCTTTCAATGTGGACATCCCTGTCTGACTCTGGGATTGCCAGTCAACATGGACATCGTAGGGTAGAGAAGGCAGGCACCCATCCTCCTTTGAAGCGTCACTACCAAGAGCAGGAAAATGAGATGTGTGTGGGGGGAAATGTCTATTTTGTTTTTAAGTATCACATTTGAATTGCCATAACCCCACTCCGCCCACCTTCTACCCAGCTCTGCTTCCACCCACCCCCCAGCCCAGCTCCTCTGTAGCCTGTCTTGAAGACATCACTTGGCTCATCTTTGGCCACTGCAGGGACAGGAAACAATGTTGCCCATATGTTGGCCTCCGGCCTACTTGTTCTGGGGCTAGACTTGCACCAGAGCCAGCTACCTAGGCTGGTTCAAAGGGTAAACTCCGGGGCCACTCCTGAGGACAAGGAGTGATGGGTGAGGAATAAGCTGGTGGAAAACTGCAGTGTACCCCCCCCCCCCGCCCCCCTGACTGACAAACTAAACAGAGGCTGTTGGCCATCTTAAAGCTGGCACAAAAGTTGTCATCCTGCCAAGATTTCAAGAGATTCTTGGGGGGTAGTTCTTTATTCTACATTCTACCCTTTCCATTCTTTTAGTGAATATCCTACAATTTTCCACCTCTTTCTTAGCTAAGTATAGTATCAATCTTTCATTGTTACTCCCTTTTCTGGACCTTTTTTTTCAGAAATGAGTCATTTTAGGTTCATTTTACTTTTTGTCTTATACATTTCTCTTTTAAGAAGGGCTTTTTATTTATAAATTGGAATAGCAGAAAACCTGTAAAAATTAGCAGTGTACATAGTATTTCCATATATCCTTATCAGATTCCATATACACTGCTGTTACTATGTATGCTGTATCCTTCTATTCCTCCACATGTAGATGTGGATAGGATGTAGACAGCATGTTGTAGGCAGGACTCTGTTACCTCTAAATATTTTCTATTTATTTCCTAAAATATATTGATAATCCTTTATATAACCACCATAAATTATCAAAAGCGAGTAATGAAGACACACTACTATAATCTACAAACCTAGTTTAAAGTTTGTCAAGTGTTCTTTATGGCCAGAGGGGGATCTCTCTCTCTCTCTATATCTGTATATAACATAGATATATATTTCATTTAAATACACAAATAAAACCTATGTGGTCTAAGACGCCTGATAGAATCTGGAGTCAGACAATTAGCCATGCTGTTTATGAAGAGGCCTGGGGACACTGGTCACTGTGGGAGACCCCAGTTTCTGTATGGTCCCATGCACAGGAGGCCCACAGGTCAGCAAAAGGGAGGAGTTCTTGGCCGGGCCCTGGTGGCTCACCCTGTAATCCTAATTATTCAAGAGGCTGAGATCTGAGGATCACAGTTCAGATCCAGCCTGGGCAGGAAAGTCCGTGAGACTCTTATCTCCAATAAACCACTAGAAAACTGGAAGTGCCACTGTGGCTCAAGTGGTAGAGCGCTGGCCTTGAGCTGAAGAGGGCAGGGACAGTGCCCAGGCCCAGAGTTCAAGCACCATGTCCGACCAAAAAAAAAAAAAAAAAAAAAAAGGGAGGGGTTCTTGTGATTATGCCATCTGGGGAAAAGTGGTTGCAGAAAGCCAAAAAGAAGATATGCTTAGCAAAACACTGAGAATAATGGAAATGGTTTCAAAGAATCAGAAAACTGTTGGGAAATGAGGTTGAGAAAGGGCACTAAAGGAAAATGTATAGGGACATGGCAAAGAGGCCAGGGGGTAGATACAGAAATACAGAATGTAGGACAGTGGCCGGCACAAAGGCAGCAGAGGAGAGGGTGTTTCTCACAGAGAGCTTTGAGCAGCCCAATCTTCAGGTCAGGAGAACATCAGAGAGAAACCTCATTTCCTCAAGGAGGAAGTGCCTTTCCAGATGTTACCTTAACTTTCCTACCCTCATACGATGGCTTTGCTCATCCCACAGCCTTTGTTTCAATCACAGAAATATCTGTTCACAATGGGTGGATGGGGGGGGGGGCATAGATGACTCCATCCTTAAGGATGGCCTCAGTGAGAAACAAAGACATGCTGGGCACCATAAGTCCATCTGAGCAGCCAGACTTCCCAGCGTTAGTATGGCAAAGAGGGTGACACCAAAGACTGTGCCTTGGAATCCCTGGGAAGGATGCATGAGCCTAGGGGAGAGTGACCCCTAAGACCAGGTCAGATATTCAATTCTACTGGCTCCCCAATTCTGCAGCTTCTCAGACTCCCCATTATCAAGGTCTTTGTAAGCCCTACCTCATGTCACACAGCAGTCAGTCAGTATCATTTCCTAGGGAATTATGGCTGGAATTGTAATCTGTCAGGTGTTTATTTTTAAGCACAGAGATTCTCTATAAAAGGCAACAGTGTGATGACAATCTTTTGGGCTGTGAAGAAAGCCATCACAGAGAGAATGTCTAGCAAACACATATACCCTCTGATCCTATGAAGTGCATAAGTGCATGAGCCTTGTGGTCCCACTTTACTGCTTCCCAAGCAGAGGGCCCACAAACATATCTTAGCCTGAGACAGTCAGCAAACCACTCTGGTCACTGACTGTTTGCTGAGCTTTAGGATTAAGTGTTTTTCCCACAACTGTGTTTTCCATAACTCCCATTTCTCTATGACTGACAGGATCATGCCAGGTACCATTTGCTCATGCCTATAATCCTAGCTACTCTGGAGGCTGCAATATGAGGATCACAGTTCAAAGCCAGCCTGAGAAGGAAAGTCTGTGAGACTTTTATTTCCAACTAATCACCAAAAAGCTGCAAGTGGAGCCTCCCTCCCCCCTCCCCCCGAAAAAAAGACGGATCTAGGGAAGAGGGAAGGGTGTTACTGGAAATGGGTGTGTTCAGAGAATCAGTCTGCTGATGGGATGAAGACAGCAGACCTGACAGGATGTCAAGACACACTCCTCTGAGGGCCAATATGTATGTGAGCAGGCAACCCTGAGGGGCATTCCCAATAACCTAACTTTCATTCCTGCTCTCCCGAGGAGTAAGAACCTCTGCTGTGTGGCCAAGTTGAACAGTTGGGATCTGAAGTGTACGTGTGCATGCATGCATGTAGGGGTACAGTTTTTCATTTAACTTTTTTTTGGGGGGGGTCTGTGGTAATAACCCTGGGCAGTTAGTATTAGAGCTGAGTTATAGTACACCCAGTTGGCGTTTAATGAAGAACTGAGTTAATTTGTGTAGGAAAAAGCAACCACATAAGTTTTTCCAAGGAAATATCAGAGACATTGATAGTAGGAAATTAGTGGAGAAAATGAAGTTTTTTGGCTTATGTATCCTAACCCAGTTTTGATAAGCAAAAATCTCTCTAGATCTTGAAAAATTGATCTGAGAGCTACTTTTCTTTTGTGTTATTTGAGGGATTGTATTCACAATGATAAAACCTATGCAATTAAAGATCAATGTTCCTAGAAGCCCAGTATCTGAGATCCAACAGGGACATCATATATGGACACAAATGTTTATTATTATGTTGTATGAGTGTAAAAATGAGAAATGATGAAATCCATTCTAGTGTGGTAAGGTCAGGGGTTTCATTTCCAAAACTGGCAAAAGCATGAAAAAATCCATTAGGATATTGATGGGTACTGAGATGATCTAAAAGTCTGATAACATCAATTTGATGGGAAGAGATAAAGAAAAATGTTTGTTTGCCACTCACTGTGTGTGAGATTTTAGGTCAAATATTTTGCCCCTGTTTAAGCATTATTTATATACTTACTGTTCATTGTCATAAATACTACTATCTGCATTGAAAATGGATATGACATTATAAATTGTTACTCTATTTCTGGAATACTCAAAGTATGTGTATAAATTTTATTTGGAAATTTCCTGTCCTGTTTCTTACCAATGATCTCTGAAGGAGATTTATCCTTTGTACTTGGAACAAGTGTGGGCATGGGAAAATATGCCTCCCTTTCTTGCCTGTTTTCTGATTGCACAGACCTGGTTGCTTACTTCATCTGGAGGGTGGATGAAAAGAATGAAGAAAAGGGTCTATGAACTTGTACAACAGAGCCTCAGAATATACACTTTTCTTTTTTGGTTAGTCGTGGGGCCTGAACTCAGGGCCTGGGCACTGTCCCTCAGCTCTTCAGCTAGCATTCTACCACTCGAGCCATAGTGCCACTTCTGGCATTTTCTGCTTATATGTGGTGCTGAGGAATTGAACCCAGGGCCTCATGCATGCAAAGCAAGCACTCTACCACTGAGCCACCTTCCCAGCCCCAAAACATACACTTTTTTTTTTGTCGGTCGTGGGGCTTGAACTCTGGGCCTGGGCGCTGTCCCTCAGCTCTTCAGCTCAAGGCGAGCGCTCTACCACTTGAGCCACAGTGCCACTTCCGGTTTTCTGGTGGTTTATTGGAGATAGGAGTCTCACAGTCTCTCCTGCCCGGGCTGGCTTTGAACCGCGATCCTCAGATCTCAGCCTCCTGAGTAGCTAGGATTACAGGCGCCCGGCCAGAACATACACTTTTAAATACATTTTCCTCAGGTTCCCAAGGAGACCCAGGCCAGACCTGCTTATGAAGATGAGGGTCGTTTCCTCATGCACAGCAAACCTAATATGGGCATCTGAAACACACGTGCAAACAGAAAAAGGGGAAGTTTCATGGGAAACTGGGAAATACCATTCAAATATGTTATCACCCTATGTGCATATTTTAGATTGAAGTCTTAATTAATCTGACCCCCTAAGGACCATGAGGCCAGGTCTTTCCCACAACCCTGAGTTAACTGATCTCAAGCAGAATGAGAGCCAGAGTGAATGAGAGCAAGAGGAGGTGAGTACACCAGCAACAGAGAGAACACTAGGGTGGGGAGACGAAAGGCTTCCCACCTCCTATGCAAGCCACTATAAAACCACTGTAATCCTGCCTGAGGACATAGGAGCCCAGCCTGCAGGAAGTGGAGCTGTGGTGTGTTTACAAATAGTGCAGGATGTTGGGGTGTTGCATAGGAATAAGGACACCAAGATGAAAGGAGCTGCGCAAGGCAAACTGTACTTCTAAACCATCAGGCTAGCAAGCACAGAGCCGGCAGGCTGCTCCCTTTTAATCCCTAACCCAGCAGGCTCAGCCTCTCTGCTCACATTGGCTGAGCTCAGGTCCACAATCTGCAAAAGGATGTGGTTTTGACAGGGTGTAACAAAAACTCAAGAAGCTTCTAACTGGCTGTCTCAGTTAAAGTGCTCAGGGAAAGAAGGTATGTAAACCAAAGTGTAATTAACAAGGGCCAGGCCACACAGCCATAGCAGGAGCCCTTTAGGAAAACCACTCTCTCAAGATGAACGGAAAGGAAGCAAACTACTTTGATAGAAAAGATGCCTTTTTCCTCAACTGGTGCCAAGTGAGAGTGCTAACGTTGAGCAAAGCAGCTCAGAGACAGCGCCCGGCTCGAACTCATCAAACCCGAGGATCAGCACAGCGACGCAAGCAGGATTGCCCCTGGGGCTGAGCCGCGCAGTCCAGGGCTGGAACGCCGAGGTTTAGATTCTGAGGACGGAGGCTGTGTGCGCTCCCATGAACAGCTAAGAGCTAGGGCCTAGGCCTTCAGACCCACCTGCGCCCCGCGCGCCGGCCTGCCCAGCACCCCTCGCCCCCGGCCCACCCCGCGGGGCCCCCGACCCCCTCCCAGCCCTCGCTTCCTCCCACCCCCCTCATCCGCCCCTCACCTCCCGCGTTCTCCAGGACGGGCGAGGCCCGGGGCAAGGCGGAGCTCTTCCTCGTGACCAAACTCCAGCTGAGGAGGTCCCACGGCCACCTCTGGGTGACAAGGGGACCGGTGGCTGGGAAAAGGGATGGGAGGTGACGACCCGAGGCTCCGACACCCTTCTAAATCACACTTTCGCCGCCCGCCTGTAGGCCCACTACGGAAGCCGGGATGCTGAGAACCGGAAGCGGAAGTCTCCTGGGGAGGTGGGAGGGGCTCGTCCTCATGGGCGGGGCCAGCCCCCTTAGCGAAAGGCCAATCCACACACCGGTTTTGGCGTTCTCCTTGGAGGAGCTAGGCCGGATGTGTCACTAAGTATGGGGATTCCACCCCAAGCCCAGAGGCCTACCACAGTCGAGGCCTCACTGCCACACTCCAACTAGGTCCTTCCCAAGCAAGAGGAACCGGGCACAAACCTCAGTCCTTGGCTCTCTAGCCATCCACTTGAAACAACCTAAGTATCTTAAAGATGGGCTGACTTAGAGCTTGGGTAAATAAATGAATGGCCACATTTGTCGCATGTAGTACAAGGAGTTGTAAAATGATAGTAGGAAGTCTTCAGGTCTTGGTCACATGAAGGCTTGATGGGGAAAACTGGTAGGAGATGTTTTGTTAAAAGGTCTAAGTTAGTTCTGGTCCTAAGATCTAAAAAAGGAGAAGAGAGGTTGATTCTAGTACATTGAGAATGTATTCTCCAAGGACATTAGAAGGCAAAGTGAGATCCTGAGATAGGTTGCAGGAGCACTGGAAGGCTTTCTTCAGGCTCATCAGCAGAGATCTGCTCATTTTGTTCTTTACCACCTGCCTTAGGAGTGAGTAAAGAATTAGCACACTTTACTAACTGAATTTCATCACCATATTCATGTCTGTTTCAGAAGATTATGTTTGAGGCTGGTGAGCAAATTAGACATCTGTGCATAGACCTGCTTGTAGGGTCAAGATAAGGCCTGGACTGGTGTTTTTTTCTTGGATTGAGGTTACAGGCCTCTTTGAACTGTTCATAAATGTGAACAAAGAGCAGTGTTATGATTTGAATGTGTCACCAAAAAGTTGATGTGCTGGAAAAGTTCATTCCTGAATTCATACATTGATAGTATTTGGAGGTGGGATATTTAGGAAGTAATTAAGGTTAAATGAGGTCATAAGGGCCTCTCTGGGTTGAGATTACTGGCTTTGTAAGAAGAGTAAGAGAAACCTGAGTTGACAGCTACATTACTCTTGCTGTGTTATAATGCAGGAAGAAGGCTCTTAGCAGATGCTGATGCCTTGCTGTTGGATTCCAGAATCATGAGTTAAATAGTCCACTATCTGTCAATTTTCAGTCTGTGACATTCTAGTACGGCAACAGAAAACAGACTAAATGGCAAAACCCAGAGGCTCAAATCTTATTGGTTATTGCAGATGTGGAAGATAAAATCTGCAAATGAAACTGAGGACATATAAACCCAACTGAGGTTAATGTTGGAAAAATAGGTCATTAAAAAAAATCAGATGCCCTAAGAATTAGACTAAGATGTATTGAAAAAGCTGAAATGACATTGACTTGAACTATAGACCCTCTTGGCAAGTAGAGCCCAGAGAAAGCCTAGGATCTGTGTTCTTTGCCCAAACCAGGGTATGGGTAGTGGCTTGGAGGAGGCAACCAGTCCATCCCAGTGGTATGGGAAGAATATGTGGGAAAGGAAGCATTTGCGTGGGGAGTTTTAGGTTGAAGATATGTTAGACCAAAATCATTCTATTAGGAGACCACTGTTACAGGCAAATTCCCAAACACTGAGCTGATTGGCTTATTTTTCTAGCTCTAGTTAATAAAATTTCTTCTGCTATTCCATTCCCCAGACATGGCTTTGTCAGCTTCTGTAGTCTTTCCTCCTCTCTGGCTCTGCCTTTTATTTTTGCTGGTTCTGAGGCTTAAATTCTGGGATTGGGTGCTGACCCTGAGCTTCTTTTGCTCAGTTCTCTACCACTTGACCCACAGTACCTTATCTGGATCTTTTGAGTTTATTGGAGATAAGAGTCTTACAGAGGTTCCTGCCCTGGGCTGGCCTTGAACCATGATCCTCAGATCTCAACCTCTTGAGTAGCTAGGATTACAGGTGTAAGCCACCAGCAACCAGCTTGGCCCTACCTTTTTTGAATGTTGAATTATGTCTTTCCCTGACCCAAGACCTGACTGGCTGCCTACATTATTGACTCTAATGGAAGGGTAATTTCATCTAGTGCTTGGAAGAAGGTAATAGAAGCTGATTTGATTCTGCAGAAATAAAATCAGAAGAAAATATAATGATGAGCACAGTTGTAAGTTAGAGCTTTTAAGAGAATCTCATTAGAGAAAATATTTGATTCTCTAGTGAGGAATTCCAGTCATGTTCCTGAGTTTGCTTCACTTTTAAACCATAAGCTAGTTCATAGTACTTAAGAAGTAGGCTCTTTATCTCCAGTTTATAAAACAGTACCTGCAAAGTAGTTAAAATATGCTTGCTGCCTGGTGCCAGTGCATCATCCCTGTAATTCTAACTACTCAGGAGGCTGATATCTGAGGATTGCAGTTTGAAGACAGCCCAAGCAGAAAAGTCTGTGAGACTCTTACCTCCAATTAATCACAGAAAAAGCTGGATGTGGAGCTATGGTTCAAGTGGTAGAGCACTATCCTTGAGCAAAAGGAGCTCGGGGACAGCTACCAGGCCCAGAGTTCAAGCCCCAGGACTGGCAAAAAGCTTGCAAAATGACTGAGGCACTTAATAAATAAAAATACTATGATGCAGATTTTGCATTGCCTTCATATCTAAAAAAAAATTTTTTTTTGGGTCCGGTCCTGGGGCCTGAACTCTGGGCCTGGGTGCTGTCCCTCAGCTCTTCAGCTCAAGGCTAGTGCTCTACCACTTGAGCCACAGAGCCACTTCTGGCTTTTTTCTTTTTGCTTATGTGATGCTGGGGAATCCAACCCAGAGCCTCATGCATGCAAGGCAAGCCTCTACCACTGAGCCACCTTCCCAGCCCCCATATCTAAAATTTTTATACTGCACCTTTAAAGCATTTATTTTGAGGAAATAAAAGGGCATTTGTCTAACTATATACTTGAGGTGTATATATTTTCTGTCAATCTAAAACAAATTTGTGAAGCAAAGTTTTGCTGACTATTAGAAATTTAATACTCCAGATTATCAGAATATTGTCTGTTAACTAGTTCAGATTTTAAAAATAAAATGCTTCAGACTGTTAAAACTACATGTAGAAAAATCTTGTCTAATTGCAATTAAAAGGAAGTGTTAAAATAGTAAAATGAAAATAAAAGTAATACTTTCCAAAAAAAAAACCCACTATGAGTTGATTGCCAGTGGCTCACACCTAAATCCTAGCTACTCAGGAGGCTGAGATCTGAGTATCAAGGTTCAAAGCTAGCTCAAGCAGGAAAGTCCACGAGACTGTTACCTCCAATGAACCACCAAAAGGCTGGAAGTAGAAGTGTGGTTCAAGTGGTAGAGCACTAGACTTGAGCTAAAACACTCCAGGACAGTACCCAGACCCCAAGTGTGTGCACGTGTACCTGTGCGTACACGTGCACACACACAGACACACTTAGAAAACCAAACAGCCAAAACCCCTCCAAAACCCCACTATCAAATAAATGATAATTTCCAAAACCACACTCTACTTCATCCTCAAAATAATGACTCCCTCTTTCTAGTTTCAGTCCTTCCTAACCCTGATTTCATATGGCGTGACCATCAGGAGTGCCTTCCCTTAGGCTCAAATATGTGAACTGTACATGTCAAAGCCAGAGATTTTAAATCTCTGACTGTTATGTTTCTAGATGCATAATATTTTCCTCAATGGATTTATATTCATCTGTCTGTAGGAACATATGAAATAAGATCTTTTTACCTTAGTTAAAAGTATGTATATATTTTAATTAGCCTGTCATTCATTGAAGGCAGAAAAATTCTTTTATATTTACTACCTCTGTATGTTTTTTTGTTAAGAAACTCAGTTGACATTTATTTTGATAAATTACCTGATAATTTTTATGTAAGCTATGTATTTTTTCAGTAAGCTGGAAATTTTTTATTTTTTCTGTATATAGTAAAAATACTGTACAGAGGGGCTGGGAAGGTGGCTCAGTGGTAGAGTGCTTGCCTTGCATGTATGAGGCCCTGGGTTCAATTCTTCAGCATCACATAAGCAGAAAAAGCTGGAAGTGGCACTGTGGCTCAAGTGGTAGAGCACTAGCCTAGAGCTGAAGTGCTGAGGGACAGCGCCCAAACCCAGAGTTCAGGCCTCACGACCGGCAAAACAACAACAACAACAACCACCACCACCACCAACAAAAAACTGTACAGAGGGGCTACAGTTACATGAGTAAGGTAATGAGTATATTTCCTACTGAGCATTGTTACTTCCTCGTTTGTTTGTCCCCTACCATCCTTTCCCTCCTCACCTCTCCAACTCCTCCTTGCCCCCACCACCTAGGTTGTAAAGTTCATTTTCAACGAAGTATCTTGTACATCTCATTGTTACAATAGGTCAACATGCATTTTGTTATTTCCCTTCCTCTCTCCAAAAATGTATATACAAGATGCAGAGCACCTGAATCAAATACAGTGAAAACAGAGGTTATAACATGGGGAGAAAACATACAAAAGAAACAAAAAAAAATCACATGGTACATTATAAGTACATTAAAAACAACAGAAAGAAAGATAAAACCACTTGTGAAATTCAGCTGTTATACCAACATGATGGTTTTAAAAGGAATGGCTAGTAAGAGGTGAGTAGTTATAGGGCAACGCCCTCATTAAAGGGATGATGGATTTTTCTGTTGGTCGTAGGGCTTGAACTCAGGGCCTAGGTGCTGTCCCTGAGCTCTTTTTGCTCAAGGTCGTGCTCTACCACTTTGAGCCACAGTGTCACCTCTGGTTTTTGAGTGGTTAATTGGAAATGAGTCTCACAGGGGCTTTTCTGCTTGGTCTGGCTTTGAACCATGATCTTTAGATTTCAGCCTCCTGAGTAACTAGGTTTACAAGTGTGAACCACTGGTGTCTGGCAGGGATGAGGACTTTTGACCTAGTTTTTGACCAGCTTGCCTTTCCCCCTCTACCACTTTAGGTTTCAGCAAGAAGACTGATGTTAGGCAAGAGTTGACAGTGTCTTGGACTTAGGACTGTGAGAAATAAATTGCTATTGCTTATGAATTATCCACTTTTACATATCCTTTTATAACATAAAAACAGAATAAGACACCCAGTCTTTGTGAATAAGAAGTGAAGTCCTGATATATCTTTCCAGGTGTGGCTATTTTAAACCACAGATGTTATTTAATCCTTTACCTGCTGGGCCTTCCAGGCCTGCAAGGTCAGTCCATGTGGTCTTCCATTCCTTTCTTCCTTTTCTTTGTCATTGTTTTACTTGGGAACTGCTCATCTTCGTTGTCTGCATGAAGCAAACATCTCCCTGGAAACACAGGGCCATGTGCCTCTTCCTCTGCGTGCTGACCACAGAGGGCATCATCATCATCCACTCTGTGTTCCAGGATCTTGCTATCTTCTTGGATGTCCCTGGATGGCTGCATCACTCAGTTCTCTTCATCGGTTCCATCTTCATTTCTGAGTTGTGGATCTTGCTGACAATAGTGTTTGTTGAGTTTCGAGAGTACATTGTGTATCATAGATAAAAGTCTTTTGTCTCATGTGTGATTTACAAATATTTACCTGGGATGCTATCTTCCTATTTAGCTGCGATGACAGGCATGTGCCATCATACCCAGGTATTTGTTAAGATGAGGTCTTGTGCCAGGTGCTGGTGGCTTATACTTACAATAGCTACTCAGGAGGCTGAGATCTGAGGACTGTGGTTTGAAGTCAACCTGTTCAGGAAAGTCTGTGAAACTCTCATTTCCAGTAAACTCTCCCCCTCTCCCAAATTGAAAGTAGAGCTGTGGTTCATATGGTAGAGTCCTAGCCTGAAGCAAAAGAAGCTCAGGACAATTCCCTGACAATGGGTTTAAGTCCTAGGATCAGTGCATGCATGTGAATACCACACACACACACACAGACACACACACAGACACACACACACACACACACACACACACACACATCCTCCCCCACAAAACACCTACACACGTTGAGATCTTGTGAACTTTTTGCCTAAGCTAGCCTTGAACTGAAGACTTTTTTACTCAGCAAATAGTTGTTTTCTTTCACATGTAGAAACTTTTATTGTGATGTAATTCCATCTCAAATTGTCATATATTTGTGCATATATGTATATGCGTATATAGATATGTGCAAATATATCCTAAAGATTAAAACAAGGGTTTCACATTTGGTAGGCAAGTAACTATTTCACATATCCATGCAAACATTGCATTTACTGAAAATAATAGAATTTACTGAAAATAATACAAATGCAATCTAGGGATGGATCACACTACTAGATGTACTCCTCTCTAGAGAGGGAGTGGGGAGGGCCAGACTAAAGAAGTGTAATGACTTGACCCAAGTGCATTACTTCTGAGGTCCCTTGTGTATTAGCTGACTCTGCCATCTTTAGATAAATAACCTGAAATCTCTGGCTTCTGATGTTCATTGCTCAGTGTCCTTTGTGACTCATCCCATTCTAAACCATTAGGACTCCTTTTGAGGAAGGTGAGTTACTGCTTTCTTACTGTGGAATGAAATTTCCAGAGGAAGATTAGATGTTGTGAGGTAGCCTAGGGTAGATGGTTGAACCTATTAGGACTTGGGTGTGGAGTTAAGTGGGTAGAATGGGAGTGAAAGAGCAGGTGTGTGCTGGAGCCACTTGGTTACAGTTTTTGAGAGTTGATTGTGTACATTTTCCCAGCTCTACATAGAGGGACATTATATAGGTAGCTTGAAAGTGGACAAGACAAGTATTTTCATGTAAACAACTGCTAAACATTATAAGTCTTCCCTCCTTCCCTCCCTCTCTACCAGTTTATATATTTTTATTTTTTATTTTATTTTATTTTTTTTGGGTCCGGTTGTGGGGCCTGAACTCTGGGCCTGGGCGCTGTCCCTCAGTTCTTCAGCTCAAGGCTAGCGCTCTACCACTTGAACAACAATGCCATTTCCGGCTTTTTTCTTTTTGCATATGTGGTGCTGAGGAATCGAACCCAGGGCCTCATGCATGCAAGGCAAGTGCTCTACCACTGAGCCACCTTCCCAGCCCTTACATATTTTTAAAATGGTATCTTTTTAATGGATGGTGATGTAATTCAGTAGGAGAACATTGGCCCAGCAAAAATAAAATTGTATATGTTCATAAATTTATTTTTAATTTTTAAATTTTTTGTTGGTTGTGGGGCTAAAACTCAGGGCCTGGGTGCTGTCCCTGATCTCTTTTGCTCAAGGCTAGTGCTCTACCACTTTGATCCACAGTGCCACTTCCAATTTTTTGGTTGTTAACTGGAGATAAGAATCTCATGGACTTTCCTGCCTGGACTGGCTTTGAACTGCGATCCTCAGATCTCAGCCTCCTGAGTAGCTAAGATTACAGGTGTGAGCCACCAGCACCCAGCCACAATCTTATTTTTAATTGACAATGACTATAGATTTGTGGGGGTACAAGATGGTGTTTGAATTTGATTATACATTATGGAATGATTAAATCAAGCTAATTAGTATATCCATCACTTCACATACTTAACTTTTTTAATGTGAGAACTTTGAAAATCTACTTTCTGAGTAATTTTGATATACCATTATAATATTATTATTACATTGTTAATAATAGCCATATTATATTGTATATCTTAAATATTAATTTTCTCATTTAGCCCAAACTAAGCAACTTGTTGACAAACATATGTATTTTTCCTTTTCTCTCCAGCCCCAGAAACCACTCTGATGGTTTCTAACTCTGTAAGCTCAAGCTCTCTAGATTCCACATATAAGAGATTATACAGTATCTTTCTGTGCTGGGCTTATTTGGATATGAATGCATTTTCAAGTCTCTTACAAATATGAACCATAAGAATTCTTTCTTTTTTTCATAAGAATTATTTCTATTGGCCTCCCATATGAAACTCCCATATGAAAATAGTTTTATTTTCATTAGCTGCATATATGTTTATTTTATTTAGGGGACTGAGACTTTATTCAGAAAACAAACCATATTTGATTTACCTTTATATAGCACACTTGATGGGGTAGAATCTTTAGATTGGGGTAGAATCAGACAGATGTGAAAATCCCCTAAGGCATACATGAAACTCTTCAGAGTGTAATCTGGACTTTCTTCTATGACTAGGAGGTGAGGTTTCCAGGTGGCTAGCTTCACACATGACTACTTTAAATCACACTGGAATTAGCCACCCAGTCTTCCGGTTGCTAGGCATCCCTGGCTTAGAGGACCAGCACATCTGGATTTCCATCCCCTTCTTCATTTCCTATGTCACTGCTCTGTTTGGGAATGGCTTACTCATCTTTACTATCCTCACCAAGCGAAGTCTCCATGGACCCATGTACCTCTTCCTCTGCATGCTGGCGGGAGCAGACATTGTGCTCTCCACAACCACAGTGCCACAAGCTTTGGCCATCTTCTGGTTCCGTGCTGGGGAGATCTCCCTGGATCTCTGCATCACTCAGCTCTTCTTCCTCCATTCCACTTTTGTCTCTGAGTCAGGGATCTTGTTGGTGATGGCATTTGACCGCTACATTGCTATATGCTACCCGCTGAGGTACACCACTATTCTTACAAACTCCTTCATTGGAAAAGTTGGTGTGACTATCTTTCTGAGGAGTTACGGTACCATTTTCCCTATAATATTTTTAGCGAGGAGACTGACATTCTGCAAAAGTACTACCCTCCCAAACACGGGTTGTAAGCACATCGTCCTGGCTCATGCCTCCTGTGATGACATCCGCATAAACATCTGGTATGGGTTCTTTGTCCTCATGTCAACAGTGGTCTTAGATATTGTGCTAGTTTTTATCTCCTATGTGCTTATTCTCCGTACTGTCTTCCGCATGCCATCCCAAGATGCCCGCCACAAAGCTCTTAATACTTGTGGCTCTCACGTCTGCGTCATCATCCTTTTTTACGGGCCTGGCATTTTTACCACCCTTACTCAGAGATTTGGACGCCACATCACACCCCATGTTCACGTCCTCTTGGCTGATGTCTGCATTCTGTTTCCACCTATGCTGAATCCCATCATTTATGGGGTCAAGACCAAACAGATCCGGGACCAGGTGGCTCATATGTTGTTTCTAAAACCGAAGTGACTGATGTTGGGCGCTGGCATTCTTTTTGGCTGAGCCATTTTCTCCGTGTCTGAGGTAAGCTTAAATATCAGCATAAGGCAGCAGGTAAGCTATCAGTCGAATTACTGTCAATGTTGTGTCCCAAGTAGTTTCATCAATGAACTTTTAGAGCATATTGATTCCAAAGCCTCTAATCAGACACCAAATATCAGTGTCTTTGGGGTTTTAGTTTCCTTTTATTCTGCCCATAAATCTTTGCTGCCTCTGTAACCTTGAAGTAAATAATCGGATGACAGGAAGCCATGTCATGATTGCACTCATGACCTGACATGTTGAACTGAAACCCCTTTGTACAACTACTTAAAGATAATAATAATGGTAATAGAAAACAGTTAACCTGTTTATATAGTTCAAGAAATACCATATATTTTATGTACCTTCAATTTGTAGGTCACTGTTTTCTGCTCAGCTTCTATATATTATATTCTAGTTGGAATAAACAAATAGTTAACTTCAAAAAGAAAACAAATATTATATTATTATGACTCTGCCAAGTACAGGTTCATTGAGATGTGTGGGTAAAAACCAAGTGAAGCCAAGCAAGGTGGTTCATGCCTAGAATCCATAGCCACTTGAGAGAAAGTATAAATCTCAATCCAGCCCAGCCAAAAATTGAGACCCCCCACTCAAAAAATAACAAAAGCAGGAAGGGCTGGAAGCCTAGCTCAGTAATAGAGCACCTACCTAGTAAGCATGAGGCCCTGAGTTCAAACCCCAAAAACAAATGGAGTGGAATCAACAGGAGAGGACCAGAAACTCAAATCTACAAAAGTAAAAGACATACATGATGCTTTACTATAAGATGAAGAGTATAAATGAAGTGACAGTAAGTAAAGATGGATTTAAGAATTATTCCTAATTTTTTGTTATGCTATTATACTGGAGAAAGAGTACCATGACAGGATAGGAATGAACTATAAAGAATAAAACCTTCATGTGTGGAGGACAAAGAGAAGAATGTTTTATGCTTGATCAGATGGATCAATGCGTAAAACACACTGGGAAAGGATAGTTCTGCAATTGCCAGGAAAGTAACTGTACAAAGGGGTTTCAGTTCAACATGTCAGTCATGAGTACAATGCATCTTGATCAATGCCACCCCTTCATCATTCTCCCCACATCTATCTCAGCCCCATCCATTCTCTCAAGTTGCCTGGTTTCATTTTCTAAAGTAGGGCATGGTTTTCACTAAAGATCTATTCATCTTCACATTGCAAAATGAACAGTCAGAATCCATCTTCCCCTGAATTATAACTAAACTTTTTCCTTTGAATGTATTTCTTCTTCTAGAAGCCTTTAATTTATCAAAGATAATTCTTTTCTTCAAATTGTTTGGGTTTCTCCTCATTGTCTTCCGTGCTGTTTTGGCTTTCTCCTTACATTTCCAGCCCCCCTCATATTGGGTATCTATTTTTTTTTTTTTTTTTTGGGTCCGATCGTGGGGCCTGAACTCTGGGCCTGAGCACTGTCCCTCAGCTCTTCAGCTCAAGGCTAGCACTCTACCACTTGAGCCACAGCACCACTTCCAGCTTTTTTCTTTTTGCTTATGTGGTGCTGAGGAATCGAACCTAGGGCCTCATGCATGCAAGGCAAGCGCTCTACCACTGAGCCACCTTCCCAGCCCCTGGGTATCTATTTTATCATCTCATTTTAACAATGATATCAGAACATAACACAGTGTGGAATCCATCATTTTAAAGTATGTGACAGTGATTTTTTTTAGTCTTTTATAATATTGTAAAAGCACCACTATCATCTGATCCAGGTCCATCCCATTATCCAGTTCTCTCAATTATTCTATATTTTAGGATGCTAGCATTGAAATGGGAATCAAAACAGCTTAATGTTCTAGTCACAGTGTCCTAGCCACACTACACTGGTGTAAGGGCTATCGTCCTTCCAAGGATTTAAAGTTTTGATTTTTGTCTGTGGCCTTATTTTTCCTCCTCCTCCTCCTGCCTTATTCTGCTTGTATTGTCCTTGTCTCCTGGTTATGCCTTTTTTAAAAAAAAGTTTTTGCATTTTATTTTTTATCTGTAAGTTGTTGTTCAAATAGGTTTCAACATGTCAATCTCTGAGAGGAGGATGGGTGAGGTTGGGAGAGAGGGGGAGCACGATGCATTGCACTCATCAATGGAGCCATGCAGTCAGATCGCTGCCCTCCTGTCAATGTTCACTCCTTGCTTTTCATATCAGTGTTTCTCTCTCGCTCTCTTTTTGGTCCATTGTGGGCCCTGAACTCTGGGCCTGGGCACTGTCTCTGTGCTCTTCAGCTCAAGATTAGAGCTCTACCACTTGAGCCACAGCATCATTTCTGGCTTTTTCTGCTTATTGTCATGTTGAGGATTTGAACCCAGGGCCTCATGCATGCAAAGTGTTTCTCATTTTAAAATGAGTTCACTGCTTATGCTTTTTATTCTGTTTGTCTTAGCCTTTAAAATGGAAATTCATTAGGTTAATAACATCTTTTCCTTAAAAATACTTTATAAATTAGTATTGTAATTCCAGATAGTCATTCCCATGAAACATGATTAATATTTAGAATATAGTTGTAAGCTTTTCTTTATCTACTGACATATCACATAATGATATTTATTTCTTAAGAATTTTTTATTAACGTATACTGATAGTGCAAAGAAAAAGCTGTCACCATGATATTTGCAATCATGCTTATAATGTAATTTGGTCACATTTCTCCCCTTTAGTACTACTACTAGTCTTCTCCTTCCTCTTGCCCTTTTTACCTTCCCAGTAGTCCACTTCTGACTTTCCCCTGTTTTAAATTCATTTATTTATTTAATCACTTATGTGTTTATTGTTTGAGCTTGAACTCAAGGCCTTTTGCTTGCTAGACAAGTAAGTGCTCTACGACTTAAGATATGTTTAAAGCCATTTTTTCTTTATGTTTTCAGATAGGATTTTTGTACTTTTTGTCTGGGACAATCTTGGCCTTCCATCTTCCTACTTCCATCTGGAGATTATAGGTATGTGTTATAATATACCATGTCTGATAAGATGGAGCCTCTCTGGTTTTTGCTCAGGCTGGCCTTCAACAATGATATTCCCAATCACTGTCTCCCAAGTAGCTGAGATTGCAGGAATAAGTTTTTATTTAATGTAATATAGCAATAATTTTCTTTGGCATGCAGAATTCTTCACAGTTATTTGAAACTTGATATTTATTTGATATCCAAAGAAATGTAACTCAGGATATAAGAAAGGCACTGCATACCCATGTTTGTTGCAGCATAGCAGTCAAGCAGTGGAAACAGCCCAGATGCTCTACAACTGATGAATGGATCAAGATGTGGTACATCTACACCATGACAGTGGCCAGACATAAAAGAATAGCAACATGTCATTTTCAAGAACGTAGATGGGTCTAGAGGCCAGTAATGTATAATATACAATAATACTATTATATAAAATTACACTATGCAATTCATATGCTCAATCTGATTAAAGCATGGTATATGCATGTGTGTGATATCATGGTGAATCCTCTTTGAAAAATGAACATGCATTTTTTTACGTGACCTTTTATTTTTTAACTTATCTTAAATCGTTAAGTAGTTGGGCAAAGGAGTTGCCACTTAACAAAGCAGTTTATGAATGTCATATATCTTGGTCAATGTTAACCCCTTTCATCATTCTTACCCAAACATGCATTTGTAACAAAAATGTTAGATGTGGAAAACATGTCCTGTTGGATGTGGTGCTAGGTGTGGTGCAGGGAGAGAGGGCGAACCAAAAGAGAGAAAGAGGAAGAATAAGATCAAAATACTTTATGTGTGTTTGTGATAATGGAGCAATGAAGCTGGTTGAGATTGGTTTGGGCCGGGGCATAGATGAGGAAGAGTGACAGATCAAAGTACATCACATGCACATATGGACATGTAAAAATGAAATGCCCTGTACAATGAATTGATGTTAATGAAAAAGAACTTTCTTTGGTGTGCAAAATACTTCACATAAATATGATGCTTCAGGGGGCTGGGAAGGTGGCTCAGTGGTAGAATGCTTGCCTTGCATGCATGAGGCCCTGGGTTCAATTCCTCAGCACCACATAAGCAGAAAAAAAAAGCCAGAAGTGGTGTTGTGGCTCAAGTGGTAGAGTGCTAGCCTTGAGCTGAAGAGCTGAGGGACAGCGCATAGGCCCAGAGTTCAGGCCCCACAACCAGACCCCCCCCCCCCCCAAAAAAAATGATGCTTCATTCAGTATTGCATGATATATTTTATGTGATAATATATTCTAAAATATGTCTTCTATTTAGCCCAATACTAAATTCTTGTTGATGCTTTTCAAATGGTTGCTAGTATCAATAACGTTATGGTAAAAACAATTGCCCTAAACATTTATCTCTGTTTTCCACTTTTTTTTTTTTTGGCATAGGTGCTTTTCTCAAAAGTAAAAAAGTGTATTTCATTTATTTCTGGCCAGAATAAATGTGAACAAAGTGTTAAGAAAGTTCACATTAGCCAGGAGCTGGTGGCTCATGCCTGTAATCCTAGCCACTCAGGAGGCTGAAATCTGAGGGTCAAGGTTTGAAGCCATCCTGGGCAGAAAAGTCCCCGTGACACTCTTATCTTCAATTAACTACTCAAAATCTTGAGCTGTAGCTCAAGTGGTAGAGCACTAGCCTTGAGCACAGAGAGGCACAGGGACAGCACCTACGCCCTGAGTTCAAGCCCAACAACCAACAAAAAAGAAAAAAAGAGGGCTGGGAATGTGGGTTAGTGGTAGAGTGCTTGCTTAGCATGCATGAAGCCCTGGGTTAAATTCCTCAGTACCACATAAACAGAAAAGCTTGAAAGTGGTGCTGTGTCTCAAGTGATAGAGTGCTAGCCTTGAGTGAAAGAAGCTCAGGAACACTGTCCAGGCCCTGAGTTCAAGCCCCAGGTCTGGCAAAAAAAAAAAAGAAAAAGAAAAAGAAAGTATGTGTTATAAATACTAAAATCATGTTTTTCATAGATGCTGAGAACAATCCTAGCTACTGAAAGTGGAGATCTGAAGATTGCAGTTTGAAGTCAGCTTGGGCAGGAAAGCTTGTGAAACTCTTATCTCCAATGAACTACCAAAAAGGCTCTAAGTGGGGCTGTGGCTCAAATGGTAGTGAGCTAGCCTTGAGCTAAAAAAGCTCAGGGATGGCGCCCAGGCCTTGAGTTCAAGCCCTAGGACTGACACATACAAAAACTGCAGATTTGTGAAGATAAAAATCGTTGAAATGACAGTGCAGATTATGTCAGTCAGTAAAGCTTCATGGATGAGAGTGTTATAGAACTTAGTTTTACCGGATTGTTGCCAACCACCAATAGCTCCTAAGCTTGCTGTAGCTTCCCTGTGATGGCCCATACTGGTTGTTGGAATTCTCCTAAAGGCTAAAAATTGAGATGATTATATTCTTCCCTGCTTTTCACATTCTAAGAAGCTCTCATAGGGAGCCAAGCAGTGCTCTGTCCACCCTGTGTGAAGCTGGCTACAAACCGGTCCTATTTTGACAGTTAATGATCTGTTGACAGAGTAAGAAGTTGTTTCTAATGGGCCTACTTCATCTTTGCATATTATTTTATTGTAGAAGTAGGATAAAATTATGTTCCATGATCTTGGTCCCTCATAATTTTCAACTGACATAAATAGTATATATTTATAAGATAATAATAACATTTGGAGGAAGAAGGTGAAGGATGCATTCATGAATTCATTGTATATACCTCAAAATTTACTTAATTAAGTAAATTAAACTGGGTGCTAATTGCTCATGTCTATAATCCTAGCTATTCAGGAGGCTGAGAGCTGAGAATTGTGGTTCAAAGCCAGCCAAGGCAGGAAAGTCCATGATACTCTTATCTCTAATTAGCCACCAGAAAACCATAAGTGGTGCTGTGGGCTCAAAATGGTAGAGTGCTATCCTTGAGCAAAAAGAGCTCAGGGACAGAGCTCAGGCCCCATGTTCAAGCACCACCATCACCACCACCACCACCACCACCACCAACAACAACAATAACAAAAGAAAAGTAAGGGAAGGGGTGGGTTGAAGGGAGTGAGAATGTTGAAGGAGGTGGTAACACTGATCAAGATGCATTGTATTCATAAACTGCTTTGTTAAATAGCACCTCCTTTGTACAACTACTTAAAATAATGAATATTAATAAAACCAACACGAAATATATAAACATATACATACACACACACACACACACACACACACACACACACACACACACAGAGTCTCCATATTAGGCTGTGCTTTTCTGTGATTTGCTCCCCAGAGGGCATTCAAAGCATTTAGCTCTCTTTACACACCAGACCACACACTTTTTCTTGCCCAAGACAAGACAGACACTATGTGAACCTCAACTTTGCCTTAAGAACCTTCCAAGACTTGTAGAAAATGCTTGTTTTTCTTTTAATATCTAATTTTCATGTCATCTCCTCTGTGACCCTCTCTTGAGCCCTAAGTCCTTTTCAATATTTTCAACTTGAAACTTCCTTCATGAGAAAAATAGCCTGTGGTCCACATTTCATGTTGTCATTTGACAAAAATCTATGGGTTTGTTTTTGTAGAAAATAGAAATTTTCAAAAGAAAAATCTGGAATGAACTCAGCAACCCATAATCCTATAACACAATTTTGTGATCACAACTTTCTTATAGATGTACATTTGTCTTTAGATTTATTTATCTATGTCTACATGTTTCTGTATGTATAACTGTATCTAGTTCTGTACTTTATCTCCATTTATATTAATTCCTCCATCTGTTTGGAAATACTATCATATACTATAAAAGATCTGTAACTTAATGTTCCTTTCCTCTTAAAATGATTTTCAGGTTTCTAGTTTAATTTATTCTCTTAATCCTATTGTAAATGGAATTTTTCTTGCTTTCTTTTTCAGATACTTCATTGTTACCTACATAGAAATGCTACCAATTTTTTAAGTGGACTTTATATCCTACAACTTTTCTGAATTTATCATTTTGGTGTAGTCTTTTAGTGTTTTTCTATATTTAATATAAAGACATCTGCAAACAAAGACTACTTATTTCTTTTCTAGTTGTATGTATTTTTTTCTGTTTTCTCATCTAATTGCTCTGGCTAGGACCTGCAGTACTATGCTGAATAGAAGTGTGGTGCAAATGGGCATTCCTGCCTTGTTCCTAAACTGAAAGGAAAAGTTTTCAGCATTTTACTACTGAATATTATGTTAATTATAAGCAGCAATCACACCAACTTCTGTGTATATTGCCCCAAAGAAACACAATAGCTCAAAGAGAGCTACACTTCCATGTTTACTATACTGCTATCCACAATAACCAAGACATAAAAAGTATTCATAAGTGAATGAATAGATAAAATTACCCAGACATGTACAATAGAATATTATTCAACCATAAAAATTGAGCTATTTGTAGCAACATAAACTTAGTGTTGAGGGCATTATTCGAGTGAAATAACTTACAGAAAGAAAGATGAATATTATAGGATCTCAAGTAGTTATGGAATCTAAAGGAGTAAAACTCAGAACAAAGAGCAGAATGGTGGCTATGTGAGGATGGGAGAAATGAGATGTTAGTTAAAACATACACACTTCAGAGCTATAAGATAATAAGTTCTGGGGAGCGAACGTACAGCACGGTAACCATAGTAACAACACTGATTTTATACTTGAGCTATGCTAAGTGAGTCTTTATCTTACCCCTAAACACAATAAAAAATTTAAATATCGATATGATACACGATTGCCAATCATTTCACAATTTGTGTGTTCCAAATCATTATGTTATAACTTTAACTTAAAACCTATCCATCAATTATACCTCAACAAAGCTGGAGAAAACACTGGATTTAAAAAAAAAATCCCATAGAATCTGTAAACTTCTAGCAAGACTGAGAAAGGTAAATGCAAGTCACTTATATATGTCAATGAACACCTCGGCTGATTGAATAATTTGCCTATTGAGAAACGTGTCAATTGTGAGAAAGGCACATTCTAGAGGAACAGATGAAATAGAATCCAATTTGAAGGAGATACTGACACACAAAACAGAGCAGACGATACATAGTAATTTGTAAAGGGATACAGGCATAGAATATACGTGTGTCAAAAGGATGCAACTTTTTTTTAAATTGTGAAAATACCTACAGAGGGGTTACAATTACATGAGCAAGGTAATGAGTACATTTCTTATTAAGCATTGTTGCCTCCTCCTTTGTTTCCCCTTCTCATCCCTTCCCATCTCCCCGCCACCCCCCTCCACCAAGACAGAGAAACTTTTGTTGTGTGCTTGATTATTAATCATAGACAGTGTGCCTGGAACTAGATTTTTGTCACTGCTTCTATAGTGACAAAAATATTTTAGGCACAAGACAGTTTTACACAGGTTGCTAAAATAACATACCAAGAGAACATACTCATATAAAAAAGTCTATGGGAACGCAAAGGTAAGTGCCATTTGTTCTGTTTGGTTTTATGATCTTGTTGGATGTAGGTGAACAAAGTGAGGAATGGGGGTAAAGTACTCTGAGAGATTAAGAAAAGACATATTTCATGCATTAAAGCAGTTGTGTGATTGTGTGGTTGACCACATTACATTATGCAATGGTAAAAGGACAGAAACAAAAGTGCACCAGCTAGGATTACAAACAGAGGAGCAAGGACATTATCCAGAAAGGAAATGGGCAACCGCTGTGGATACTTCAGGTCTTGGACAGCATGAAGTGGATGTTTTTATAGTGGTAAAGGAGAATAGGTGAGAGGAGATAAATAATTAATTAATTAATTTTTATTTTTATCGGTCCTGGGGGCTGAACTCTGGGCCTGGGCACTGTCCCTCAACTCTTCAGCTCGAGGCTAGCACCCTCTCATGTGAGCCACAGTGAGAAATAATTTTAAAGGAATGTGTAGTCCTTTCCTTGCTAGAATCAATATGGGATTGACACATTCATCTTTCTTACAGTGAAATAAAATTCATAAAACAATTTTTCTCTTTCTTTTTTTTTTTTTTTGTTGGTTGTGGGGCTTGAACTCTGGGCTTGGGCGCTGTCCCTGCACTCTTCAGCTTAAGACGAATGCTCTACTACTTGAGCCACAGAACCACTTCTGGTTTTCTAGTGGTTTATTGGAGATAAGAGTCTTACAGACTTTCCTACCCAGGCTGGCTTTGAGCCGTGATCCTCAGACCTCAGTCTCCTGAGTAGCTAGGATTACAGGCGTGAGCCACCGGCGCCCGGCTTCATAAAAAAATTTTTAAAATCATCTCTGTATCAGGCACAGATATAAAAAACATGTCACGTAGGAAAGAAGAAGTAAAACTCTCTCTCTTTGCAGATGACATGATCTTGTATTTAAAGCATCCCATAGACTCCACTCCCAAATTACTCAAGCTAATTCAAAACTTTGGCAATGTAGCAGGGTATAAAGTTAACCTTAAAAAATCAATGGCTTTTCTGTATGCCAACAATGAGAAAAGTGTGGCTGAAATTAGGAAAGCAACTTCATTCGTAATAGCCCCACAAAAAATAAAATACCTAGGAATTAACTTAACCAAAGAAGTGAAGGACCTCTATGATGAAAACTTTAAAATCTTGAAAAAGGAAATCAAAACAGAACTTAGAAAGTGGCAAAAACTCCCATGCTCCTGGATTGGAAAGATCAACAATGTGAATGGCCATACTTCCCAAGGCTATCTACAAATTCAATGCGATACCTATCAAAATTCCAAGCTCATTCTTCAAGGAAATAGAAGAGGCAATCCAAAAATTCATATGGAACAATAAAAGACCCCGAATAGCCAAAACAATCCTCAACAGAAAGAACACTGCTGGAGGAATATCAATACCAAATTTCAAACTCTACTATGAAGCCATAGTAATCAAAACAGCTTGGTACTGGCACAAGAACAGACCTCAGGACCAATGGAATAGAATTGAAAACCCAGAAATGAACCTACAGACCTATAGCCATCTAATCTTTGATAAGGGAGCTAAAAAAATAGAATGGAAGAAAGACAGCCTCTTCAGTAAATGGTGTTGGCAAAATTGGTTAACGACTTGTAGAAAACTAAAGCTAGATCCTTATATATCACCCTGCACCAGAATCAACTCCAAATGGATCAGAGACCTCGGAGTCAAAGCAGACACTCTGAAAACATTACAGGATGGAATAGGAGAAACCCTAGGTCTTGTTGGCACAGGCCAAAATTTTCTTAATAGAAACCCAGAAACACAACAAATCAAAGTAAGGTTGGACAAATGGGATTGCATGAAACAGCAGAGCTTCTGCATGGCAAAGGACATAGCTAGCAAGATCAATAGAAAGCCCAGGGATTGGGAGAAGATCTTGACTAGCCATACAACGGACAAGGGTCTCATATCTAAAATATACTTGGAATTCAAAAAATTAAATTCCCAACAACAAATCTTCAAAAAAACAACTGCCCAATAAACAAGTGGGCTAAAGACTTAAAGAGAAACTTCTCTGAAGAGGAAAAAAGGATGGCCAATAGACACATGAAGAAATGCTCAACCTCCCTAGCCATAAAAGAAATGCAAATAAACAACATTGAGATACCACGTCACCCCAGTTAGAATGCTAAAATCAAGAACTCTAATAACAACAGATGCTGGAGGGGATGTGGACAGAAGGGAACCTTACTGCATTGTTGGTGAGAGTGTAAACTTGTTCAACCACTTTGGAAAGCAGTATGGAGGTTCCTCAAAAGACTCCACATAGAGCTCCCCTATGACCCAGCAATCCCACTTTTGGGCATTTACCCAAATGTTTACAAACAAGACCATACTAAAGCTACCAGCACGACTATGTTTATTGCAGCATTATTTACTATAGCTAAGATATGGAACCAACCCAGATGCCCCTCAGTAGATGAACGGATCAAGAAAATGTGGTATATATACACAATGGAATTATATGCCTCCATCAGAAAGAATGACATTGCCCCATTTGTTAGGAAATGGAAAGGCTTGGAAAAAAGTGAAGTAAGTGAAGTAAGCCTAGGCCCAAAGAAACATAGGTCCTGTGGTTTCCCTTATTTGCAATATCTAGTGCATGTCTGTCAAGCAGAAAAGGTCAGATAAGGTGATGTTAGGGAAATGGACCCTAAGATATGTATTCAAATGTTTTTTTTTTCTTTCATGCGATTGTTTCTAACACATTTATAAGATGATTTCTTTGTTGCTTTGTATGTCCCTCCCCCACAGTATAACCCCTGCTTTCACTGTATTTGATGTCGGTATAATTTGTGGAGGGAAAGGGGAAAAACAAATTGTTTAAATAGGGATACAGGTGGACCCATTGCAACAATGAGATGTACAAGTCATTATGTCAAAAACGAACTTTATAACTTTGGTGGGGGGGCAGGGAATATTGGGTGGCGGGGGGAGGATGGGAAGGGATTGGAAGGGGAAACAAAGGAGGAGGCTACAATGCTTGATAAGAAATGTACTTATTATCTTGCTCATGTAATTGTAACCCCTCTGTACAGTATTTTCACAATAAAAAAAGGAATGTGCTCATTATCTTGCTTATGTAATTGTAACCCCTCTGTACAGTATTTTCACAATAATTTAAAACATGCAAAAAAAATCACATAGCGTACCTCCTTTAGTTTTGAAACAAGGCAGGGAAATAGATGTTATCTTTAAACTTTCAGAGTAAACAACTGAGGGTTGTAGAACTTGGTTCAGCCGGAAAGGAATGCAGTTTTTATTTAAAGTTTCTCAGTGTAGAATACACCATTTTCTGACCCGTGAAATGAATCAAAGGCAAGTGACTTTAGAGAACTGAGACAAATAGGCAAGTCTTACGGTTGGGGATAAAACTTTGAGGAGAGCCCCAAGTAGGAATGCAAGCTCTTAGTCTTCTTTACGTAGAACTTATTAAATACCACATGCAAGTGGAAAGAATTGGCAATAAAAATCATTGCAGTCTTTAATATTTCTGTTTTCTTTTCTGTGTCCCTTCAGTTTACTACCAGTAAAACTCTGGTAAAGCTAAAAAAAACAATTGTTTACCCAGGCAAGTTGAATGCTGAGAAACAGAAAAGGTTGTCCTTCACAGAGCACAAGAGAGAGGTGAACAGGTGTCAGCAAAGCACAAGGTCAAACCAACCCAATCTAACTAATATGGAGGTGAGTAAGTCAAGCAGATTCAGATTTAAATGATCTAGAGGAGTTCCCAGGGATTTAATAGCCAGAGGATTAATTATTCCCCAAGAGACAATAAACCCCTTTTCATTTTCAAGGCCAAAGTCTGGGTTAATAATTTTGTTCCTCAGTGAACATGTAGAAGTTTCTGGTGGCTTCTTGGTTGTCTTGGTTGTTTTCTCCTGGCATCTAGTGGGCAGAGACCAGAGATACTGCTGCATCCTACAGTTCATAGGCTACCTTTATAAACATTCAACTAGGTCAAAATGTCATTTGGACAAGGTTGAGAAGTTCTGGTCTAGGGCCTGCTCACTCTACACCCTCATGGATTTGTATTAAACTTGATCTGCTTGTTCCCAGTCTCAAGAGATGAGCTTGATGTAGAGCCCCATGCAGTGAGAAATTCAAAGGTAATGAGACATTTGGGGAAGCCAAGAAATGACGAAGTACTAATAACCATCTGCTAGATTCTGTGGTGATTTGGTGATGCTTGACTCTGTGCCTAGTGTATAGAGATTACACATTACCACTAGGTCCTTCCCCTTAGCCATCCCTATTCCACTCTGAGTAAAACCCAAAGCTATATTGACAAGAGAGCCACATAGCAGAAAGTCAAGACAGAGGCTTATGCTGGGGCAGGTTTTAGGTGGGGACCAGTTGATCAAGTCCTCCTGTGGACTTTTGGCTACCACACATAGTCTAGTTCACAAACAAAATGAAAGTATATTCTCCTCTGATTTGAGAAAGACTTCCTTCTAGCCTTCCTTCTAGAGGAGTGACAGGGGTTAAGACAGATATGAAAATTCTAGAAGGGGTTGCAACCTAACTGTGTGAACAGAAAGCATTGGAAAAGGAGATGCAGATAAAACCAAATAACTGTGTCAATAAAGAGGAGCTATGAAAAGAACTAGCTTCTACAAGTCAATGGATATTGAATGTTCTTGAAGAATGAAAAGACTCCTTTCACAAGGAGTTAAACTTCCTATGAAAACCCCCATTTTACTTATTCAGTTTGTTGAGTTCTGAGACTTGTTTTTCTTCCATGCATTTTCAGGATGTTGCATGCAAAACACTGGTGACACAGTGAAGAAGTTAACTCGATAAACACAGTTGTCAGGATCTAAACAAACCTACTTAGGAGGGATGCAAAGGGCCGTGGCACACGAGAGCTGAAAAGCTTCTCCCCTCCCTCCATAGCCATCCCATCCTCTCCTCCTAGGCATGGCTTTCCACTCTACTAGACTCATTCCTATTTAAGGTTTGACCTTTCACTTTTCCTGGTTAACTCTAGGCAAATCTCTAAATACTACTGGGCACCTATCATAGGTCATAATAAGTCTATGCTGTAGTCTTATTGTGATAAACATCTATTCCCTGAGAAAATGATTCCACACACATCAGCCAGTAACTTTAAATTCAGCGATCAAAGCCTAGAATGAAGCAAGTTATAGAACTCAGCAATGGAGGGAACAGAGGTTTAACAGACTTGCCTGAAGACCCAGACGAAGCTACCTTCCATCATATCCACACGTCATCACAGGTTTGCTACAGCACCTTCTCCTCCACGGGTTAGAAGTGCATATACATTATCTCCATTTCAATGAAGGTTAGTAAATATGAATCCCCTTGAAGTCAGTGCACATACAATAGCAATCCAAAATACAGAATGTTTATTTAAATTTTTATAATCCTGACAAATTTCACATCCTTTTATATTCTGGAAATAAAAATTTTGATTATGTCAGAAAACTTAATGCCTTCACTAAAATTAAAAATACAATGTTTTGGATACATTTATATAAATCAGGGTATAATAAAGAATATCCACACTCCTCTTCTTTGTCTGTCAGTGAATCTATAATAAATGCTCGCTTACCACATTTCCCAGTATCATTTTGTTGGTGACACATTTCTACTCTCAAAAATATATATTCAGTGAAAAAATTTTCTGTGTTCTGTCTTCCTTAAATTAGCAACAGTAAGTACTATGTACATATTTGTAAGGAAAAGACAAGTTTGTCTTTATATGTGTGTATGATGATATATTCATGGATTTTTATTTTAAATGGGGGATTGAACTTACTTAGAGTCTATGCCAGTCTGGGAATGTAGCTTAGAGTGCTTACCTAACATGCATGAAGTCCTGGGTTTGATTCCTCAGTACCACATACATAGAAAAACCTGGAAGGGGCTCTGTGGCTCAAGTGGTAGAGTGCTAGCCTTGAGCAAAAGAAGCTCAGGGACAATGCCCAGGCTCTGAGTTCAAGCCCCAGGACTGGCAAAAAAAAAATTGAACCATCAAAGCTGCTAAATGCCTTCGGTTTAATTTCTAGTCTTTTATTGCTTAATGGCACTCCATGAGAGAGGATGTGTGATGAGTTGAAGGCAGAGCAGAGCAGAGCAGTCAGGGGATGGGGAGGAGCCAGACAGGAAAAGATCTGTGGGATGAGGGAGGGTTTTCAGCGACGTCAACTCCTACCTCTGGAAGTTATAGCTGGCATGGGACATCATTAACTACAAAGCTACACAGAGGGAAATACTACTTCAAAACTTCTAAATTGAGACTGTTGTTCAGGTGCTGTGGCACAAGGAAGTTTACAGAGAATTCTAATACCCTCAGAAGAGTGATAGTCCGGAGCCATCACAATGAAAACCTTGGCTTATGTGACCCATCAGGTATGGTGACTTAACCTCTGTAAAAACCTGCCGAATCTAACAGGCACAGATGGGCTAGGGAGATGAAGAACTGCGTTTTCTTGAACCAACCTTTGATAGTAATGCAGCATATACCTGTAAGCGGAGACGTATTCATGGGTTTCCTCATATTTTTTTTGTTATCAATTTCTAGTTACAACTCTTACACCTCTGCTACTGGGTGCTTTTTCTTTTAACTAAAGTAAGAGGTATTCTTTAACATAATTATCTTAACCACAAAAATACACTTAGATAATAACTCTGTAAAATACTTTCTTTTACAAGAAGAGGAACTTTATTATTTTTAAACCATCAATCAGACAGACACAGCTTTCATTTGCCCAAGCATGCATAATCTCACCTGATTGTAAAATGTACTCAACTGGTAAATTGCACATGGAGTGGTTCCTTTTGCATGTCAACCTGCAGTTATCCCATATATAAGGGCAGCCCAGTTGGGCAGTGCTTGTTTATGTCCATTATCTCATCATAAGCTAGAGAGAAAAATTGGAAATCTTCTTCAGAATCCCTCAATGTTTTTCAGCATCCTTTGGGTAGCCAGTAATCCAATTTGAGATAGTTCTCCAAGGCAAACTAACACTCTCAAACAATTGTACTTTTCGAGTGCTAGCCATGTTTCCACAGCCACCACTTTCCTAAACTTTCCTTCTACCTGAGTACTTAGCATGTTTGCAGTTAACTCAGAGACTACATAACTCATCTGAATAATATCATCGCTGTTACAGTGATACCTAGTGAAAGTGGCTTATGATTCCAAACTCTGCTGAAGAGCATCTGCATCTGGCCTCCCATTCATTGAGTTCCACCTTTTGAGCTGTAATGATGCTCTGGATTGGCTTTTTTTTTTTGCTAATACATTATCCTACATCAGACATACAGATTTACCATTGACTTCAACAACAACAACAACTTCTATGTCCATTTCTCTTGTAATGATCAACACTCTCACTCAACTTTTCTTTTTTTTTTTTAAATAAAGATTTTTTTTTGGGTCCAGTCGTGGGGCCTGAACTCTGGGCCTGGGCGCTGTCCCTCAGCTCTTCAGCTCAAGGCTAGCGCTCTTCCACTTGAGCCACAGCGCCACTTCTGGCTTTTTTCTTTTTGCTTATGTGGTGCTGAGGAATTGAACCCAGGGCCTCATGCATGCAAGGCAAGCGCTCTACCACTGAGCCACCTTCCCAGACCCTCAACTTTTCTTTATGGTTGCCTCTAGTAGGATGTCACACCACTTAAGTTTTGGTAACTACCCACTGTGAGTCATTAGAGATGTGACCATTTTGCTTTGATCACTGTTCTATTTCTGCATCTTGAATCTGGAACATATATATCCCATGTCATGTCATTGACTTGAGGTCTTTTCTGTGATTTATAACTTACTTAATCTTCATCCATGAGCTAGTTTTTTTGTGAGGATTGTTCATCACGGATGTGTGGATTATAGTTATTGTCTGCATTGACAAGGAAGTCAATGTTGTCACTCATCAGGGGCAAAGCCATCAATGTCACAAGGAATCATCTAGTCATGTCTCATGACCAGACTGTTGTAGATTCTCCACAATGTTAACACTTTCTCAACCTGTACACTCCCAGCCTGCCTGATCTTAACTGTCCTCTGGTTCAACACAATAAGGAAGACAGGCCTTGAGCAACTGGTGAGACATGTGTGTATCTGTCCTGTTATGTTATGTACTCACTTGTGTCCTGTCTTGTCCCTCAAAATGTGCATTATTAGTATGGTTCACTCAGCATTATGTTACTGTGAAAGAAGCTCCTAGATTTACCGAATTTCAAGTCTCACCTGCAGTTGCCTTGGCAACTGCCCCAAATGATATCGTGGGCCTTTTAGGGTCTGTGAAGGCTGGGTCTTCCCCCGCCCTCCCCAAGATTCAGGGAAAGCACAGTTTGATTTCTGGTAGCCATTCTGTAATACTGGAAGCAACTTTGGGATTAGATTATGTAGTATGAAGATCTTTTTAAAATTAGGATATATGAACTACATGTAGTATGTGTGTGGGGGTTGTTAGGACATATCCACGTATGTGTGTGACATATTTGTATTTGGATCATCAGCTGGATGGCACTGGATATCATACAGGATATCCACAAGGATGGGTGCAGCGGGTCTTCTGTCATCTGTGGAGCCTGGGGAGGGAGGAGACATGACAGTAAAAGGATTGCAAGGGTATGGAAAGGGGTGGAGGAGTTGGCCATTTTCTGGGAAAAACACTGAAATTAGAAGCATCCAAACTTGACCTTCCCTGGGCAGAGAGCTCAAGAACCTGTGATGCGGTCACAGGTAAATGCATGGGAAAATGGACAGAAACTGTTTCAGGTCTCTAAATATCACAGATATATCAAAACATAATTAAATCTTTCAAAATCAGGAACTCCCTCATTGTGAGGAGGTAACATCCCGTTGAGTTGTGAATGGCCTCTATCACCATAGTAACTGCTATGAGGCATCTTGATGTTCTTGACCTGGGCCATAAGATGTAAACACACGGAAGACCACTCCAGGTATGGGAAGAGCGCGTGCAACATTAAAGGCACATCAACATGAGTGATGTATTTTCAGTCCCCTAAGGACCAGGATTGAATGACTGAATGGGGTAGACTTCTTAGGCTTTTTTGGGGGTGGGGGAGGCTCTTTTGATAACTTTGAAAGATATAATAAATGGAGATCTGACCAAAGGCAATAGCCTGAAGGCAGAGAGAAGAAACAAAGCAACGCATAAAATGGAGGTAGAAACATTGTGTGTGTGTGTGTGTGTGTGTGCCTATGTGCCAGTATTGAGGATTGAACTGAGAGCCTCCTGTTCTTGTTTGGTCTTTTTCATTCATGTCTGGTACTCTACCATTTGAGTCATGCCTCTACTTCTGGCTCTTTGCCTGTTAAGTGGAGATAGCAATCTCATGGATTTGTCTGCCCGGGGTTGGCTTTGAACCCTGTCTTAGGTCTCAGCCTCCTGAGTGGTAAGGATTACAGGTGTGAGCCACTGGTGTCCAGCTAATAACAGGTTTTTAAAAAAATTGATTCACATGAGTTTGGGCCAAATCTGAGGTGTATGCTTCAGTAAATGGAATTATAATGGACTCTAGGACAGGAATATCGTGTTGAAGGTTTTTGACATTAACTTTCAGTGCTTGATCCTGATACCTCTGTAAGAAAAGGGGTTTGACAGTTAATGAGAAAAGGAGGCAGAGTTCGTGGCTGAGTGGGGATACCAATGGGAAGGGGGTGAAGTGTCCTGAGAAAGCCTTCAGTCATCAGCAGATTCTGGTCTTCCCATTTTGAGTGGACAAAGGGTTAGAGGGGCTGCGTTTCCTCCTTCATCATTGAAACCAGGGCTGAAGAAGGGCCGCAGAGGCCCATCAAAATTACATTCAGGGAAGGTGTAGATGAGGGAGCCGTGGTCAGTGATATTGTAGAAGGAGACAATACCAGCCTCATAGTCCAGGAAAATGCCGACTTGGTGTGGCAGCACCTGAAGGTGTAGAGAGGACTGAGGGCAGGTGCCAGCCTCATACTTGTCCTTTTTCCACAACCAAATTGTCCAGAAGCCATTCTCAGGGCTGAGCAAAAAATGTCCCTTCCTCTGCACAGAGTTCCTACAAACCCCCAGGTCCCAGGACTCTTTTCCTGTCACATCTACCTCCCAGTAGAGTTTTCCAGAGGTAATGATCTGGGTACCCAGGACCATGGGGTAATTATCAAATCTCTCTTCACTCTCGGGCACCTTTTGTTGGATGTTTCCAAGCTTCACTTGTCTCCGATCCTTAGAAAGTTCGAGCCATGGATTGGCTGTGTCTTGATCCAGAGTGATGTATACTGCAGAACGATGAGAAAGAAGGTGATAGGGGTGTGTGTGTGGGGGAAGGGATGGGGTGGGTCCGTAACCAAGGGCCTGTGGATTTGTGTCAACGCCAAAGATAAGAGGGGTAACCTTGAAGTTTATCTTGTGAGAATATGATACACAAACAACTCTGGCTCTTTCTTTAATCTTTGATGGAAATTTCCTTAATCTGTTTCTGCCCCACCTACCCCAACCCTTTACCTTTCCTCCGTGTTGCCTTCTGTCTATTCTCTCTGAGCCTAGATCCATTCAGCGCTCCCATTCTCTCCTTCTGTTTCAGCCCCACAATTCTTAGAAGTTGCCTCACCTCCATATGCCCTCAGCATCTTCTTTAGCCCTGGCACATGGCACACACTTCTTATGTCTGGGGAGACAATGTCCAGCTTCTTCAGGTTCCAGGACTCAATCCTGGGGGGAAAGAGAGTTTGAGACCCTTCTGAACCCTTCCCCCAGGGCCCAAGGACCATCTTTGTGGAAGATTTTGAGAATTTAATTCAATACAAATTTATAAACACCTGTTATACCCAAGTGTCCAGATAAAAGGCAAAAATAAAGTAGGATTTAGTTTAAATCGAAGAGTTCCTGATCCAGGAATGTCTATAGTACATAGACAGTCCATCTGGTCTCTCTAAAGCTCAGGTTAACGTGCAAATGCATTCTATTTCATTTTCTCAGCTAGGCAGGCATCTGGTAACAGGCTGAGTTGCTTCTGTAATACCCTCAAGGACTCTTGTTCATGCTGCAGATCTTACTCATGGCTCATTCTGGGAGTTTTCCAGCTATAAAGAGTATCTTGCCAGGTTCTAGTAGCTCACACCTGTAATCCTAGATACTGAGAAGGCTGAGATGTGAGGATCAGTTTCAATTCCAGCCTGGACAGGAAAGTCTGTGAGACTCTTATCTCTAATTAACCACTCAAAGCCAGAAGTGGAGCTGTGGCTCAAGTGGTAGAGTGCTGGCCTTGAGAAAAAAAAGCTCAGGGACCGTGTCAAGGCCCTGAGTTCAAGCCCTAGGACCTACACAAAAACAAACAAACAAAAACGAGTCTCTTAGCCAGGTGTGGTAGTTTATGCCCATAATCCTAGGTACTCATGAGGTACAGGTTGGGAGGATTGTGGCTTGAGGAAAAAGTTAGTATGATTATATATCAATCAATAAGCTTAGTATGGTGCTGCACGCCCTCATCTCAGCTGTGCAGGAGGTATAGATAGGAGGACTAAGTCTAAGGGAGTCCTACTAAAAATATGAGACTCTATCTGAAAAATAACTAAAGCAATAAAGGACTAGGTGCATGGCTCAAGTAATACAGTGCCTGCTTAGAAAATGCAAGGCTCTGAGTTCAAGTCCCAGTGCTTCTAAAAAAAAAACAGAAAAAAAAAGAGTCCAGGAAATTATAGATTCAGAAGTTTTCAGATGCCCTTATTTGTTGGGCCAAACTATGTGAAGAAATTATAAGTCAGGGGAATTTTTCAATTGAGATGACTATTTATTAGTCTTCTGGGACCAGATTTTTTTTTTTTTTTTTTGTCAGTCACGGGGCTTGAACTCTGGGCCTGGGCGCTGTCCCTCAGCTCTTCAGCTCAAGGCTAGCACTCTACCACTTGAGCTACCGTGCCACTTCCGGTTTTCTGGTGGTTTATTGGAGATAAGAGTTTCACGGACTTTCCTGACCGGGCTGGCTTTGAACAATGATCCTCAGATCTCAGCCTCCTGAGTAGCTAGGATTACACGTGTGAGCCACTGGCTCCTGGCTCAGATTAAAAAAAAAATAGAAGATCAGTTCTTTGAGAATAAATAGAAAGGAACAGGGGAAATTTCAGTGCACATATTCCCAACTCAATAACCCTTTTCATAGGAAGAGATGCCTTTTTCTACCCTCTCTGCTAAGGAAGAAAGCATATTCTTACCTTTCCAAGACAGTTCTCACCTCCTGAGGGAAACAAGAGACAGAGTTAAGTGCTGGAGATGCTGGTCCACTATTGAGATTTCACACATGAAAGTGACATGCTCCCACCAGGTGGTCCTCAGGGCTTCGATCTGACTTCTCTAGACAAGTCAGACCAGCTTGTATCAGAAAGGATGCATGGATATTATAGAGTAACCAGAAACCCAGCATGAGTATGATTTATAACTAGAAAAAGACCCTCAGATTAAGAATTCTGATTCAGAAAACAAACAAGGAAGACCAGATTCTCAGTTGCAGAAACCCAGAGATGGCTGCTGGGAGAAACAGCCAAAGTCACATGCCCAGAAATGGGTCCCTCTCAATTGTGGGCTTGAGTTGTTTGGGGAGAAAGGATTGGTTGGTTACTCTCTTATCTTGGACCTTATTGGTTGGTTATAGCTCTCTCCTGTATATGAAGTTAAACCAACTGAGAATATTATTTGGCAGGGATTGGGGAGTCTTATGTCTGAAAAGCACTTAAGCCCAGTCAAAAAGTCATCTAAAAATTCAATATGGGGCAGAAGAGAGCCTGGTGAGTGAAATGAATACTATCAGTTTCTTTGTACAGCCAGAAAGAAAAAAGTCTTCATGACGCTAACCAAGGGACAGAAAGTATGGAAAAAGAACTCTAGAATGTTAGAGGAGCATGGACTTCTGAACCCATGAAGTCCAGAGATTCCCAAAGTGAGGCCAACGTATCACTGGTGGAGGCCAGATGATTTCCAGCAGAATGGACATCGATGCTTTCTAAAAAGTTATGTCCGTATTTTAATCTGAACTCTGCCAATTACCACTCCAGTGCACCCAATCAAGTCATTTAGCTTTAATGTTTCACTAAGTCTCTTCATATCTCTTCTTCATTTTGTCATCTATGAAATGGGATTCTTATTCCTGCCTGAATTCTGGAGAGTGTTAGCTAAGAATGAGCAGTTATGATTACCCCTACCACCCAAGATCTAGTAACATTAGTAGATGCTATCTTAGCTAGTACATCTTTGGGAAAAATTGTTTTAGGCTAAATTTTCAGGAAAAAACAGTAAGATAATTTAAAGATATATGTTAGGATCATTTAGTAGTTCAGAGAAACAGGAAGTATAAAGATGCATGTATGACTAACAGGGAGAATTCTTGATTGTCTGGTCATTTCATACTTTCAGAAATCAAGAAACTGGATTTAGGCAAAGAAAAAAAATGATCCAACTTATTTCCATAATGCATATGATGCAGAGAACTAGTGAATGAAGGTACTGACTCTCAATTTTCAGTTCAGTCTCTTTAGACTGAACTGAAAAGACTAAAACAATGAAATGAATTTTTATTACAGGCAGATATTCACTTGAAATCTTTAGTGGATTTTCTCATTTAAGTCTCTCACAGCACTTTTAGGTAAGAAATGTTAGAAAAAATCCATTTAAGCTGGATACTACTGGTGGTCCACACCTGCCATTTTTGCTATTCTGGAAGCAGAGATCTAAAGATTGCAGTTTGAAGCCAGCCTGGGCAGGAGATTCTCATCTCCAATTAACCATCAATAAACTGGAAGTAGAACTATGGTTTAAGTGGCAGAATGCCAGCCTTGAATGCAAAAGATAAGGGGCAAAACTCAGGCCTTAAATTCAAGCTCTAATATACCTCTCCCCCCCCCCCCCCCCCCGTCTCTGATTCTGTCTCTGTCTGTGTGTCTGTCTCTCTCTCACACATATACACACACACACATAATCTGTTTAAGGTGTAAGAAACTTAATGCCTTCCCAGAAAGACTAAGGAACTTTCTCAAGTTTCCCACACCTGCTATATGTTAGACACGTTCCAAAGATGTTGATTCCTGTTTTTTGCTGTGCAGAATATTTCTTCCTAAATCTATAGCCTTCTATGCCTTGAGTGCATACCATTCATGAGCTGAATTCCAATTTAAGAATACCCCAAGGATTAGGATTCTATTTGTTGTGACAGTTGCTTCAGAGAGCACTGGCTTTTCTCAGTTACTCTTTGAATCTCTCTCCTAGTGTTACCTGCAACATCTCCAATGCTGAACTCCGACTCCTCCACTCCAGCTCTGAGATTAGCTTTTGTAGTTCCTGGCTCTGCTGTGCTAGCTCCACCTCTGTCTCCCCAAGGAGTCTCAGCTCTTCTCTCTTATCCTGCTCCAGCTTCTGCAGTTGCCTCTGTTCCTCTTCAACCAGGAAGCTTTTCTGTTGTGCAAACTCGGCGTGAATCCTCAGTTTGTGTGTCTCAACCTTCCTCTTTGGTGTCAAGAAAAGGAAAGAGATAGCTTTTTAACGGAATGTTCCTGATCTTTGGAGAGGGAAGTGTTTCTCTTGGAGACTCATCCTTCTGGTTATGTTTGGGAAAACATGGGACACTCAACTTTGCAGAGGAGATAGGCAGGTGAGTGGGTGAGGCTCCTGGGGTAAGGGAAAATGGCATTGATGGGGCTCATTGATTTGTCTTACAACCACAGCTATACTAACTGCTGACACCAGCAGATTCTTTTCTAAACCTCTTTTCCAAAACCTAGTCACTACCCAAATGAGTCTCTTTTCTTTCAACCTCAGTGAGTTAGAGAGTAAAACCCATCCCTACTCCTGCTACTATTTGTAAGTCCTGGGTTAAGGGTGGGCGTGGATATTCTTTGCTTGTCTGCTCTTGTTGGCAACTGGAGGCCACCTAATGACACAGAATGATCTCCTTTGTGACCATGACCGGGCTCCAATCTTCCTCAATCCCAAATCTTTCTCTTCTGATGTTTACTGGTTGTAAATTCCTTCTATTCCTATCCTACTAGCAAATCACAAGTGCGCAACAGGCTTTCATTTTCCATTATAATTTAAACCAGTGATCTGGTCATGGCTAAGCAACCACGTGGTCAGACTGGTTTTCCTACCTCAATACTTGACGGATCATTACAGTCTGTCTTTTCACAGTTCTTCTCTACCATTTTCTAAAAGGCCTAACGGCTGGGCTTTTCACTATACTCATCTGAGATTGGGCTCAGAGCGGTGGGGACTTTAAAAAAAAAATAGCTTGAGCCTTTTAGCATCAGCACCTTTTGCAGTTATTTATGATCTTTGAACCTCAGTGGGAGCTTTCTTTGAGAGAAAGTTTACTTCCCTGTATCTGTAGACCTAGGAGAGATGTTCTTGGAGAGCTAGATATATACCAACTCCATCACTACTTAGGTAAGACAAAGCTTTGGTGAAGGGTTTCTTGAGCTTAAGTCCTCGGACCCTGCCCAGACTTTGGGCTCTTGCCTTCCAGTCTTCTCTCTTCATTGCAAGATCCGCTTCCATCTTCTCAGTCAACATCTGCCCTTGCCTCAGTTTTACTAAGGCTGTTTGGAGCTTCTCCTGCGGAATAAAAGAGATGGTTAATTCTCTTACAGATTAAGAAAGTGTGTGTGTGTGTGTGTGTGTGTGTGTATAGGAGTATGGCTTGATCACCGAAATTCTTGGAAAAAACCTAATTGAGGGGAGGAAAGAAAGAGAACTAGAGTCTGACTGGAATAGGAATGCCGAAAGGCTTTGGAAAAAGCGTGCTTTACAAACTAGAGCTACCCCATTAGGGTGGCAGAATGGGGGAGGGAGGCATTACTCATTCTCAACTCGCCAGGAGGCTGAGAGTAAACATGATCCTTCTAGCATTTCCTGATAGCAAAGCTCCTACTCAGAGGAATGAGAAGGTTAATGGTTAGCCTGAAATCTTCTCTTATTTCCCAGTTTCTCAACTCCAGAGGCAGCTCACTCCTATCCCCTCTTTGGGGGAACAAGGCATGTGTCAGGATTTACCTTTATACCTGTTTGTGTTTGCATTAGGGACTCACCTGGTATACCTGAGCAGCCTCCTCCATAGGGACCATGGTGTGATCTCTGTGTTTCCGGGATTGGACACACACCCAGCAAAGGGCCTGTTCATCTTCCTCACAAAACAGGTGAAGTTTTTCTCCATGAGTCACACACTGTCTCTCTTGTGTGCCCTTCTTGGTATCATCCTGGCCTATTTGTTTAAGGTTGTCCACCATGTTGGCTAGGTGTCGGTTGGGCCGGAAGTTCTTGCACAGAAAGTGTTTCCGGCACACAGGACACACGCTGCCTCCATCTTTCCCGACCTGAGAGATGCATTCCTGGCAAAAGCTGTGGCCACAGTCGATGCTCACGGGCTCCACCATGGGATCCAGGCAGATAGAACAGGTGACCTCCTCCCACATCTTTGCCAGGGGCATTTCTGTGTCCATTGTGGTGATGTCCTGAGAAGGGGTACTGTCCAGACCTTGAGGGGTGGGGAGAGAAGGCAGAGAAAAGATTTGCATGGGGGGGAGGAGGGGAGTGAGACAGAACAAGCCAGGTGTGGTGGTACAGGCCTGTCATCTGAGCACTAGGACTTGGAGACCGGGAGGATCAAGGCTTTGAGACCAATCTGAACTACACAGCAAGTTCCAGGCCAGCCTGGGTGACACAGCCAGACCCTGTGTCCAAACACCAACTTCCCCGAAACAATGTAAAGGAAAACATGTGGGAGAATAAAAATGGAGAGGCAAAGACAAGGGAAAGCAAGAATATCAACCAGAGACTTTCCTCCATAGTCTGGTCCATTGATCCAGATGGACAAAAAGAGTTTCCAGAAGAATCAGAGAAAAGTGGTGGGAATGGCAGAAATCATGCATCATATCCATCCCTGCATACATCCTCACTGTCCATGCGGACCCCATCCCTTGTCTCCCATCATACATCTGTGTTACAGAGAAGCTAATCGTAACAGTGACCATTTGCTGTGCATCGTCCTTGTTTCACAGAGGTGCTTTGCCATGTGCAGTCATGTGCCCCACGGCATTCTGGTCAATGATGGACTGTGTACAGTATAAGATACTGTCATGATGGGTTATACCCTATAGCCTAGGTGTGTAACATCGACGTCTAGCTTAACCTAAATCTACTCCATGAGATTTGCCCAAATGCTAAATCACCTAAGAGTACATTTCTCAGGTTAGATCCTTGTTCTTAAGGTTGAGGGATGCATGGCTACAGAGCACATGCATAATACACACATATGTGTATTATCATATATAAAATATATGTGCATGGGTATGTACCTCTATAGGCGTATATAGGCACATGTATTTATAAGTGTACATATAAATGTATATATGTGTATGTGTGCATGTGTGTTCACACATGCATGTGCGAGCAATTATCTGAGTTTCTTTTCTGTGCTGCTAAAAATTTAATTCCTGGGCGGGGAAGGTGGCTCAGTGGTAGAGCGCTTGCCTTGCATGCCTGAGGCCCTGAGTTCGACTCCTCAGCACCACATAAGCAAAAAGAAAAAAGCCGGAAGTGGCGCTGTGGCTCAAGTGGTAGAAAGCTAGCCTTGAGCTGAAGAGCTGAGGGACAGCACCCAGGCCCAGAGTTCAGGCCCCAGGACCGGATCCCCCCCCCCCCAAAAAAAAAAATTAATTCCTGTCTCAGTTTCCTCTAGCCCTGAACTCACGTAAGTTTCTAGTTGACCACCCCAAGCAGGCCACCCCTCCCCTCCATCAGATTTCCAGCGGTCCTCTGGACTGGGTTAGGGTCTGGATTCCCTCTCCACTCCCCCCACGCAGTGTCCCAGCTCAGATGCAAGCAGCAACCGGACAGCCAGATCCCTAGCAGTAGAGACTAAAGTCACACTCAGCGCCCAGCCCCCTCCCAGGCAGGCAGGCTGACGCTGGGCCACGTAGAGCGACCCTAGCTTCAAAGCAGGGACAAGTGGGAGGGATGTGATTGGAGGGCACCAGACCCTCGGATCGGGGGCAGGGGATGAGGGTCCCCAGGCAGGGCGGGGTACCGCGATCAGGAGGCTTCACTCACCTTACCAGGGAACTCCCAGTCGGTGGCCAGCTCCTTATTTCACTTTCAATTTCCTCTCAGAGGAGTGTCCCAAAGAGGAGGAGCCTTGGCAGGGGCGGGAGGGAGAGGCGGAGAAGGGAGGGATGGAGGAGGGGAAATGGGAGGAGAGAAGGCGGAGCAGGGAGAGGGAGGGCTCTGAGGCTGGGCTGTCCTAGCCTGAGCTTCCTGGGTGCAGGACGGATGGAAATTTAGAATATTCTGTCTTTTGAGATCATAGAAAACAACATTTTACGAAATGAACTCCAAGGAATGGAAACAGATTTTTTTTTTTTTGCTGCTGTTTTTGTTGTCTTTCTCCTTTGTCTTGTTTGTTCATCTGTCTTTGGGAAGGTGGTGGGGGGGGCACAGGAAAGGTGGGACAAGGTGTGAACAAATACAGCAGTGGTCCTCACTTGACATTATGTGGAAAATGAACTATATGATTGGTGGGTGGGGAAGGGAGGAACAAACTGGGAGAGAGCAAGGGAAGGGGGGGGTGACATGGTTCAAAAAGAAATGCACTCTTGGGGCTGGGAAGGTGGCTCAGTGGTAGAGCACTTGCCTTGCACGCATGAGGCCCTGGGTTCGATTCCTCAGCACCACATAAGCGAAAAGAAAAAAGCTGGAAGTGGTGCTGTGGCTCAGGTGGTAGAGCGCTAGCCTTGAGCTGAAGAGCTGAGGGACAGCGCCCAGGCCCAGAGTTCAGGCCCCACGACCGGACCCCCCCCCCCCCCCCCAAAAATACTCTTTACCTGACTCACATAACTGTAACCCTCGGTAATCACCTTCACAGTAACAATAAAACATATTTAAAAAATCCTTAGAATGTCATTTTGGGTGCACACTCCCAGCCAAGTCCTCAGAAGCCTCAGAACAAGAGACCAACCATTGGTATATCTCCAGTTTAAGGCTGAAAACCCTTACAGAGACCTTGGGGGTAAGTCTACAACCAAAAGTTGAAGAGCCTGGAGTCCACAGGTACTGGTAAAGTTTGCATTTCCTAGATCCATAAATATTAATGAAAGTTCAGCTAATGATTTTTAGCTTATAGAGGACAGGAAAAGAAAAGAAAGGTAAATGTCTAGGTTGGAAGGAAGTGAGAAATTTGGCTTTGACACCCTTCTTGGTAGTATATGATCACCCCCTGCTGGCTGCCTGGAAGTTTCTGTTTTTCTGTGGGTTATCCCTAAAGTGAGGACCCTCCCCAGACCTTGGACATGAACTTTCCTCTGCCTATGTCACCTCCAGCAAATAGCTTTACTCTGTTCAGCTTTAGTGTCTCCATTATTTAAGCATAGCTCAACTAACCTGATCTGATGCACATCATTAAACCAAATAGCCAAAAGGGGAAAGCAGACAACAGTCCATGGACAGATGAACGGATAAATAAAATGTATATGCATACAGCGACATGTCAGAATCAAAGAGGAAGCCCATTCTGATATAATGTCAAATGGATGAATGTAGAGGACTCTGTACTAAGTGCGTAAGTGAAATAGCCAGTCAGAAGAAGACAAATGCTTTGGTTCTACTTACAAGGGCACTTAAAGTGCATAGATGCATAGAAACAAAAAGTAGAGTGGTGGAAATGTGTGTATTTAGTGTTTTTAATGGGTAGAGCATCTCAGCTCAGGATAAGGAAAGTTCTGGATGAGAATTCATTGTAAATACCACAAAATTAAGAAAAGTAAGGGAAGGGGTGGGTTGAAGGGGGCTAAGAATGTTGAAGAGGGTGACACTGATCAAGATGTATTCATAAACTGCTTTATTAAATTACACCTCCTTTGTACACCTACTCAAAACAATAAAAATGTTAAAGGAAGAGAAGCTCTGGAAGTGGACAATGGGATGGTTGCACAACAGTGTGAACGTTCTCAGTGGCACTAAACTGTTCATCTAAAAATTTCTAAGACGGATGGCTCACACTTGCAATGCTAGCTGCTCAGCTGAAATCTGAGGACCATGGTTCCAAAGCCAGCCTGGGCAGGAAAATCCTTGAGAGTCTTGTCTTTAACTACCTGAAAATTGGATGTGGAGCTGTGGCTCAAAGTGGTAGAGTGCTAGCCTTGAGCAAAAAAAGCTCAGGGACAGCACTTAGACCCTGAGTTCAAGCCTTAAAAAATTCTGAAATGGTCCAAGAAGGAGGGAGGGGAGAGGAGAGGAGGGACAGAGGGAACGGGTTTCATTGAGGTACATTATATGCGTATGTGGAAACATCACAATGAAACCCCTTTGTACAACTGATGTAGGCTAATAAAAATTGAGGAGACAAAGAAAAAACCTCGTGTGTCCCTATCTTGGGGTTCATTTTGCTTAACATCATCTTATATGGTTACAGCTTCTGGGGGGTGGAGGGAGGAGTTGGAGAAATGGGGAGGGAAGGGATAGTAAGGGAAAAACAAAGGAGAGGGTAACAATGCTTGATAGGAAATGTACTCATTACCTTACTCATGTAACTGTAACCCCTCTGTACAGTATCTTTACAATAAAAAAAATTAAAAAAATTGGGGAGAGCTGGCGCTAATGGCTCACACCTGTAATCCTAGCTAGTCAGGAGGCTGAGATCTGAGGATCACCAGCCCAGGCAGAAAAGTCCCCGTGAGACTCTTATCTGTAACCACTCAAAAGCTGGAAGTGGTGCTGCGGCTCAAGTGGTAGAGTGTTAGCCTTGAGCACAAAGAGGCTCAGGGACAGCGCCCAGGCCCTGAGTCAAGCCCCACAATGCCCCCCCCCCCCCCAAATGGAGAATAAAGGGTTGCTAACTTTCATGTTCTATCTTATGACAATTAATATAGCCTGCAGTTATTCTTTACTATTTCAAGGTGTCATTCCTCCTTGTAATTCTTCTGATGAGCAAGTCCTGCCAGCTGAGGGATCTGGTGTGTCTTCTTGGAAAGTAATTTCGAATTCTTATTCAGTGTGATAATGAAGTCCATTGCCTTATTCTGCATTTTCCTTGTCTTTCTTCCCTTTTACCCACTTCTGATTGCCTGTTTTTTTTTTTTTTAACCTCTCATTGGCTTCTAAACAGACTATCACTAGTTCCATCTTCCCTCAACTCCTAGAGGCTCTGATCAACCTGTCTTCAATATTTGCAAGGCATAAATCCAGTTGGCAACCAGATTGTAAGAAATCCTGGGAACTCCAGCAGGTATAATTAGCTCTCTTGCAATGAAGAACATAGCAGGGAAAAGAAGTTAGATCTGAGAGCACATAGGCTAAAGACCTACTTAATGTTTTGCAAATATCATTTAGTTTTACATAGTGAGAATGGATAAAATTGTCTTAGAGCTACTTGGTTAGTTAGGAACTTAGGTCTTGCCTGATTTGATTTATAATGGTATTAGCCATAATGATGGCCAGCCTATTTTTACATATTTCAGGCCAACATACCCTTAAAATATGAACTCTAAATAATCCTTCCTTATATAAAGATTTCCTTTCTTCCCTCTTACTTGCTATTCATTTTTTTATACATGGTCTACTTTCTTTTAGGTTCATAAAATACTTGAGATTGGTTTGGTACCTGGCTAACCTGTAGACAAAACACAGTAAGTAAAAGAACTCCAATTGTGCGAACCATTTAAAATAATGATTGGATAATATAGACTTCAGAATGAGCAGAGTGAAGGCAGTCTCTCCATGAGCAGATAGAATCAATCTTGTGTTTTACCTGTTTACTTTCATTTATACTTTCCCCTTTTCATCTAAGATTTGAGAGACAGCCAGGCTTTGTCATATTCATTTAAAAATTATCTTTAAGCAGTTGTACAAAGAAGTTTCAATTCAACCTGTCAGTTTACAAGTACGACGCATCTTGATCAAATGTGCTTTCCCTTTGTTAGTTTTAAAGCCAACAAAGAATCCTAGAGTAAAATTATACAGAAACTGAAGGTTTCAGCAGAAGTTACATTTTAGTTAAACACAGATCTGAGTCATTTCAAAAATATTTTCTTAACTTTAGAACATAAAATATTTCTGACTTAAATCTCAATACATGGAAATAGGGTGTATAATAGGTTGAAATCATATGTTGGTGTACAGTTCTTAGAGGGCAGATGGTAGGAAGAATGTGCTAGTGGCCAAATGGTGACCAAACCTGGATATACTGTTTTCTAGTTTCCAGGACATATTAGGGCATACAGGGGAATGAAAAGACTTTAGAACACCTGGATCACAGCATGGTACCTCTAGATTGTTTTCCTCTCCATAATGCAATGAGGAGGGGGCTGGTTGAAGACGGTGAATTAAAAACACTCACTTTCTATACAAGGCCTCCCTGGTACTTATCAAGATCCTCAAGGTCATGGAAGCAGGAAAAGATTGAGAAACTATTACAGAAGAGAGGGGACTGAAGAGCCACAATGACGACATGCGAAGTGATGTACTGGGTCAGATTCTGGAATAGAAAAAAAAAGTAGTGGGAGAATCATGAAATTCAAATGAAGTCTAGACTTTAGTCAATAGTAATGCGAAGCATTCATTACCTCATAGTTTTGACAAATACACTGATGTACGATGTTCACATTAAGGAAATGGAGGCAATGACATACAAAAACTCTTCACCCTCACCAGACAACTTTTCTCCGAATCTAAAATTAGTTCCAAATAAAAAGTTTATTAAAAATCCCAACCAATTCATGTGGGAAGGCTAGTGTGATATGTTGTGTATAGAAGAATCCAGTTCTTTCCGTTGGGAAGTAAAAAGGGCCAATTTTTAAAAACCTTCATAGATCCTACTGTAATTCTAACAGTGATCCCACAAAGCAGCCATTATTCCAAGCTAACAAATAAAGACTAAGAGGGGGAAGTAATTTGCTCATTATCACATAGCTAGCAAGTGACAAAAATAGATGATAGGTTTTCCACTACATCACACTTGATGCAAGATCTCCAAGGATATTACTGGGAGAGAAAGAGAGATTGCTTTATCAGTATAGCTTCCTTTTCAACCATCCTTGTTCCTTAACTACAAACTTCAAGTCAGATGGAGAGCCACAGTTTTCCTAACATGCTTCCCCCATCTAAAGCATTCACACACATCTCTGGCTACATTGACTGATATCTTTTGGCAGAATTTGGCAACAGTATGCTCATTGTTTTTAGAAGTAGAAATTCCTTATGATCTCTGTTCCCCCAGAAGGACAGGGTGTGTCCCAGTTTCTAATTATCTTCTTGACCTCTGACTACCTTCATTCATGACTACGCCATTCATAGGGATAGCTCTTTGGGAAGAGCATGTATTCAGGACTGGGAGTCTTACTGCCTCCTAAGAAAACACATCAGATGCTTAACCGTCCCAATGTACTGCCTTTACTTCCCCCCAAGTCCCAGAGCTGCCTGGCCCAGAACTCAGGGGGCTCAGGAAGATCAGCTACGTAAATCGCGTGGATTTGTGTTTGGATCCCAACAGACCTGTTATTTCTCTATGTCTACCAGAAAGATTATAAGTTACTGGCGTTTTAAGACAAAACAAGACATGCTTTTCACAGGCAGAGGAACAGAGGAGAGGAGACATGAGTTCTGGAGCTATGGTACGTGCAGAGATGAGGGTATCAAGGCTGGGTCTGGGCTGAGGGCTGCCAACGCCTTACCACCAGCCTGTACCAGCATTTCTACTGCTGAGCAGCCACGAATGGGTATCTCTTTAGGGAAGGCAACTTCCCTCTGTGTCTTTCCATAGTCTGAGAGGTAACAGTTATCTTCAGTTCCTATAATATAATGGGCTTGAGTGGGCCTGTGTGAAGAGTTTCTCACATCATGGCCTGTGTGGGCTTGGCTATTTTTCTTAGTTGTCTGGGCCCAAGAACATGGTTATTTCATACTGAACAGAAATACTGTCTCCTTTCAATTCTTAATCCTCAACAAACTGGTTAAATCTATGCATAGTTCAATAGCAATTTATGCACGTTTCTTCAGGATCTTCTTCAGTGATTACACAAGCAGAACCGGACAGCTTTTTTAAAAATAGATAATAAGTAGGAAAATATGTATTCAAAACTAGATGCCTTGTTTTTTCTTTGTTTTTGAGATAAGAACTCATTGAGTACAAGACTAGCCTTGTTCTCAAACCTTCCTGGCTCAGTTTCCTGAATGCTGGGATTACAGGTATGTACCACTACACCCAACTTAGAACATACATTATTAACCTGGGACTGCCTACCTAGTACACAATATATGCGATATTTCAATATGTTTCAGCTTCCAAATAGATAATACAATATGTTTTAATAGAGTATATATTATTTATGCTACTGAAGATGTTCAAGGAACCTAGTGGGAAACCACAATTGTGGATAGCTTGGACTTCCTTATTAAGACTTGTCTATTAATCCTGGAGAGAAGAGTGCAAGGCCCATTTAAAAAGTATTAACAGCTTCTAGTGATTTTTATAGAAGAAAACCTGTAGACCATGTTGATTCTCTTCTCTTCTCTTTCTTCCTTATTTTCTTTTTCTTGCTTCATCTATCTATCTATCTATCTATCTATCTATCTATCTATCTATCTATCTATCTATCTATCTATATCTATCTATCTATCTATCTATCTATCTATCTATCTATCTATCTATTGATCATCTTCAGTATCTTCTAATACTAGATATATTTTGACTCATTTCAGATCTTGGCTTTGCTGGTTAAATATAATCAAAGATTTGTCACTAGCTTTCAAACTAAGGTGATATTTATATGGTCAGATTTGAAGGAATCTAGAATAATGAGATCCATTAACCTGTTTAGAAAGGGAAGAGAGGGAATATGAAAGAGTGATTAAAGGGGTACATTTGATTAAAATACATTATATGCTTATATGGAAATAGCATAATAAAACTCCCTTATGCAATTAATGTATGTTAATAAGAGAAAAGGAATTAAAACAAATTAATTTAACAAAAATATTTGAAGTGATTAAATAGAACAGGAAAAAGACTGATAGGATCAAATTTATTTAATAATTGCGATTGTTTTTCTTGGATCAGTCCAAAATTCATAAAGAAACTAAGAAGTCCTTATGAGATACTCTGATTTTGTTCCTGTAATTAGATCTCATTAGAATTTTATTAACAGCATTCGGGATCTAAATGCCATGTTAAGACTTAACAGTAGCCTCTGAGTATCTCCTAGTTTGTAAATGGTAAGAAGGAAGGCAATGTGGAGAACAAGTACCTCTCTCAGCTCCTGCATTCATTGCTTTCTTTTCTTTTTCTTTTTTGTGGGTTATGAGGCTTGAACTCGGGGCCTGAGTGCTGTCCTTGAGTTTTTCTGCTCAAGACAAGTGTTCTACCACTTTGAGCCACAGCTCCACTTCTAGTTTTCTGTGGTTAATTGGAAAGTCTCAGGGACTTTGCTGCCTGGGCTGGCTTTGAACCATGATCCCCAGATCTCAGCCTCTTGAGTAACTAGGATTACAGGTGTGAGCCATAGGCACCTGGCTTTCCTGCATCCATTTCTAACACACACTAAGATCTAGAAAGCAGTGGAAGGTGCAATGCATTGTTTAAGAGGAGCTGAGGAATGGTAGTCCGTGAATTTCTAAGTAAAAATGTCTGTCTTGGACAGGTTTATGCAGTTCATCTCTGAGCGGTGCAGAGCAGAGCAGAATTAAGGCCATTTTGACTAAAGCACGTTAGCATGAACTTTGGGGAAATTTGGGTTCCTGGCTCCTGATAGTTTTTGCTACGTTAGGGCTGCATTGTCATCATCTATTTTTATGTAACTTCCCTGTTTGGTCCCAGGATGCAGTTGGTAAAGCCAGAAGTTTAATGCCTCATATTTTCCCTTGAGTGTTGGAAACAGATGCTTGGTTGCTATAGAGCCGTCTGGGGTGGAGACTCTCCATTCATATCTAAGCTGGGTTATTTCTTTTGGGGACTTTTGGGGATAATTCTGGTGAAAAAAAATCATCACAGCACTAATACTCTTCTGTAACCTGTGTGAGCAAGAGAGCAGGACAGAAAGTATAATCTGTTTCTCATTTCCTCCATCTTCACTGATTCTCTACATTCATTTATCCATCCTTCCTCATATCCCTTGGTTATCTATCATGTGTCTTTCTCTACCTTCCTCATTTTTCTCCCCACATATCGTTTTAACCAAGTATATAGGCTGTTTCTCAGAAAGATTACAACTTCTAGTAGAGAATTCTTCTTCCTAAGCTGGGTGCCTATAATTAAACTCACACAATATACACACAAGATAGTAAAGTACTCATTATGGTCTTAGGACTTTTCTGTGGGGACCATCAAGGAATGACGCATGTAAGTGGCTGGGGAGAAGGCAGCAGAGGCACAGGAAGAGATCCTGCAGAGCTATAATGCTTTCCTCCCCTTTGGGGGTAGATATTTTCACTATTGTAATTGTTAATAATCCTGATGTTGATTAACAGAAAGAAGCAGCATAATGGAGTACTTAAGCATGTGGGCTGTGACAGCTGGCTGGATTTGTATTCTGGCTCATTCATGTCCTAACTCAATGATCTTAGATAAGTTTTCTAACCACCGGGTGCTTTAGTTTTCCCATGTGCAAAATAAATTGACAACCATATCCATTTTATGAGGTAGTAGATTTTCAATAAGTAGTAGCTATTTTAGTGCTAATTAGGTAGCAGGAATTTTTTTAAAACTCACTTATACACACTCATTTAATCTTTATAACCATCAAGCGATAAATATTTTTTTGAGAGGAAATAAGTATTTTCAGGGATGAAAATGCAGAGGAGCAGACCCAGGCATGAGGTTTGGAGCCATATAACATGTCCTCTGCTTTCTCTTAATGGAATTACTGACACTTTCTGACCTTTCAGGCTATACTTGCTTGTCTGCAGAAAGGAGATGATGCCACTCACATTGGAAGCAGGGAAGACTTCACAAGATAGTAGCTGTGAGCTGCTAGGCTACTGTCTGGTTATCATCACATTCTAGTTAAGGGCCTACTTTTTCCTCTTCATAAGTGCTCTGGGAGTTCAGTGCTATTGTCCTTTTATGACAAAAAAGAACTGAGTTTTTCAATGAACTTCTATGTTATCTCACAACACTGGAGCAGGAGGAGGAGGATGTGGTATCCTTTGTATCAGGTATTGCTCATTCTTAGGGCTTGGATCCTGTTGGGTGGGACAATAGTTTCTACATTGTCTACCAAGCACGAGCTACAATATACGTGGGAAGGTGGGAAAGAAATTGGTGGTGATAGGAGTCAAGTTTTTGCTTTGTTTTGTTTTTTGTTTTTGTCTGGATTGGACTGGAGACTATTCATTTTAGGGGCTGACTTTGTTCTTGTCTCCATCTTCTCAGGAGGTTGAAATCTGAGGATCATGGTTTAATCATGGGCAGGAAAGTTTGTGAGACTCTTATTTCCAATAAACTACTCAAAAAAGCCAGAAGTGGTTGTGGCTCAAGTAGTAGAGTGCTAGCCTTGAGCAAAAGAAGTTCAAGGACAGCTCCTAGACCCAGAGTTCAAGCCCCAGGACTGGCAAAAAAGAATTGCATCATTCTTTACTAATGTGAAGCCATTAAGTGAATAGCTTTGGCATTTAACTAACTTGGATTTAAATCCTGACTCTTCCACCTAGCTTCACAACTTTGGGAAAAACATCAAACCTTTCTTACTCTAATTTCCTTAACAGAAAGTAAAAAAATAACCTACAAGATTAAGAGATTAGGTAAAGTAATATGATTAAAGTACAAGTGTGAGTAAGCGTGTTGCTTGTTGCTTACTGATTCTTACTGTTATTCAATAAACTAAAACATTAAAGATTTATCAGAGTCTGGAGCCTGTGACTCAGGCCACTGTAATCCTAGCTACTCAAGAGGCTGAGATTTGAGGATCATGGTTTGAAGCCAGCCTGGGCAGGAAAGTCTGTGAGATTTTATCTACAATTAATCACCAAAAAGTCAGAATTGGAGCTGTGGCTCATGTGGCAGACACAAATAGATGATCAGAAAGTAAAAAGCATGACGAAAAAGAAAAGAAATCGGGCAGATCATGGTAGCCTTAACTCTACCACAGTAAGAATCTTTAGGAACCACAAAGAAAGAGATTATTCTTATTAGCTCAGGTCCTGAGAGGGCAGCTCTCTGCCTTTTCTTTAGTTGGGATTGTGGACATGTGGTTATCACTTTGGGCTGCTGTGGATAAAAGGTAGGTCAAATCTGTACAACACTGGCAGGTGCTGTGGTTGGTACTAGATGTGCAATGCTAAAGAAGACAAATAGTCTGTTTCCAGCCTCAAGTGTTTCTCCTGTTCTCATGTGAGGCTCCTCCCCTGACCTCTGTGAGTGTACCATCACATTCATTGCTTCCTCCCTTTGTTGTAATGTCTATTGTTTGATTTCTACCAATGAGGTGGATAGAATTAGCAGCACAGTTTCTGGCTTTTGGAAATGGCCATCCACTGTGACATCACCAGCTGAGAACTACCCCTCCTGCAAAAGTCGAGTCTGAGAGGGCTCAATTTGGAGTCTGACGTGAGTAGAGTGCCTTTTCTGCTGCACAGTATGGCCCTTGATAGATGGACTTGATAGATGCTCAGAATGTATGCATGTGTGGAATGATTCATGTGACAGGAGGCATAAGCAATGCAGGTGTGAACTCAGTTTGGGGAGACCATTTGGAGGATTCAAGCAGGTGACATGACTTACATCATGAACTTTCTGTCAGCCAATTGTGTCCCAACACTATACCAAAAAGATATAGTTGAAGAACATGGCAAAGGATGAAGCATTGGAATTTTGATATTATCCAAGGGATCTTTTTTTCTGGTTTTTCATATCATGCCCTGCAAAGAGCCTTAGACCATTATTAAATGAGGAAGCAAGCTACCAATGTAAAGTTTTCACTGTGTATGAGGTTTTCTATTACAGATTAAGCTGCTTCATGGACAAAGATGTTACTAATAGGAAAACAGACTCAAGAAACAAAAACTTATAAAGGTTACAGAACATACAGAAGAATTACAGTTAGAGAATGGCTCAGTCACCTAATGGAAAAAGACATGGTGGTTATTTAGAATATTTAAACAACTCATCTTGAGCAATATGAAAAAAGGAAAACAACACAGTAGAAAATGTGTAGAAGACTAAAAAAGGACTTTACAAAAGGAAATGTTCAAATAGCCAGTAAGTATCTGAAAAGGCACTCACTCTGTTAATAACACAAGGAATGTGCCTTAAAATGATAAAGCAATACCACCATAGCTGTAATTACAAGAGCTAATAAACAACACAAGTATGGATGAGGATGTGAACAGTTGTCTCTCTGACAGTGTTGATGTAGGTATACATTATTTTTGAAAGCTGTTTGGAAGAATCTACTAGAGCAATTCTACTCCTAGGTATATACCCAACAGATATATATCCACACATATGAACATAAGATACATTGACAACATTCATGGCAGCATTACTCATATTAGCTCTGAAGTTGAAATTATTCAAATGCCTACTAAGAATAGGATGGATATATTATAACATATCTCATAATAGAAAAATATGCATTAATGAGAACGAGTTACTACTACATGAGACAATATGGATGTCACATAGACATTAATTTGAGAGAATGATACAAAACAAGTGAATATCATACGGCTACAATTGCATAAAGTTTAGAGACTGGTTACTTTGTGGCATTGGGGGTCAGGATAATGGTTACCCAAGAGAAGTCAGAGTGACTGGAAGGAGTCACAAGGAGTTTTGGATGGCTGACAGTCTTTTGTTACTAGCTCTGGAAATTCATCCCATAATTTGCACTTGGTTGAATTTCATCAAGATTTATACTTTGGTGGACTTTGCAATGTATATATTATATTTTGCTATTTTTTGCTGGTCTTGGGGCTTGAACTCAGGGCTTAGGCTCTGTCTCTGATCCTCTCTGGGCTCAAGCACTCTACCACTTGAGCCACAGTGCCACTTCCAGCCTTTTCTGTTTATACGGTACTGAGGAATCGAACCCTGGGCTTCATGCCTGCTAGGCAAGCACTCTACCACTAAGCCACCTTCCCAGTCTCTATTTTGCTAATTTTTAAAGGATCAAATGTCTTGAATTTGTTGAGAGAAACATGTCTTATGAGTGGAGTTTATAATACTCAGGGGAAAAGTGATTGAAAAGTCAAGAGATACAGTATAGACAAGATCTTTGTACTTTTAAATTCGGTATGAATATTTTGCTTAGAAGTGATCCCATAGCTTTCATGGAACCATTGTGATCGGTAAGGATGAGAATCATGCTCCTAAGACAAATGTGATCACTGCCATTTGTTTTGCTCTATTCATGTGATAATGTCTATGTTCATGTGCGTCTTTTCATAACTATTCTGAGAATAAATTCCATGGAAATTTATCCGATAAATCTGAATTCAGAAAGAATGAAGAAAGTAGGACAGTTTGTCTATGTTAATATCCAGGGAATTACGGTGAATCACAAAGATTAGTTTCCTTGGAATCTGAAAGGAAAGAAAGGAAGGCATATCAACAGTTACTGAGTAGTGAACTTTGGAGAGAGAGGAGAGGAATCACTTTGTGGTTTTCAGGATATTCAAACGAATATAAACTTACAGTGTGAAATGCGTAGTGGACTAATGGAGATTCAGTTCTGTTCTGAGGAGAGAAACCCTAAAAGTGTTGTGGGAAATTATGGAAATAGATGAGTCCATACATTATACTTTGGGCTCCTTTGTGTGACATATTAAATCTGAGCTTCTAGAAATTCCTGCTGCTTTGCTTTTCTCTTTAGGTGATGCCCCTGAAAAGCTATTTCTATTTGTAACTGCAATGAAATAATTGACCTTATTCCAGCTTTTGTAGTAAGAATGATGAAAAAAGCCTGGCGTTGGTGGCTCATTCCTGTAATCCTAACTACTCAGGAGGTTGAGATCTGAAGATCGTGTTTTGAAGTCAGCACAGTCAGGAAAGTCCCTAAGACTCATCTCTAAATAAACTACTCAGAAAAGGCCAGAAGTGGCAAGCTGTGGTTCAAGTGATAGAGCTGCAGCCTTGTGCCAAAGAAGCGTAGGTACAATGCCCAGGCCTTGAGTTCAAGCCCCAGGACTGGTGCGCGCACGCACACACACACACACACACACACACACACACACACACTTCTAGAAAAGAGATATTTAAGAGGAAATTGCCTTTGAATTGAGCCTACAGACACGGGCCTGTTGTGAAGCCAGGGTCAGAATGAAATGTACAAGCCTTAAGTAGCCAATGAGCTGGAGGTAAGGTATGATATGATCATATAAAATGATGTTGATTGAAATGAACTCCAAGAAATGGAAACAAGAGTTTATTTTATTTTTTGTTTTTGTCTCCTCTTTTTTTGTTGCTATTTTTGATTTCTGTACTTTTTGTTTTGTATATAAGTTTATCTGTTTTGGGGAGGGCAAGAGGAAGCATAGAAATGAGACTTATGTTGAACAAATTCAGCAGAGATACTCACTGGACATTACGTTGAAAATCAATTATACATCTTGTGGGGGATGGGGTCGGGAGGGCAAAAAATGGGAGAAAAATGGGGGAAGAGGTGACAGTGTTCAAAAAGAATGTACTCATTACCTATGTAACTGTAACCACTCTGCATATCACCTTTACAATAAAAAAAAAATAGCCTAAAACAGTAAGTACAGATCAACTCAGAAAACATATCCAATTCTACTAGGTTCAGGGAAAAAGAAAATCAAACTAACCAGGAAATAAAATGATAGCCAGGAGCTTCTAAGGAGGGTAGGGTGCCATGGATGGAATAGGTTATAAGGCAGTTGTTTTCCAGCCCACACTTAGGAAGGATTTCATAAGTGATGACCAAATGAACAGATGCCTCTCACTCCTAGGATGGACGACTTCCCCCTGGAATCACTATGTTCTCCTGCAACACCAGCACTTCTGGTCACTCTACTTTCCTCCTCACTGGCTTCCCAGGCTTGGAAGCCTCTCAGCATTGGGTTTCCATTCCCATCAACCTCATCTGTGTGGTTTCCATCCTGGGTAATAGTATCATCCTCTTCCTGATAAGCACAGAACCCGCCTTACATGAACCCATGTACCAATTCCTGTCCATGTTGGCAGCCTCTGATCTGGGCCTCTGTGCCTCCACCTTCCCAACCATGGTGAGACTCTTCTGGCTGGGTGCTCGAGAATTACCTTTTGATCTCTGTGCAGCACAGATGTTTTTCATCCATGCCTTCACCTATGTGGAATCGGGTGTGCTGCTGGCCATGGCCTTTGATCGCTTTATTGCCATCCGGGACCCCCTGCATTATGCCACGATCCTTCCCCACTCAGCAGTGGCAAAAGCGGGAGTTGCCATTCTGGTAAGAGCCATCCTACTCAACCTCCCTGGACCCATCCTCCTACGGCGCCTGCTCTTTCCCCAGATCAGTGCGCTCTCTCACTGCTACTGCCTGCATTGTGACCTCGTGGGACTGGCCTGCTCAGACACCCGGACCAACAGCTTGGTTGGCCTGGTCTCCATTCTCCTCTCACTAGGCCTCGACTCCTCCCTCATCATCCTCTCCTATGCTCTTATTCTACGGACGGTGATGGGCATTGCCTCTCCTGGGGAACAGCTCAAGGCACTCAACACATGTGTCTCACACCTCTGCATTGTTCTCATTTTTTATTTGCCCAAACTGGGGCTATCTGTGTTGCATCGAGTGGAGAAACACAACTACCCCGCTCTGGCCGTGCTCATGGCCAACCTGCACTTCTTGGTCCCACCCTTCATGAACCCGATTGTGTACTGCATCAAGTCTAAGCAGATCCGCCAGGGCCTCCTAAAACGCTTCCAGCACAAGAGGGTTGATGCTTCTTAGAACCCCATAATGCCTGCCTTTACTTATCAGGCCAAGTAACTACTGTGGAGCTGGACACCTGGGAGTTCTAAGTTTCTCTTAAAAACTTTGCTATTAGTTTACCCGGATAAAGAGGATTAGGTTGCAATATACAGTGGCTCTTAGGTTTTAGTACCAGTAAAAGTAATCTGCATATACCTAAAGCTTCCATTCTTAATCTTTCTGCCAACTTGAGTGCTACCCACCCATGAAGACATCCAAGTTTAAAAAACTCATTCTGCAATGAGATGTACAAGTCCTTATGTCGATTTACAACTTTGGGGGGGGCAGGGAGGATTGGGTGGGGGGGGGTGGGGGGGGAGGGTGGGAAGGGATGGGAAGGGGAAACAAAGGAGGAGCCTACAATGCTTGATAAGAAATGTACTCATTATCTTGCCCATGTAATTGTAACCCCTCTGTACAGTATTTTCACAATAAAAAAACCAAAAAACTCATTCTGACCCAACTCTCTGAATGGCCATTTCCTTATCATAATTGGAAATGCTTGCCTCACAGAGATGTTGGGAAAGCTTAGTTTTATAATGTACACAATATACACTAAACAGCAGAGAATCCACCCATTTTTTGGTGTAGCTACTCAATTAATACTTCCTTTTTTCCAATTCTAGAGCTTAACATGGCTTAGACTGTTGTAAGCCTTTTCTGTGTTCAAAGAACTTAATTGAAGGGTGAATCCTTGGCAAATGGTAACACAACTGATTATTTTTTCATTGGGTTCAATAGATAGGAACACTTGTTGTAATTCATATCATTATTAACATCGTATAATTTTCATACAGTAGCCTTGGGGTGGAAAGACATAATTTTATCTGGTTTTAAATGCCTATGCCTGACAAAGCTGTGAAGATTAAATAGGACCATATATGTAGCATATCAAGAACTACGAGAAAATGTAATAATGATATAACTGTTAATCTGAGATGTCCCCAGAGTCTCAAACATCTGAGACAGTCACCTTGCATACTTCTCAGGCAACAACCTCCTCATACATAGATCAGATACTCTAATTTAATTACTCTTCATCAACATTCTAGGGAACCCCAAGAGAACTCTCCTGGCATCAAACACAAGCTTACGAGTCATCTAATTCCCAAGTATCTCAAGTCCAGACAGAACTTCACAATAAAATTCATTTGAATTCAAACCTATAGTTTAGAAGTATTTACACAAATAATATCTAATTATTGCAGAGAATAGGAAGCTGGTTTGTCTCTTGCTTTGTTTTTATAGTGAAGAAAATTCCTGTGGGTTTGCTTTCTTCCCACTATACACACTCTTTCTGAAATGTCTTTCTGAAAAATACGCTCCTACTTTATCAAAGCATATAGAGGAATCTTTATGCGAACTGATGTTTATATTCCTTTTTATAATTCTATATCTTTATGTATAGGCATTTGTAAAGTATTTGTTACAGTATACTATCTTCTTGGTAGACTATGATTTATCACTAAGCAACATCTTTTTTCCCCTCAACTTTATTCTAGATACCATGGATGTATATAAACTTAAAACACAGCTGAATAACAGTTTCCTGACAGTTTAGATTTTTTTCTTGTGATCAATTATATTTGAAATTAAAATTCTGGCTGATTAGATTCCATATTCCTTTTGATTAATTTTTGCTTTGCGTTATCTTCAAATAGCTGAGCAAAGGAGTTTCCATTTAACTGTTATATATACAATGCATCTTGATTAGAGATTAGAATTACTCCTTCCCTTTATCATTCCCTTTCCCTCATCTATTGTGTCTCCATATCAACTTTTCTAGTTCAGGTTTCATGTGTGCATGGAGTATTACAACTCTGTCTGTCTGTCTGTCTGTCTGTCTGTCTGTCTATCTGTCTATCTATCCCTTTCCCCATTTGTCTTCCTTCTTCCTTTTAATTTTTGCTCACCCCCACCCCCTAGTCAAGACATGTTTCAGCTTAAGGGATTAGACCATGGAATCTCAGTCCTGCATGTATGTACTTTAGTCAGTTTGGTCATGTATATATGCTTATGGCTCTGTGTGTGTTTACCTAGTTGTTTATATTTTAGCTCTAACATTTACATGTGAGAGAAAATGTGTACCCTTTGTCTCTCTGAGCCTGGCTTACTTCACTCCATGTGATTTTTCTGAGGTCCATCCATTTACCTGTGAACAAGCAGCTCTGATCCAGCAATAAGGCCCACAAGAGGCAGAAGTCCACATCTAGGGCTAGATTCCAAGATTTTGTCTTTTCAGAAAGCATTTTTTCTATTTGTAAAGATATAAACCTCAGTTTGGACCTCTGAAATATGACAATTTTAGCAAGGATTTATTCTAGTACTAGCATGGTTAAAATAGAGAAAAATTGCGAAGAGTGATAAACATTTCCTGTTTCTTATGCAGAAAATGGATATTAAAGACTCCTGGTTTTATTTTTATTTTTTTTCTTTTTCCTTTCTTTCTTTCTTTTTTTTTGTTGGTCATGGGGCCTGAACTCTGGGCCTGGGTGCTGTCCCTGAGCTCTTCAGCTCAAGGATAGCACTCTATCACTTGAGCCATAGCGCCACTTCTGGCTTTTTCTGCTTATGTGGTGCTGAGCACTCTACCACTGAGCCACCTTCCTCGCCTTGGTTTTAATTTTTTAAGATGCCTTTTTTTGGTAGTTGATTTCCTATGGTAGTTTCTTTTATCAATATCTTACTTTGATTTTAATCTATATCGTCCTCTTGGATCCTCTGGAGAAGATGTGAGCCTTATTAATCTAATTGAACACTCATACCCAGGCAGCTGGGTAGGTTTATAAGGTTCACTTTAGTCTTTGATTTTAAATAGAGGCCACCATGCTAGTCATCCTTGTCCATCTTCAGTGTCACAAACTCATACACATGCAGAATGGTAACTTCAGATGGCGTAGTTTATTGCAGCTTAGACGAGGAAGAAACAGATTTCTCTATCTTACTGTTTGGATCCTGCAGCCATTCATGGAAGAACAAGAATCTCAAGGGATCTGGAAGGCCAAATGTAATAAGAAACATATAATAAAATCAAGTTCATTCCTCTATGATTAGTACTAGTAAAATTTTTAGTCCCTAACAGAGAAAGTTGGTATACAGATTAACTCAAAGGTAGAAATCTCAATTAATTTTTCAGTTTTGATCTTTTTGCAAGAATCCTATGTTTCTGCTGATTTAAAACTCATAAGAATTTTACTCAATAAAATTATATATATATATATATATATGTATATATTATGTTGTTATTTTCTGTGTTCATACCAATCTGACTTTTGGTTCTTTAACATAATTAAGAAGGATTTTGTCAATGTTTTAAGGAATTCTTTTTTTTTTTAATTTAATTTTATTTTATTTGAGAACATACTGTACAGAGGGGTTATAATTACATGGGCAGGATAATGCATACATTTCTTACCAAGCATTGCAGCCTCCTCCTTTGTTTACCCTTGACCTCCCTTCCCAGCCTCCTCCCTCCCCCCCACCTGTTTTAAGGAATTCTACACTGCCAGTTCCATTCATTGTCTTGGCTTCAGCATTTGACAGAATTGGTCAGTAGCTTCACCCTGTGAGACTTTCTTTACTTTTCCCTAAGACACCATACTTTCTTGCTTTATGCCACTATCTCTCTCAGACATTTTACCTTTTGCTTCACTGTAAAAATTTAGATTGTATTAGCTTGGATCCATACACCTCTAGCTATGATGGCTGTCTGGCCAGTCAGAGGACCCTAGGACCTATTGTACTACTCTTGGGGTTGTAGGGTCAAGTGGTTCCTCTTGCTGTTGCTATGTCTGCCCAGGACTCCAGGGCCTGCTGCAGCCTCTGTTCCTTGTGTCTTACATTGTTTCCCATTCATCCTAACATCATTGCGCCTCATGTCTCTGTAGGCATGATATCCATTTATATTATCTCAGCTGTTGTAATAGAATACTGTAGACTCAATGACATAAATAACTGGTTCTGGAGGATGGAAATCCTGAGTGTAAGGGCCTCCAAATAGTTGGGATCTGGTGAGGACTCTGTCTTGCAAAGGTCACCTTTCTACTGTGTCCTCAGAAGGAGGAATGCACAAATGCACACACACATCCACACACACACACACACACACACACAGAGGAGACACCACATCACATCACACTTTGGGGTTTCTACTTTAAGGACAGTTATTTCATCATGAATTTCTACTATATAACTTCATCTACTCCCCAACTATTTTAGTAATGTCTCCCAATAAAGTTGAATTGGGGGTTAGGGCTTCAACATGGGGATCTCTCTGTCTCTGTCTCTGTCTCTCTGTCTCTGTCTCTCTGTCTCTGTCTCTCTGTCTCTCTCTGTCTCTGTCTTTCTGTGACTCAAACATTCAATTGCTAATGATACCTTTCAACTCTAACTATGATATTTCCTTGTTGCTTCTGAAGAATAAAATGGCCCTTGCTTGGTTGCGCCAGCAACATCTGTAACCTGTAAGTGTAAGATAATTAATTTATTATAGGCCTGGCCTTTAGTCAACAGAAGAAAAGGAGCAATCAGATATATTAGGTTTGCATCATAATACAGTAGTTCCACAGAGCCTTTTGGAAAGTATCTTGCATACTGAATTATCAGTTTATAGCTAAGTTGGTAAGTTAGGATGTGGTAAAGGTGGAAAGAGAGGTGAGGGTACTTGATTAGCACAAGGACATGGCAACTTTAAGGGTTATAGTAGGTTGGCTGATTCTGAGGGCATCTGGACCTTGTAGAGAAAAAAATAATGGGCTTCATATTCATTACTGAAACTTAAACCATGACCCAACATGTAGAAATCATCATTGGAAACTTCAAAGGAGACTCTAGTTTCCTACAGCTAACACATAGACTGCTGAAATTCAGACCCAGAATATGATTTTAAAAATATTAGGAATATAGAGACTGAATGTAAAGCTTTAGTAGGTCACCTGTGTATAATTTCCTGGTAGTGACTAAGAATGAGACTTTAGAAGCTGGAAATGAGATATTGGGTACATCAGCCTGAAATGACTGGATCCTCTACTTTTTCTGAAAATTGGGCTTGCAGACGCATAAGCTTCCCTATGCCAAAAGAGAACCAAATTCCTTATGCCAAAAGAGAATTATGAAAATGGTCTTGCAGGAAGCAGGTTGTCTTGTAAGAAGTTTCATGTTCTCTTCAAGATCCACTTTCTTACTTGGCATTGCTGCTGGACCAATGATCTGTTTTCCCCTTATGGAGCTAGAGAAGAACAAACTAAGGAGATGAAAGAAAAAATAAACAGTAGAAGTCAGTGGAAGAAAAATAATAAATACAGTAGAAAATTAAGAAGGTGACAATCTGGTTGTAGCCTTAATTCTGTTAATTAAAAAATAACATTATGGGTATACCTCCTTCTCTCAACAGTATGATAGAACATAATAAAGTACATATAATCCATGTCAGAAATAAAAGTGTTGACAAGGCCTACAGAATGGAAGGATACAGGGGTATTATGAACCATTTCATACTTATATTCATTGGTGTATTGCTTTGGCAATTATATTGTTTTAGAGAATAGAGAAAATTGGAATATTTCAAAAGCAGAAAATGAGAATAGACTTATATTAATTAAAAACTGAATGGGAGCTAGGCCCTAGTGGCTCATGCTTGTAATCTTAGCCATTCATGAGGTTGAGATTTGGGGATTGTTGTTCCAAACCAGCAGGGGCAGGAAAGGTCATGAGATTTTTGTCTTCAATTAACTAGCAAAAAGCCAGAAGTGGAGCTTGGCTTAACTAGTAGAGTGTTAGTGATCTAAAAAGCCAAGTGAGAGTTTGAGGTCCTGAGTTCAAGCCCCAGTACTGGCACACACACACACTGGTACACACACACACACACACACACACACACTGAATGGGTAAATGTAGAAGAGGTACCAATAAAAGGGGTGCTATTAGGGAATAGGAAGGAAGGGGACTGGTGGGAGAGGGGAATGTGGATAATAGGAGCATGGTGAATATGCTCCAAGTCCCTTAAATACATATTATGAAAATGTCATAATGAAACTTGCTGTTTTGTACAATTAATATACACTAACAAAAGGCTGTGTTTTAAAAATAAATATAACAAAGCAAAAATATCTTACCAATGTAAAATGATGGACTTGATACTATATTTAAATAAATCACTGAGGAAAGAAGGGAGAAGTTATACAGAAAATATTTCAAAAATGATTTCTGAGTGTCACATACTTCATGATTAAGAACATTCTAATATATAAACTTTAAGAAGTAATGAAAAATAAATACACTATCTTTATCCATGTGGTTATATTGAAATTTACATATTTAAAAGAGAAATAATTGACTAAGGCTGCCATATAAACAAAAATATAATCCTTCAGTGCCCCATATTTTTGTGGGATCTATACAATACTTAAGGAATGAGCAAAACATATTTGTTTATTTTCAGAAGATTTGTTTTTGAATATACTTATGAGGCAAGCAAAATTCTGATATGAAATCTACTAAGGAAATTGCAGGAAAGAAAACTACAACAATTTCTATCAAGTACATAGATATAACTCTCCTTATCAAAATATGAGCAAAGGAATGCAGCAGTATTTAAATATGACAATACATCAGAACTACATGTGTTGATTCCACAAATAATTATTTAAAAATAGGTTAATATAATGTACTTACATATTATATCAACAATACAAAGAACAAAATCAGATGAATATGTAAATATGTGAAGAAAAGTAGTTCGAGCAGATTGAACACATTTGAAATGAAAACTTTCAAAAACAATAGGCAGAAAGGTATTTTCTCAACAGGATAAAGGTTATCTATGGGAAAATCTATGCTTATCATGCTTAATGATAAAAGACTGAATACTTTCCATATAAACTCAGAATAAAAGGCTACAGCTCGATAGCCACACTCAAAGAGTATGCAGGCTTTTTTGCACATTAAGTATGCCTCAATATAGCTACAAAGAGACTGTCTCAGGCATTAGGATGAGAAAATATTGGAACTTTCATATACTTGTGGGAGTGTAAAATGGTGCAACTGCTCCAGAAAAAGTCTGACAGCTTCCTAACTGGTTAAACAAAGAGATACCATACGTGTAATTTTATTCCTAAGAGAAATGAAGACATGTATCACATACAAAAATGTGTGCACAAATGTCACAGTCACATTCTCATAGAGTCAAAACGCAGAAACAATCCTAATACGAATCTACTGGTAAATGGATAATCAAAAATGTGTTTTACCTAAACAATGGAATATTACTGAGATATAAAAATGAATGAACCTGCTGATACATTCTACAATATGGGTGAACCAAGAAAACACTAAGTGAAAGACACCTGTCACAAAATAGCACATATTATGTTTCCATTTACTTGAAGGTCTTGTATATGAAAGTCTACAGAGGCAGGAGGTCAACTATTTGTTGCTTAGCTTGTTGGGTGGGAGAGTAGAAGATAAAGAATGATAAGTAAATAAATAAATATAGGACACATTTTTGAGGTGATGAAAATAGTCTAAACAATGACTGGCAGTGATGCATGTATCTGTGAATATACCAGAATCCATTGAATTGAACATTTTAAATGGTGGAACAATAGAGCCATTGACATTTAATCTCAATAACAAAGGCACTGAAAGGAAAATCAACCAGAAACCAGGCAAGGAATCCACTTTACAGATTCTGTTCAACCATATGTATGAATGAAATCCTAGTCAAAGAGAAACAAATTCCATTTAATTAAAAATTTAGCAATAGTTTTTATAGAAATAAATCGATTCTAAAATATGCGAGGGAATGGAAAAAAGACTGGAACAGCCAGAGTCACTGAGATGAGCTGGGACTGGAGGACTTACAGATGCCGTTTTTAGATTTATTAATATAATGGCATCATGGTTAAGGCAGTGGAAGCTGGGTAGGGGAGCCACACCGGTAATCTCAGCACTCAGGAGGCAGGATATGGTATTCAAGGTCAGCTTGGATACAGAGCAAATCTCCAACTCAATAAAAAAACAGTATCGTAGACATGAGGTTGTATTGACATGAGGACATAGGTAAACAGAGAGGATGAAGGAGGGTGAATATGGTTAGATACAGTATGTAAATGTGTGAACATGGAATAATACAACTTGTTGAGATTGGTTTGAAAGAAGTAATGAGGTGGATCAGATGGGTCTGATCAAGGGCTATTGTATATATAAGGATACATCATATATATAGGATATGTCACACATATATGTCATATATATCGATATGTATGGATACATCATGTATCCATACATATATATACACACATTCACACAGATATGCCAACCTAAAATCGGCTTGTGCAAGTAATTGATCTAATGAAAATATAGAAAGAGTGTAGTAGGCAAGGATAGACAAAAAAATCCTGAAACACACCACACATAAAGAACTGACTACTTGATAAAGTTACAGGTGCAATTGAATTAGGCAAAGGAAATATTTCTATTAGTTTTGAAATGACCAGATATCTATATGTGCAAAATGAATCTTCATATCACACACATTCATGTTGGACCATACCTCTAAAATTAACAACTAATTGCATAAAATCAAGCAAAAACATGAATTAAATAGATTATTTGTACATTGTAACCAAGTTTCTTTTCTTTTCTTTTTTCTTTTTGGTTGGTGTGGGGCTTGAACTCTGGGCCTAGGTGCTGCCCCTCAGCTCTTCAGCTCAAGGCTAGCACTCTACCACTTTTGCCCCAGTGCCCCTTCCGGTTTTTGGAGAGGTTTATTGGAGATAAGAGTCTCACAGACTTTCATGTCCAGGCTGGCTTTGAATCGCAATCCTCAGATCTCAGCCTCCTGAGGAGTTAGGATTACAAGCATGAGCCACCAGCACAAGGCTAAGTTTCTTTTTAATAAACAAGAAAAAAAAATAAAACAGGCCACAAAATATTTTTGTGTGTATCTGACAAAAATCTTGCTTTCAGACTATATAAATAGTGAATACAAGTCAGTAACAAAACCAAAACTTTAAACATGGTCATAATACTTAAAAATTTTCATAAAAGGAATATTCATGAATAATGAATGCCTGAGACACTGCACAGCATCAGAAGTGATCAGAAAAGTGCAAATAAGACTTCAATGAAGGATCTGGGAAGGTGGCTCAGTGGTAGAGTGCTTGCATTGCATGCCTGAGGCCCTGGGTTCGATTCCTCAGCACCACATAAGCAAAAAGAAAAAAGCTGCAAGTGGCACTGTGGCTCAAATGGTAGAACGCTAGCCTTGAGCTGAAGAGCTGAGGGACAGTGTCCAGGCCCAGAGTTCAGGCCCCACAACCGGACCCCTCCCTCAAAAAAAGCCTTCAATGAAAATAGCATAATAAAACCCACTAAAAACTTCAAAATAAAGGAGGAGGATGGAAAACAGAAAGAATATGAAGGTGGTGAATTTGATCAAACTACAATATATGCATATATGGAAACATTACACCATTAACATTTACAACCAATATATATTAATAAAATAAGCATACAAGAATAAAAACACCATAATAAATTACTAGCTTGTATTTACTGCAATGGTTAAAATGTACAGAAATGACAACATCAAAAAGCGACCAAGGGGCAGACTAACTGAAATTCTATACATCGTCGGTGAGATTACAAAGTGGTACAATTACATTGGAAAACCATTCAGCAGCTTTGCTAAAGTGCAACATAATCCCACCTTCTGTCCTAGTAAATGTACTTCTAGGCTAAAAAATACTTATAGCAGCTTTGTTCATAATAACACCAAATGGGAAACACCCAGGTGTTGAAAAAATAGATAAACTGTGGTAAATTCATGGAATATGAATTACAAATGGAATATTTGTAATATTTTTTTTGTTTGTTTTTTGGGTCCGGTTGTGGGGCTTGAACTCTGGACCTGAGCGCTGTCCCTCAGCTCTTCAGCTCAAGGCTAGCGCTCTACCACTTGAGCCACAGCGCCACTTCCAGCTTTTTTCTTTTTGCTTATATGGTGCTGAGAAATCGAACCCAGGGCCTCAGGCATGCAAGGCAAGCGCTCTACCACTGAGCCACCTTCCCAGCCCTGTAATATTGTTAATAGTTAGCATAGACAACAGCTTGTGAATGAGGCTTCTTTCTCTTTATCAAATGAATAGCCATATCTTCCACATTTGGTCAAGGTTTCTTGGAAGGGAGGGGTGATGTCAAACCATAGCATTTCTTTTTTTGCGGTCAGTTGTGGTGCTTGTACTCTGGGCCTGGGCGCTGTCCCTGAACTCTTCAGCTCAAGGTGAGTGCTCTACCACTTGAGCCACAGCACCACTTCCGGTTTTCTGATGGTTAATAGTAGATAAGAGTCTCATGGACTTTCCTGGTAAGGATGGTTTTGAGCTGTAATCCTCAGATCTCAACCTCCTGAGTAGCTAGGATTACAGGCATGAGCCACCAGCGCCAGCTGACCATAGCATTTCTAAGGGAGGCCATGGTCAGGCCCAATTTTCCTTTTTTTTTTTTTTTTTTTGTCGGTCGTGGGGCTTGAACTCTGGGCCTGGGCGCTTGTCCCTCAGCTCTTCAGCTCAAGGCGAGCGCTCTACCACTTGAGCTACAGCGCCACTTCCGGTTTTCTGGTGGTTTATTGGAGATAGGAGTCTCACGGTCTCTACTGCCCGGGCTGGCTTTGAACTGTGATCCTCAGATCTCAGCCTCCTGAGTAGCTAGGATTACAGGCGTGAGCCACCAGCGCCTGGCCCAATTTTCCTTTTGACAAGGGATTCCTGAGTTTTGTTTTGTTTTGTTTTTTAGTTTCTGATAAGTGATGTCAGTCACCTTTTTTTATTATTATTTTTTATTGTGAACATACTGTACAGAGGGGTTACAATTACATGGGCAAGATAATGAGTACATTTCTTATCAAGCATTGTAGCCTCCTCCTTTGTTTACCCTTCATATCCCTTCCTAGCCTTCCCCCTCCCTCCCCCCAGTCTTCCCCCCCACCCCCCGCCCACCAAAGTTGTAAAGTTCATTTTCGACATGACAACTTGTACTTCTCATTGTTGCAATGGGTCCATCTGTATCCTTATTTAAACGACTTGTTTTTCCCTTTTCCCTTCACAAATTATACTGACATCAAATATAGTGAAAGCAGGGGTTATACTGTGGGGGAGGGACATACAAAGCAACAAAGAAATAATCTTATAAATGCATTAGAAACAAATGCAGGAAAGAAAAAAACCTTTTAAATACATATCTAAGGGTTCATTTTCCTAACATCACCTTATGTGACCTTTTCTGCTTGACTCATACATATACTAGATATTGCAAATAAGGGAAACCATGGGACCTATGTTTCTTTGGGCTTGGCTTACTTCACTTAATATAATTTTTCCAAGTCTTTCCATTTCCTAACAAATGGGGCAATGTCATTCTTTCTGATGGAGGCATAGAATTCCATTGTGTATATATACCACATTTTCTTGATCCATTCATCTACTGAGGGGCATCTGGGTTGGTTCCATATCTTAGCTATAGTAAATAATGCTGCAATAAACATAGTTGTGCTGGTAGCTTTAGTGTGGTCTTGTTTGTAACATTTGGGTAAATGCCCAAAAGTGGGATTGCTGGGTCATAGGGGAGCTCTACGTGAAGTCTTTTGAGGAACCTCCATACCACTTTCCAAAGTGGTTGAACAAGTTTACACTCCCACCAACAATGCAGTAAGGTTCCCTTCTGTCCACATCCCCTCCAGCATCTGTTGTTATTAGAGTTCTTGATTTTTGCCATTCTAACTGGGGTGAGGTGGTATCTCAATGTTGTTTTGATTTGCATTTCTTTTATGGCTAGGGAGGTTGAGCATTTCTTCATGTGTCTACTGGCCATCCTTCTTTCTTCTTCAGAGAAGTTTCTCTTTAAGTCTTTAGCCCACTTATTTATTGGGCAGTTGTTTCTTTGAGGATTTGTTGTTGGGGGATTTAATTTTTTGAGTTCCAAGTTGAGTTGTATGGCTAGTGAAGATCTTCTCCCAATCCCTGGGCTTTCTATTGATCTTGCTAGCTATGTCCTTTGCCATGCAGAAGCTCTGCAATTTCATGCAATTCCATTTGTCCAATCTTTCTTTGATTTGTTGTGTTTCTGGTTCTATATTAAGAAAATTTCAGCCTGCGCCAAGGAGATCTAGGGTTTCTCCTTTTCCATCCTGTAATGTTTTCAGAGTGTCTGCTTTGACTCCGAGGTCTCTGATCCATTTGGAGTTGATTCTGGTGCAGGGTGATATATAAGGATCTAGCTTTAGTTTTCTACATGTAGTTAACCAATTTTGCCAGCACCATTTACTGAAGAGGCTGTCTTTCTTCCATTCTATTTTTTTTAGCTCCCTTATTGAAGATTAGATAGCTATAGGTCTGTAGGTTCATTTCTGGGTTTTCAATTCTATTCCATTGGTCCTGAGGTCTGTTTTGTGCCAGTACCAAGCTGTTTTGATTACTATGGCTTTAGAGTAGAGTTTGAAATTTGGTATTGATATTCCTCCAGCAGTGTTCTTTCCGTTGAGGAGCGTTTTTGCTATTCGGGGTCTTTTATTGTTCCATATGAATTTTTGGATTGCCTCTTCTATTTCCTTGAAGAATGAGGTTGGAATATTGATAGGTATCGCATTGAATTTGTAGATAGCCTTGGGAAGTATTGCCATTTTCACCATGTTAATCTTTCTGAGATTCCTGAGTTTTGTAACCATACCTACATCACAAATGGGAAACACCTCATGGTTCTTCAACCATTACATTTATGATAGACAAAGTGAGGATATCATTGAGTGTAGGCTTCTGTCTCTCCATCAGGCTAGGTACCATGGGTCTTGTAAATACTTGCCCAAGCGCTGGAGGGGAGAAGAGGAAGGGTCCCAGAGAGGTGTTGAAGCCTTTAGGATGGAGAAGGACCCCCTTCTTCAGTAGTCGCAGGGCCCCATCTCGGATCTGCTTGGCTTTCATCCCGTAGATGATGGGGTTGAGCATGGGTGGCACCACGAGGTAGAGGTCGGCTAGGAGGATGTCGATGCGCCTGGGCACCTGCTGGCCGAAGCGCCGCGTGTAGAAGAGGAGGATGACGCCCAGGTGGGAGCCACACGTGCCAAAGGTCTTAGCCCTTGCTTCCTTTGAGGACAGGTAACACAGCCCGGAGGATGAGTGCATAGGAGACAGCAATGAAGACGGAATCAGTGCCCACCACCAGTGTGGCAGCTGTAGATGTCGTTTGGCCGTGTGCCCCCACAAGCCAGCTTTACCGCAGCCATGGGCTCACAGTAGGAGTGGGCCACCACTCTGCTACAGTAGCTCAACCTTGCTAGCAAGCAGATGAGTGGGGTCATGAGACCCCACCCATGAAGTAGAGCCGCAGCCCCCAGCTTGCCCACCGACTCTGGGGACAGCAGTGACCCGTAGTGTAGTGGCCGGCAGATGGCCAAGTAACGGCCAAAGGCCATTTCAGGACACCAGATTCTACTGCGGAGAAGCCGTGGATAAAGAACATCGGGGCAGCACAGGCAATCTCAGCAGCATTTGCCCAAAACAGTGCAAGGAGTTTGGGCACAGTGGAGGTGCAAAGCACCAGGTCAATGGTGGACAGCATACACAGGAATAGGTACATGGGTTGGTGCAGGGTAGGCTCTGAACGCACCACCAGCAGAACTGCCATGTTGCCGAGCACTGCCAGGGCATACATGGAACAGAAAGGAAATCCGATCCAAAAATGGGCTGCCTCCAGGCCAGGAATTTCTATGAGCAGGAAGGAGGTTGGATTCTCATGGCTGTAGTTTGAGTGATGCAAGGCCAGGTCAAAGTAGAATGGGTACAGAAAATCTTACTCCCTTGCTCTACGCTCCCAGGAAGCCCTAGAAGGTGAAGTAGCTGGGAGTCATCCTTACAATACAGCGGAATGACAGCAGGACATATTTGAGTTAGACTTCATGAAAAGCATTCAGGATGAGACGAATGTAGGGCACTGAGAAATGATGCAAAGGAGAAGGTGGATTACTCTAACTGAAGTTCAAAGGAGCTCTTCTCCCTTCTGTCTGATTCAAAACATGTCTAGACTTTGGGCTGAGTGGCATGGCTGCAGAACCATCTCCATGATGAAGGTAAATCCTATAGACATTTTTACAATGTTCTACTTTCTGCCTAGTATCATTTTATTTGGAGTCATAGCCTCTGTGACACTATGAAAGTAAATACTCAAACGTCAGACAGTGTGGGTGGAAGACCCCCAAGTGACTTACTTTTCATGATGAAAAAAATCAGGACTGAAGAAAATAAAAGGAGAGGTAAAGAAATCTTGGATGGATTTTATTTTTTTGGTCATGGGGCTTGAACTCGGCCTGGGCATTGTCCCTCAGCTCTTCAGCTCAAGGTAAGCGCTCTACCACTTGAGCCACAGCACCACTTCCGGCTTTTTCTGCTTATGTGGTGCTGAGAAATTGAACCCAGGTCCTTGTGTATGCAAGGCAAGCACTCTACCACTGAGCTACCTTCCCAGCCCCATGGATGGATTTTTTTAAGTCATTGATTCCATAACTCACAGACAAGGCTCAAATCCTACATTTGGACCAGGAACATCGAAGCACAGGTGACAGGCTCAGTCTTTTGTAGCTTGCTACACACACACAAGGCTGTCTGGCCCTTGTTTAGTGCTAGGATTATGTGCTTGTTTTGGGTGTTCTGTATGGATTGTTGGCAGAGACAGGTGAGATAATGAAAAATTGGTAGTGGTAGGTGTCAGGCAGATTTACTCACTATAGATGATCTATAGCCACTATAGATGATCTATAGGGTCACTGAGAGATCATTTGTATAAAACGTATTTTCTAATAATAATCCAAGAATTAGAGATAAACTTTAGTCATTAAGAACACATTTGCATTCTCCATAAGCAAACATGGACACCACATTTTTTTTTTTTTTGCCAGTCCTGGGGCTTGAACTCAGGGCCTGGGCACTGTCCCTGAGCCTCTCTTTGCTCAAGACTAGTGCTCTACCACTTGAGCCACAGTGCCACTTCCGACTTTCTTCTGTTTATGTGGTATTGAAAAATTGAACCCAGGGCCTCATGCATTCAAGGCAAGCATTCTGGACACCACATTTGATCAAAAGATAATACTAAGCATTTATACACCCATACCTGTATCTTCTATTATAAAACGCTTTCCTGATATCTCACCTACATGTGTTTTCTTATTAGTCTCTCATGCACTTGCTAGCCAGTAATTGAGATATTGAGAGAGTTTAGAGACTAAACAAAAGAAAAGGCAGGAAGAGGACAGTAAAGGGAGAGGAGGAAAGAATATGGAACTGAAAATCAGAAAAGATGAGAATGAGAACCAGAATAGACATAGGAAAGAAAGGAAAAGAGATGTATCTGTCACAAAGGATCTGATGGTGTTCTGGTTGCTAACTGAAATACTAGAACTAAATAACCCATTGGAGATACCACTTTGAATCTATGACTTAAAGTTATAGTATTCCTTGCAATTCCTAACATCAGCCACCTGAACCTGGAGATCTCAGAAATTGTCTTGAGAAAAAAGGCCAGAGGGACAGGAAAGGTTTTCTAACATGAGCTGGAAGTGGAAAAGTTGTTTCAGGTTGTCTCTTTTCTCTCCAGTGTCAGCTACATCTGTTACTCCCATGTTGAACAAATCACCACATACCTTTCTGTCTCACCATCTCTTTCTCAATGTGTTTCCTGTTAACCTTCTGTAACATTTTCTTCCCTGATTTTCCACTACTGATCTTGGGCCTAAGCATCCACAGAAGGGATTTCCAGCTTCCTGGTGATGGAAGGATCAGTGAAAGAGAAAAACTGGAGTATGGAAGACCTTGTGAAATGGTCTATGTAAAACTATTCTATTTGATGAGTGCACTGTGTGTTTAACTAAACATGGGGGTTTTGTGTGTCCATGTGGGTTGCTGTATAAAATTTGTAGATAAGCCTGGCTCTATAACTCAGAAGATACAGGTTCACATGTTTACATGACACTTCTTTTCTTTTTTTTGGGGGGGGGTCCAGTCGTGGGGCCTGAACTCTGGGCCTGGGCACTGTCCCTCAGCTCTTCAGCTCAAGGCTAGCGCTCTACCACTTGAGCCACAGCGCCACTTCCGGCTTTTTTCTTTTTGCTTTTGTGGTGCTGAGGAATGGAACCCAGGGCCTCAGGCATGCAAGGCAAGCGCTCTACCACTGAGCCACCTTCCCAGCCCCATGACACTTCTTTTAGAGTGTCCATACTTCAGAATCTGTTCTCTGGTGTGGAGAGGACTGAGAACAGAGCAATCTAGTTATGCTTGGGGCAGCCCTGTTTTCTTTTCCTTTCTTCATTTTGTCTCTCAACTTTGCATATTAATAACTATATTTAGTTCATTTAGCCCCTGAGCTGCGATTCAAAGAACTTGTACTCTTTTCTGGACCTAGAAACTATGTAGCACAATGACCACAAGGTCGTCCTACTACAGTCCTGTTCTCACAGATGAGCAGGTGACATTTGAAGAGTGTGTAGGGAGCACAGTGTTCTTACCTGGCAATAGGAGCTAAGAGTAGAGTTGTCAGCCTTAGACATCTTGCCCCCTGGCTATCATTAATATCTGAATTAAGTTTCATGGAAAACATGCAGGATAGGAAGATTGGAAATGAGGAAAGCCAGGAGATGGGTTACTTCCATTTCCATCTGATTTAGGGAGCTCTAGAATGAGGACTCAGGGCTAGGACTGCAGAACCCCTTCTCTATGGTGAGGTGCTACAGACTCCATCAGTGTTCTTCTCTCTAGCCATGAGCTTTCTACTATCTTTTAGTATTATTTTTATCTTCTATCTGCATCCTGAGATCAGGCAATCAGACCCCCAGCCCCTTCTCAATAACTTTCTCCAAATAGTAGCTACTTCATTCTTCTTATACCTCTTGTTTGTTTGAATTATTTTAGCAATTTATATAAAATGTTCTTACCTGCATAAGATCAGGAGCTCAAGTACCTGGAACAAAGTTGTGTTGCAAGGAAAGGAGCAAGGTTTTCATCCCCCAGGATGTTGAAAACCTGAAAGCTATTTGTCAACAATTCATCACCCATTAACAGAAGACCATGGACATAGCCCAATTCAAATTCTTGCTCTATAACCCACCAGTTATGTGGTCTCTCAAGGCACTTAAACCCTGTCAACCTGTATGCTTATCTGTGATCTGGATTATTATGAGAGTTATCTGAAGAAGTCACACAGTATGAATCAAAAAAGTGTGGCTCATTTAAAAACCCTTTCATTTGAAGTGGAGACTATGTCAGTGAGAAATTATCTCAGTGGCAGTCATGCTTATTGCTGGATTGAGCACACAAAAGACTTACCTGGTCTGATCAGGAAGTTAGTGAAATCCTAAGTCCTGCAGAGCTTAAGAGTTTTGGGAGCAAAAGAGCTGAAGTATTTACCTTGTCATTAGAGCCCTAGCTGAGAATAGAAATTCCCTGAACAATTTCTAAGGGCCTCTGGGATCCTGGAAAGAGGCAGGAAATTGAAGCTGGGAAATTTAGACCTTGCTGTGTAGAGGGAGAGAGGTGAGTATAGGTGATAAAAGATGTTATACTATGAGAGAGTTCAGGATCTTCATTGGCCTTCTGATGCCTAACTACAGATTGGACAAACCACAAAAAGCGGAAGTCTGTTGGAATGGTAATTCTAAAGGTTGGGAAGTCTAAGATCCAAGAGCCCCATCCAGTGAGGGCCGCCTTGCTGTGTTATTACATGGCCGGAAGGCTAGCGAGCATGGGTGAGGCAGAAGGAAAAGAAGTAGGCAGAATTCATCCCTGTATTTTAAAATCAGGAACCTGCCCTGTAACAGTAGCACGAACCCATTGCTCATCTCCCAAAGGCCCTACTATCGGTAATGCTATAATGGCGATTAAATTTCCAACAGGAGTTTTGGAGGACACATTGAGACCATAACAGGTAGGAAGCAAGTCGTTGGAGAGTTCTCTGAACACAAATAATCAGCATGGATTTTTGGCATAGAAGCACATTTTAGAGTATTTTATTAATTTTGTTATTTTTTCCTCTTGGTCTCCCTTTGCCTTCATCCAACATATTTGATTTTTTTCAGTGTTTCTTTTGATAAGCTTCTTCACTTTCCTAAATATGTTTTTATTTAAAACTGGGCCTGTGTGAAGATTCATTGAGATGACATATACAAGACACCATTTTTGCCTGTTCTATGTCAAGCAACCAATAAAAATCTTATTTTTTAAAATGTATTTCAGCAATCATTATTGAACATATATTCTATAGAAAGGGCTATGATAGACTTTATGGCATAGAATGGAAGGATCTTGCCCTATTCCCAAGGAAACCACAGTCCTGTTTAGAACAGGACAGTTAAACATTAATTGCAATTCAGTTAAATATTTGTAGACATAAAAAGAGGAAGCAGAGGTTTATTCAGCAAAGGAGGGTCTCACTCCAGATGGTTAAGTACTGATGGTTTAGAAATATGAGGTGGGCAGGAAGGAGCAGCTCACATGCAGAAATCATCATCATGGGTGAAAGATGGTGGAAACAACAGCAGTCAAGGCCAAAGCCAACACTTCCGTGAGTCTTCAAATAGCATAAGCTATAGTAAATGGCTTTTCTCCATTTCCCCCAGGACAACTTATTAAATGCTGTCTGGAGGGCCTGGTCCACTGTAGTCTACTGTAAATCTTGTTGGTGTGATCTTAGGTAAGTTAAGTAATAGTTTTCAGCTGCTTGTTCTCCTTAAAAATGGGAAAGGTTTAGCCAGACGCAGCTGGCTCATGCCTATAATCCTAGCGACTCAGTAGGGTGATATCTGAGCATTATTGTTTGAAGCCTGCTGGGGCAGGAAAGCCCGTGAGACTCTTATCTCCGATAAACTACTCAGAAAAACTTGGAACTGGCATTGTGGCTCAAGCAGTAGAGTGCTAGCCTTGAGTACTCAGCTCCCAGGCCCTGAATTCAAGACCCAGGATCAGAAAAAAAAAAAAAAAAGCTGTCTTCAGTTCTCAGAGTAATATTTAGTGTTAGCTTGGAATACCACTGGGCAGATTTAATTTTACCAATAGCATTTATTCTAAATAACTGTGTAAAATTTATTCTAAATAAATGCTATATTACCAATAGCATTTACTGAGCACCTATCAGGGTGAATGTCTCTAATTACTGGGAATGTGGTTGTAAACAAAGAAGACAAAGTCCTTTTTCTTGTGGAGCATCTATACTATTAGGAAATATGTCCCTGTCAGCCAATAACCGAAATGGATGTTGAAATGCACTTTGGAGTTAGAATGGTAATTATAAAATAGTAAAACACTGGAGAGGACTTGGAGCCATCATGAAAACATTGTGGAAAATATAATGTATTTATATTGCAATTTATACGTTAAAAGATCTACTATTTTCTCTTTTTTGACAGTACTATATTTGAATTCAGGGCCTTGAGGTTTGTACACAGGCACTTTACCACTTGAGCTACTCTTCTAGCCCTTTCTTGCTTTAATATTTCAGGTAGGCTCATAGGCTTTTTGTGTAGGCCATCTTGAGACCACAGTCCTACCTACAGCTATTACTGTGTGGTTGAGATCACTGGTGCCATCCTGAAGATTAGACAGTGGGTCACACAAGGCCCCCTGAGTCATCCCCAGTGAAGAGATCAGGCCCCTTGTGAGGCCCTGTCAGGATGTTCCTTAGAGGCCCGCTGTTTCCTTTCCTTTTGGGAAAAGAGTAGCTGACTAAAGATATAGCCAGACCTCTCCTGCCAACCCCATCATTTCCTTCTTCTCTCCCTAGGAAAGGACAACACCAGTTCTTCCTGCAACCTGTGGGAAGAGAATTGAGTCCCTTACCAACGGAGTGAGAGTACAATGAGCTGTGGTGGTAGAAGAAAACAAGGAATACAAAGCTGACTGATGAAGGTAAACAGGTCAGGCAGGGGTACTTATGCTGGTCTCAGCTAGATAGAGGGCATGAGAGTCATACCACCAGTAAGGAAGTTTTTGTTCTTCACATGACAAGATGATGATAATTTAAGAGTGCCCACCTCTCCAAAGCAAACACAATAATCAAGTGTGCTTCAGGAAAAGTAGAGACAGAAATATATTTTATAAATGGCCATATTTACTAACGAATTAGATAACAAGGAAGAAGGAAGGGATTGATGGGCCGATAGCAAAATTCATGGAACTGAGTCAGAAAGGAGAGGAAGTCGTTGGTAGGGAGACAGTAAGAGTTTTTTTTGGGGTCTTTTAAAAAATAAGATGTCATATAACATCCAGAGATATCCAAAGACAGTAAAATTCAGAGCAAAGAATTCTCTTAACATAGATGACAAATTTTCTAAGAGATGAAGGAGAGAAATGTGAATCAAAGAAGGGAAGGAAAGAGAAGGAGGGAAAGAAAAGGAGGAAGAAGAGAAAAGAAGAGAGGGAAGGAGAAAGAAGCAATGACAAGAAATCAGAATAAGGGGAGTGGTGGAGGTGGAAGATTGGAAGGCATGGAAAGTAATGAAGTAATGAAGTGCAGAATAAATTAATTTTAAAATTTATTTTTTAAATTGATACATAAAAGTTGCACATATTTATGGGGGTACCATGTGGTGCTTCAATGCATGTATACATTGTGTCATGTTCAGATTAGATTAAACATACCTGTCTCATCAAATATTTATAATTTATATTTATAATATACTTCAATTCTTTCTTTTAGCTTTATGAAATATACAGTGTCATTATCTATGCCATCCTGTAGAATCTTTTCTACCTAATTATAACCTAGCGGTCAACATGGTAAAGAAGTTTTGCTATGAAGGGGAACAAGGTTTAGGGGAATTCCATGCGGGAAGATATAAGGTCAAGGAAGGCAGCATCACACTTAAGTTAATCATGATAAACATTTTATAAAAGAGGACAGAAATGTATGGAAGAAGATTATAATGACAAGTAATGTTTTATCTTGTTTACAAGGGCTACGGTCATCTATAATTTTATCTTTCCTCACACTGAAACGCAGTCATTAGAGAAAGGTTAGGTGAGAAAGTGGAAATCTTAGGAAAATCTGTGATAAATGTTGTTTTCTGTTGGTACACTGCTGGGCAAACATATTTATTCAGATTCTAAACCTGTGCCTTTGTAATGAGTTTGTGTTGCATTTCTATATGTCTACTGTGGATTTGATCTGCAAGTTGGGGGAAGCAGAAAAGTATAATAATTTAGGATGTGAGATTTGACGGCAGGAAATCAGGGTTCTCAAAATTCAAGCTTAAACTTTGACATTTTCCAACCACATGACCGTCAGTGTAAACTTTTAGTTTTTTTTAAATTAAAAAAAAATCACCCACATTTATGGAGCATTTTCTGTTTCACATGTATACCATGTGTTTTACAAGATTATCTCAAAATTTTCAAAAAAATTAAGGCATGAGCTTGACAAAATGAAATGGGGTACAGTTGAAAAATTTTTGGAATCAAATACAGTGAAAACAGGGATTATACCATGGGGGGAAGAACATACAAAAGAAAATCACATGGTACATTACAAATACATTAAAAACAACAACAAGAAAGATAAAACTACTTGTGTCTCTATTTTGGGGTTCATTTCACTTAGCATCATCTTATATGGTCATAGGGAAATAACAAAATGCTGAAATAAGAATATAGGTTGGCCCATTATAACAATGAGATGTACAAGACACTATGTTGAAAATGAAGTTTACAACTTCGGGGGTGGGGAGAGAGGAGTTAGGGAGGTGGGGAGAGAAGGGATGGTAGGGGAAAAACAAAGGAGGAGTTAACAATGCTCGATAGGAAATGTACTCATTACCTTATGCAACTGTAACCCCTCTGTACAGTATTTTTACAATAAAAATATATACAAAAATAAAAATAAATGAAAACAAAAAAATTGAAAATCAGTGTTTATGCATTTCACAGGAAACTGATAGAAGGGTTGCAAAGGGAAATAGAAATATGAAGATCCCAGTTGGACAAGGAATACTGTCAAAATCAGAAGTTAGCCTTGATGGAATGGTCTATGTCTTTGAGCATCATGAAAGCTAGGAAGGAAAGTGGGTAAAGGGAGAAGAAAATAAAGATGGAAGTTGAACTATAGCCAGGTAAGGGAGAACAAAAGGATTTCCCATGTCCTCGATTTAGATGGAAGTAGGGCTTTAGTTGGAGAGTGTTTCCATGTCAATTAAACCAATGGGACCCTCAGTATAAAAATATCTATACAACTCAGAGAAATACTAGGAGATGCTAGACTTAATTATTTTTCAGATCACTAGGCTTAATGTTTGAGAATGAAATGAGTTTGTAATAAGTGTAGTTTGAATCACTAGGAAAACAAAGATCCAGAGTGTTTTTATATAAAGTTTAAGAAGGAATGCTACATCTTTTATAAAGATGTCTTTGTCCACATGTACCACAGAAAGTTCTTTCACCCCTTGATATCTCAATAAGGCTTTTTGTTTGCTTGTTTGAGACAAGGTCTTGCTCTGAAACCTAGACTGGTCTTGAACTTGTGATACTAAGGATGCTTTTGATGCTAGCTCTATTGATAGTTAATGTCTTAACCAATAAGTAATTCTATAAAGCATCCTGGTAGTAAGGACCCCGCATAACATTTCATGGTGAATTTGATTATTTTCCTATTTCTTTTAAGGTGTACACAAATAGGAAGAAGGACAAATTCTACACATATGATCAGCATTTCAACTTGAATGCTAATATTGGATTCTCTTAGAAGACCTCTGTGGAAGCAGATAAAGAGGAAAGAATTCTTGGTGACCATGTGGGCCTATAATACCACCTTAATACATCCAGTGTCCTTCTTTTTGATGGGGATCCCAGGCCTGGAACACCTACACATTTGGATCTCTATCCCTTTCTGCTCAGCCTATTCAGTGGCCCTGATTGGTAACTGCACTCTCCTTTTCATCATTCAGGCTGATGCTGCCCTCCATGAGCCCATTTACCTCTTCCTGGCCATGTTGGCAGCCATTGATTTAGTTCTCTCTTCTACCACACTGCCCAAAATGCTTGCTATTTTTTGGTTCAGAGACCGGGAAATCAACTTCTATGCCTGTCTCATCCAGATGTTCCTTCTCCATTCCTTTTCTATCATGGAGTCAGCAATGCTGCTGGCCATGGCCTTTGACCGCTATGTGGCCATCTGCAAGCCACTCCACTACACCACGATCCTGACCAAGTCCCTTGTCATCAAGATCGGCCTGGCCGCCATGACTCGAGCTGTGACACTCATGACTCCACTCCCTTTTCTGCTCAGACGCTTCCACTACTGTCGAGGCTCAGCGATTGCCCACTGCTACTGTGAACACATGGCAGTGGTAAGGCTGGCCTGTGGGGACACGCGCTTCAACAATATCTATGGCATTGCTGTGGCCATGTTCATTGTGGTGTTGGATCTGCTGTTTGTGATCTTGTCTTACATCTTCATCCTTCGTGCTGTTCTACAGCTGGCTTCTCAGGAAGCCCGCTACAAGGCCTTTGGGACCTGTGTGTCTCACATTGGGGCCATTTTATCCTTCTACACACCCGTAGTCATCTCCTCGGTCATGCACCGTGTTGCTCGCACGGCTGCCCCGCACGTGCACATATTGCTTGCTAATTTCTACCTGCTGTTCCCTCCCATGGTCAATCCCATCATTTATGGTGCCAAAACTAAGCAGATTCGTGAGCGAGTCTTAGGACTATTTCTGAGAAAGAATGCAAAAGATGAGTGAGGAGAAGCAGAGCAGTAGTGTGTCTCTGCACTTGCACTGCTGACTTGGCTGACCACTCAGTCTTTTTTTTTTTTTTAATATGGAATACTTTACAAATTTGCCCGTCATTCTTGTACAGGGGCCATGCTAATCACTGTGTATTGTTCTAATTTTAGTATATGTGCTGCCGAAGCGAGCATCGCCCTTCAGTGTTTTCTTCTTTCCTTCAGTAACCTGACATCATGACCCACTTGTCTCCTGATGACTTCAGAGAGATGCAAAGGGGCCCTCCAGTTCATTTGCATATGAGAAGTCTATGAATCTGACTTTTTATCCCTAGTTATTGGGTATTTGGTGATTTATTGATCATAGGAGGTGAACAACAATGGTACATCAAGGTAGGAATCCTTCATCATTGCAGGTATAGTCTAGCTTCTGACTGAGTTCTCCCAGTGTTGGAAATAATATTCTAATGTGTAGATTCCAAGTGAGATAGCTTTGTGTATTAGATGGTTATTTCTTTAACCAAGCCAGTTTGTGTATTCTTGACTTCTTTTTACCTCTCTATTCTCCCAGCCATTTTTTTCATTGGACACATTGAATAAAATATATCCTCTGATTTTCTTTATGTATTGTGAAACCGCTTTTGCATATTTGTGTTACATATGTTTTCAATAAAAATGTGAACTTCAGCTGCTGTTAGCTCATGCCTATATTCCTAGCTACTCAGGATGCTGGTTTGAAGCCAACCTAGGCAGACATCCTCATATTTTCTTTATGTGTTGCAAAACCTTCACGTATTTGTGTATGTTTTCAATAAAAATGTGAATTTCAGCTGGCTGCTGGTGGCTTATACTTGTAATCCTAGCTACTCAGGACACTGAGATCTGAAGTTCACGGTTTGAAGCCAACCCAGGCAGGAAAGTCTGTGAGACTCTTCCCTTCAATTAGCCACCAAAACAGCCAGAAGTAGAGCTGTGTCTTAAGAGGTAGAGTACTAACCTTGAGCAAACAAAGCTCAGGGACAGTACACAGGCCCTGAATTCAAGCCCCAGGACCAGCACATAAAATTGAATTTCTTGTTTATTAGCTAATCAAGGGAAGTCTGGGCTATGCGATGGGGACACACAGGATGTCAAGGTAAGATATATGCTTATGTTGTTCCCTGAAAAACCCATCTCAGAAGCTAATCCATAGGAGAAAAATGTGTAAGATGAACAGAGAAAGGGTGGAAATAGTGGACTGTATTTTTCCCACTCTTCCCTTGTTTTATACAAACTTATAGGCAAGATTAATAGTAAGATTCATTTCCTATTATTTATTCATTGATACTTAGTTTTGAACTCAGGGCCCTGTGCTCCTCTGCTTTCTTGATCAGCTGGTGCTTGAGCAACTTTTCCACACTTTCGTTTTCCTCATTATTTTGGAGGTGCAATCTCATGGGCTTTTCTGCCTGGGTTGGCTATGAACTATGATCCTTTAAATTTCAAACTCCTGAGGAGCTACAAATGTAGCTAAATTTCCTTACTATTAATGCTGACAATCCAAGTGGATCGGACAAGCCCTGAAATCCTGTTTTCCTCAAGTGTAGTGTTTTACTCAAGTGTAGTGTTTTACTTTTATCTTGTGACCTCTTTGTTTCTTTAAGTATTTTAGTCAGAAATTAAATAGCTTCATCTTTATTTGCACACACTCATATGTATATGTGGACACAGAGGGAGAAGTAAAATGGTAAAGATTTATTGGAGAAAAATAGCAGAACTCCTGCAGGACAGGAGTAGTCCCAAGCGAAGGTACTCTCTGGGGTTTACAAGGTGTCTCTAGGAGAAATCTACAAGGCACCTCGTTCATTGGATAGCCTGTGAGCCATTTCAATCTCCACCCCCATGCAGCCAGCACAAGCTCTCCATGCATTGTTTAGCTCCTCTGACTAGGTGCCAACTCTGACTTACACCTTGGGGGTCCAATAAATCCACTGTTCCTTATGCGGGTCTTCTGGGTCAATGGGCTATGATGTGATGGCTAAAGGTCCAAATGTATGACTTCCCAACGCTGTGGGGGCTGTGATATCTAGCAGTTTGTATATAGGAGTGCTCAAGGCCATGGTGAGGGATATAACCCTCTGTGGGAGTGAGTTATCTATGTCTTTTATTCTCTTATGTCTCATTGATTTTTGCCACTTAGGTTTTGGTGGAGTGATTTCCTTACAAGCTGTATCCTGTTGGCATGGCTCTGCATAGTTAGTTTAGGCTACCATTTTAAAGGAATGCTATAGGAACTCTACTTTATCCCAGCATCCCAGGATATCAGATTATGTGGGAGGGCTGAGTCTTATTCCTGGAAGATGAAGTTAAGTCTAGGGTACCTCAGAAGTCAAGTCCAGGAGTGTGTGAGGCTGAGATTGCTCTGCAAAAATATTGCACTTATAAGGACAGGCAGAGTCCAGGGGGGAATGCTGGCAACAGAGCAAGGTTTTGCTATATGAAATAAGTGTTAAGTTCAGTTGTAGATAGAGTGATCATCCTTTAGTATTCATAAATGGTTGATAATTATTAACAAGTAATTGCATTCATAGTATCCTCTATGGATATTTAACTTTCACAGGAAAGTTGTGAATATTATTACTAGGTTGGAGATAAGAAAATAGATAGAGGATTTGAGAGGTGCCATACTAAGGCCACAACTTGGATATTAATGCATGGCTAAGACCAATAAGCATGACAAATGCACAGTAAAATATCTAACGGATGGCCTTTGCCTCTTTGGCTGAACCCCCAACCTCCCAAGTCATACTCAGACAGGAGTTGGTGGTAATGTATTTGAGCTAGTGAAACAAGGAAGATAATCAGTATAATCAAGAAGTAGAACAAAGACAAGTGAGCTCCAGGTAAAGTCCTTATAGCCTCTGGGCATAAGGCATGACCTTCGGGAAGAATGATTTAGTGCCACTAAATGGGGAGTAGGTATAGCCTGCAGGAGACCCTTGGGATACTAGCTCTGAGTCAGGGATTCTCCACGTCAATCCTAGAGGAGAGCCTAAACCTTCCAGGAATCCCTGAAGACTCTATGCAGGGGTAGTAGTTTCTGCTTCAGTACCTCAAGGGCAGAGGTTTGTGAGGATCAAGCCAGGCGCTCCCTTCCTAGGTACCTCCTTCCCAAACTTTTTACAGCAGAAGAAAGTCTGCACTGGGTGTGCACACATAGAAGAGAAACGGCCCAGAACTATATTTCAGACTGAGGTTGTGGACAGAGTTAGGAGCTGGCAGGGCTGTGGTGAGAAGGATGGGCGTGGGGCATTCCATTATTTCCTACTGTCCTGATCTTTCCCCTACCCTCTCATTGCTTCTGTTTTTGCTTTACAAAAGGGAGGACAAAGCTTTTGACCATTTTTGCTTGTCTAGATGTATACTAGTTATTGCAAATAAGGGAAAAATGGGACCTATATTTCTTTGAGTCTGGCTTACTTCACTTAATATAATTTTTTCCAAGTCTTTCCATTTCCTAACAAATGGGCTGGTGTCATTCTTTCTGATGGAGGCATAGAATTCCATTGTGTATATAAATATGTATCACATTTTCTTGATCTATTCATCTACTGATGAGCATCTGGGTTGGTTCCATATCTTAACTATTGTAAAGAATGCTGCAATAAACATAGTTGTGCTGGTAGCTTTAGTATGGTCTTGTTTGTGATCATTTGGGTAAATGCCCAAAAGTGGGATTGCTGGGTCATAGGGGAGCTCTATGTGGAGTCTTTTGAGAAACCTCCATACTACTTTCCAAAGTGGTTGAACAAGTTTACACTCCCAACAACAATGCAGTAAGGTTCCCTTCTGTCCACATCACCTCCAGCATCTGTTGTTATTAGAGTTCTTGATTATAGCCATTCTAACTGCAGTGAGGTGGTATCTCAATATTGTTTTGATTTGCATTTCTTTTATGACTAGGGAGGTTGAGCATTTCTTCATGTGTCTATTGGCCATTCTTATTTCCTCTTTGGAGAAGTTTCTCTTTAAGTCTTTAGCCCACTTATTTATTGGGCAGTTGTTTATTTGAGGATTTGTTGTTGGGGGATTTAATTTTTTGAGTTCTAAGTATATTTTAGATATGAGACCCTTGTCTATTGTATGGCTAGTGAAGATCTTCTCCCAATCTGCGGGCTTTCTATTGATCTTGCTAGCTATGTCCTTTGCCATGCAGAAGCTCTGCTATTTTATGCAATCCCATTTGTCCAACCTTTCTTTGATTTGTTGTGTTTCTGGGTTAGAGCTAATCTTTTGAATGGAATGTTCTGCAATGATGGTAATATGGTTACTAGTTATGTGGCTGCTGAGCAATTGAAGTGTTTTGCATGTCTAAAGAATATTTTGTTTTTAGGAAATATAAGTTTAAGCTGGGTTCTAGTGCTTCATACCTCTATTCCTAGCTACATAGGAGGCTGAGATCTGAGGATCATGGTTCAAATCTAGCACAGGCAGGAAAGTCCGTGAGACTCTTATCTCCAATTAACCACCAAAAAGCTGGAAGTGAAGCTGTGGCTCAAGTAGTAGAGCACAAGTTAAGCAAAGAAGCTGAGGGACAGCATCCAGGCCCTGAGTTCAAGGCCTCTGACTGGTACACACAAAAAATATAAATAGTTGCATGTGACATATGTAGGACCATATCAGAAGAGTCTCAGAGAAAACATACTCTGTTCTTAAAAATATACTTTTTTGACTTGTATGTGAACACAAGTCTGAGATTTAAAGAGAGAAAACGGCTTTGGTATTTAGGACTTTATCTTGACTGGAAGATATAACTGCATGTGCTAAAGAAATGAATTAATATAAACATTTTGTTTTCTTTTTTCTCCCCCAAGATATCCCCCAATATCAAGAAGAGAGAAAACATGGCCAGTTCTCCATTTCTTTATAACAGTTATCTTATGAATTCTGTGGCTATTTAATATTTTCTTACTCAATAATTATCAAATTTCCTCAAGAATTGGAAACAAGCATTATGCGTCCCTATTTCTATGAGAAATTGTAGTTGACTTTGTTGAAAGTCCAACAATGGGAACGGGAACAAGACCTAATCCTTGAAGGTGGCATATCAGAAGTTGAACTCTATCATGCATACCGTGAAAAACACATATTGAAAGTGAAGTGATCAGTGTTTTCTGGGAGCCATGTCAGCCTTTAATATCACCTTGGGCCATCCACAGGCCTTCTTGTTGGTAGGAATTCCTGGTTTGGAGCACCTACACATCTGGATTTCCGTCCCATTCTGTATTGCCTATACTTTAGCTCTATTGGGCAATTGTAGCCTTCTCTTAATCATTCAAGCTGATGCTGCCCTCCATGAGCCCATGTACCTCTTCCTGGCCATGTTGGCAGCCATTGATTTAGTTCTTTCTTCTACCACACTGCCCAAAATGCTTGCTATTTTTTGGTTCAGAGACCGGGAAATCAACTTCTATGCCTGTCTCATCCAGATGTTCCTTCTCCATTCCTTTTCTATCATGGAGTCAGCAATGCTGCTGGCCATGGCCTTTGACCGCTATGTGGCCATCTGCAAGCCACTCCACTACACCACGATCCTGACCAAGTCCCTCATCATCAAGATTGGCCTGGTCGCCATGACTCGAGCTGTGACACTCATGACTCCACTCCTTTTTCTGCTCAGACGCTTCCACTACTGTCGAGGCTCAGCGATTGCCCACTGCTACTGTGAACACATGGCAGTGGTAAGGCTGGCCTGTGGGGACACGCGCTTCAACAATATCTATGGCATTGCTGTGGCCATGTTCATTGTGGTGTTGGATCTGCTGTGTGTGATCTTGTCTTACATCTTCATCCTTCTGCTGTTCTACAGCTGGCTTCTCAGGAAGCCCGCTACAAGGCCTTTGGGACCTGTGTGTCTCACCTTGGGGCTATTCTGTCCACCTACACACCCGTAGTCATCTCCTCGGTCATGCACCCTGTTGCTCGTACAGCAGCACCTCACATCCACATACTCTTGGCTGTCTTCTATCTTCTTTTCCCACCCACGATTAATCCCATTATCTATGGTGTCAAGACAAAACAGATTCGTGATCATGTTCTCAGCTTCTTTCAGAGAAAGGATGTGTAGATCGGTTCTTTTCTTTTCTACCAGCTTTGTCCTGAGTGGATGATAGATGATAGATTGGATGGAAAGGAAAAGCCTTAGGATAATTGCAGAAATTCTTTGTCTAACAATTCTCCAGAGAGAGACAGAGGGTTAGGGGAGGGAGGAGATCCCATTCTTCAGAGGTCTCCAAGTCAGCTCAGAGGAGGTGTGCCCCTGGAGTCCATCGCATAGCAAAGGTGTGACTATCCCATCTTTTCACACTCACGAATCATTTGATTAAGCAAGAATTCCTAAAATGACATTGCTAGCTACATGGACCAAAGAAGAAATACTTGCTGAGATTGGCTCAAGCTGATAAGATTGTGGTGCCTACTCTATCCAGAGTATGAGTGAACAAATAAATTACAAATTTGATGACCTAAGGACTGACACACCATCAAACACCTTATCATCTCTTCTAATCAATGACTTTCAGCCTCTGCTTCTCTGCCTTTTGTCTTTCAATGCTATTGCCTGTGTACTTGGCCAGTGCCACTTATAATGAGCCTTATGCCTTCTGTTACATCAAATTATTAAGTTCCTTTTTGAGATATATGCATGGGCATACATACATCTGATGTACCTTCTATGTCCAACTATGTATATAATTTTTTATTTTTATTATTATGTACATAGCTTTTTATTGGTTGAACTTTTAGCCTGGGATATGATTCAAATTGTGATCTTCCTGAGCTCAGCTTTCTGAGTATCTATAATTGTAGGCATGAGCCACTGCATGGATATTGGGTGCCATATTTTAATTATGGACTATGGAAACCATAGTAATGCTTTTCCCTCTTCAAGCTGAGACATCTGAAGGTAAGACTATAGTTACATATAGACTGTGATGGAATGTTAGGTTAACAACGAAGCTATCTTCTATAGTACTTCAGATCTTCAAAGGATTATTTACAACAGACTTATGAATGACTCCATTTCTACACAACAGTTTGAGAAAAAGGATCCTTCAGAAGTAAGCCATCCTAGCATTATGGATAGATACCATTCTTGTTGCCAAAAGGATTGGACAAGAAGATAATGAAACATTAAAATTGAGTTAAAAGTGATTTTGTGACTTTTCTAAAAACATGCACTGTCTTTAGAGTTCTGACTATCATAGATTTAATTTCTGCCTTGGATTGGATAGGGGAGAGAATGCAGAAAAAAGCCCGATATGTCAATGAGTTTGATCAAGAAGGCAGAAGCCCTATGAGTAAAATGAAATTAGGAGTTTATTTTAGATATTAGGCCTTAAATAATCATGGTAAATAGACAGGAAGAAAACCTGGATGTGATTAATGTCTCAGAAAAGAACAATCAATGAGGATGATTGGAATCTATAAGCAGAGCTGATAAGCCACTTATTCTGAAGGGGATTATACTAGTGCCTTTACCACAGAGATTCACAGCATCCCTGGTAAAAGACTTGGAGGAATGGAAGGAGAGATATAGTGGGAGATTATGCTCTAAGGTGCCAATGTAAATCTGAAAACTGGTGACAAGGAGCATAAACCAAAGCAGAGTCTGTACTCTACACTGACCTTCAGAAAATAGTGATTGCTCTTTTTTTCTACTTCCTGGTGTTACAAAAATGTGTCTTCATGCCAGTCCTCACTGGGAATCACAGAGGGAAAACAATCCTGGGAAATGCAGTTTCAGCCTTGTACAAAGCCTCCACAGCATCAAACACAGCTAGTAATAATGTTAATAATAATTGATAACAATAATAATGAACAGTGACTTTCTTTTAAAATACAAGAGCACAAGTTTATTTAGTTTTCATTAAATTCTGGAGGCATACAGCATCACATAGGATCTGTGTCCAATGGTTGCTTCAAAATTTAGCAGGAACCCTTGCACCGTTTCCATGAATGTGAGTTACCTTTCCTCGGATTACTCTGGTTTTGTTTGGTTTGCCGCCAGGAGTCACTGTGTTGTTTTTGCTTTGTATCCCTAAGAACATCTCTTGCCTAAGTAGAAATCGGTATCACCTAGGGCATAACCACCTTCAATTTCAAGGAGAGTGGTGTGTTCAGAAATGGACTTGCCCCACAGCCTTCCTGACATTTTGTCATTTAGAAGTCCTGTTCCCAGCAGGCTTCCAGAGGCTCCAAGATGGCAGAGAAAACAATGACTTTTTTGAGTGAAAATCTGCCTGCTGACCTACCTCTTTTCTGTTCACCTATCTATGCTATCACAGATATGTCATTTTAACTTAACTTTAACATATTTGTATCAATTGTTTATGTACTCTATTAAAAGCTCACTCCCACCCACTCACCTTTCCTTGCCAATGGGACTGAACCAGAATATATTCTGGGAAGGAGAAATCCTTGCAAAAAATTCTCATCCAACTCATTTTGGTAATAAAATAATTTTACTTGTGGACTACGGTTGGTGTCTGTCATCTAAAACTAGCAATCCAGTTTCCTGAGTGGCTGAAAACAAAATTAATCAACCAATCATATTATTTCCAAAAAATATTTTCTTTAATAATACTGCAGTAAAGATGTAACACTGATTTGTGTTGTCCAGGTAAGGTTTCCAGAAGGTTACCTCCTTCAGATCTTAGACCCCTGTTCTAAATCTTTTTCAGTGGCATTTCTTATGGCCAGTTCCTGTCTAACTGGAAAGTCATGCTATAGGTTTAACTCGGTGAGGCTGGCAAGGGAAAAAGAGAGAGAGAGAGACAGAGAGAGAGAGACAGAGAGAGAGACAGAGAGAGACAGAGAGAGACAAAGACAGAGAGACAGAGAGAGACAGAGAGACAGAGAGACAGAGACAGAGAGAGAGAGAGGGGGAGAGAGGGAGAGAAAGCAAGAAAGCAATCATTCATTCTTTGTAAATTATGTATAATGTACTTCTATCATACTCAACTTATCAGCCTCTCATTTTATCCCCCCTTCCAAGTTCCTCTTGTACATTCATATCTTTTTGTTTGTAAAATCTGCCATGCTGACTGACCAAACAGTCAGGAATATTAAGTGAGTCACCATTTATAAGGGTGGTCCCATTATACTATGCATAGGAAGATAGTTACATCCTAAATGAGGACTGTTTCTTATTGCATAAGCAAGCCTTCCATGGCTTTAAGGCCTGTGATGTCTTAATTTATCCTCAAAGGTTTTGAAGGTAGGCTAACATCCACATTTATTATTACACATGCCAGGCACTGTTCCAAAGTCAATGAAATAGGTACAATTAGTAGTCATATAAGAGAAGCAAACAAAATACATAAAGGTAGAAATGCAGAGTATAGGGTCAAATTTTGATGGAAAAACAAGGCCCCAGAGGCAGTAGACCTCTCTTCCTTATGTGCTTAGAAGAATATCAGGAATCTATTGCTTAAAGAAGGAAGAAATCTCTGATCTGGTGGCTGTCGGGGAAAGTCAAATGTACATGGAACTTCTTCAAAATGACTCGAGTGAGGCCAAGGGGAGGGGGGCAGACAAATGGAGAGAAGGAGGGTAGTAATATAGCCATAATATTCAAGACATGTATGTGCAAATGGATCTAGGAAATTTGACGTGATGCATGGTGTTGGGAGAGATGAGGAGAATTATGAAAGGGATGGCATTGATCAAGATATATTGTACTTATACATTGACATGTTGAATTGAAACCCTTCTGTAAACTACTTGAAGATGATAAAAATAAAAATTAAAAAAACCCAATAATGTGACTCTTTCCTCAGTCCTAGAAGACAAGAATTGAACTTCAGATAATGCCAGAAACGTAATATCAAAACACCAGATCAGACATAAGCTTCCTCTTGTGATGTTCATTACCTTTTATTGTGAATCTCAAAACCTGGGTTGTGAGCTGGGTGCTGGTAGCTCATGCCTATACCTAGCTACTTAGAAGGCTGAGCTCTGAGAATCACAGTTTGAAGCCAGCCCAGGCAGGAAAGTTTATAAGACTCTTATCTCCAATTAACCACTAAAAACTCCAGAAGTAGGGCTGTGGTTCAAAGTAATAGAGCATTGAGCACAAAAGTTCAGGGGCAGTGCCCAGGCCCTGAGTGCAAGCCCCAGGACTGGTACAAACAAAAACAAAACAACCACACCACAAAAACCTGGCTTGTATAGAAGTGGGAGAATTAGATATTTTCTAGGGTGTTCCTCTCCTTTCCTCTATAACCATTCTCACTCTTTCTTACAATTCCCAGCCTCATCATTAATACCAAGGGTCAAATGATCAAATCAGGCCAAAGACACTAAATTCTTCGGAGCAAAACCAGGAGATCCTATCCCCCAAATAGCTAAAGCCAAAAGGGTTTGGTATGTGGCTCATGACATGGTAGAGTGCCTACCTAGAAAGCATGAAGCCTCCTAGTATCATCAATAGAACACAGGAATGCTCCCTCATATTCATATTTTCTCTATCTTAAATAAATGTCATTTTTTGGGGGGCAAGCCAAGAGTACTGGAAAAATTTGCCAAAGCAGTAAAAAAAAAATCCTTGCAAATGTTTAACAAAACATGTAAACTGTCTTTAAGAGGGTGGTGGAGAAGAATTCTGTGTTACAGAAATTGATTTTTAAAAAAAATAACATTTGTCATAGAGAAACTAGACCTCTCTATAAAAAAATAAAGGAGAGATCTCATTTATTGTGGTCTGTATGTGTATGCTCAGTGTATTTAATTTCAGAAGTAGAAAAGAGAAGGGATGGGTGGCACAAGAACTTATGATCTAACTTTCCCTTTCTACTTTCCACATTCTGCTGTGTAAAAAGCCCATGATCAAACAGAATAGACTTTAAGATTGTTTTACGAGTCTGATCTCCGCCATTCAGGTAGGACCCGGGTTATTTCCTAGGTCTTCCTAAGAGGACTCGCTTCTTATCATTACTAAATATTTACATGCCCCACAGACCTGGGGCAGTCATCCGGGCTGAGTCCCTGCTTTAATAACGTGGAGAAGTCTCTCTCGAATCTGCTTGGTGCGAACAGCATAGACGACTGGGTTGAGGATGGGTGGGATGAGAAGATAAAAGTTGGCCAAAAGAATATGGATATGGGGAGGTACGCGGTGGCCGAAGCGATGGGTAAGAGATGAAGCAGCAATAGGGATGTAGAAAACGAGGATGGCGCAGATGTGAGAACCGCACGTACCTAAGGTTTTAAGCCTGGCATCGGGAGTGGCCAGTCCCAACACAGCCCTGAAAATCATCACGTACGAGGCAGCGATGGCTAGTGAATCCAGGATTAATACTAGGAAGCCAATTCCCATTCCGTATAAATTATTGATCCTTGTGTCCCCACATGCCACGGTGACCACAGCCATATGTTCGCAGTAAGAATGAGCAATGACTTGGGTCCGGTAAAGGCGAAGCCTCAGACGGATGAGTAAGGGCAGAGGTCCAATGTAGAGCACCCCCCGGAGCAGAGCAGCCAGGCCTAAACGACCCACCACCGCGTGGGTGAGCACCGAGGTATGGTGTAACGGGTCACAGATGGCCACATAGCGGTCAAAAGCCATGGCCAGGAAGATGCCTGATTCCACAGTGGCAAAGCAGTGGACGAAGAACATCTGGACCAGGCAGGCATCCAGACCAATGTGGTGAGCCCCAAACCAGAAAATGGCCAACAGTTTGGGTATGGTAGAGGTTGACAGAACTAAGTCAATGACAGCCAACATGCACAGGAAGAAATACATGGGTTGATGCAGGCTGTGTTCCATCTTGATCACTGCCAGGATGGTGACATTTCCCACCACAGCTGCCAGGTACATGGAACCAAAAGGGATGGAGAGCCAGATATGTCGGGACTCCAACCCTGGGATGCCAGTGAGCCAGAAAGAGGTAGGCACAGAGCAGGCATTATTAGAAATGAACATATTTGAGGAATGTGCAGGTATCCAGGCTCTCTTGGTTTTAGACTTCTTCTCCTTTGAGAGATGCTGCCTCTGACCGATATAGAGTAGATCTGCATTTCCATCGGGGTAAGTGGCAGCACCTGTGACAAAGAATTCTACACGTGAACTTGAAAAATCATTACATAGCACATATTTTATAAGGAGTATTTATGTTGTTCACAACGCTTGATAGGAAATGTACTCCTTATCTTGCCCACGTAATTGTAACCCCTCTGTACAGTATGTTCACAATTAAAAAAAAAAGAAAAAAAGAAGTATTTATGTTGTTCAATGTAGAAATAGGCATTCTTGTTATTGCTGCTGCTAAACTGCCTGAGTGTATGGTAGAAATCTCCAAAATTCTGGGTTACTTTGCTCTAGACATCTTCATTTGGCAAACTTTTCCTACATAGAGTGGAAAATGCAGAAAGGTCTCTGTGAGCGTAGGTGGATCTGGCTTAGCAGGAAACTGCTTGTCTAGCAAGCACAAGTCCCCAAGCTTCAACCTTCCCCAAACCCTTCCCCCATCAAAACACAAAACAACAATAACAACAAAAGAACCCCAGAAAAGTCTCTCTGTAAGTGCTCAATATAAATCCATACAATATATTCATTTTAGTGCCCATATATACTTTCCTTAGCACTGACAAATAGCAATATTAATATGAATAGCAGAGTAATTAGGTGTTGGAAATTTTTATATTCATGTAAAGTTGGAGGCACAAATTGAAAAATAGAATTGTGTTAAGTTCTACCGTACACTCTCAATGAGTTAAAATTATGTTAATAATTTTAGATATATGCATTTCCGGTATAATTTTTATATATTACAATACATAATAGAATAGCAGAGGGCAAGTAAAAATGTGATTAAATTTTATTAAAATGTACATGTGATATAGAAACATGTACTTAAATAGAGAAGTATGTGGGGAGACTTACACCATACTTGAATTTGTTGATTTTGGTTCCATGGGATTATGAGAGTATTACATTTTCTTCCTTTTCCATGTATGTATATTATGATTGGAAAATAAGCTTATAAAGGATCAAGGACTGACAAAATGCAAGGCGATAGTTTTACCAGAAAAATATATTAGTGAAATGGAATTATAAATATTTAACGGAGGACCTAATTTATTTCTGTCCCTTACTTTCTTCCTCCCTCCTCCTCCTCCTCCTCCTCCTCCTCATCTTCCTCCTCTTTTTCCTCCTCCTTGCCAATCCTGGGCTTGAACTCATGGCCTGGGCACTGTTTCTGAGCTTCTTTTACTTAAGGCTAGTGCTCCATCACTTGAGCCACAGATCCACTTCTGGCTTGCTTTTGAATTTGTTGGAGATAAATTCTCACATGCTTTCCAGCCTGGTCTGGCTTCGAAACATGATTCTAATATCTTAGCCTCTGAATAGCTATGATTATAAGCATGAGACACCAGTGCCTGGCAGGATTCAATTTCTAAAGAGAAAAAAACCCTTCTCATTTTTTAAATGCTGAAATAGGATGAACATGTAAACCATTTGATGAAAAGAATAAACTGAAATAAAATGGACAGCAAGATCTTTCTAATAAATAGTGTCTTTATTTGTTCTTGTTTTATTTTGTTTTGTTTTGGGATCAAGGAGATCACTAACGAACTGGCCATTGTTTATAAAATCCTTGTCTGCTTTTTGTCCTACCTTAAAAAATCTTGGTGCTTTACCACCTTAAGTTACAGAATCAGAGAACACAGGCCTGGTTACAGTCCTTTCCCTTTTCATCTTCTTCATCAGATTCCTAGCAGGGAAAGCAAATCTGATAACATTCCACATGTGCATGATGAGTTTCTTCACACATGATGAGTTTCTTCTTTGGCTAAGAAATCTCCTCATGCCCATCCCTCAAGACACATTCCAGATCATCTTTCTTCTGCAAAACCCTCAGTGGTATCTTTAGCTTACACCAGAGTGAGTAAATAAGAGGTGAAAAACATAGTCACTAAATGCCCTATAAATTGTTTCAAAGCCCATGCACATTTCACATTTTGTCTCAAGTAGAATACCAATAGTGTTTCCATTTTATATATGCATGTGTAGCCTTGGTTCAAGTTCCTATACACCAGTCTTGAGTTTTCTTCTTTAGTCACTAAGCATTGTGAGGATACTATGCAAGTTTTGTAGATCCTAAAATAGTTCAAAGTTTTTTTTCCCACTAAATCTGAGGCTTGGGTATTTAAATATGTAAATATCTGATAGCACACATAGAGTTACTTCCTCAGGGTAACAGTTGAAGTAGTTCATATAGGAAAGAGCTTAGATTTCCCATTCTAGACCTTCATCTCACTGTTTGAGCAAGCCGCTTAACCATATGTGAAAAGGGGAGAACATTTACAGCAAAGGAGAACTGTAAAGAACAAACAAGACAAGGGTAAAACTCTCGGCACATGGCAGAACTTGTCTGTCCCTGAAATTCCCACTGTTCATTATGGAGAGTTGATATGGAAATAAACATTTCACAGAGTTAGAATTATTTCCCCATATTTATGTTACAGGAGATGAGGATTGAAGGCAAACACAGCAGGGGCATATGTCGGAACTGTTCTTTACATGTACTGTGATGGACTAGCATTGGAAGGCAGAAAGAGGCACAATTTACTCAGTTCTCAGGGTAGTTCAGGGTAGTGGCTACTCACCATAAGAAAATCAGTGTGGGGGCTGGGAAGGTGGCTCAGTGGTAGAGTGCTTGCCTTGCATGCCTGAGGCCCTGGGTTCGATTCCTCAGCACCACATAAGCAAAAAGAAAAAAGCCGGAAGTGGTGCTGTGGCTCAAGTGGTAGAGCGCTAGCCTTGAGCTGAAGAGCTGAGGGACAGGGCCAAGGACCAGAGTTCAAGCCCCATGACCAGACCCCCCCCCCCCCCAAAAAAAAAAAAGAAAATCAGTGTGTAAGGGTGCCCTGGGATCTAGATTTCTACCTCTAATCTGTGGTACAGCCAGCTCAGCCAGTGAAGGTATCACTGAGTTTTAGTCAAGGACAAAAAGAATATCAAATGCATGGATTAAAAATAACCAAGTTAAAATGGTTATTTTAAGTGGTGGTCTGAACGAGGTTGTGGCATCTAAATTGTGTCATTTTTATCTAGAGAATTCCAGAGAAATATTTTCTGTCAGCCAATGAAGGAATCCTTACCTGGATACTGGTGACATGTCTGCAAACCTCAGAGAGGCGTTCTGACAAACTGAGGCTTCTGGAAGAGACATTATTATGGTAACATAACCATGGATTAGAAGGAAGAGAGGTTCAAAGATTAATTCTATTAGTTTTCTAATATTAGACAACGTAATTTCTTTGCTTTTGGGCTTAAAAAAATGTTTCCTCGTCTCTAATGCAGTAAAAACAAAGACTACCAATGAGTTGCTTCATATATCAGATCAACTCTGTGTGTGTGTGTGTGTGTGTGTGTGTGTGTGTGTGTGTGTAACCACAAAAGCCAAAGTGTTAGGATGCCTTGCTTCTGAATTAGCACTGGATTCCTTTACTTCCTCCTTCTCTTTGGTCTTTTCCCTTCTACAGAACTTAGAGAGTGCTACTTCTATGTGACTGTTAGGAGTCCATCTCCTAACAGTGGATGAATACATAACTATAGCTTTAACTATTTTTCCTGGTCTTGGCACTTGAACTCTGGGCCTGAGCGCTGTCCTTGAGCTTCTTTTTGCTCAAGGCAAGTGCTCTACCACTTGAGCCACAGCACCACTTGCAGCTTTTTTGAGTAGTTTATTGTAGATAGTGTCTCATGGAGTTCTGAACCGCGATCCTCAGATCTCAGTCTCCAGTAGCTAGGATTACAGGTGTGAACCACTGGCGCCTGGCTATAACTAGCTTTTCAAAGCACCAATACAATCAGTTGCAGAGATGAGGTTGAGATGTCAGGTTAGGGGAGCAGATGGCCTGATCTTGGAGACTCAGTGTTTTCTCTCCTGGTCTAAAGGAAGCCTTCTATCTTGGGGCTTTTGGTTTTCCTCTGACTCAATCCAGTATACTCAAGTTATTCCTTCTGCTTTTGGAATAGACCTGTCTGTGAGGAAAAGAAACCCTGGACACACCAAAAGACAAATCAGTCTTTGGAGCTTGAAGACTGCCTCCACTATGTCTCCCTGTTTGCAGAGTATACTTACCCAGGGGGATGCTGTCCAGAGATACAGTCTCCTTTCTTTACAGAGGTCAGCTCTTGTCTCGAGGCTTGGAGAACCTTAGCTGATAGGGCAGGCCACACCCCTGATCTCTTTCTTCTGTTTCCTTTATTTAGGTTCTTTAAATAGCCAATTACTTCCCCAGGGTTGCACAGAGAATAGTTACCCCCTTAGGAGCAGGCTTTAGTCTCTCACCCACTTCATCTCCAAGGGATGGGACACAGGCATTTATTCCTGTCTGCTAGACCCTCAGCTGGCCCAAGGCTTCCGACTCCCCTCCCGTGAGCCTAAGGTATTAAAAAACTTTATGAGTTAAATTGATAGAGTTCATAAAAGCAAGATGGGGGACAAACCATTGTATATTGGTACAACTAATACAGATATTTTGCTTCTATTAAAAAGAAAACCAATAACAGCCTAAAATATGACCTATATAAAGAAGAAAATGACAAATAAAAATGTTGACATTGTAATGCTGTATTCTACACATACTTTCTTCAGTCTATTTTCATTTAAAATGAATAGTTGTAAGTTGAAAGAGATGTGTGTGATGACTTCACTTAAAGTTCCTAGAGTAGTGGGAAGACTAGTTTTAGTTTTACCACTATACCATAGTGGCACAGATATATTTGTCAATATATTTTTTTTCTGCCTATGCTTCTGATAGCGTCCTAGAAGGGAAATCATTGATGATTAGGTAGCTCATGACTCTTGTTTTGAAGTTGCTCCCTTAAAGCATTTTCCCAGCCTCTGTGTGTGTGTGTATGTGTGTGTGCCAGTTCTGGGGCTTGAATTCAGGACTGGGGCATGGTCCCTGAGCTTTTATATTCAAGGCTAGCATTCTACCACTTGAGCTACAGTTCTACACTCAGTCCTTTTTTTTTTTTTTTTGGTGTCTAGAGATAAGAGTTTTTGACTTTCCTATGCAGACTGACTTTAAACCATGATGCTCAGCTCTTAGCTCACAGGTGTGAGCCATTGGCACCAGGCCATCCTTAATATTTGTAAGTTACTATAACATGAAGGGGAATATTTAAAAAAATATTCCTAAGTATGATCATATAAAATGACATTTATTGAAATGAACTTCAAGAAATGGAAACAAGAGGTTTTTTTTAAATTTACTTTTTTTGTGATTTGTTTTGTTTTGTTTTTGTTTTCCCCCTTTTGTCGCTGTTTTTGATTTCTGTAATTTTTTGTCTTGTTATGTAAGTTTTTCTATTTTGAGGAGGGGATGGGTAAGTACAGAAGTATAGATATAGTAGAACAAAGGGTAGACTAACTCAGCAGTGAAACTCACTAGATTCTATGGGGGGAAGGGGTTTGGGAGGGAAAAAGTTGGGAGAAAATGAGGGAAGAGGTGACAATATTCAAAAGGAAATGTACTCATTACCCAACCTATGTAACTGTAACCCCATTATACGTCATCTTTACAATAAAAATAAATTTAAGAAAAAGAGAAAAAAAGAAGAACATATTGTTACGATTGTTTTCTACAGGAAGTTCACATACATATCAAGGAAATAGTTTCACAGTCTCCTATCTTCTCACCTCTTTTTGATGCTGGGGGTTGGACTGAAGGCCTTGAGCATGCTCAGTATGTTCTCTAGCACTGGGCTGTAACTGCAGCTCTATTATTATCCTGATTGTGAGTTTCTTCAACTAGACTTCACAATTATTCACATGATATTTTCTCTTCTTTAACCTAATTATGTCAATGTGTGTGTGAGAGTGTGTATGTGTGTGCAATGTCACTAGGGCTTGAACTCAGGGCCATGTGTTCTCACTTGGCTTCCTTGCTTATGTCTGACACTATACCGCTTGAGCTATACCCCCAGTCTGGCTTTTTGTTGCTAATTTGGGGATAAGAGTCTCACAGACTAACTTTGACCTTCTAGGAATAGCCATTCCACACTTGGATTCTATGCTCTTTCTTCTGGGACGAGTATGGCTTTTATCCTACTATATTGGACTCTGAACTTCTGGGAAGTGCACACGAGCAGTCAATTGTTACAGAAAAAGTGTCTCCCTAAGGTTGTTGGGAAAGGTATAAACCAGAAATCCAAATTCAACTTACAAATCAAAGAAGTTTGTTGATATCCGTGTTGGCTTGACCAACACATTTTCATCTTTGATTTATGTTTTTTTTTTTTTTTTTTTGTCAGTCGTGGGGCTTGAACTCTGGGCCTGGGTGCTGTCCCTCAACTCTTCAGCTCAAGGCGAGCGCTCTACCACTTGAGCTACAGCGCCACTTCCGGTTTTCTGGCAGTTTATTGGAGATAGGAGTCTCACAGTACCTCCTGCCCGGGCTGGCTTTGAACCGCAATCCTCAGATCTCAGCCTCCTGAGTAGCTAGGATTACAGGCGTGAGCCACCAGCGCCCGGCTCATCTTTGATTTATGAAACCTAAGCTGAGAATTGATTAGATGAAACTCAAGCTGAAGATTAAGTGGAATCATTTTACAAGTGAACGATTACTATAAGCAATGACATCTATCTTGTTTCCCTTTTGTATTGTAGAGCTCAATCTGCCCCTGGTATCCTCTCGTTTGGAGGGTCAGATGCCCTCTCCTGGACAGTGTTATAATTACAATTGTTTGCTTCCATTTCAGATCGGTTTCCAAGGCTGAGTATATGTATTTCTTCTGAAGTATTGATTTAATGAAGACTTAGTATTATCCTGTAGGGAAAGCTAATTCTTTTAGTGTTGTTCTTTACATTCTGTGCATATTCTCTATGAGCTAAAACAATGGAAAGTTCGAGCGTGGGTTCGTGAAGATCAAGGGATAGGGTTTTACTAGAACCTTAAATGATGATGCAACAAGGGAACTGACTTGATAATTCATAGTTTTAAAATATAATATAAATATCAAGTTCCAACAATACTATTTCATCTGATAAATCTTCAGTTTATCAAAGACACAATTCATTTATTGGAGGCAATAAAAACTAAGCCATGGTTCAGAGCTAGATATAATTGTGAATGATAGTCCTATTTATTCCTTACTTGGTTGAAGGTAAAACATCCACACATACACAAGAAAGAACCTTGCACATTTTAGTAACTATCAGAAGTTTACACAGAATAGGAAGTTTTTTGTTAGGGCAGTCTTAGGTAAATTCTGGCTTTTCTTGAGATTCTGTAGAAACAGGATCCCCCCAAAGAAGAATGGAGGAGAAAATGAATCCTTCCTGGAATAATTTTGCTGCCTTAGCATTTTCCCCTGGCCACATGGACTCTTAATCTGAAGCTCTCATTTTTCTTGACTTAGCCTTCCTAAAAAACTCAGAAACAACAGCAGTGGTGGATTATGCTTTTTTAAAAATTATTTTTATTATTTTTATTTTTCTTGCCAGTTGTAGGGCCTGAACTCTGGGCCTGGGTGCTGCCCCTCAGCTCTTCAGCTCAAGGCTATTGCTCTACCACTTGAGCCACAGTGGCACTTCCAGCTTTTTCTGCTTATATGGTACTGAGGAATCAAACCCAGGGCCTCATGCTTGCAAGGCAAGCACTCTACCACTGAGCCACCTTCCCAGCCCTGCGATTATGCTGTTTTAAGGCATGCTTTCCTACTAACATCTTTCTGTCCATAATCAAGTTATAATAGCTACTAAAATACTTACTAAGCCTTCAAAGACAATGCCTTATCACATATCCTAGAATAAGATGCCCAATTAATTGAACTGTGTCTCATTAAGATACTGCTGCTTCCCAAGTGTGTCTTCTCCTTTGTGAGGAAAGAGATGTATTTCATAGTAATGTATTTCATAAAAATGTGGGTAGGATGGTTCCTGTCCTTCACAAGTCCACAGAATCCTCTCCTGACATTACCTACAATGAAGAAAAACGCCTTCGGTATCTAAGTTTTTGAAGTGCTGCCACTGAAATGCCGTGCTCTTAAATACCGTAGGGAGATAAAACATACAGATTAATCCTGCTCTCCATTTCTAATCCCTTGTATTTGAGTCTGAGAAGACGCTTCATTGCAACTTCAGGAAAGCCTTTTTGATTTGTACTTGGTGTCCTCAGAAAGGCAGACAACTCTGGAGGGGCCAGGTATAAGACCTGAGAGTAGACTTGGACTCAAGAGATTATCACTCAAGAGGTCTGGCTTTTCCCCTAAGCCCTTTTGTACCAACCTTGACATGCTAGGCATAGCGATCCCTCACACTTGATTCTGTGCTCATCCTTCTGGGGCAGTGTGGCTATTATTCTATTATATAGAACTCTGAACCTTTCCCTAACTCTCAGATGGAATTCCCTGGACTCTTGAGCAGAATGTTCATAAGTGTGGAATGTTTATCAGGCCTCTGAGGCATGCGCGGAGCCCCAAGCTCTTCCAACATGATCCAGCTGAGGTAAGAGCATCTAATACAGGGAATGTAGAAACATACCAGGGGTCCTGAGTCATAAATATGAGAAGGCCCAGCACTCCTGGGCCTTCATCTTCCTGTATTGTCTCCAGAGGTCCAGAGGGAAGAAATTCTCTTGCAAGGGACCTTAAAAGGTAGAGTCCCCAACAAATCACACTCAAAGATGTTGAAGAGGATTGTTGTTTACAGAGTCTAATGCAAAACTCTAAGACCCTTCGCCAGGGTCTGAAATAGGTATATTTTAATTGTCATTCAGTAAGTAGATCAGGCAGTGTGCTAGCTCAGGGATTTCAAAAGACAAGGCAGGCACAATCCTTACTTATTTGAAACTTCCATTCTATGTAGAGAAACATGCCATTCAGAGAGCTCTTCCACATAAAAATCGGCTTCCTTAAGAAGATGGTGGTAAGCTGGGGCGGAGTTGATATGCTAGGATGGGGAAGACAGAGCTATTGCAACCCCAGGAAAGAACATAGATGATTAGAGGCAGAAGGAGATCGTTCAGCCTCATTGGAAGGTAGTGAGAGGGCTGGGGCATGATTAAAGCTGTGGGTGGCTATGATGAGTGTGTGTGGATGGGGAGCTCTGATGGCAGATTGCCCTGCAGCGAAGCCTTATACTTCACGATCCTTGCACAGGAGTGCAGGCTGTAGTCTCCTGATGCATTGAAGGTATGAGAACTGCTTCTTACTAGGGAGTCATAAGGAGATACTCAGGGGCTGGGAAGGTGGCTCAATGGTAGAGCGCTTGCCTTGCATGCCTGAGGCCCTGGGTTCTATTCCTCAGAGCACCACATAAGCAGAAAAAAAAGCTGGAAGTGGCGCTGTGGCTCAAGCGGTAGAGCGCTAGCCTTGAGCTGAAGAGCTGAGGGACAGCACCCAGGCCCAGAGTTCAGGCCCCACGACCGGACCCCAAAATAAGGAGATACTTATAGTGTTGGGGTCTCAGGACAGAAAAATCAGCTCAGCCTACCCTTATTTAGCAGGTGAGGTATATCTGTTCAGTTTCGTGATGTGTTCAGAAGTTGACAGGAAGAGATGAAATGGTGAAGGAACCATTCATCAGGAAGATAGCTCTCAGTTATCAGGCATGGAGAAGGAATGAGGAAAAGTCAAGGCTACCTTTTCAGAGCTTTAGGTCAGAACAAAGGACTGGGGATATTTGGGTTGACCCTAACAAATCAGATGCCTTCTGATTTCCTTCCCTGTCCTTAATTCACAGAGTGTGCATTTAACCTCTGTGTGACTTGGGGATGTGGGATTCTCCGACAACACTGCTTTCCTCCCTAAACCTAGAAGTGATCGACCCTGCTGAGCAGTAGTGAAGGGACTTTAGCCTCATCAGAAGGGAAGGAGATAGACTCTGAAGCAACCAGAGGAGCCACGGTTGCTGAGGGAGTCATGAGATTTCATCTGGCAAGTCTTGCTGGTAGTTCCATCCAAAGACTCTCCCTTTCTGGAATAAAGCAAAGATATTGCTTTCCACATTATAGCTTTGTTTAGCATGACCTGTGCAAGTTATGAAAGCTACTTCATTAGAAGCCATTGAGTGGAGGATGGGAGGAGGATGTGAAACAGTTTCTCTAACTTCTGACTTCGATGAGATTATAGCTCTTTTTCTTTCAATGTGCATGCTGTGACTTGTCCAACTTCAGATACAGTGTCCTAAGCACTCTGCAAGAGGATTGAACCTAAGCTAGAGGAAATCCTTGGTAGAGACTGTGAAGTGCTGGATATCCACAAGAAAACATGTGGTATGATCCCAGAGGCAGCTGCTGGAACCAGTTGCAGAGGGGCACACAGGGTTGAAGAAACCGACAAGAGAGGGTGAAGTCCTGGGACTATGAGTGACCACCATTACCGAATTCAGGCCTTACCAGGTGAGGTCATGTATAGTATCAGAAAATAGTAAGAGCTCATTTTCAGGTGTTGGGGTGTCTGGCAGAAGGCCTAGACATGGCTGGTGGGAAGAGAATTCAGAAGTCTCTGATGTTTAATATTCTCTCTGTTTTTTAAAAATTCTTTTTGGTTCTGGTCGTGGGGCCTGAACTCTGGGCCTGGGCACTGTCCCTCAGCTCTTCAGCTCAAGGCTAGCACTCTACCACTTGAGCCACAGCGCCACTTCCGGCTTTTTTCTTTTTTCTTATGTGGTGCTGAGGAATCGAACCCAGGGCCTCAGGCATGCAAGGCAAGGGCTCTACCACTGAGTCACCTTCCCAGCCCTTAATATTCTCTTTTAAAAATAACTGCTGGTGCCTGACATTGAATGAACTTGTGGAAATTAGAGAACAGGGATTTGGGACATCACACTGGAGGAGTAAATGGAGAAGAATCAGTAAATAGGATAAAGAAGCCAATCTAGGATCCTCTTAGCTAAACCTCTGTCTACCAGAATCTCAGAGACAAGCCATGTTGTCTGTATGCTCAGCCTCCATGACAAACTTATTTTCACTTTACAGCTACAGCCAGTGTCATACCCATTTAATATTTGAAGACCTTTGGGTGAGCCTGGCTTACAGAGAGGAGTTCTGTAGGATGACAACACTACAGAGTTTCCATGTGACTATCCTCTCAGCATCAATTCTCCCTGGAGAGAGTTTAAAGTTGTTTGAGGTTGCTGGAACATATTCTTGGTTTTGCATAGTGGTCTCAAATGAAGAAAAGAGCAGATGCATAGTATTTGTGTATCAGACGCTGCATGCAGTCTTCATGACAATTTCTTTGAGGCACAGCTTTTTAAAAATCAGTTCATTGTAACGCGAGGTTGGTGGTGTTTCAATAGCAGGATTCATTTGTTTAAGTCCACACTGTCAGCAGGTGAAGTCAGATATGGGAAATTCCCAAGCCAGTCTACTGTTTCACCATAGTCCATTTAACCAGGCTTAAGATAGAAAAGACAGAGTTTCTCCCATGCTCTTTAACCTTTCTTCTAGTTTCTTTGACATATATAAGAAATAGATTTTGCTTTGAACATTTAGACTAAGAAAATAAAGCAAAAACAAAGAAAAGACATACAATACAAACTCTTTCCATGCCTGCTCTGCAGACATCTCACTTTGAGCTAGTTGCTCTTATCTGAGCCAATACATGTCATAGGCAACATATTGATCCCTTAAACACCCTAGAATTCGGTATTGATTTCATTTTCCTTCTTTCTGATATTAGCCATCTCTGCTTCTAAAATTCAGCCCCCGTGAAGGGAGAAGGAGGCTCTCGCTAGGTTCTGCCTTGGGCATCAGATCCACAAAGCAAGCTTCTGTTAGCTTGTAAATTCACCTTGTTTCTAACCTCTGAAAGTCCTGTCTTCCCCAGACAGGGATTTTTGTGATTTTGGCCTGAACATTCAATATCCTTTCAGTTTATTCAAAAGTTGTTGCTAGTTCCAAGATTAAGTTTTAACTTACTACAGATTGTCCCCAAACTTTTATCCTGTATTTCAGATCTATTGGATCTTCCTCGAGGAGCTGTCACTCTATACAGCATCCCATCTGACCCTAACAGCAACTGTATCATATACACATACAGAAATAAATGACCCAATGGGTATATATCAGCCGTAGGTCAATTGATTCATGAGTGTAACAATATAATTGGGTCAAGAGTCATGCTACTAAAAGCTGACCAAATCCTTTATATGTTCATTCAAATGTGTATTTTTCCTGTTCATTTTGAGTTTTCATGGATATTTCTTTGTAACATGACATCTATACTATGAACTTCTACAATTTATTCTTAAGACTTACTGTATTCATGATCTTATTAATGATCTTTAAAAAATTATATGACCTAAGCATAAACGATTGTCCTCTCTTTTCTAGGGGGAAAACGTGTACATTTTCAGGCACAAATGGGAAGATTTATTTACAAGTAGCCATGCTTACTTTTCATAATGTCTGCTCGGTACCCAGCTCCTTTCAGCTCCTGGGAATCCCAGGGCTGGAGGCCATGCACATCTGGCTCTCCATCCCCTTTAGCTCTATGTACTTGGTGGCTGTTGTGGGGAATGTCACCATCCTGGCTGTGGTTAAGGTAGAACGTAACCTGCATCAGCCCATGTACTTCTTTCTGTGCATGCTGGCTATCATTGATCTGGTTCTGTCTACTTCCACTATTCCCAAACTTCTGGGAATCTTTTGGTTTGGTGCTGGAAACATTGGCCTAGATGCCTGCTTGGGGCAAATGTTTCTCATTCACTGCTTTGCTACAGTTGAGTCAGGCATCTTCCTGGCCATGGCTTTCGATCGCTACGTAGCCATTTGTGACCCACTGCGTCATGCCACAGTCCTCACCCATGCACTGGTGTGTCGTTTAGGACTGGCTGCTCTTCTTCGAGGAATTCTTTACATTGGACCTTTGCCTCTGATGATCCGCTTGCGGCTACCTCTTTACAAAACTCACATCATCTCCCACTCCTACTGTGAGCACATGGCTGTGGTCACCTTGACGTGTGGGGACAGCACAGTTAACAATGTCTACGGGCTGAGCATTGGCTTTCTGGTCTTGATCCTGGATTCAGTGGCTATTGCTGCCTCCTATGTGATGATCTTCAGGGCTGTGATGGGGCTGGCTACCCCTGAAGCCAGGCTTAAAACTCTGGGGACATGTGGTTCTCATGTGTGTGCCATCCTGATCTTTTATGTTCCCATTGCTGTTTCTTCTCTCATTCACCGGTTTGGTCACCAGGTACCTCCTCCAATCCATACTCTGTTGGCCAACTTCTATCTCCTCATTCCTCCAATCCTGAATCCTATTGTCTATGCTGTCCGCACCAAGCAGATCAGAGAGAGGCTTCTACAAATCCTGACGATGGGAAGTAAGATGAGGTGACTGTTGCTCTTTCCCTCTCTGTCATATAAGCTCATGGAGAAGTCATTTAAATATGGAGGGCTGCTTCCCAACTGAAAACCTCTCAGTCAGTGTGAGAGACTTCGATAATTCCAAGGGAATAGTCTAATATTAAGTTCTAAAGGTAGAAGTTATCTATTCTGTTATGACTGGAAGACACTGAGCTACAAAGAGCATAAATCAACAATGGCAAAGACATCGTTAATAAATAGCAGCAAGTGCTTATTTGGCACTTTTCATGCAATTCTTACAAAAATCCTGAAATCTTCTGATATATTATGATTCATATTTTATATACAAAGAAATAGGACAAAGCACTCTTACATTACAAACTATATATAGTTATTTAAGCCTCTTAGCTCAGTGTTTTGGTTAAAGTTTATGGTATTATGTACCATTTGTATTCCGTGTGTTTTCTGTATAATCCTTAAGATTTAGGTCATTTCAAAGTCACTTTAGCTATAAGACAGGTTTCCTAAGTTAACTGTTAACAAGTGAAATGCTGCTAAAACTACTTATACTAATAAAATTGAAGTGTTCTTCAAGACTGACCTGATGGCCATTAGGTATCACTCATGAAAGAGAATGTGGCCTGGGGAAACAAAGGAGGAGGCAACAATGCTTGATAAGAAATGTACTCATAATCTTGTAACCCCTCTGTACGGTATTTTCGCAATAAAAAAAGGAAGTGAAATGAGATATAGATAATTTTTTTTAATATTGACCATGTTGTACTTGTTTGTTGGTTGGTTGGTTTGTTTTTCTCTCCAGGCCAGAAGCAACAGTGATACTCACAAGACAACGTGTTGGAGATGAACTTTATACCTTGGGTGGGTGGGGCACTGGGGGGTGGGAAAGTGGGAGAAAAATGAGGGAGAGGGTAACAATGTTTGACAAGAAACACTCTAGCTTACATAGGTAACTGTAACCCCTCTGAATATCAACTTGATAATAAAATTAAAAAAAAAGACTTGGACAGGAAAACTGCAATATTAGCTCTCATACATTTTCAGCTTGCCAACCACAGTTTTGAGAGCTTCTCGATCTCTTTAGTCATATGAACTTGTTCAAATATACCTTTTTGGTTTATTTGGAGGACCCTGATATGTGTGTGTGTGTGTGTGGGTGTGTATGTATATATATGTATATATATATATATACATATATATATGTATATAGTTCAGCCTGCATGTCCTTACTGAGCCCTTCCTATTCCCTGTGCCTCTTCCCTGAATTTAACTCTTTTTTTTTTTTTTTTGGTTAGTCACAGAGCTTGAACTCAGGGCCTGAGCACTGTCCATGAGTTCTTTTTGTGCAAGGGTAGTGCTCTACCACTTTGAACCAAAGCTCCCTCTTCCAGGTTTTGAGTGGTTAACTGGAGATAAGAGTGTCAGGAGGACTTCTCTTCCCAATCTGACTTCTGAGTAGCTAGGATTACAGGTATGAGCCACCGGCATCGAGATGGATTGAACTCTTAATTCATGTGTTAAGTTTCTATTATCTAGAACCTTGTATCCTGATCTTTTTTTAAAAAATAGGTTCAGCAACTTTCTATTTCCTTTTCTTCTTTCTTCAAAAAGGATCACATATTAGGTAGGTAATGGAAGGGGAAGGCTTTTGAGATACCATTAAACTATTCATAGTTCTTAAGCAGAGTGGGTGGTGGTCACTAATATTGTGCTTTTTACCTGATACTATCAGGACAATTGTATGTTGGAATATGTTTGCTTGCAAAATTCTTATGTTGAAATCTAATCACCAGTGTGATATTCTAGAGGTAAGGTCTTCGTGAGGAAACTGGGAGGGCCTTCATGAGTGTGGATTGGTAACCTACAAAAGAGATCCAGAGAGACCCCTTCCTTCTATCACATAAGACCTCAACATATGAGCAAGGCAGGTGGCATCTCAGAGCCAGAAATTGTGCCCTCTCGAATAACGTGTTTGTATTATGTGTACAAGGAAAGTATCATTAGGTACAACTGTATTTGGTCCTCTTTCTCCTTCCTCTACATTGTTAAAATTTAAGTGCCTTTAAAAAATAAAAAAAAAAGAAATTGTGCCTTCAGATAGGGAGTCTGTGTTGGTCGTATATTTCCAATCCTCAGAGAAATAACTTTATTATTCACAAGTCACCCAGTTTATGATAACTGTAGCAGTCCACAACTTTCTAAGACACATACCCACCTTGTGCATCTTATTCCCAAATACTGTGTTCCCTCTGTGATTTCCAGTCTTCTTTTCTGACCCTGTGTCTTTAGACTGCATGAGAAGTAGTTGGCTCATTGAGTCTAAGTATCTATAATAATATGAAGTCTTCCTCATCTTATTCCTGACACAGGGGCTTCATCCAACTGGGTATTTATTCTGCAGTAGGGAGCTGCTGCCAATCAAGAGGCACAACGCAAGCCTGACATGACTTAATGTCTCAGACATATGTATCTGCATGCTTACTTCAGGTTAGAAGAAAAACTTTATCCACAATGTGGATTTAAAAAATAAGGTATCCTCAGATTATCTCCAGAAGTTGGATATAGAACATGTTCACTGAATAGACCATTAAGAATATTATGACAACTTAAGGACTGGAGCTAAGGTATAAGCAAGGGAGAAATAACTCCTATCTTCCAGGATAAGGGACATTCTGGGAAATGTTTTCCTGGGATCATAAAGTGTTCTTTGGGCCTTAGGTTTGGTGAGTAGCCATTCTTTTCCCAGGGCTTAACAAAAGAGTTCCCATGTGGAAAACAAAAGCGTAGAGATGTCCATAGAAGCTACTTAATTGGTGGATGGATCTTAGTCTTCTTCTCATCACTTCTCACCTGGAACTTCATTTGCAGAGTTTGCTTTACAAATAGGGAAATGATGAAGAGCTGGGAGGGGGAATGGTTTTAGAGGATCCTGGTAACTACATAAGTCAAGCACAGGGAGTCTGACATCAAAATCTGGGTCTTAAAACGCACTCCAGTATATCATTTCCTCATGGGAAATGTAGTATTGCTGCTGGGATTGAGATAGACTAGAGCATGGGATAAAGACCTAAGCTATTACCATCTGCTTTCTATTTTCAACACACAGTGATGTATTGAGGGACTGAGTAGTTGGACACTGTCTAGCTTCATGGAAAGTCACCTGCCTTGCATATATAGACAATATATGATATGATAGCTAACATTTTAATCTCAGGACTAGAGGTGATTACTCAATAGAAAAGTAAGAACCAATAGGCTTCTGACATTTTTCCATCCTCATTAAACCTATGGGTTTAATACATATCTTCATAAAGGGTCAGTGAAATATGGGAGGAGGAATTGGAAGTATTTCCTCTAATACTACTTCTTCTAGGGGACTAAATGTGACCTTTCATGGAGATAGAGATGGAGAGATAAATTCCTTCCTAGATTGAGCAAGAAGTAGAGGCCAGCAGACTGCCTTACCCCTCATCCTCTAGAAATACATTAAGGTAGAACAAGACAGTATAATTAGCAACCATCATTCATGGTCTCAGATATTCCTTTAGTTGGCTGCACTTGGTGTCAAGATCTACTTGCCTTATTTTAGAATTTTGTAAATCGTGGCCAGCTTTGAGTTTAGAAAAATTAATGAAATCTCTAATGAAGACATCTAGAGTGGTAGGTACTGGTGGTTCATGCCTATAATCCTAGTATTTTAGGAGGCTGAGGACCTGGAGAATCATGGTTCAAAACCAGTTTAGGCAGAAAAGCCTATGAAACTCCATTTCTAATGAACTACAAAATACTAGCCTGAAAGCATGGTTTAAGTGGTAGAGTATCAGATGTGGGCAAGAAAGTTGAACAAAACATGAAGCCCGCAGCTCAAGAACCAGTAATGGTACTCTCTCTCTCTCTCTCTCTCTCTCTTTCTCTCTCTCTCTCTCAGAATGGAGTTAGTATGATTCTCTTAGTAAAACTCTCTTAGGAAAAGAATGATGATGTGCTGTCAGGAGACTAAGTTTATGAATTATCCCTGCAGCAGCTAGACCATCAGATTCTTAAGACTTCACTCAAGACCTTTTGAACCACAAACTCTTATTTGAGGGCTTAGCAATATGCTGTTTACCAAGCCTGCAGGCAATTTGAATGCATGCTGCCATTGGCAAACCATTGCTATCTATCAGTTTGTGTGGGGGGGTGTGCTTCTGGGTAGTTGCAATGTGTAGCCAAGTTTGTTAACTACTGTGGTTTTTATTCATAGATCCAGCTATAATCCCCATTCAAACTGAAAGTGATGCTCAGATCTCTAAGCTTAGCCTTAGTCATCACCCTCAAGCCAATATGTGACATGCACTCTGGAAACTCCCACGGATAGTATATATAGAGAACAAGCTACATGCAGAACCAGATGCTGAATGATATGCAATTTACCACCGCAAGTGATCCTTCCTAGGTAGCCTTCTTCACATCCCTTTTACAAATGACAAACTAGGGATTTTAGATATTTAAGTATTCTGTTCAAAATTAGGCATTGTTTGTGGGCAAATCCAGATTCAAGAATGTACAGTGATCCATTTCATATACTTCTCACTAAACAGAATCAGCTAACTTGAATGGTGATATGACCAAGAGAGAGGACAGCTTCAAAATACTTTAGAGATTTCTGGAAATGACAGAAAGCTCGGTTTCACAGTGAGTAAAGAAAGTCTTGAAAGGAGGGTATTACATAGAAGGAACAAAACTCTAGGTAGGTGAGACCAAGGTTAAGAAATTTCTCTGACGTGCTAAGAAAAGTCTGAGGAAAAGAAAGAATAATATAGGGAGTAAAATGACCAAAGTATACTATGTGCATATATAAATATTATCATGAAAACTTGTAACCCGTTTAATTTAATATATGCCAATAAAAAAGAAATTCATTTTCTATGAACTTTTATTTTTCTACGTATCTGAAACACTTTAAAATGATATCAGTCCTAAGATTATTTGGTACTAGCTCTGTTTTTTTTTTAAAGATTCTCAAATTTCTTACACATAAAAGGAACAAGCAAGTAATTCACAAAATTACACTGTAGCATTACTACTTCATTGAGTTATTTAATTAGCAAGCAATACACAGTTCTCAATTACCTCTTGTATAACAAAAAACCTAGGTTTAGATGAAGAGGTATATTGAGAATGAGATAATTGATACATAATTGCCCAATAGATACCCATCGAGGGGCCTATAACACAATATGCTTCACATAAAAAGCTTCACAATTGTGCTGGGTGCAGTCAGTATAATCCTGCCCATAATCCCAGCTAAATGAGAGGCAGAGATTAGAGGGATGACAGCCCAGGCAAAAAGTTACCTAGGTCCTATCTCAACAAAAACAATCATGTACGTTTATACTTGGAATCCCAGCTACATAGGAGGTACAGGTAGGAGTAAAAAGGCCCTACGCCATCCAAAAAGTAAGACTACATATAAAAAATAAAAGTAAAAGGGGCTGGGGATTTAGTGATACACCTAAGTATGCAGAAGTTCTTGAGTTCAAATCCTACATAAAAAAAGAAAGAAAAGGGGAGAAAAGCTTCATGATTTACATTATGGAGATGACAACATGTTGAACCTAGTTAGGATAAGTAGTTAGTTCAATCATGGCTGAGAAAGAATATCACATTATGAGTTATTTACATCTGACTTTTGTTTATATGCTGTGAGAATTGAGAGTTCCAATAAGGGAAAATAGGATCATAGAGGGCACAAAAAACTAACTACATAGAAAAAACTGTTGTTTCCATTTCCTGGAGTTCATTTAGATGAATATTATTTTACATGATCAGATGCACATAGCTATTGTACCTTTGTGATCCTCTCCTAAGAATATTCTCCTTTGGTCTCACTCTCTGAATGCATAAAGACCTGTATAATTTATCATGAACCAGTGTATTTTGTTAAACCATCCAGTGTTTTTACTTGTAAATTGCTTGTTTGTTCATTTATCTGTCTTTGGGAGGATAAGGAGGGGCACAGAAATGGAGGGACTAAGGTTGAACGAATGCAACCAATGCATCAGTGATACTCACTGACATTATTGGAAAGGAACTATACAACTTGTGGGTGGGAATGGGAGGGAAAAACTGGGAGATAGCAAGGGAAAGGGTGACATTGTTCAAGAAGAAATGTACTCTTTATCTGACTTACATAACTGTTACAACCCTTGTGCATCACCTTTACAATAACAATAAGAAATGCAAAACCCCCCTAACTACATAAAGACACAGATTCAATTAACTGCTGTTCCCATAACTTTAAGAATTGCCTTATTCAGGAATGGCGTGAGCAGGCTGAGAACACTCAAAGAGAACTACAGGAATGGCATGAACGTGAGAAGAGAAACACAGGAATTGAAAGAGCAGGATGAGAATACACAAAGATCACTAAAGGCATTCATGGAATCCATTAACAAAGAGCTGAAGGAAGTCAGGGAGACCACAAAAGGAATGCTAAATGGAACCCAACAGAAGGAATGGGAGTCCAAGGAAACCATAACCAATCAACTAAGTGATTTGAGAATAAACACTGAACACCAAATTAAGGAAGTAAAGAAGTTCATACAAGATCTAAAACAAAGCTTCAACAAAGAATTTGAAGCCATCAAAGCTGACCAATTAGAAAGAAAAGAAACAAAAAACAAAGTAGAAAGTCTTGACAGCAGGTTAGCCCATGCAGAAGATCGAATCTCGGGGATTGAAGACAGCCTAGATATTATAGAGAAAGAACATACAACCATCCAAGACAAGTCCAAGAAATATGATAGATCTATCCAACACTTGGAAGACACCATCAGAAGGCCTAATCTAAGGATAATGGGTATAGAGGAGCACCTAGAAACAGAAGTTAATGGTCTAGGAAATTTGTTTAACAGGATCCTAGCAGAGAACTTCCCAAACATGCACAAAGATAGGCCTATTCAGATACAAGAAGCTTTTAGAACTCCAAATAGACCAGACCAGAATAAGACATCCCACCGTCACATTATAATCCACACAGGATCAACTCAGACCAAGGAAAAGATCCTTAAGCTGTGAAGGAGAAAAGATTAATCACCTATAAAAGGAAACCAATTAGAATCACCTCAGATTTCTCAGCAGAGACAATCAAAGCAAGAAGAGCTTGGAATGATGTATGCCATGCCCTAAAAACAAACAACTATCAACCAAGAATACTGTACCCAGCTAAACTCTCCTTCATAACTGAAGGCCAAATAAAAACCTTCCATAGCAAAGAAAAATTGAAACAATACATCTCCACCAAACCAGCCCTACAAAAGGTTCTTAAAGATGTCCTACACATAGAAACCCAACAAGACCACAATAAAGGCCAAGAAACTGCACCCAAACTGAGAATCCAAGAACCATAGGAAGAACACAGTTTTCGCAGCCCCCAAGAAGGTGGATAACATGGCAGGAACTCCCAAATAGCTCTCAGTCCTATCAATCAACATTAACGGACTTAACTCTCCAATTAAGCGACATAGACTGTCTAGTTGGATTAAAAAACAAGATCCTTCTATCTGCTGCCTTCAGGAGTCACATCTTGCCCATAAAAACAAACACATTTTCAATGTTAAAGGCTGGAACAAAATCTACCAAGCAAACGGCCCCCATAAACAGGCGGGAGTTGCAATCCTAATATCAGATAAAATAGACTTCAAATTAAAATTCGTGAGAAGAGATAAAGAAGGTCACTACATACTAATTAAGGGATCTCTCCTTCAGGAGGATATTACAATTCTAAATATCTATTCACCAAACAACGAAGCACCCAAATTTATCCAAGAAACACTACTTTCCCTCAAATCCCACATAGATCCAAAGACATTAATTGTTGGGGATTTTAACACACCACTCTCCCCACTAGATAGATCAACTCGGCAAAAACTCAACAGAGAAACCACAGATCTAAACAGCTGCATAGATCAACTAGATTTAACAGACATCTACCAAATATTTCACCCAACAGCATCAGAATACACGTTTTTCTCAGCAGCACATGGAACATTTTCTAAAATAGACCACATTTTAGGCCACAAAGCAAACTTATCCAAATTCAGAAACTTTGAAGTTATATCTTCCATTCTCTCTGACCACAAGGGAATAAAATTAGAACTCAACACCAAAAGCCACCAAAGAAGGTCCGGTAACACATGGAGGCTGAACAACACACTGCTGAATCACGAGTGGGTCATGGAAGAGATTAGAAAGGAAATTCAAATGTTCAACAAAAATGAATACACAAATTACCAGCTTCTCTGGGACACAACAAAGGCAGTACTCAGAGGCAAGTTTATAGTTCTGACTTCCTACATCAACAAATTGGAGAGATCTGAAACCAACAATTTAACAACACATCTGAACCTCCTTGAAAAAGAGCAGCAAGATAAACCCCAATCCAGTAGACAGAAAGAAATAATTAAAATGAAATCAGAATTAAATGAATTAGAATCCAAAAAAACTATAGAAAGAATCAACAAAACAAAGAGCTAGTTCTTCGAAAAAATTAACAAAATTGACAGACCCTTAGCAAATCTTATCAGAAAAATAAGAGAACACACCCAAATAAATAAACTCAGAGATGAGAATGGAAACATCACCACAGAAACAACCAAGATTCAGAACATTATAAGGGAATACTTCTCAAAACTTTATGCTAATAAGTTTGAGAACTTGGCAGAAATGGACCTTTTCCTAGCAAATATTGACATGCCAAAACTAAACCAAGATGAGTTAAACCATCTTAACAGGCCCATATCAAGCATTGAAATAGAAACAGCAATAAGAGACCTCCCAGCTAAGAAAAGTCCAGGACCAGATGGTTTTACAGTGGAATTCTACAAGGCCTTCAAAGCTGAGCTCACACCAATACTCCTCCAACTCTTCAATGAAATTGAAAGAGAAAGTTCACTACCAAACACATTCTATGAAGCCATCATAAACCTCATCCCAAAATCAGGCAGGGACTCATCAAAGAAAGGGAACTATAGACTCATTTCTTTGATGAACATTGATGCAAAACTTCTCAACAAAATTTTGGCCAATCAACTTCAACAATTCATCCAAAAAATCATACACCATGATCAAATAGGATTCATTTCAGGGATGCAAAGCTGTTCAATATAAGCAAATCAATTAATATTATTCATCGCTTCAACAGGAGCAAGGATAAGAACCACATGGTTATCTCAATAGATGCAGAAAAAGCATTCGACAAGATCCAACACCCCTTTATGATGAAGGTTTTGGAAAAATTAGGAATCCATGGAACATTCCTCAATACAATAAAGGCTGTATATGACAAACCTACAGCCAGCATTATACTTAATGGGGAAAAACCAAAGCCATTTCCTCTTAACTCAGGAACAAGACAAGGATGTCCACTCTCTCCACTTCTCTTCAACCTAGTATTAGAATGCCTAGCTAGTAAGACAAGATCCAGATATAAAGGGGATCCAAATAGGGAAAGAAGAAATAAAACTCTCCCTCTTTGCAGATGACATGATCTTGTACTTAAAGAGTCCCATAGACTCCACTCCCAAATTACTCAAGCTGATTAAAAACTATGGCAAAGTAGCAGGGTATAAAATTAACCCTCAAAAATCAATGGCTTTTCTGTATGCCAACAATGAGAAAAGTGGGGCTGAAATTAGGAAAGTAACTCCATTTGTAATATCCCCACAAAAAATAAAATACCTAGGAATTAACTTAACCAAAGAAGTGAAGGACCTCTATGATGAAAACTTTAAAAACTTGAAAAAGGAAATCAAAACAGAACTTAGAAAATGGGAAAAACTCCCATGCTCCTGGATTGGGAAGATTAACATCGTGAAAATGGCAATACTTCCCAAGGCTATCTACAAATTTAATGCGACACCACATTCTTCAAGGAAATAGAAGAGGCAATCCAAAAATTCATATGGAACAATAAAAGACCCTGAATGGCAAAAACGCTCCTCAACGGAAAGACCACTGCTGGAGGAATATCAATACCAAATTTCAAACTCTACTATAAAGCCATAGTAATCAAAACAGCTTGGTATTGGCACAAGAACAGATCTCAGGACCAATGGAATAGAATTGAAAACCCAGAAATGAACCTACAGACCTAGAGCTATCTAATCTTTGATAAGGGAGCTAAAAAAATAGAATGGAAGAAAGACAGCCTCTTTAGTAAATGGTACTGGCAAAATTGGTTAACTACTTGCAGAAAACTAAAGCTAGATCCTTGTATATCACCCTGCACCAGAATCAACTCCAAATGGATCAAAGATCTCGGAGTCAAAGCAGACACTCTGAAAACATTACAGGATGGAATAGGAGAAACCCTAGGTCTCCTTGGCGCAGGCTGAAATTTTCTTAATAGAGACCCGGAAACACAACAAATCAAAGAAAGGTTGGACAAATGGGATTGCATGAAATTGCAGAGCTTCTGCATGGCAAAGGACATAGCTAGCAAGATCAATAGAAAGCCTATGGATTGGGAGACGATCTTGACTAGCCATACAATGGACAAGGGTCTCATATCTAAAATATACTTGGAACTCAAAAAATTAAATCCCCCAACAACAAATCCTCAAAGAAACAACTGTCCAATAAATAAGTGGGCTAAAGACTTGAAGAGAAACTTCTCTGAAGAAGAAAGAAGGATGGCCAATAGACACATGAAGAAATGCTCAACCTCCCTAGCCATAAAAGAATTGCAAATCAAAACAACATTGAGATCCCCCCTCACCCCAGTTAGAATGGCAAAAATCAAGAACTCTAATAACAACAGATGCTGGAGGGGATTTGGACAGAAGGGAACCTTACTTCATTGTTGGTGGGAGTGTAAACTTGTTCAACCACTTTGGAAAGTAGTATGGAGGTTCCTCAAAAGACTTCACATAGAGCTCCCCTATGACCCACTTTTGGGCATTTACCCAAATGATCACAAACAAGACCACACTAAAGCTACCAGCACAACTATGTTTACTGCAGCATTATTTACCATAGCTAAGATATAGAACCAACCCAGATGGCCCTCAGTAGATGAATGGATCAAGAAAATGTGGTATATATACACAATGGAATTCTATGCCTCCATCAGAAAGAATGACATTGCCCCATTTGTTAGGAAATGGAAAGACTTGGAAAAATTTATATTAAGTGAAGTAAGCCAAGCCTAAAGAAACATAGGTCCCATGGTTTCCCTTATTTGCAATATCTAGTATATGTATGAGTCAAGCAGAAAAGGTCAGATAAGGTGATGTTAGGAAAATGGACACTTAGATATGTATTTAAATGTTTTTTTTCTTTCATGCATTTGTTTCTAATGCATTTATAAGATTATTTCTTTGTTGCTTTGTATGTCCCTCCCCCACAGTATAACCCCTGCTTTCACTGTATTTGATATCGGTATAATTTGTGGAGGTGAAGGGGAAAAACAAGTTGTTTAAATAAGGATACAGGTGGATTGTTGCAACAATGAGAAGTACAAGTTGTCATGTCGAAAACGAACTTTACAACTTTGGTGGGGGGGAAGATTGGGTGGGAGGGGGCAGGGGGAGGCTAGGAAGGGATGTGAAGGGTAAACAAAGGAGGAGGCTTCAATGCTTGATAAGAAATGTACTCATTATCTTGCCCATGTAATTGTAACCCCTCTGTATAGTATTTTCACAATAAAAAAAGGAATTGCCTTAATGACAAAAAGCATTATTATATGAAAGTTAATTAAAATAAATGAAAGAATTTGTATTTGATAGATTAGAATTACAACCCAAGAAACCAAAATGTCTAATAAATTCTAAGAATATTGTTTCTCTGTGTTTCTGTTGGACAAAGTCTAGGCAATCATTTCCTCCAACCAAAAGTGAAGTCTACTGAAGGTTACAGCATAATGTCATCATTGAAACAAGACTGGTTTTAGACCTGGACTGAACATTGGCTAGAATTGTAGTACATAAGTGATTTATCATGAAATAAATGAAATTTATCATGAAATAGGAGCAGGGAGAGGAGGAGGAAGAGAAGGGGGAAGGTGAGAAGAAGGAAGAGGAGCAGAAGGAGGAAGGAGGAAGAAGAGGACAAAGAAAAGAAGGAAGAGAAGGAGGAGAAGAAGGAAGAAGTAATTAAGCCAAGAAAACTTTGATCTGTGTTGTTGAAGAAAGGACAGTCTGATGGACAAAAGGAGAATTTAGCCTCCTGGGGAAATGAAGATGGAATAGCTGGGTGGTCTTATAAACTCCTCAAGGGATATTTTCCAGAGGAGTTATGAGATCCTTGTAGAATCATTGTGGGGGGGGGGGGGAGGAGGGATTGGGTGGGGAGGCGGGGGGGGGGGGTGGAGAGGAGGCTGGGAAGGGATGTGAAGGGTAAACAAAGGAGGAGGCTGCAATGCTTGATAAGAAATGTACTCATTATCTTGCCCATGTAATTGTAACCCCTTTGTACAGTATGTTCACAAAAAATAAAAATTAAAAAAAGAAATATGAAGGCAATCTGACTTCTACAAAAGCTCACAAATCTTAAATAATGAGCCATTAGCACTAAAATTATTGAAATGCCAAATAATCCAAAATCTCTTTTGATTCAAGCCATAGTGTTGTAAGAATGCAATCCCAGCACTTGGGAAGCTAAGGCAGGAAGATCACAAGTTTGAGGCCAACCTGGTTTACACAGTAAGACCCTCTCATAACAAAAATAAAAATCAGTGATTTCAGAGAAGATTCAAGTAAATAGATGAATGAATTAAGAAGTCAATTCAGGACCTTGATCAAAGGTGGTCAGCAATGATATTTATTTTAAAAAATTGAACAAATATTGAAATGAAAAGCTCAGCAACCCAAATAGACAACAAAATAGGAAGCATGAAAATAGACTAGATCAAGCAGAAGAAAAAAATACTAGGAATTAAATATAAGAAAGGAAACACTACAGGGGCTGGGAATGTGGCCTTAGTGGTAGAGTGCTTGCTTAGCATGCATGAAGCCCTGGGTTCGATTCCTCAGTACCATATAAACAGAAAAAGCTGGAGGTCGTGCTGTGGTATAAGCGCTGGAGCACTAACGTTGAACAAAAAGAAGCTCAGGGAAAATGCCCAGGCCCTGAGTTCAAGACCCAGGACTGGCAAAAAAAAAAAAAAAGTAACAAAGGAAATACTACATTAAACAGTAATGGGAGGGGGAGCCAGAACTGGCACAGCTTTCAAAAAATGAAATTATGGCAGATATTCCTGTACTTTTAGGGTAAATATGAAAATCCAAGTACAGCAGGCATTAAAAAACCCCAATAGAATTGATGAGAAAAGAACCTTTCCATATCATATTATAGTTAAAATGCAGACTATAGAAAAATGATTGGAAGTTAGAAGGGAAAAAAATGTCAACTTAATTACGAAGAAAACTCATCATAATTCTATGACTTCGCAGATGAAACCCTAAAATCTAGAGCTTTGCAAGTTATATTTCAAGCTTTGAGTAAGTAACTTGGTTGGTTGAATATGCCAACAAAGGTTACTATATTCAGCAATGTTCTCTCTCTCTCTCTCTTTTGTTGGTCATGGGGCTTGAACTCTGGGCCTGGGCACTGTCCCTGTGCTCTTCAGCTTAAGGTCAGCCCTCTACCACTTGAGCTACAGTGCCACTTCCGGTTTTCTGAGTGGTTAATTGGAGATAAGAGTGTCATGGGCTTTCCTGCCTGGGCTGGCTTTGAACCGCAATCCTCAGATCTCAGCCTCCCGAGTAGCTAGGATTACAGGTGTGAGCCATTGGTGCCCAGCTCAATGTTATTTTTTAAAAGTGGTAGAGAAAGTAAAATCCTGCCGAGATAAGCACAAACTAATACAATTCATGGCCACTAAGCCAGAACTGCAGAAGATACTCAAAGAAATCCTATACAGAATAAGGAGGAAAAACAGTCATAAATATCAGCACTCAAGAGAGTACATTTCATCAGAGGAATATAGGAACACAGGAGAATTAGGAATCAAACATGTTCAACTCAGTAAACTATCAAATTCCTAAGAATAGTAAAGGAGAAAGAGAAGAACAAACTGTACTCAAAACAATCAGGAGTGAAGCCAACAAAATGATAGAAATCAGCACATATCTCTCAACAATAACCCTAAATGTAAATGATCTTAATTCTCCAATTAAAAGACAGACACAGGCTGATTGACCATATTAAAAAAGAATATTAAGCAGTTTATTGTCTGCAAGAAAAGCACTTTCCTGACAAAGCCACAAAGACTAAAAGTAAAAGGATGAAAAGTGCCACATGAAGCTTGTTGAGATTGTTTTGGGAAGAGAAGAGGGAGAGATGGAGACAGATAGAGGGGTAAGTCTGATCAAGGCATACTGTAAGCATATATGGACTTTTCAAAATGAATTACCATGGGGCTGGGAAGGTGGCTCAGTGGTAGAGTGCTTGCCTTCCACGCATGAGGCCCGGAGTTCGATTCCTCATCACCACATAAGTAGACAAAGCTGGAAGTGGTGCTATGGCTCAAGTGGTAGAGCCCTAACCTTGAGCTGAAGAGCTGGGGAACAGCACCCAGGTCCAGAGTTCAGGCCCCACAACCACCAACAACAACAACAAAAATGAATTACCATGTATAACAAGGTGATGTTGATGCTAAGAAAAATATAAAAGGAGAAAAAGAATAATTACATACAAAGCAAATGGAATCTAAAAGAAAGCAGGAACACTTATATTCCTAACAAGCCAAACTTAGAAAAGATAAAGGATACCACTGAAGATTAATGCATGGTACAATCTAGCAAGAAGAAATAACTATAAATAATGTGCACCCAATGTTGACGGGCCCAATGCTTAAAATAAGCACTATTGGACATAAAGGCACAGATAAGTTCAGAACAATAATAGTTATTGTTTTCAGTGCCTTCACTCTCATCAATACACAAATCATCTAGACCAAGAAAAGAAACCAAAACAACAAAAAAACTTACCAAAGAAACTTCAGAAATCAATTGCACTATAGATAGAACGAATTTAACAGGTGTCTATGAAATGTTGTATCCAGTAGCTTGAGGGTACATAATCTTATTGGTAGCCCATAGAACTTTCTTCAAATAGATCACATTTGAGACTGTAAAAAGTCTTAACAAATACAAATAAAAAAGAAGCAATTTTAGGCATTTCATCAGATTATAAAATTAGAAATGTCAGGCTAATGCCTGTAACCCTTGATACTTTGGAGGTGGTGATCAGGATTGAAAGGCCAGCCAAGGGCATATATATATATATATATATATATATATATATCTGTCTGCAAGACCCTATCTCAACCAATATTTGGGTGTTATACTTGTTATCCAAGCTATGTTAAAGGCAGAGATTGGGAGTGTCACGGCTCCACGTCAGCCAAGGCAAAATGTTTGTTAAATCATATCTTAACCAAATGAGTGTGACGGTACAAACTTGTTATCCTAACTTTGGCTGGAAGTGTAAAATAGAAGTGATGTGGTCCAGACTAGCCTAGGAAAACTGGGAGACATGATCTCAAAAATAACCGGAACTAAATAGCCTGGAAGCATAGCTCAAGTGGTAGAGTGCCTACCTAGAAAGTATAAAGTTCTGAGTTTGCACACCAGTATTAACAAAAAATTAGAATTCAATAACAAGGCAAACTACAGGAAAATGAAGTGGATAATTAACAGATCACTGAAGAAATCAGGGCAGATATGAAAAAAGTCCTAGAATAAAATAAAAATGAAAACACAAATATCAGAACTTCGGAGTACAACAAACAACAAAACCACTTCTAAGGGAAAAGCTTGTAATGATGATACCCTATAATAAATCATCAGAAGCTGGGTGCCCGTGGCTCACGCCTGTAATCCTAGGTACTCAGGAGGCTGAAATCTGAGGATCACGGTCCAAAGCCAGCCCGGGCAGGAAAGTCCATGAGACTCTTATCTTCAATAAACCACTAGAAAACCGGAAGTGGAGCTGTGGCTCAAGCATTAGAGCACTCACCTTGAGCTGAGGAGCACAGGGACAGCACCCAAGCCCAGAGTTCAAACCCCATGACCAACCAAAAAAAAACAATCATCAGAGATTTCACATAAATAACCAGATGAAACACCTGGAGGTTAGGGAAATAAGAACAAATGAAATCCAAAATTAGTAGCTGGAAAGAATAAGAAAGATGTGAGTGGAAATTTATGAAATGGAGACTAAGTGAACAATAAAAAGGATGGGCACAGTGGCTAACATCAGCAATTTGAGAGGTAGAGTGCACTATCAGTGTAAATAGTAGTACAACTAACTGCAGATTGCTATCATTAGTAGAATCCACCTTTTCCTTCTCTGACTTACCAGAATTGTGACATTATACATTTCCCAATTATATATAAAATGTAGGCCCAATGCTGTCTGGTAGGTTGGAGAGTTGAAAAATGAATTAGACAACTTTTTTTTTTGTCAGTTGTGGGGCTTGAACTCTGGGCCTGAGCACTGTCCCTCAGCTCTTCAGCTCAGGGCGAGTGCTCTACCACTTGAGCTACAGTGCCACTTCTGATTTTCTGGTGGTTTATTGGAGATAAGAGTTTCACGGTAGAGCGCTAGCCTTGAGCTGAAGAGCTGAGGGACAGTGCCCAGGCCCAGAGTTCAAGCCCCATGACCGGACCCCCCCCCCCAAAAAAAAAAGAGTTTCACGGAGTTTCCTGCCCGGGCTGGCTTTGAACCGGGATCCTCAGATCTCAGCCTCCTGAGTAGCTAGGATTACAGGCGTGAGCCACCAGCGCCTGGCTGAATTAGACAACTTTTGAAAAAGATTATTGGGGTGCCTGGTCTACAACAGAAATTTCAATTCAAATCAATTCAAAATGGAACCTTCGGTTGTTCTTTCAGGATGCACTCTATTATTTGTCTAACATTTATTACCTCTAGGGAAACTGAAGAAACAAAGACTGTTCACTCACCAGGTATCTTCCTGCTCATGCAATCTGGAAAGCTCTAGAGACAGACTACAGAGACAAAGCTGTCTCTGGAGGAGTTACAGTATTTGGATGATGAGCAAAAGACAATAGACGTGAAGTGTCCATGGGGAAGGTGGCTCCCTGTGGAGGTCTTTGTAAAGAACAATATTTACCCTGACTCTATATTGTTGTCTTTGATCTGCTGTGGATATTACTACCACTCTTGAAAGAGCCTGAATAGACCTTCCTAATATTGGAAGGAAGAAGATTGGACTCCAGGCACACACAATCAGAGAACATTGGTTAGAGAAAATTTTGAGATGTGGGTAATGGATCTGGAGATTGGTTAAAGCTGATGAAGCCTCTAGGCCAGGGTCACCCAAGAAAGGAAGATTCAAGATGGAATCTGTAGAGCATTGCTAGTATCAAGACATTCTTCTGGAAATGATTGGAAGGTGAAGGAGATAGAAGAGAACATGCAATCATCATAGGGCTACTTCAGTTCAAAGCAGAGAGATGAAGGGGTAAGTCTATCTCTGAGATGGATAGAGAGACAAGTCTCAGGCCCAAGAGGAGTTATGAGACAAGATCAGGCAATAAGGATTGTATCTGATTTGATGGGAGAAGCATAGGTTATCATCAATGGGAAGCTTCTATTCAAATGAAACATGCAAATTCCTCCCATGTTGATGTTAAGTGATTGCTTAAGGTAGTTTTCAATAATTGATTATCTAGGTCCTAATAGGAGTTTCTGTAGAGTTGAAGACAAATTGCCGTGCAGGACTAGACCCTGTACTAGTGTTTGCACTCAAGGCCTCAGGAGAGCTTGATCAGAGGTCTTTTTTTGAGTGGTGACTGAATCATTACTTGAGTAGTGACCTGTGTGGGCATGTTTGTGTGTTCACAATATGATGTAAAATTTTCATCTTACAGTAGATCAATAAAGCAAAGTATTAATTAAAAGAAGAAAGACTAGGCAGTGACACTAAAAGAAATCTCTAATATTTTGTTAATGGAGATCACAGTTGATCTTTGCAAGTTATTTTAGTAGTAATAGGTTGGTAGGAATAGAAAAATTAAATGAATAACTGAAACTGACAAAACTAAATGTTTTGTTGCTTGGAAAAATTTAACATGTAAACCATTATGAGGACTGATCGAGAAGAGAAATAAGTGGAAGGAAAAAAAGATCTGTGAAGATCATGAAAGGCATGGTGGGGTGAGGTGGCCAGGGCTGGACAGAGGAAGGCTGAGGAGGAACACAAGCATCCACTGCCGTCAGAAGAAAGTAGGGTTATGTAGGGCATCCAGGAGAGAAGATCCTGGATCAGAGGTGAAGGGGGCAAGGGGTTTGGGCTTTAAATCTACAGGCAGCGATGCTCCACACTTACGTTGCATTCAGAGCACATATGTAGAGCTGTCTTAGGGACAACTAGAGAAAGATTATATAGATGCATCTATCTGTCTGTCTATCTATCTATCTATCTATCTATCTATCTATCTATCTATCTATCTATCTATCTATCTATCTATCTATCTATCTATCTATATGGGACACTGTACCACAGGTCAATATCATATATTGCACATCAGATCACAAAAAAGATACACATGTGAGGACATACCATAAGTATAGATAGACTATTGGAATCGTGAATTTAGAGACTTCATGATTCACAAGAGATATCAGAAGGAAGGTACCATGCCTAAGCATGTAATAGGGAGAGGAGAGAGGGGATAAGGACTTTCCAAAGGAGAAAACCAAAGAGCTGATCCTAGACCTGTGATCAGAAATTAGTAAGACAGAGAGTCTTGATGGAATGGAAAGGCAGGGCAGAACAAGATTGTCTTGTGAATTTCCCAATTCTGATATTACCACCAAGCTGCTAGTATCCTCATTTTTTTTTTTTTAGCAATATCACCATGAGAAACAGATTTTATAGTGCAACATCTGTTCTTACATTCCTTTATAAATTATCAGGAAGGAAATCTCATTTGTGATACTTGGGCCAACCTACAACCACACAATGGAGTCCCCGGCCGCCTTCATCCTTGTGGGCATTCCAGGTTTGCAGTCTTCATATCTCTGGCTGGCTATCTTCCTGAGCGCTATGTACACCATCGCCCTGTTAGGAAACAGCCTCATCATGACTGTGATCTGCATGGATTCTACTCTCCAAGAGCCCATGTATTGCTTCCTGTGTGTTCTGGCTGCTGTGGACATCGTTATGGCCTCCTCTGTGGTACCCAAGATGGTGAGCATCTTCTGCTCAGGAGACAACTCCATCAGTTTTAATGGTTGTTTCACTCAGATGTATTTTGTCCATGCAGCCACAGCTGTGGAGACAGGACTGCTGCTGGCCATGGCTTTTGACCGCTATGTGGCCATCTGCAAGCCCCTACACTACAGTAGGATTCTCACACCTAAAATGATGCTGCGAATGTGTGTGGCCATCATCATCAGAGCTGGCATGTTCATGACTCCATTGAGTTGGATGCTGACTCATCTTCCTTTCTGTGGCTCCAATGTGGTTCCCCATTCCTACTGTGAACACATGGCTGTGGCTAAATTAGCCTGTGCAGACCCCATGCCCAGCAGTCTCTACAGTTTGATTTGTTCTTCCATTATTGTGGGCTCTGATGTGGCCTTCATTACTACCTCTTATGTCTTGATTCTCAGGGCAGTATTTGGTCTTTCTTCAAAGAATGCTCAGCAGAAGGCATTAAGCACTTGTGGGTCCCATGTGGGGGTCATGGCTCTATACTATCTGCCTGGAATGGTGTCCATTTATGTAGCCTGGTTAGAGCAGGGCATAGTGCCCTTGCACACCCAAGTATTGTTAGCTGATTTGTACCTGATCATCCCACCCACCTTAAATCCCATCATTTATGGTATCAGGACCAAACAAATAAGGGAGAGAATATGGAGTTTGCTGACTCATTGCTTCCTACCATTCCAATCAGGGTTTATGAATATAAGACTTTTCAGGTCTTGAGCATTCCAGCCAACGATAAAGATGCTGTGGAAATCGGTGGAGCTAGATTGATTTACATTTCATTATAGAAACAGATGAAACTATAAAGAGTTATCATTGAATAACCTTTCAATTCTAGTTGGAATGTTTCTTATTTTCTGACATATTTATTCCTATCTGCATCAGGGGTAATTTTTAGACAGAGAATTTACATTTAGGATTTTTGTTTCCAACTTTTTTAAACCCATATTTCCAGCCTATTATCCTTCTAGTCCTTCTGCTGAAGAAAACTCTACTGTTTGGTACCAGTCCCCCAATACCTGCCTGATTTTCCCCAGAATCATTCCTTTCCTCACGTGACTGCATGGAAGAAATGTTCGTGCTCGACTCGGCTCTCTGGATCACGGATGAATCTACGCAGTGGAGTCCTGTGCTCACACCAAGACCCAAATCTTCCAACCAAACCCAATTTACCTGAGGAGCTGTCAACTTGAGATCAAAAATGTTGACCTTATTCTAATGCATGGAGGTGGAAGAAGAAATGTGAAGAACAGCAAAAGAAGGCCAACAAGTAATATGAGAACTTAGAGAAGTGTTCTAGCAAACACTATTTACTTCATTTTTTAAACAAATTATTGTAAAGGTGATATTCAGAGGGGTTACAGTTACAGGAGTCAGTTAATGAGTACATTTCTTTTTTTAAGTATATATTTTTATTAGAAAGATACTTATAGAGGGGTTACAGTTACATGTGTAAGGTAATGAGTACATTTCCTATCGAGCATTGTTACCTCCTCCTTTGTTTTTCCCCTACCATCCCTTCCCTCCTGACCTCCCCAACTCCTCCCCCACCCCAAGTTGTGAAGTTTGTTTTCAACATAGTGTCTTGTACATCTTATTGTTACAAGGGGTCAACTTGTATCCTTGTCTCAGCATTTTGTTATTTCCCTGCCACTCCCCAAATTAGAAAAATGTATATACAAGATGCAGGACATCGGAATCAAATACAATGAAAACAAGGGTTGTACCATGGGGGAAGAACATACATGAGAAACAAAAAAAATCACATAGTACATTTTAAATAGGTTAAAAACAATAGCAAGCAAGAAAAAAACAACTTGTGTCCCTATCTTGGAGTTCATTTCTCTTAGCATCATCTTATATGGTCATATGTACATAGCTTTTGACCTTTTCTGCTTGTCCTAGACATATACTAGTTATTACAAATAAGGGAAACTATGTTTCTTTGCGCCTGGCTTACTTCACTTAATATATTTTTTCCAAGTCTTTCCATTTCCTAACAAATGGGGCAGTGTCATTCTTTCTGAGGTATACACACCACATTTTCTTTTTTAAAAACTTTTATTTTATTGTTAAGATGTTGCACAGAGGGGTTACAGTTACATGAGTAAGGCAACGAGTACATTACTTGTCAATCATTGTTACCCCTTCCCTTCCTTGTTGTTCTACCATCCCTTCCCTCCCCCACTTCCCACACTCCTCCCCTCCCCTCCAACTCCCCCCACCTGAAGTTGTAAAGTTCATTTCCAATATACTGTCCTGTGGGTATCCTTGTTGCAATGGGTCATCCTGTGTCCTTGTTTCAGCGTTTTGTTGTTAGACATAGGCATACACAAGATGCAGGATATCAAAATCGAGTACAGAGACAACAGGGGATATGCCATAGGGGAAGGGACATACAAAGGAAATAACAACAAAAATAAATAAATAAAATCACATGGTACATTTAAAGCAATAACAATAAAGACATACCTCTTGTGCTCATATCTTGGGGTTCATTTCACTTAGCATTGTATTATATGGTCATTTGTACATGGTTTTTGAGCTTTTCAGCTCATCTGATAAAATTATCCTATATGTATACTAATTATTGCAAATCAGGGAAACCATGGGACCTATGTTTCTTTGAGTCTGGTTTACTTCATTTAATATAATTTTTTTCAAGTCTTTACTTTTTCTAACAAATGGGGCAGTGCCATTCTTTCTGATGGAGGCATAGAATTCCAGTGTGTGTGTGTGTGTGTGTGTGTGTGTGTGTGTGTGTGTGTGTGTGTGTGTGTGTGTGTGTGTGTGTGTCTACCACATTTTCTTGATCCATTCATCTACTGAGGGGCATCTGGGTTGGCCCCATGTCTTAGCTATGGTGAATAATGCTGAGATAAACATAGTTGTGCTGGTAGCTTTAGTATGGCTTGTTTATGATCATTTGGGTAAATGCCCAGAAGTGGGATTGCTGGGTGATAGGGGAGCTCTATGTGGAGTCTTTTATTTTTTTCTAGGCCTGAACTCTGGGCGTGGGCACTGTCCCTCAGCTCTTCAGCTCAAGGCTAGCACTCTACCACTTGAGCCACAGTGCCACTTCTGTTTTACTCTGCTTATGTGGTGCTGAGGAATCAAACCTAGGGCCTCATGCATGTAAGACAAGAACTCTACTATGTATAGTCTTCTGAGGAACCTCCATACTGCTTTCCAGAGTGGTTGAACAAGTTTACACTCCCACCAACAATGCAGTAGCGTTCCCTTTTGGCCACATCTCCTCCAGAATCTGTCATAATTAGATTTTTGATTATAGCCATTCTGACTGGGGTGCGATAGAATCTCAAGATGTTCTTTTGATTTGCATATCTTTTATAGACAGAGATATTGAGCATTTCTTCATGTATCTACTGGTCATTCTCATTTCCTCTTCAGAGAAGTCTCTCTTTAAGTCTTTAGCCCACTTATTAATGGGACAGTTGTTTCTTTGAGGATTTGTTTTTGGGTGATTTAATTTTTTGAGTACTAAGTATATTTTAGATATGAAACCCTTGTCTGTTGTATGGCTAACGAAGATCTTCTCCCAGTCTGTGGGCTTTCTATTGATCTTGCTAGCTATGTCCTTTGCCATGCAAAAGCTCTGCAGTTTCATGCAATCCCATTTGTCCAACCTTTCTTTAATTTGTTGTGTTTCTGTGTCTCTGTTAAGAGAATTTTGGCCCGTGCTAAGGAGACCTAGAGTTTCTCTTATTCCTTTCTGTAATGTTTTCAGGGCGTCTGCTTTTACTTTGAGGTCTTTGATCCATTTGGAGTTGATTCTGGTGCAGGTGAGTAAATTTATTTTTGAACAGTGTCACCCCCCCTTCATTTCTCCCTGTTTTTTCTCTCCTGACTCCCTTTCCCCCTAAGTTGTATAGTTCCTCTCCCACACAATGTCTAAAGAGTATCACTGCTGAATAAGTTCACACTTTGTACCACTCTTTCTGGGCTTCCTCTTCTCCTGCCAAATCAGATAAATTTACATACAAGACAAAAGGGACAGAAATAATAAACCACAACAAGGGGAAATACAAAGAAAAAAGAACCATAAAAAGTAAAATGAAAAGCCTCTTGTTTCCATTTCTTGGAGTTCATTTTGAGAAGCATTATTATGTATGATAATATGCACATAGATATTGAGCCCTTATGATGTTCTCCTAATAATATCCACTAGATCAAGAAAATGTGATACACACACACACACACACACACACACACACACACACAGAGGAATTCTATAGTTACATCAGAAAGAATGATATTGCCCCATTTGTAAGGAAATGGAAAGACTTGGAAAAAAGTATATTAAATGAAATAAGCCAGACCCAAAGAAACATAAGTTGCATGTTTCCCTCATTTGTAATAATTAGAATGTGCCTATAAATCCACAAGTAAACCCAATGGATTGGAAAAGTCAAATAACTACACTTGGACATGATAAATTATATATAAATTCACACAGTGAATGTTTGTAATCATTTTTTCCAGGCACTAATTTATGTTAGACATGAAAGGCCCTTCTTACTAGGAATTTCTGTAAGATCTTACATGTAACAGAAATACACATTTGATTTTGGTGTATTTGAAAAATTTAATAAAAAGATTACTTCTGACTAATGTTAAAAATTTACAGTGCAAAGTGTTATATTTGAGTCCTAATGGTTCCTTTCTATTGATGATATAATCAATGTGAACTGAAGACTCAAAGAAATAAAGACTGGAAATACATAATACAACATTTGATATAGAGTATATATTTAAAATACACTGAATCTTTTCTAATTTCACATATATTTTATGTATGTGTGTGTGTGTGTTTGTGTGTGTGTGCACGCGCGCGTGTGCGTGCGTGCCTGTCCTGGGGCTTGAGGCTTGAACTCATTTCTTGGGCACTCTCCTTGAATTTTTTTATTCAAGGCTAGTGCTCTACCACTTGAACCACAGATACACTTCTGGCTTTCTTTTTAATTAATTGGAAATCAAATTTCATGGACTTTCCTACATGGGTTGGCTTTGAACTGTGATCCTCCGTTCTCAGCCTTCTGAGTAGCTAGGATTATAGGCATGAGCCACTGGCACAGGGCTCTAACTTTATATTTTTACAAGATAGTTCCAGGCAGTAAAGTCCCCCTGTAAGACAATTATCTCCAATTAACCACCCAAAGCCCTGGTATGGGGCTGTGGCTCAAGAGATAGAGTACTAACCTTGAGCACAAAGAGGTTCAGAGACAGCACCCAGACCCTGAGTTCAAGCTCCAGAATCAACAACAAAAAAGGACTTGAATATCTATTTTGTGAAGACCTGCAAATAACCAACAAATGAAAAGATGCTTTTTACCTCTAGCCATTATAGAAATGCAAATCAAAAGTACAGAAAGATATCTCATCTCCATGAGGAAGATAACAAGAATAACAACAACAATGGGTAACATAATCTCGACTGTTGGCAGGAATATGGAGAAATTGGAACCCTTGCACACTATGAATGTGGTGGTAAAGAGTGTTCAAGTCCAGTGACATATTGAAAATGAGACTACTCTTGGGCATTGATGGCTCATGCTTTTAATCCTAGTTACACAGGCTGAGATCTCAGAATGGGGCTTGGAAGACAGCCAAAGCAGGAAAGTTCGTGAGACTCTTATCTTCCATTAAACACCAAGAACAAAATAAAGCTGAAAGCGGAGCTGCGGCTCAATGGTAGAGCACTAGCCTGGAAGAAAGAAAAAGCTCAGGGATAGTGTCTAGGCCCTGAGTTCTAATCCTATAACTGGCATAAAAAATGGGAATACCGTAATGTAGTAATCTCACTTCTGGGCATACATACAAAGAATTAAAAAATTAGGATTTCTGAGACATATTTATTTGGCATATTCACGCTTATAATAGCACTTAAGTGTAGTAGTTGTAGGTGACAGAATGTAAAACTTATTTCTCTGGCTTACTATATTTGTGAACTTCTATGTATCTCAAATCTATTGATGATATATAAATATATTGATGGAAGGTACTCCAGAAAACGTTTCACATTTGAATGAAAAAATCACTGAAAAGCATCTTTTAGAGTTCCTGGAATACAGAAGTGTTTTTTAAACAAAGCAATCTTGAATATTTTTGATTTCCTTTCAGGATGCACTTGGCATTATTGGTCTAATAGTCAGATATCCCCTGGGGACTTGAAGAAACAAGGAACATTCACTCACTAGACTTCTCCCTCCTCCTGGAACCTGGAAAGCTCCATGGACAGATCACAGAGAAAAATCTATTCTCTGGAGGAGTTAGTGTTTGGATGCTTGGCAGAAGCCAAGGGAACTGAGGTGTCTAGGGAAAAAGCAGAATGTTGGAGTGTCTCCTGGGAATGTAAAGATAACTTTGAATCCTTATCTTTGATCTCCTGTGGTGCTTGATGTTTCTCCTGTGCAAATCCTCCTTGCTCTGTCTAGAGAAAAACATGGTTTACCAAAGATGATCAGAGAAAGATGTAGGTAACTGACCTAGAGATCAGGGGTTGAGGGTCATGGAGCATTTAGACTAAGGTCACACCAGAAATGAGAATTCAAGTCCCCTAACTATAAAGGTTGGTGAGATCTCAAGAGTATGGCTGATTCTGGAAATAATTGGAGAATAAAGGAGTTGGGAGAAGGGGAAGAAATACAGGTCTGTCTATTTGATTCAAAGCTAAAAGAAGGATGGGTAAGTACAACCTTTGGATAATGGATGGATAAGTTTCAGGGACCAAGAGGAATTATGAGAAAAGACTGAGCAATAAGCTGATAGGGGCATATTTGTGGAGGAAAACAGGGTTATCAAATAGAAGGCTCTACTGTTCACATGAATTATGAAAAACTTTCACCTTTAATGAAAATTTCATTTGAATTTGGAATTTCCCATCCTTCAAAGGGGAAATGAAAAGTGTTCGTATATCCTATGATTTAGTTATGGCAGATAAGTAAAAGCAGGGGCCAGGGCAGGGGCTAGAACTACGTCTTAATAGAAGTTGGCTAGAGGTTTTTTTTTTTTTTTTTTCTGTTTTGTGCTAGTCTGGGGGATTGAACTTGGGGCTTGGATATTGTCCCTGAGCTTCTTTTGCTCAAGACTAGTGTTCTGCTATTTGAGCCACAGTTCCACTTCTGGCTTTTTTTTTTTTTTTTGATAGTTTGTTGCCTGGGCTGACTACCAACTGCAATAATTAGATCTCAGCCACCTGAGTAACTAGGATTACAGGCCTGAGCCACAGGCACCCAGCTGGGTTAGAGCATTTGGAGAAGATTGCACTTCAACAACCAGGAAGCTACTGGATCTGAATATTAATCTGGGCAGTGATGGTGTGGTATGTTCATGTGTTCACATCATAATGCTTATGAACCTGTGTGCCTTAAGTTTCTGCATCTTAGACACATATATGTGTTTTATGTCAGGTGAAGAAGAGTTAGCAAAAAAAAAAAAATTAGGAAACAGGTAGCGATAAAACCAAACCCCGTACATGGCAACATACTTGTAGTGGAGGCCACTATTGATCTTAGCAACAAAACTTTAGTAGAAATAATTTGAATAAAATAAAAATTTTAAAGAAGAAGAGAAAACTCAGTCAAAGGGGCTGGGTTTTTTTGGACAAGACTAAAACTATGTGTGTGTGTGTTCTCTTTCAGTGTTGATAAAGAAAAACAACAAAGTAAGGGCAAAAATACCCCACATTCTAATTGGCTTAGATGAGGTAGCCAGGGCTGGACAGAGGAAGGCTAGGGGAGGGCATAGGCCAAAGTTCCCCTCAGAAGGAAGCAGCCAGGAGAGGAAGATGGTCTACTAGAGGTAATGCGGCAGCAGGTGCTGTGGAGCTTTAGGCAGTAATGCTCCACACTGGAGTTGTTGCATGCAGAATGCAGACAGCTGTCTTAGGGATCTCTAGAGAAATGTTCAGTCTTCTGCCTTGAAAGCGCTGCCCTTCCTCTCCTGATCTATTATGCAAGGTGTTTCACCTAATGGCTCTAACAAGCAAAGTTCTTTTTTATGAATATTTTTTATTGTGAAAATACTGTACAGAGGGGTTAGAATTACATGGGCAAGATAATGAGTACATTTCTTATCAAGTATTGTAGCCTCCTCCTTTGTTTCCCCTTCCCATCCTCCCCCTCCCGCCCCCACCCAATCCTCCTCCCCCCCAAAGTTGTAAAGTTCGTTTTCGACATAACGACTTGTTTGTCTCATTGTTGCAATAGGTTCACCTGTATCCCTATTTAAACGATTTGTTTTTCCCCTTCCCCTAAACAAATTATAACAACATCAAATACAGTGAAAGCAGGGGTTATATCATGGGGGAGGGACATACAAAGCAACAAAGAAATAATGTTATAAATGTGTTAGAAACAATTGCATGAAAGAAAAAAACATTGGAAAACATATTTTAGGGTTCATTTCCCTAACATCAACTTAACTGACCTTTTCTTAACAATCAGAGTTCTTAGTAATTATTTGCGATGATCATGCCGTCATCCAATCTGTGTCATTCTGATAGGATTTTTGGTTTAGTTACTGGTCTGTTGGTTTCAACAAAAGACACGATCTTTAATCAAGTCCCAGAATTTTTTTTTTTTACTTTATTTTATATTTTTACAAAATTCTTAAAGAGGAAGGGGTAAGAATGCTTGGCAAGAAACCTATCATTACCTTACTCATATAACTATAACCCTCTTTACAATAAAATAAAAACTTTAAAAATCCTACACATTTCACTCAAGGCTGGGCTGGCATCAGAGTGCTATGTCCATCATTGAGTAGCTCTTCAGGATGTAAAGTGAAGGACAAATGTATGTCACAGTTGGTTAACAGAGAAAATGTCTTCTGCAGCTTAAAGGATGCCAAGCACTGAATTCCGTCAGTCCAATCTACCCTATAATTCATCTCATCCCAGAAGAGAAATTAAAAAAGGCTAAGTAGAGACAGTATGCCTAGGGAAGGACAGTCTGTAAAGCCTTTATTGAGAGGAGGCACTGGAGGTGATAGCTAGTCAGGCTAGTGGTGAAGTTCAGAAAACAAACCCTGTAGAAAGCCACCTAGACAGCTTTGGAAACCAATCTTGGGTGATGTCTGACTACTATGACGTCAGCAGAAGTTACATAATTGGTGTAGTGATCTACTAGGCTGAGATCTTAATAGATGTAATATTATGGCAAGAATGAGGTGGCTCAATTGGATTTAACAGGATCTGACCCACACTTGTGATCTTAGTATGATACTCAGACAAAACTACATGTGCACATCTTCAGGAAGTAGAATAATCTGAGAGTAGAAGGTAAAGCAGCTGATTATTATTTGGTCGGTCATGGGGCTTGAACTGTGGGCATGGGTGCTGTCCCTGAGCTCTTCAGCTCAAGGTGAGCCTTCTACCACTTGAGCCACAGCCACTTCCGGTGTTCTGGGGGTTAATTGGAGATAAGAGTCTCACAGACTTTCCTGCTCGGGCTGGCTTTGAACCATGATCCTCAGATCTCAGCCTCCTGAGTAGCTAGAATTACAGGCATGAACCATCAGTGCCTGGCAAATTAAGTATATTATTTGGAACACTCTACAACCACAGGAATTGAGAAAGCAGTTCACTAGGCTTTATTGAACATATATATGCCAAACATTATGCAAAAGACTTTAAATAGCTTCTCATTTGAAAATGCCTCTTTGGCCTACGGACTATAATCTCCATGTTGCTAATGGGCAAATTAAAGGTTGGCAAGTTTTCATAATTTGACCAAAACCAACTTGCTGGCAAGTATAAGAGTAGGGTGTTGAGTCTGATGAGTATGACTAGCAATAATAACTCTGGCCACTTTTTTCCCCCTGCTTCTTGCTGATGGAGGATCATCACCGTTTTTTGAGTAGTGCAACAGAGGAATGCAGAATGTGTCTGCTCTATTCTAAGGAAACTCAATGTTCCCATAAGAAAATCAACTGATGTCTCCCTAAACTGAGTGATACCAGTGAATGAAGAAGAATCTGCTGGGTGTTCTCAGAGATCTCTGTGTGAATTATACATGCTCAATCTCCAAATGAAAGCAAAGAAACCAAGCAACCTAACAGGAAAGGAAGTCAAGTCACATTTTCTTAGATTATCTCAAGTAGTTTTACTTCTCATTGTAACAGTTGGAAAAATCAGTTCTTATATTTCAACATATTACATATATGCTAGGTGATAATAGATGAAATATCACATTAAATCATATCAACTGTCTTGTATGAATGTTTGTTTTAAATTACAATTCAAGAAATATAGTAAGATTATAAATCCTATGCTAACAAATTTATTTGTTAGCATAATGCTAACAAATAATACGTTGATTAAACATTCTTCAGTTTCTTAACAGTAAAACTTTCTATTTTTTCAACTGTCTTGTTAGTTTAATATGATGACAAGATTCACTATAATGAAGAATCAAAAGCTTATAGTAGATTGATGTACACTATAGACTCATTATTTCATGTGTATTGCATCATTGAATCAAACAGTAGGAAATCCTGGCTGAAAGTTCAGAGAATAAGAAAATTTCTAGGTAGTTTATTATTTGTTCTCTGCCTTCTTTTCTCTTTCCCTCCCTCCTTTCTCTCTTCCTTCCTTCCTCCCTTCCTCCCTCTCCTTCCTTCCTTCCTTTCTTTGTTTCTTTCTTTCTTTCTTTGTTTCTCTCTCTGTCTCTCTTTCTTTCTTTCTCTCTTTCCTTTCCTCTAATTTTTATCATCCTTAAGTAGTTGACAAAAAGGTTTCAGTGGCCAGTGGCTGGGATGTTGCTCAGTGGAGGAGCACTTGCCTAGGAAGTGCAAGGTCCTGAGTTTGGTCCTCAGCTCTGGGGAAAATAAAAGGCAAAAAAGTTCCAATTTATAAGTAAAATACATCTTGATCAATGTCACCTCTTTCATCATTCTCCCCCATCTCTCCCATATAATGCTTCTTAATAACCTTATTTTAACTCATTAACGAAACTTAAAATGCTTCTTCATGTTTTATCTAGGTACCATCCCAAGGGAACATAATATGCCATTTGACTTCAAGAAATTCATTGCTTAATCAACAATTATTTAACTTTTATTAGGTGAGCCCAGAGATGAAATTAAAATTGTTCTCAATGCCACAATGAGATGTAAATCATTATGTCGAAAAACAAACTTTACAACTTTGGCGGGTGGAGGAGGAGGGGGCCTAGGGGGGGAAATAGGGGGGGAGGATGGGAAGGGATGGGAAGGGGAAACAAAGGAAGGCTACAATGCTTGATAAGAAATGTACTCGGGCTGGGAAGGTGGCTCAGTGTTAGAGCGCTTGCCTTGCATGCCTGAGGCCCTGGGTTCGATTCCTCAGCACCACATAAGCAAAAAGAAAAAATCCGGAAGTGGCGCTGTGGCTCAAGTGGTAGAGCGCTAGCCTTGAGCTGAAGAGCTGAGGGACAGCACCCAGGCCCAGAGTTCAGGCCCCACGACTGGACCCAAAAAAAAAAAAAAAAAAAGAAATGTACTCATTATCTTGCCCATGTAATTGTAACTTCTCTGTATGGTATTTTCACAATAAAGAAAAGAAAAAAGAAATTAGAATTGTTTCCTCATATTACTGATTTTGTTGAAGTTCTTCATTTCAATGAAGTAATATATTACTCTTGCACTTGGGCTTGAACTCAAGCATTGTGCTGCCACTTTGTTTTCTTGCTCAAGACTAGGGCGTTACCTTTTGAGCCACACCACCAGTCCAGCTTTTTTCATGATTAACTAGAAACAGAGTATTAAAAATAGACTGTGTCTGAAGACATGAGCCACGGGCACCCAACACATATTTACCTTTGAATAAACTTGGTCTGCACAGTCCTTGAGAAAAGGCTCATAGTTTAGTGCACATAGTACAGTCATGGATAGAATACTGGAATTGTCCATATAGGTCTCTCGTAGATCAATGTGGAAAATTTCATGAAAAATAAGAAGATGGAGGCATAACTTGACCAAAGGGGATGGTGTGTGTGTGTGTGTGTGTGTGTGTGTGTGTGTGTGTGTGTGTGTGTGTGAAAGAGAGAAAGAGGCAGCAGAGATGGGAGAGAAGAAGGGAAGGAGAGAAGGAGGAAGGGAAAGATAGAGGGAAAGAAAGAGAGAGAGAGAAATAAAACACAAGAACCCTTCAATTATGACTAGAAATTAGTAAGGTAATGAGATGGAAGAATGAACAGGATAACTTAACCAGATTTATTTCGTGGACTTGAAATATTACCAAACTGAAAACACGTTTAGGGTTACTAAAATGAAAGGTTTGAACATAGCTTCTAGAACTGCATCATATTCTTTCATTTCTTTGTGCAGTAGTAAGAAAGCAATGTCATTGATGATGCTGGGGCCAGCTTACAACCACACAATGGAGTCCCCGGCCGCCTTCATCCTTGTGGGCATTCCAGGTTTGCAGTCTTCATATCTCTGGCTGGCTATCTTCCTGAGCGCTATGTACACCACAGCCATGATAGGAAACACCCTCATCATGACTGTGATCTGCATGGATTCTACTCTCCAAGAGCCCATGTATTGCTTCCTGTGTGTTCTGGCTGCTGTGGACATTGTTATGGCCTCCTCTGTGGTACCCAAGATGGTGAGCATCTTCTGCTCAGGAGACAGCTCCATCAGTTTTCATGGTTGTTTCACTCAGATGTATTTTGTCCATGCAGCCACAGCTGTGGAGACAGGACTGCTGCTGGCCATGGCTTTTGACCGCTATGTGGCCATCTGCAAGCCCCTACACTACAGTAGGATTCTCACACCTAAAATGATGCTGCGAATGTGTGTGGCCATCATCAGCAGAGCTGGCATAGCCATCACTCCTTTGATTTGGATGTTGATTCATCTTCCTTTCTGTGGCTCCAATGTGGTTCCCCATTCCTACTGTGAACACATGGCTGTGGCTAAGTTAGCCTGTGCTAACCTCATGCCCAGCAGTCTCTACAGTTTGATTTGTTCTTCCATTATTGTGGGCTCTGATGTGGCCTTCATTACTACCTCTTATGTCTTGATTCTCAGGGCAGTATTTGGTCTTTCCTCAAAGAATGCTCAGCAGAAGGCATTAAGCACTTGTGGGTCCCATGTGGGGGTCATGGCTCTATACTATCTGCCTGGAATGGTGTCCATTTATGTAGCCTGGTTAGGGCAGGGCATAGTGCCCTTGCACACCCAAGTATTGTTAGCTGATTTGTACCTGATCATCCCACCCACCTTAAATCCCATCATTTATGGTATCAGGACCAAACAAATAAGGGAGAGAATATGGAGTTTGCTGACTCGTTGATTCCTACCATTCCAATCAGGGCTTATGAATATAAGACTTTTCAGGTCTTGAGCATTCCAGCCAATGATAAAGATGCTGTGGAAATCGGTGGAGCTAGATTGATTTACATTTCATTATAGAAACAGATGAAACTATAAAGAGTTATCATTGAATAACCTTTCAATTCTAGTTGGAATGATTCTTTTTTCTGACATATTTATTCCTATCTGTATCAGGGGTAATTTTTGGACAGAGAATTTACATTTAGGATTTTTGTTTCCAACTTTTTTTAACCCATATTTCCAGCCTATTATCCTTCTAGTCCCTCTGCTGAAGAAAACTCTACTGTTTGGTACCAGTCCCCCAATACCTGCCTGATTTTCCCCAGAATCATTCCTTTCCTCACGTGACTGCATGGAAGAAATGTTCGTGCTTGACTCGGCTCTCTGGACCACGGATGAATCTACGCAGTGGAGTCCTGTGCTCACACCAAGACCCAAATCTTCCAACCAAACCCAATTCGCCTGAGGAGCTGTCAACTTGAGATCAAAGATGTTGACCTTATTCTAATGCATGGATGTGGAAGAAGAAATGTGAAGAACAGCAAAAGAAGGCCAACAAGTAATATGAGAACTTAGAGAAGAGTTCTAGCAAACACTATTTACTTCATTTTTTAAACAAATTATTGTAAAGGTGATGTACAGAGGGGGTTACAGTTACAGGAGTCAGTTAATGAGTACATTACTTTTTTAAAGTATATATTTTTATTAGAAAGATACTTATAGAGGGGTTAGGTTACATTTGTAAGGTAATGAGTACATTTCCTATCGAGCATTGTTACCTCCTCCTTTGTTTTTCCCCTACCATCCCTTCCTTCCTCACCTCCCCAACTCCTCCCCCACCCCAAGTTGTGAAGTTTGTTTTCAACATAGTGTCTTGTACATCTTATTGTTACAAGGGGCCAACCTGTTCTTGTCTCAGCATTTTGTTATTTCCCTGCCACTCCCCAAATAAAAAAAATGTATATACAAGATGCAGGACACCAGAATCAAATACAGTGAAAACAGGGGTTGTACCATGGGGGAAGAACATACATGAGAAACAAAAAAAATCACATAGTACATTTTAAATAGGTTAAAAACATTAGCAAGCAAGAAAAAAACAACTTGTGTCCCTATCTTGGAGTTTATTTCTCTTAGCATCATCGTATATGGTCATATGTACATAGCTTTTGACCTTTTCTGCTTGTCCTAGACATATACTAGTTATTGCAAATAAGGGAAACTATGTTTCTTTGGGCCTGGCTTACTTCACTTAACATAATTTTTTCCAAGTCTTTCCATTTCCTAACAAATGGAGCAGTGTCATTCTTTCTGATGGAGGCATAGAATTCCATTATATATATACATATATATATATATATATATATGTATATACACACACACACACATATATATATATGTATACACACCACATTTTCTTTTTTAAAACCTTTTATTTTATTGTTAAGATGTTGCACAGAGGGGTTACAGTTACATGAGTAAGGCAACGAGTACATTACTTGTCGATCATTGTTACCCCTTCCCTTCCTTGTTGTTCTACCATCCCTTCCCTCCCCCACTTCCCACACTCCTCCCCTCCCCTCCAACTCCCCCCACCTGAAGTTGTAAAGTTCATTTCCAATATACTGTCCTGTGGGTATCCTTGTTGCAATGGGTCATCCTGTGTCCTTGTTTCAGCGTTTTGTTGTTAGACATAGGCATACACAAGATGCAGGATATCAAAATCGAGTACAGAGAGAAAAGGGGATATGCCATAGGGGAAGGGACATACAAAGGAAATAACAACAAAAATAAATAAATAAAATCACATGGTACATTTAAAGCAATAACAATAAAGACATACCTCTTGTGCTCATATCTTGGGGTTCATTTCACTTAGCATCATATTATATGGTCATTTGTACATGGTTTTGAGCTTTTCAGCTTATCTGATAAAATTATCCTATATGTATACTACTTATTGCAAATAAGGGAAACCATGGGACCTATGTTTCTTTGAGTCTGGTTTACTTCACTTAATATATTTTTTTCCAAGTCTTTACTTTTTCTAACAAATGGGGCAGTGCCATTCTTCCTGATGGAGGCATAGAATACCAGTCTGTGTGTGTGTGTGTGTGTGTGTGTGTGTGTGTGTGTGTGTGTATACCACATTTTCTTGATACATTCATCTACTGAGGGGCATCTGGGTTGGTCCATATCTTAGCTATGGTGAATAATGTTGAGATAAACATAGTTGTGCTGGTAGCTTTAGTATGGCCTTGTTTGTGATCATTTGGGAAAATACCCAGAAGTAGGAATGCTGGGTGATAGGGAAGCTCTATGTGTAGTCTTTTTTTTTTTTCCAGGCCTGAACTCTGGCTTGGGTGCTGTCCCTTAGCTCTTCAGCTCAAGGCTAGCACTCTACCACTTGAGCCACAGCGCCACTTCCGGCTTTTTTCTTTTTGCTTATGTGGTGCTGAGGAATTGAACCCAGAGCCTCATGCATGCAAGGCAAGCGCTCTACCACTGAGCCACCTTCCCAGTTCCTATGTGTAGTCTTCTGAGGAACCTCCATACTGCTTTTCAGAGTGGTTGAACAAGTTTACACTCCCACCAACAATGCAGTAGCATTCCCTTTTGGCCACATCCCTCCAGCTTCTGTCATAATTAGATTTTTGATTATAGCCATTCTGACTGGGGTGCGATAGAATCTCAAGATGTTGTTTTGATTTGCATATCTTTTATAGACAGAGATGTTGAGCATTTCTTCATGTGTCTACTGGTCATTCTTATTTCCTCTTCAGAGAAGTCTCTCTTTAAGTCTTTAGCCCACTTATTAATGGGGCAGTTGTTTCTTTGAGGATTTGTTTTTGGGTGATTTAATTTTTTGAGTTCTAAGTATATTTTAGATATGAGACCCTTGTCTGTTGTATGGCTAACGAAGATTTTCTCCTAGTCTGTGGGCTTTCTATTGATCTTGCTAGCTATGTCCTTTGCCATGCAGAAGCTCTGCAACTTCATGCAATCCCATTTGTCCAACCTTTCTTTAATTTGTTGTGTTTCTGGGACTCTGTTTTGGCCCATGCCAAGGAGCCCTAGAGTTTCTCCTATTCCTTCCTGTAATGTTTTCAGGGCGTCTGCTTTTACTTTGAGGTCTTTGATCCATTTGGAGTTGATTCTGGTGCAGGTGAGTAAATTTATTTTTGAGCAGTGTCACCCCCCCTTCATTTCTCCTTGTTTTTCCTCTCCTGACTCCCTTTCCCCCTAAGTTGTATAGTTCCTCTCCCACACAATGTCTAAAGAGTATCACTGCTGAATAAGTTCACACTTTGTACCACTCTTTCTGGGCTTCCTCTTCTCCTGCCAAATCAGATAAATTTACATACAAGACAAAAGGGACAGAAATAATAAACCACAACAAAGGGGAAAGACAAAGAAAAAACAACCATAAAAAGTAAAATGAAAAGCCTCTTGTTTCCATTTCTTGGAGTTCATTTTGAGAAGCATTATTATATATGATAGTATGCACATAGATATTGAGTCCTTATGATGCTCTCCTAATAATATCCACTAGCTCAAGAAAATTTCACATACACACACACACACACACACACACACACACACACACACACACACAGAGGAATTCTATAGTTACATCAGAAAGAATGATATTGCCCCATTTGTAAGGAAATGGAAAGACTTGGAAAAATTATATTAAATGAAATAAGCCAGACCCAAAGAAACAGGTTGCATGGTTTCCCTCATTTGTAATAATTAGAATGTGCCTATAAATCTACAAGTTAACCAATGTATAGTAAAAGACAAATAATTACACTTGGACATGATTAATTATATAGGACTCTAAACATTCACACAGTGAATGTTTGTAATATTTTTTTCCAGGCACTAATTTACATTAGACATGAAAGGCCCTCCTTACTATGAATTTCTTTAAGATCTTACATGTAATAGAAATACACATTTGATTTTGGTGTATTTGAAAAATTTAATAAAAAGATTACTTCTGACTAATGTTAAAAATGTACAGTGCAAATTGTTATATTTGAGTCCTAATGGTTCCTTTCTCTTGATGATATAATCAATGTCAACTGAAGACTCAAAGAAATAAAGACTGGAAATACATAATACAGCATTTGATATAGAGTATGTATTTAAAATACACTAAATAGGGGCTGGGAAGTTGGCTCAGCGGTAGAGCACTTGCCTTGCATGCATGAGGCCCTGGGTTCGATTCCTCAGCACCACATAAGCAAAAAGAAAAAAGGGGGAAGTGGCGCTGTGGCTCAAGTGGTAGAGCACTAGCCTTGAGCTGAAGAGCTGAGGGACAGCGCCCAGGCCCAGGTTCAGGCCCCATGACCGGACCCCCCAAAAAATACACTGAATATTTTCTAATTTCACATATATTTTATGTATACGTGTGTATGTGCGTGCATGCATGTGTGTGTGTGCGTGCGTGCGCGCGTGTGTACCTGTCCTGGGGCTTGAATCTTGAACTCATTTCTTGGGCACACTCCTTGAAGTTTTTTGTTCAAAGCTAGTGCTCTACCACTTGAACCACAGATCCACTTCTGGTTTTCTTTGTAGTTAAACTGGAGATAAAATTTCATGGACTTTCCTACATGGGTTGGCTTTGAACTGTGATCCTCAGTTCTCAACCTTCTGAGTGGCTAGAATTATAGGCAAGAGCCACTGGCACAGGGCTCTAATTTTATACTTAAAAAAATTTTTTTTTTAAATTTTATACTTTTAAAAGATAGTTCCAGGCAGTAAAGTTCCCTGTAAGACAATTATCTCCAATTATCCACTCAAAGCCTGGGAATGGTGCTGTGGCTCAAGAGGTAGAGCACTAACCTTGAGCACAAAGAGTTTCAGAGACAGCACCCAGGCCCTGAGTTTCAGAGACAGCACCCAGGCCCTGAGTTCAAGCTCCAGAAGCAATAAAAAAAAGATTTGAATATCTATTTTGTGAAGACCTGCAAATAACCAACAAGTGAAAAGATGCTTTTTACCTCTAGCCATTATAGAAATGCAAATCAAAAGTATAGAAGATAATCTCATATCCATGAGGAAGATAACAAGAATAACAACAACAATGGATAACATAACCTCTACCATTGGCAGGAATATGGAGAAATTGGAACCCTTGCACACTATGAATAGGGTGGTAAAGAGTGTTCAAGTCCAGTGACATATTGAAAATTAGACTGCTCCTGGGCATTGATGGCTCATGCTTGTAATCCTAGTTACACAGGAAGCTGAGATCTGAAAATGGGGCTTGGAAGACAGCCAAGCAGGAAAGTCCGTGAGACTCTTATCTTCAATTAAACACCAAGACAAAAATAAAGCTGAAAGCAGAGCTGTGGCTCAATGGTAGAGCCCTAGCCTGGAAGAAAGAAAAAGCTCAGGGATAGTGTCTAGGCCCTGAGTTCGAATTCCAGAACTGGCATAAAAAATGAGAATACCATAATGTAGTAATCTCACTTCTGGGCATATATACAAAGAATAAAAAAATTGGGATTTCCCAGACATATTTATTTGGCAAATTCACGCTTAAAATAGCACTTAAGTGTATTAGTTGTAGGTGGACAGAATGTAAAACTTGATTTTCTGGCTTACTATATTACTTCTATGTCTCTCAAATCCATTGATGACATATAAATATATTGATGGAAGGTACTCCAGAAAACGTTTCACATTTGAATGAAAAAATCACTGAAAAGCATCTTTTAGAGTTCCTGGAATACAGAAGTGTTTTTTAAACAAAGCAATCTTGAATATTTTTGATTTCCTTTCAGGATGCACTTGGCATTATTGGTCTAATAGTCAGATATCCCCTGGGGACTTGAAGAAACAAGGAACATTCACTCACTAGACTTCTCCCTCCTCCTGGAACCTGGAAAGCTCCATGGACAGATCACAGAGAAAAATCTATTCTCTGGAGGAGTTAGTGTTTGGATGCTTGGCAGAAGCCAAGGGAACTGAGGTGTCTAGGGAAAAAGCAGAATGTTGGAGTGTCTCCTGGGAATGTAAAGATAACTTTGAATCCTTATCTTTGATCTCCTGTGGTGCTTGACGTTTCTCCTGTGCAAATCCTCCTTGCTTTGACTAGAAAAAAACATGGTTTACCAAAGATGATCAGAGAAAGATGTAGGTAACTGACCTAGAGATCAGGGGTTGAGGGTCATGGAGCATTTAGACTAAGGTCACACCAGAAATGAGAATTCAAGTCCCCTAACTATAAAGGTTGCTGAGAGCTCAAGAGTATGGCTGATTCTGGAAATAATTAGAGAATAAAGGTGTTGGGAGAAGGGGAAGAAATACAGGTCTGTCTATTTGATTCAAAGCTAAGAGAAGGATGGGTAAGTACAACCTTTGGATAATGGATGGATAAGTTTCAGGGGCCAAGAGGAATTATGAGAAAAGACTAAGCAATAAGCTGACAGGAGCATATTTGTGGAGGAAAAAAGGGTTATCAAATAGAAGGCTCTACTGTTCACATGAATTATGAAAAACTGCTTTCACCTTTAATGAAACTTTCATTTGAATTTGGAATTTCCCATCCTTCAAAGGGGAAATGAAAAGTGTTCGTATATCCTATGATTTAGTTATCGCAGATAAGTGAAAGCAGGGGTCAGGGCAGGGCTAGAACTATGTCTTAATAGAAGTTGGCTAGAGGTTTTTTTTTTCTTTCTGTTTTGTGCTAATCTGGGGGATTGAACTTGGGGCCTGGATGTTGTCCCTGAGCTTCTTTTGCTTAAGGCTAGTGTTCTGCTATTTGAGCCACAGTTCCACTTCTGGCTTTTATTTTTTGATAGTTTGTTGCCTGGGCTGGCTTTCAACTGCAATAATTAGATCTCAGCCACCTGAGTAACTAGGATTACAGGCCGGAGCCACAGCCACCCAGCTGGGTTAGAGCATTTGGAGAAGATTGCACTTCAACAACCAGGAAGCTACTGGATCTGAATATTAATCTGGGCAGTGACGGTGTGGTATGTTCATGTGTTCACATCATAATGCTTATGAACCTGTGTGCCTTAAGTTTCTGCATCTTAGACACATATATGTGTTTTATGTCAGGTGAAGAGTTAGCAAAAAAAAAAAAATTAGGAAACAGGTAGCGATAAAACCAAACCACTTACATGGCAACATACTTGTAGTGGAGGCCACTATTGATCTTAGCAATAAAACTTTAGTAGAAATAATTTGAATAAAATAAAAATTTTAAAGAAGAAGAGAAAACTCAGTCAAAGGGGCTGGGTTTTTTTGGACAAGACTAAAACTATGTGTGTGTGTGTTCTCTTTCAGTGTTGATAAAGAAAAACAACAAAGTAAGGGCAAAAATACCCCACATTCTAATTGGCTTAGATGAGGTAGCCAGGACTGGACAGAGGAAGGCTAGGGGAGGGCATAGGCCAAAGTTCCCCTCAGAAGGAAGCAGCCAGGAGAGGAAGATGGTCTACTAGAGGTAATGCGGCAGCAGGTGCTGTGGAGCTTTAGGCAGTAATGCTCCACACTGGAGTTGTTGCATGCAGAATGCAGACAGCTGTCTTAGGGATCTCTAGAGAAATGTTCAGTCTTCTGCCTTGAAAGCACTGCCCTTCCTCTCCTGATCTATTATGCAAGGTGTTTCACCTAATGGCTCTAACAAGCAAAGTTCTTTTTTATGAATATTTTTTATTGTGAAAATACTGTACAGAGGGGTTAGAATTACATGGGCAAGATCATGAGTACATTTCTTATCAAGCATTGTAGCCTCCTTTGTTTCCCCTTCCCATCCTCCCCCTCCCGTCCCCACCATTCCTCCTCCCCCCAAAGTTGTAAAGTTCGTTTTTGACATAACGACTTGTTCGTCTCATTGTTGCAATAGGTTCACCTGTATCCCTATTTAAACGATTTGTTTTTCCCCTTTCCCTCCACAAATTATAACAACATCAAATACAGTGAAAGCAGGGGTTATACTGTGGGGGAGGGACATACAAAGCAACAAAGAAATAATCTTATAAATGTGTTAGAAACAATTGCATGAAAGAAAAAAACATTTGAAAACATATTTTAGGGTTCATTTCCCTAACATCAACTTAACTGACCTTTTCTTAACAATCAGAGTTCTTAGGAATTATTTGTGGTGCTCATGTCATCATCCAATCTGTGTCATTCTGATAGGATTTTTGGTTTAGTTACTGATCTGTTGGTTTCAACAAAAGACACGATCTTTAATCAAGTACCAAAAAATTTTTTTTACTTTATTTTATATTTTTTACAAAATTCTTAAAGAGGAAGGGGTAGCAATGCTTGGCAAGAAATGTATCATTACCTTACTCATATAACTATAACCCTCTTTACAATAAAATAAAAACTTTAAAAATCCTACACATTTCACTCAAGGCTGGGCTGGCATCGGAGTGCTATGTCCATCATTGAATAGCTCTTCAGGATGTAAAGTGAAGGACAAATATATGTCACAGTTGGTTAACAGAGAAAAATGTCTTCTGCAGCTTAAAGGATGCCAAGCACTGAATTCCGTCAGTCCAATCTACCCTATAATTCATCTCATCCCAGAAGAGAAATTAAAAAAGGCTAAGTAGAGACAGTATGCCTAGGGAAGGACATGGGAACTTCTCAGTCTGTAAAGCCTTTATTGAGAGGAGGCACTGGAGGTGATAGCTAGTCAGGCTAGTGGTGAAGTTCAGAAAACAAACTCTGTAGAAAGCCACCTGGAGAGCTTTGGAAACCAATCTTGGGTGATGTCTGACTACTATGAAGTCAGCAGAAGTTACATAATTGGTGTAGTGATCTACTAGGCTGAGATCTTAATAGATGTAATATTATGGCAAGAATGAGGTGGATCAATTGGATTTAACAGGATCTGACCCACACTTGTGATCTTAGTATGATACTCAGACAAAACTACATGTGCACATCTTCAGGAAGTAGAATAATCTGAGAGTAGAAGGTAAAGCAGCTGATTATTATTTGGTCGGTCATGGGGCTTGAACTGCGGGCCTGGGTACTGTCCCTGAGCTCTTCAGCTCAAGGTGAGCCTTCTACCACTTGAGCCACAGCCACTTCCGGTGTTCTGGGGGTTAATTGGAGATAAGAGTCTCACAGACTTTCCTGCTCGGGCTGGCTTTGAACCATGATCCTCAGATCTCAGCCTCCTGAGTAGCTAGAATTACAGGCATGAACCATCAGTGCCTGACAAATTAAGTATATTGTTTGGAACACTCTACAACCACAGGAATTGAGAAAGCAGTTCACTAGGCTTTATTGAACATATATATGCCAAACATTATGCAAAAGACTTTAAATAGCTTCTCATTTGAAAATGCCTGTTTGGCCTAGGGACTATAATCTCCATGTTAATAATGGGCAAATTAAAGGTTGGCAAGTTTTCATAATTTGACCAAAACCAACTTGCTGGCAAGTATAAGAGTAGGGTGTTGAGTCTGATGAGTATGACTAGCAATAATAACTCTGGCCACTTTTTTCCCCCTGCTTCTTGCTGATGGAGGATCATCACCGTTTTTTGAGTAGTGCAACAGAGGAATGCAGAATGTGTCTGCTCTATTCTAAGGAAACTCAATGTTCCCATAAGAAAATCAACTGATATCTCCCTAAACTGAGTGATACCAGTGAATGAAGAAGAATCTGCTGGGTGTTCTCAGAGATCTCTGTGTGAATTATACATGCTCAATCTCCAAATGAAAGCAAAGAAACCAAGCAACCTACCAGGAAAGGAAGTCAAGTCACATTTTCTTAGATATTCTATAGGTATATTCTTGATTATCTCAAGTAGTTTTACTTCTCATAGTAACAGTTGGAAAAATCAGTTCTTATATTTCAACATATTACATATATGCTAGGTGATAATAGATGAAATATCACATTAAATCATATCAACTGTCTTGTATGAATGTTTGTTTTAAATTACAATTCAAGAAATATAGTAAGATTATAAATCCTATGCTAACAAATTTATTTGTTAGCATAATGCTAACAAATAATACGTTGATTAAACATTCTTCAGTTTCTTAACGGGAAAACTTTCTATTTTTTCAACTGTCTTGTTAGTTTAATATGATGACAAGATTCACTATAATGAAGAATCAAAAGCTTATAGTAGAGTTGATGTACACTATAGACTCATTATTTCATGTGTATTGCATCATTGAATCAAACAGTAGGAAATCCTGGCTGAAAGTTAAGAGAATAAGAAAATTTCTAGGTAGTTTATTATTTGTTCTCTGCCTTCTTTTCTCTTTCCCTCCCTCCTTTCTCTCTTCCTTCCTTCCTCCCTTCCTCCCTCTCCTTCCTTCCTTCCTTTCTTTGTTTCTTTCTTTCTTTCTTTGTTTCTCTCTCTGTCTCTCTTTCTTTCTTTCTCTGTTTCCTTTCCTCTAATTTTTATCATCCTTAAGTAGTTGACAAAAAGGTTTCAGTGGCCAGTGGCTGGGATGTTGCTCAGTGGAGGAGCACTTGCCTAGGAAGTGCAAGGTCCTGAGTTTGGTCCTCAGCTCTGGGGAAAATAAAAGGCAAAAAAGTTCCAATTTATAAGTAAAATACATCTTGATCAATGTCACCTCTTTCATCATTCTCCCCCATCTCTCCCATATAATGCTTCTTAATAACCTTATTTTAACTCATTAACGAAACTTAAAATGCTTCTTCATGTTTTATCTAGGTACCATCCCAAGGGAACATAATATGCCATTTGACTTCAAGAAATTCATTGCTTAATCAACAATTATTTAACTTTTATTAGGTGAGCACAGAGATGAAATTAAAATTGTTCTCAATGCCACAATGAGATGTAAATCATTATGTCGAAAAACAAACTTTACAACTTTGGCTGGTGGAGGAGGAGGGGGCCTAGGGGGGGAAATAGGGGGGGAGGATGGGAAGGGATGGGAAGGGGAAACAAAGGAAGGCTACAATGCTTGATAAGAAATGTACTCGGGCTGGGAAGGTGGCTCAGTGTTAGAGCGCTTGCCTTGCATGCCTGAGGCCCTGGGTTCGATTCCTCAGCACCACATAAGCAAAAAGAAAAAATCCGGAAGTGGCGCTGTGGCTCAAGTGGTAGAGCGCTAGCCTTGAGCTGAAGAGCTGAGGGACAGCACCCAGGCCCAGAGTTCAGGCCCCACAACTGGACCCAAAAAAAAAAAAAAAAAAAAGAAATGTACTCATTATCTTGCCCATGTAATTGTAACTTCTCTGTATGTTATTTTCACAATAAAAAAAAGAAAAAAGAAATTAGAATTGTTTCCTCATATTACTCATTTTGTTGAAGTTCTTCATTTCAATGAAGTAATATATTACTCTTTCACTTGGGCTTGAACTCAAGCATTGTGCTGCCACTTTGTTTTCTTGCTCAAGACTAGGGCGTTACCTTTTGAGCCACACCACCAGTCCAGCTTTTTTCATGATTAACTAGAAACAGAGTATTAAAAATAGACTGTGTCTGAAGACATGAGCCACGGGCACCCAACACATATTTACCTTTGAATAAACTTGGTCTGCACAGTCCTTGAGAAAAGGCTCATAGTTTAGTGCACATAGTACAGTCATGGATAGAATACTGGAATTGTCCATATAGGTCTCTCGTAGATCAATGTGGAAAATTTCATGAAAAATCAGAAGATGGAGACATAACTTGACCAAAGGGGATGGTGTGTGTGTGTGTGTGTGTGTGTGTGTGTGTGTGTGTGTGTGTGTGTGTGTGTGTGTGTGTGTGTGTGTGTGTGTGTGAAAGAGAGAAAGAGGCAGCAGAGATGGGAGAGAAGAAGGGAAGGAGAGAAGGAGGAAAGGAAAGATAGAGGGAAAGAAAGAGAGAGAGAGAAATAAAACACAAGAACCCTTCAATTATGACTAGAAATTAGTAAGGTAATGAGATGGAAGAATGAACAGGATAACTTAACCAGATTTATTTCGTGGACTTGAAATTTTACCAAACTGAAAACATGTTTAGGGTTACTAAAATGAAAGGTTTGAACATAGCTTCTAGAACTGCATCATATTCTTTCATTTCTTTGTGCAGTAGTAAGAAAGCAATGTCATTGATGATGCTGGGGCCAGCTTACAACCACACAATGGAGTCCCCGGCCGCCTTCATCCTTGTGGGCATTCCAGGTTTGCAGTCTTCATATCTCTGGCTGGCTATCTTCCTGAGCGCTATGTACACCACAGCCCTGATAGGAAACACCCTCATCATGACTGTGATCTGCATGGATTCTACTCTTCAAGAGCCCATGTATTGCTTCCTGTGTGTTCTGGCTGCTGTGGACATCGTTATGGCCTCCTCTGTGGTACCCAAGATGGTGAGCATCTTCTGCTCAGGAGACAGCTCCATCAGTTTTAATGGTTGTGTCACTCAGATGTATTTTGTCCATGCAACCACAGTTGTGGAGACAGGACTGCTGCTGGTCATGGCTTTTGACTGCTATGTGGCCATCTGCAAGCCCCTACACTACAGTAGGATTCTCACACCTAAAATGATGCTGCGAATGTGTGTGGCCATCATCAGCAGAGCTGGCATAGCCATCACTCCTTTGATTTGGATGTTGATTCATCTTCCTTTCTGTGGCTCCAATGTGGTTCCCCATTCCTACTGTGAACACATGGCTGTGGCTAAATTAGCCTGTGCTGACCTCATGCCCAGCAGTCTCTACAGTTTGATTTGTTCTTCCATTATTGTGGGCTCTGATGTGGCCTTCATTACTACCTCTTATGTCTTGATTCTCAGGGCAGTATTTGGTCTTTCCTCAAAGAATGCTCAGCGGAAAGCATTAAGCACTTGTGGGTCCCATGTAGTAGTCATGGCTCTATACTATCTGCCTGGAATGGTGTCCATTTATGTAGCCTGGTTAGGGCAGGGCATAGTGCCCTTGCACATCCAAGTATTGTTAGCTGATTTGTACCTGATCATCCCACCCACCTTAAATCCCATCATTTATGGTATCAGGACCAAACAAATAAGGGAGAGAATATGGAGTTTTGTAATGCACTTCCTCCTTGACCACTCCAATAAAGTATTATGAGCCTAAAATGTTCAGATGTTTTATAGTCTGTGGAGGAGTATTTGTTTCCCTAGATCTAGGGAAATTCTAAGATGGAACTGTAAAGTGTATATGAATGGGATTATTCTGGTTTTATTAAAGCACTTTATGAAATTGTTTTAAATGGTTTCATTCAATGTAAATATGTTTGGGCAAAGAAGGTAGCTTCGGAAATGTTTGTTTTCTTCATTTTGGATATATATATATATATATATATATATATATATATATATATATATATATATATATATATGGTATGTATATATGCATCCTTTCAAATACTTTTCCCCCCTAAATGATTGTTTATTGTGTCTTAATACAACCCAAATTTACCCTCCTACTGTTGTATTAGTCAGAAATTCTATGGGCATCTCAATAGGGCTTCATTACTTAATGGAAGGCCTTTGTAAGAATCTGTTCTTCATCCTCTTCCAACTTCTCAGAGCTGTCTGCTTTCCTTTGTTTTGGATTTCCTTTGTCCACCATTAAAGTAACAGTTGTTGGACCCTTTTTCTGGGCTCACAATTCTCCCTCTGATTATCTTTGGAAGGACTGATATAGACCACCTATATATTCTTGAGTATTGTCACATCAGGATAACATACTCACCCATCAGGTTTAGAGTTATGGCATAGTGTGACTGTACTTGGAATACATGAGCTGTTGCTGTGGGTGCTTGTAATTTTATGTTGCCTGGATAACCATTTTCAAAGGTCTAAACTGCTCTTTATTTTCTTTTATTGTTATTGTAAAGGTGATATACAGAGAGGTTACAGCTACATAAGTCAAGTAATGAGTACATTTCTTTTTGAACAGTTTTACCTCTTCCCTTGTTTTCTCCCAGTTTTTTTTTTTCTGACCTCCCCACAAATTGTATAGATCAATTATCAACCTAGTGTGTAGGGAGTATCATTGTTACATTTGTTTATCCATTGTCCACCATTTCTGTGTGCTCCCTGACCCTCCCCCAAACAAATAAACTTACATATAAGACAAAAGGTATAGAAACGTCTCAAAACAAAAACAGTGACAAAAGATAAAGAACAAAGACAAAAACAAAATTAAAAAACTATTGTTTCCATATCTTGAAGTTCATTCTGATAAACATTATTTTATATGATCGTATGCACATAGCTATTGAGCCTTTGTGATCCTCTCCTAAGAATATCCTCCTTTGCAGACCCTTTGTTTTAGAGACCAGTACTTTGGCTCTTTGTTAATCCTCCACTTCACACTTACCTGCCTGGTTTCCTTCCTTTCTTCCTTTCTTCTTTCCTTCTGTCTTTCTTTCCTTCCTTCCTTCCTTCCTTCCTTCCTTCCTTCCTTCCTTCCTTCCTTCCTTCCTTCCTTCCTTCCTTCCTTCCTTCCTTCTTCCCTCTTTCACTTCCTCCCTCCCTTCTTTCCATTTTTCTTTCTTTCTCTCTCTCTTTTTCTTTCCTCCATTTCATTTCCTTCATTGTACAGATTGTGCTTGCTTGTTCATGGCTAATACACTTTACCCCTTGAGCCATACTTCCACTCTAGATTTTTGCTGCTTAATTGGAGATGGAGCCTGTCAGACTTTTCTGTCCAGGCTGGCTTTGAGCTGTAATTCTCTGATCTCAGTCTTCTGAATAGCTAGGGTTTCAAGTCTGATACACCTAAAGCCGACTTGCTTGCTACTTTCTCATCTAGAACTTGGAAGGAAAACCAGACCCACACCAAGAAAAGCTATTTTTCTAGGTTGTTTGGAGAGACTATTTCTCTAACTCTAGCTTATTTTCATTACCAATGCATATTATTTCTGGGCTTTATGGAAGGTCTTCTAATGAATTTACAATCTTGTGATTGTAGTTGGTGAAGAAAGTTCTAAGCAGCATTCAATATTGTCCTAGAGGATCAGGGAAAGGCTCATCATGTCCTTCAATTTCACAATTTCACTTCATAAGATTGGACAGAACAAATGTCATCCATGATGCATAGATGTCAATGGGAATGCAAAAGAAGCAGCAAAGGATTCAAAGGCTTACACCTTCTTCAAAAATAAATATCAATTTGAAAGGGACCTATGAAATGGCTAAAAAATAAAATGATGATTTAGTAAAAGGCAAGAAAATGCAAATAAACAATAAAAAGAAATAAACAATATGAGATTTAAAAAGTCTTCAAAGAAATATAAATAATAAGAAAGAATAAAAATCATTTAATTATAAAAAAATCAATGAAACAAAAATATACAGTAGAGAGCTCCCACAGCAGATGTGGTCAAGTGTTACTTGAAAAACACTCCAAAAAATTAATACATCTAAACAAAGAGACAAAACAAACAAAAAATACTTTAAAAGAATAAGGAATACCTATGTGGCTTACAGCATGCAGTGAAGGAACCCCATATATGCATAGTGAGAATTTCTGGAGATAAAGGGGAAAAAAACTTTGAAAACCTATTTCATAAACTAATGGCTGAAACTTACCAAATCTTATAAGAGAAATGGGCATTAATATCCAAAAGTCTCACAGAGCACTAGCTAGATTCAATAAAAATAGATAATCACTGAGGCATGTCATAGTAAAATGCAAAAAAACAAATACAGGTGAATCCAAAAATCAGCAAGAGAAATGTATCAAATAATGTACAGGAAGATCCACCAGACTTATAACAGATTTCTCAGCAGAAACCTCAGAAACCAGAAGAAAAATGAGACATATTCTAAATACTGAAAGAAAAGGAAATGACAACAACCATGAAAGCTTCCAACTAGTAATACTATAAGCAGCAAAATTATCACTTGAAACTGAATGATAAATAAAAGTCTTTTCCAGATAAGCAGAAATTAAGGGAACACAGAACTTTCTAAAGAATATTTGAGAGATTTCCACTAGAAATGTAAATGTAAATGATGCCTACCATCATTTAAACCCAGATATGACAATATAATACTCACTAGAATAACAAATACATGAAAGGGAAAATGGAAGGAAATTGATATAGAAAAATAACAAGTCACAAAAACAAATCATAGAAGAGATAAGACAGAATACAAATTATGTAGATATAATTAAAAGATGATAGAAAGAAATGTATGCTCATCAATAATAACCTTAATATAGAAAAGGGTGACATTGATCAAGACATGTTGTATTCATAACCTCTTTGTTTAATGAAAACTCCTTTGTACAACTATTTAAAGGCACCAAAATATTAAATAAATAATAAGCTTGAATGTACATAAATCAAACTCACCAATCAAGTTTTGAATGGATACACGATATTCAACTATTTGCTGCCAGCCTGAAACTCATCTCACTAATAAAGATACAGAATAAAACTAAAGGGTTAGAAAATATATATATTGCACAAATGGAATAAAAAATTGAGGTGGAGTGGCTATATTTATAACAGATAAAGAAAAATTTAAACTTATGTAAAGAAATAGAATATTGATAAATATCAATAAATATTGATGAAGAGTTAATTCAGTAAGAATATATGAGAATCATAAACATACACATCCAACAGGGGATCATCTAATTATACAAAAAAATATTATTAAACATCATGGAAGGGATAGACTAATAATAGTTGGGAGGCATTTATACTTAGTTTCATCAATGGACATAAAACAGACACTCAACAAAGAAACATTTGAATTAAGCCATGCAACAGTACAAAAGGACCAAATATTTACTAAATATTTCATTTCCAACAGCTACATACACAGTCTTCTCATCAGTACATGAAATATTCTCTATGGTAGATATTTTAGGCTACCAATTAAGTCTCAATTAATTAAAAAATTTAAATAATATCCTATAGCTCTCAGACCATGTTGGAATAAAATGACAAATCATCAATATCAAGAATGACAAGTCTACAAATAGGGAAATTGAACAGTGTTCTAAATGACTAGTAAGTAATACAAGAAATTAAAAGAAGGGCTGGGAAGGTGGCTCAGTGGTAGAGAGCTTGCCTTGCATGCATGAGGCCCTGGGTTCGATTCCTCAGCACCACATAAGCAAAAAGAAAAAAAGCTGGAAGTGATGCTGTGGCTCAAGTGGTAGAGCACTAGCCTTGAGCTGAAGAGCTGAGGGACAGCGTCCAGGCCCAGAGTTCAGGCCCCACGACCGGACCCCCCCAAAAAAAAGAAATTAAAAGAGAAATGAGAAAATTTCTAGTTAATGAAAATGATAGAGTAACAGATATTAGGTGTGCAGTAAAAGTAGTATGTGAAGGAAGTTTTCCAGTAATAGATGCCTTCATAAAAAACTGGAAAGATCTGAACCAAACATACAAATAACGAACTTCAAACACTTAGACAATCAAGAATAAACCAAACCCATGGGTTTTTAGGAGCTATAGCAAAGTTGTTTGCCGTCCTATCAGATTTGGGAACTTGGAAGACAACAGTAGAAGCTCTATTCAGTTTCCATTCTCTGTGCAGTATGCAAGTTCCTCTCTCAGGCAGATGTCACTGTAATCAGTCATGAGGGAGGATCTGATGGCTCTCAATCAAATAGCCAAAGTGCTTGTACATAAAAGTTTCAGTCATTGACAGGAAAAGAATAAACCTTAAGGGATGCTTGTAACAAAGATTTAAAATTAACTTAATGTTCTTCATTAGCAAACATCTATAATACATGCCTAAACTCTAACCAAATACCCTTAGAGAGGGTTGGGTCCCTCTGATCTATCCTGGTAGGATGATTCTATGATGCAGCAATCCTACTTTAGCGTAAATACAATCAAAGGACTGAAATCATGGTCTCAAAGAGATGTTTATTGACAGTCATTTTCACAGAAGAACCTTGCTACAGTACTGGATGTACAAAAAAGGAAAAAAAAGGACTAGGGTTTCTAGACTTGTGATCTTGATTTTGGCTTATAAACTTTGTGGCCTTATCTGTACTTCACCTGTGTCTAGAAAGTGTAGCTATAATGATGGCAGCTATTCAGAGGACTGTGAAAATTAAATGAGAAAAATCTTTGAAAAAAACATCTGTCTGGAATAGAGCAGATATTTACAAATATATTGTTTTGGGCATTTTATATTTCTTTTCAGGATGTATTCTGTATTATAACATTTAGGTATCCTCTGGGGACTTGAATAAATGAAGACTGGAAAGAACCAGAAACAGAGAACAAAGAAAAACTAGTCTCTAGAGGAGTTATGGTGTTTGGATGGTGGGAAGAAGACAAGAGAATTGAGGTCTCTAGGGAAAAGGTTGGAGCGTCTAGTGGGGAAGGAGAGCTCCCATTGGGAGGTCTTTGAAAAGAATACTGTTCACCAGAACTCTACATTGTTATTTTCTTTTCTTTCCTGGGGCTCTCACTGTTCTTCCCAAAAGTCCTCTAAACATTTTTCCTGTTTTGAGTGAAAAAAAATGTGGTTTACCAGGCATGAGATAATCAGAGACAGTTGACTAGAGAAAACTCCAAGGATGTGGATAACTGTCTTAGAAGTCAGGGGTTAGGCTGATGGGAGTTTTTAGGCTAAGATTATCAGAGAAAGGAGGACTCAAGTCCTCCATCTATTTATAAAGGTTTGTCCAATTCTGGAGTGGACAGCTAATACCAAGAGGCTCTTCTAGAAACGATGGGAGGTTGGAGGAGATGGGAGAAGGCACAGAATCATGGGACTACTTCACTCGAAAGCATCCAAAATAGGTAAGTCCAACCTAGACATTGTGGGAAAACACTTTATAGCTCCATGAGGAGCTACGAGACAAGACCAGACAACAGGACTGATTGTTTGGATAGGTTGTCATAAGCTGAAAGGTTCCATTCAAGTAAGTTATACAGTAGTACTTTCACCTTGAAGATGAGTTAAAATTATCTAGCCCTCCTTTTGTAAATATTTAATGAAAAGTCCTCACAAGTCCTGTGATTTAGTATAGGTATTAGGTGGTTTGTCTAGTGCCAGTTTCCATCGATTTATACTCTAGTAGTCATATGAGTGTGCAGGAATAAAAGCAAGGCAGGGGCAGGGATAGACATGTACCTTAGGAAAGCTGAGTCATACCCTTCTGAAAAGAGTGAACTTTATCAAGCAGGAAGCTATCACATCTGAATTTTGAACAAGGTAATGCGGTAGTATGGGTGTACATTCACAGAGTGACATTTATTATGTGCATGGTAGATTTCTGCATCTTACAGTATGTGTGTTATATGTCAATTGAAGAGTTAGCAAAAACATGAGGGATCAGGCAGTAAAATTAAAGTAAGTCACCTGACTGGCCACATATCTTTGATGGAGATCACTTTTGTTCTTAGCAAGAAAATTGCAGAGCAATGATGGGTGAAATAAATTTTTAAAGGAACAAAGGGGCATATAAAACATCCTGTTCTTTGAAAAGAATAAGCACATGGAAATCCCCAGCAATGCTGATCAAGAAGAAAAATAAATGAAAGGAAAGAAAAGATACATTGTAAAGATCATAAAAGTATGGTGAGGTGAGGTTGGTGTGGCTGGTGAGAGGAAGGCCCAAGTAGGGCATAAGCTGAGATTTCCCTCATAAGGTGGGTTTATGCAGGGCAGTCAGGTGAAGATCTTGGATCAGAGGTGAATATGGCAGAAAGCTTTCTGGATCTTTGGACTTTCCCCAACTGCAGGAAGTGATGGTCAAATCTGAAACTGTTGCATCCAAAACACGTATTGCAGTCTTAGAGATATCCCGATCTTTGAAACTCTTCATGTCTGCTTACTCTGAAAGCTTTTCCAGATTCTTTTGATCTATTACGGAAATTGTCCTGTGGCTACCCATAGCATGGTTTATATGACCTGGGACATGGACCTTACTACTTCATCCAGCCTACATCATGAGGTAGCATTTATTATTATGAAAGTTTGTGTGTTTTTTTGTTTGTTTCTTCATTTCAGTAGAGTTCATGGCTTGGAATTAGATTTAAGCCATTTTGGTTGTTCAGAAAACTCCTGAGGCTTTCTTTTGAGGGTAACCAGATACCTGGGTACCCTGTTTTTGGCTATTCAGCAGGCAAACTTACAAGGCAAAAATGAATGTATGCCACATGTTTAGGATTGAGAATGGGGTGAATGTTTACTAGTGCTTGGCTAACCGAGAAAATGTTTACTGTTGCACATGGGATCCTAAATTTTATTAATCTGATCCATTCTAGTGTTCTGGGATGTTCCAGGCCTATGAAGAGAAATCAAAGAAGGCTGAGTGGAGGTAGTACCCAAGATAAGCTTATGACAAAGCAGCTGGAAACCCTTTCCTGAGGGGAGACACAGAAAATGATAGCTGAAGTCAGGCTAGTTTTGAGGTTCGACTAATACATACTATTTATTACATGCTGCCTGAAAACGGAAGAAAATAGTTCTGGGGTTATATATGACTCCTGTTAAGACAGCCCAAGTCATACATGTGGTGATCCATTGGCCTGAGACCTGGAGAGATGCAATATGAGGGCAATGAGGGTTTGAGGAAGAAGATAAGGAAACTTACTAAGGTCTGGCTCACACTGGTGTCCAGGTCTGGGACCAAGCTCTATGTACATTTCCGTAGGGAGTGGAATGATCTGATCATAGTAAAGAAGCATCAATTTAGCCTAGATGATAAAGGACTACACTATTTACCACCACTCCATCCTTAGTCCAGTTTCACTTTGGCAATGGTTTTGCTTGGCAATACAGATGTGAATCTCTCTTAGACTTTATTATTAGGGATGGATTGTAGGTTCATGGGAAAGAGACCTTTTCACAAGGTGACAACGAAAGCAGAACAAGCTAAAAGAGCAAAGAAAGAAAGAAAGCTTGAGAATTTCCATATAGGAACTGAGCATAAGATCTTCATCACAGTGTCATTAGATCCTTGTTGTGTCTAGCCACAGGGAGAGACAACTACCAGGGTAGATTATGGAAAAACAAAATGAAAATTTCATGCAATTCAGGTTGTGTTGGTCTTTAATGTTCAATTTTGCTTCTAATCACATTTGCCAATTTGAGTATGCCATTTGGTGCAACTGTATGGAAATAGGGAAAGTAGTCTTATTTATTTGCTACATTTATTTGAGATCTATGCTACACAATCTCACCTGCTTTCTTATTTAAATTTCAAAACATCTAACATATCTTACTAGTGTATCAAGTGGGTTAGAAGAATTTAGACAATTGGGCTAATGCAAAATGCCAAGTGACAAGAAAAGGGCTTTCAGCCTAGGGAGTATGATATTAGTAGAAATGAATTTTAGCACATTTGTTTTGCTGAAACAAACATCTTGTGTGGAGCAATAGAAGTTTGTAGGACTTTTGTGCATACATATTCCTTTTTCTTTCTTTTTGTGCCAGTCTTAGGGCTTAAACTCAGCGCCTGGGCACTGTCACTAAGATATTTTTCCCCCTCAAGGCTAGCACCTACCGCTTGAGTCATAATTCCACGTCTGGCTTCTTGGTGGTTAATTGGAGATAAGAGTCTCATGAGTTTTCCTGCTCAGGCTGGCTTTGAATTGTGGTTTTCAGATCTCAGTCTCCTGAGTAGTTAAAGTGCCTGGCTCGTGCTGTATTCTAAGAGAATTTCAGGATTCCTAAAAGAAGACTGATACTATCCAGTACAGAAGTAGTTCTTGTAAAGAGTGTTCTCAGAAAGCTGAGGAATGTACATGTGCCCAATCACAGAGTAAATCATGGAAACAAAGCACTTTATCTAAAGGGGAAAGGATGAGAGAAAGCACGCAAATAGCCTGAGACTTCTTGCGGATGCCGTTTTTCAGGTTTACCCCATAAAGTCATTTGATTACACATTCTATGGCATAGCAACAGCCAAACAAGGGAAATGTAGTGCAAAGGCAGCAATAAACAGTTGTCAAGTGGTGAAGTTAAGCACAGCGTCTAGCTGTGCAGAGTGGGAGCTTCTTTTGTCTTGTTAAAACTGGCCAATTGAAGTAAAAAATACTTTTATTGGGCTGGGAAGGTGGCTCAGTGGTAGAGCGCTTGCCTTGCATGCTCGAGGCCCTGGGTTCGATTCCTCAGCACCATATAAGCAAAAAGAAAAAAGCCGGAAGTGGCGCTGTGGCTCAAGTGGTAGAGTGCTAGCCTTGAGCTGAAGAGCTGAGGGACAGCACCCAGGCCCAGAGTTCAGGCCCCACAACCGGACCCCTCCCAAAAAAACTTTTATTTTAATTATCTATAGTTATTTCCCAAGGATTGATTGTAGGTGTTTCAGCTTTTGGGAGTCATAACCGGGAAGACCTGTTCTTATATCTCACATATCCTATAAGATTGCTATGTGATGATCTCATTTAAACGATATCAACCTGTCTTGTGTAGAGGTTTGACATGTTCAGACTCAAGAATTTCATTATTTAATCCATCAATTATTAAGAGTAACTGAACAAAGAGATAAAAGACAAATTCTTTACGCTCATGGGTTAACTTTTTAGTAGAATGTGGGCACATACCTTTTTTAGAGGGCTGCTTCTCCATAGTCACTTACAATGAGGCCACAAACAAGTGATACATATACTTAGGTGCATACAATAAAAGTGGAACTACAGTATTAGAACTGCCAACATGGGATCTTGTATGAAAACTCAAAAGAGAGGTGCCTAGCTTCACCTGAACATGGAAGAGAAGAGACAGAACACAGACTTTCCAAAGAAGGAAATCCAAGAACTAATAATCTTTGAAGTATGACTTGAAATAAGTAAGGCAATGAATCTTGAGAAGGATGGAAAATGAAGCAGGATGGCCTAAACAGATACCATTTTTTGACCAAAGGAATCAACTAAGCTGGGATTTACATCAGGATTTACTAACATGATAGAAACATATATATCTAACAGAATTACTGATTTTTTTTCTTTTACTCATTTTGCACTTAAATTTAGGAAAACAGTGTCACTGGTGATACTTGGGCCAACCTACAACCACACAATGGAGTCCCCGGCCGCCTTCATCCTTGTGGGCATTCCAGGTTTGCAGTCTTCATATCTCTGGCTGGCTATCTTCCTGAGCGCTATGTACACCATCGCCCTGTTAGGAAACAGCCTCATCATGACTGTGATCTGCATGGATTCTACTCTTCAAGAGCCCATGTATTGCTTCCTGTGTGTTCTGGCTGCTGTGGACATCGTTATGGCCTCCTCTGTGGTACCCAAGATGGTGAGCATCTTCTGCTCAGGAGACAGCTCCATCAGTTTTAATGGTTGTGTCACTCAGATGTATTTTGTCCATGCAACCACAGCTGTGGAGACAGGTCTGCTGCTGGCCATGGCTTTTGACCGCTATGTGGCCATCTGCAAGTCCCTACACTACAGTAGGATTCTCACACCTAAAATGATGCTGTGAATGTGTGGCCATCATCATTCAAGCTATTATGAGCATGACTCCTTTGATTTGGATGCTGACTCATCTTCCTTTCTGTGGCTCCAATGTGGTTCCCCATTCCTACTGTGAACACATGGCTGTGGCTAAGTTAGCCTGTGCTGACCCCATGCCCAGCAGTCTCTATAGTTTGATTGCTTCTTTTCTTATCGCAGGTTCTGATTTGGCGTTCATTGCTGTTTCCTATGTCTTGATTCTCAGGGCAGTATGTGGTCTTTCTTCACATGCTCAGTGGAAGGCATTAAGCACATGTAGTTCCCATGTAGGGGTCATGGCCCTGTTTTATCTCCCTGGGATGTCATCTGTCTATGTTGCCTGGCTAGGGCAAGACACAGTGCCTTTGCACATACACGTTTTGTTAGCAGACTTGTACCTGATCATCCCACCCACCTTAAACCCCATCATTTATGGTATTAGGACCAAAAAAATACAGGAGAGAATGTGGAGATTGATGTTGTATATGTTCTTTAATCTCTCTAGTCGGCGTTCATGAATACAACAAACTGTCCATATATATATATATGTGTGTGTGTGTATACATATATATGTATATATATATATATATATTTATTTATTTTGTCAGTCATGGGGCTGAACTCTGGGCTTGGGTGCTGTCAGCTCTTCAGCTCAAGGCTAGGGCCCTATCACTTGAGCCACAATGCCACTTCTGGCTTTTATCTGGTTATGTGGGGCTGAGGAATCGAACCCAAGGCCTCATGCATGCGAGGCAAGCACTCTACCACTGAGCCAACTTTCCAGCCACTATTTATTTATTTATGTATTTATTTTTAGCTTTCTGACCAACTGCAAAACAAAAAAGCTTATAGGCCTACAAAGCTGGAATGGCTTACCTAGTTGTGAAGTAAGAAACTCTGAGGTGAAACCGTAAGACTATCCTTGAATAAACTTCACTTTGTAGCAGAAATGTGAACATATATGGGATGAATTGGATATTCTGACATTTTTTATGGCTTTATTTTGTATGTAAGAATCTGGGTTGTGAATACTTAGGATTTTCGTTTATCTTCTCACCACATTTCTAGCATTGATATCCCTGCATGCTCTTTAAATATCTTCTTTCCCACCTCAATCTCTCCTGATGTTTGAGGAGGGGTAGTACAAAGGATTGAATTCATTGTCTAGTGTGTCTAGGCAGGTACTCATCATTTGAGCCACACCTCCAGCTTCTTTTTTTGTAATAGCAATTTTTGAGGTAGGGTCTTTATGGCTAGTCTGGCTTGGGCTGCAATCCTACTTGTTGCTGGGCATGACATAAGTACATGACACTGTCCCCAGTCATGTTGCTGGGATAACAGGCATGTGCACTGCACCCAGCTATTGGTTGAGATGGAGTCTCTTGAATTTTCCACCTGGGCTGGCCTCAAACTATAATCCCCTTAGTCCCCACCTCCTGAGTAGCCAGACTATACACTTGAGCTATTGTGCCCAGTCTTATCTACCTGATTTCCTATGGAGTACTCTGGTCATGAGATTTAATAGAAACTGTCAGTATATGAGTCTGCTCTCTGGCTCATGAGTGAATCCACCGTCCTTTGGACATATGATTCAACCTGGACCAGGTTCCCTTTTCCAGACAAAATGGCTTTTGGTTTATCTGAGACGATATAAAGCTTATTAGATGAATATGAAGACAGAAACCTAGACTAAGCCTTTTATCTCTAGTTTTTAAGGTTTCTTTGGTCCTGTGGTTCCAACTCACTCTGGATACCAAGGCATATCCATGTTACTTAGTTCTGTAAGACACTTCTTTTATGTTTTGACTTATGCTCCCCTTTCCCCCACTTTTGTTTCAACTCAGGACCTTATGCTCCAAGTGAACCTTTTTGCTTTATGGCTGAAGTTCTACCACTTGAGACAGCTTCACTTCTTGCTTTTTGCTGGCTATATGGAGAGGAGCGTCCAGGATTTGTCTGAGCTGGCTCAAAAATCATGAGCCTCCTTGAGTTGGTAGGATTATAGGTCCAAACCACTGGCACATGGCTCATACTTTATTGTTAAGCTAGTTGGACTTAAGTGTAAAGATGATCACCTATCTGTTTTCAAGCAACAGGAACTAAGTCAGCATGAGTTCATCTACTCTCTGTAGCTCAATCCTAAAACACATATGAAGACAGAGAGATTTAATACAACAGATTATTTTTCTCATGCTACAAAAATAGCCCTATATTATTAGGAAAATATAGTCAGAGCTACCTTCCTTATGCTATACATAAAATCTTAACATCAGAGGCAGTACAGATAGTACAGATAGTTTTTAAACTGAATAAGCACCAATGCACCTATTTTAAGAAAAACCCAAGTAATATGAGGCTTTTGGCGAACAACATGCATCAAAACAGCGGCAGACACTTTTCAGCAAGGTAAAAGGAATGAAATAAATATAAATCCTATGGATAAATGTAAAAGAATTTAACAGAATTTTTAAAAATGAAGACACAAGTCAGGTATAACCTATGTTTCTCAATGCTTATCTAAACTTTTATCAGACTACTGTGAATATTAAAACCCTATCTTTGACTCAGAATGTTAGTAATAATACTGATGCATTTGCAAAGGAGTTTTTTCCAACTGAATGCTTCTGGTCCAGAAAAATATTTTAGGTTTATTACTGATGGCAGACTGTGGTGTTAATATAATTAATGTCCTAAAAACTTCTGAAAAGTGACAGACCTCAAAGGCCTAGCTACTCATTTGTCCTGTTAAAATGAGCAATGTAAATAAGTAGCACTTTATGCAGTGGCAGCACAATTGAGTGGTATAATCACTGCATAAATACTATACCTTGAAGACCATCTACTCAAATCAAACAGATTCTTCTTGTGAGCACAACTCGGGGTGTGTGGTTGTATGAAAAGTTAATAGATAACAAAATAAAGATGATGAAATGCAACTCTAGGTTCTCTAGTTTTTAATTTACCCTTTCAGAATGTCTTAAATGGAGTAATCCTCATATAATGTTTTAAGGAAAGGACCTCATGTAAAAGACATATATTTGATTCTGATACATTTTGCAATCTTAATAAGATGATTTCCTATTAGTGCTAGAATTCAAAATGAAAAGAGTAACCATGCTGACAGTTGATATATCTTAAGTCTTAACAGTTGCTTTCTACTGATGGTAGAAATAACATTAAACAGTATAGGATAGTGAAAAGTCAATAAAGAAGTGGAAAAATACAACTCATCTGACATGGTGTATGTACTAAAAAATATATTTGAATTCTGTAACATTAGTTCTAGGTACTATTTAAACTGTAGTCCTGTATAAATTAGCATTAATATATCTCTGCCAAATTGTTCTGCTCCTTAATAATTCAGCATCTATACTTTCTGCTGTTTGTTTACTTACCAAGAATATTTTCTATTTCAGAATTCTAGTACAGTAGGAATCAGGCTCTTAAAATTCTCACAAGGATGCAGGAAAGTCCCCCAAAACAGTTAAAACCTGGATTACACAAAGCTTAATGTTTTTTTCAGAAACAGCTACAATTTTCAATTAAATTGTAGCTGTTTCTGAAAAACTTGAATTAAATATAACCATTAAATAGAAGAATACATTAAATAATCTGATATAAAGTAAGCAAAAATTAGTGTAGCCTGAAGCCCAAACAGAAATTTCTTCATAATTTCTCATAATTTCATCAGGAAGGTTTCCTTGATGCCTTTATGCTTCGTTCACATCAGCACCACTTAAAATTATAGATTCATTCTTTATTGAATTATATACATTTCAAAGTATACTACTTCCTGGTCATGACCATGCCAAACTGAACAAAAATCCTAGCTTCCTTACATCCTATGCAGATATGGTACCTCTCCCATCATACAAAGTTCATTTAACCAGTGCACTAAGAATGGATTTTAAGATATCAACCAATCTTGCTTGAAAAAGGTGGGACTATACTTCCTGGTTAAGTTCTTATGCACAGGATTTGCTCTTCTTTCTCCTTCTTTTGCAGGACTCAACCATTTTACACTTTTTATATGTATTCCCTTCAAGGCTCAGGTATTGCACTCCGTAGTCTATAGTAAAGTAAGTTTGTGCAGAAGCAGTTTGAGAAGTCACCCTGGGTGTTACATATGTTATTGAAGGAACTTTCCCTTCAATATGACTACTTCCCTCCTCTCGCTATGGATCAATATGAAAGTCACAATGAAAGAAATTATCCTTCAAAATAGTTGTTGAGCAGGAGTAGAATTCATTTCTTTGGAGTTTTAACTACCTCTCTAAGGCAGAAAAAAATGTTTTGATTCTCGACATCCAAATAAGTTCCCTTACTCAAAAAGACTCAATACACACCCTCTCCCCCATCCCCACCACACACAAATGCACATGCACAATTAGACTAAGCTACAACAATCAATCAAACAAACTTTTGGCTTTACAGAGTTCTTGGAAAGGAAGCATAAGCAACTACTTTATAGAGAAGGGTTTTCATCCATATGTAAACTTCAATCTTTGCTGTTAAAAATTAGACAATATGAAACAAGCATTTAGTCAAATAATGACGTTATTTATTTCTTGAAATAATTATTACACTCAAATCAGCCAAAAAATTGTAAACAAACCCCAAACAGTACATTACATTTGAGGCTAGTTAACTACTTAATGCATTCCAAGTTTGAATGTATTTATCATCCGATAATCTTCTTTAAGAACTTTCTAATATTTGCTTGGCTTAATAAAAAGATCATAGTAAAATAGCAATATCAATTTGCTCCCATTCTCCTCTACTAAGTGTCCAAGAATATAATTGGAAGTGCTTCCTAAGAATCTATTTCTCAACTCTTATTTCCCATGAAATCCTCATACAAAGACAAACAAGTCTCTCTAATGTAAATCAGTTCACTTCTTTGCCAGGATAGGGCCCTGACTCATCAGCTCATTTCCCCTGCACGCTGCTGAAAGAAATGTGTCTCCTACTGCTCATTTTCAAGAAGCATTTTGGAGGCATGTTATGAAGAATGAGTTTATTTTTCTATTTTGGCTTGTTTTACCACCATCATATATAAACGACAGAAACAATTACAATATAAGAACTTTTTTTTTTTTTGTGTGCTGGTACTAGGGCTTGAACTCAGGGCCTAGGCAATGTCCCTGAGGGTTTTTTTTTCTTTTCTTTTTTTCCTGCTTAAGGCTAGCACTGTACCACTTGAGCCACAGCTCTAGCTTTTTGGTGGTTAATTGGTGAACAGTCTCATGGACTGTCCTGCCTGAGAGCTGGCTTTGAACTGTGATCCTCAGATCTCAGCTAGGATTATAGGCGTGAGCCACTGGAGCCTGGCTGGGACAATTTTTAGTAGTCCTTATTACAGCCAATTGGAAGGCACTTTGCATTTGTGTATAAATAACCTAGAATCTACTTGGCTGATCAACCTAATAATCACTACCTTCAAAAATAAATCGCACCAGAGGTTGTGTTATATGGCATCATGGAACGACATGCAGTTTGATCTTGGCAATAGGGACAGCCATGAGTTCTCGTGTTTGTTTTTAGTCTCAATCAATCCCATATGATAGTCCTACGAGTAACAGTGAATTACTTTTATACAATCATCCCTGACATGCACAACCATTACTTTAAGGTCAATAGACCGATATGACTCTTAATTTCCTTCCATTACAGTATGACTTCCAAACTGATTTTCTGTGTCTAATTCTATTATTTCTGCCCATATCTCCCTTTCCTATTGGTAGGGAAAATAGTTACAATAACCCATAAAGGTTTTCTTTGTGGCATAAGAAAAAAAATCTAAAATTTTGCCAATCTAAGTGGTGGGGAAGCCTTTCTTCCTGTTTGCTTGTTTTTACCTATTCTATTATCCTTACTTTCTGACTTGAGGCCACACTCCCCATTCAAGTTCAGAAACAAGCATATTTATTATTCCAATGCACAGTATACTACTCTATTCCAATGGCATGGACTCTTTTTAATCTTAAGGGCTCTAGGCTGTCTGGAGAGGCCAGAAAGAACCAGGTTACTGCAGTGAAGGAGCTGGCTATACGTAATAGGTTGCACGTGAAGACTCGGTGGTTCTCTTTCCTCTATCCTTGAGAAAAGACCTAAGGTGTGAGATGGATCTTGGATTTTTGTAACAACTCTGGGAGGTAGTAGAATATGTCTTTTTAAGAGCAATTGCACCCATTTTTCTCAAACATGTGAGGTGCTTCAGATGCAAATGTAATGAGTGATATATAGATACGTGTGAGATACATCAGAGGAGTTTGTCACTAGTGTTTGATTTGAATGTGAAAATCATTTTACAATATTTTTTATATCCTTACCTTCCAGAGCTGTGTAACAAAGAATTTGCTTCATTAAGGCCATTTTGTGTTACTTATTCATAAAGTGAAAACAAGAACCAAGGCTCACAAGCTTCCTGATCATACCAATTAGCAAAAAGTCAGGTCTGGAACACTGGTCTCCTTTGAGCCTAAGGGACAGTGCTTTGTCCCACTTATACTCAGGGAGATGTAATGGGTGCTCTGTGCAAGTCATGTTTTCTTGCTGCCTGGCATTCCTCTAGTCAGGAGAAAGGACTGGGTCAACTGTATAGTTCGCTTGCACCAGCAAACCTGAATTAAAGCATCTGCCAACTAACTCTGGGGCTTTGCTTTCTTATGAGTAGTAGCTTAGTCACAGATTTTGGCCTTGTAACAAGAAACTGCGGGGTCAGGCAGAAAAAAAAAAAAATCCCTGGATTCTAAGCTTGGTTCATGGGTACATGTCAGTGGCCGGTCCTCCTGTTCTTATGTGCTAGACTAAATATCCAGCTCTGGTTGGGTTGGTGGCACTGCTAGTCCTCCCCATCCAATGAACAGATGGTGAGAGGAGCAGTGTTGTTAGCACCAATGCTGTAGCAAGGACTAAAGTAGGGCAGGAGGCGCCCAGAGAAGGGCTGGCGGGGGAAAGTGAAAATGTGAGAGCAATTGTCAGTCACATTGTAGAAGGAGATATCATGGGCCTCATAATCTAGGAAGATTCCTACCCGGCGTGGAGGCACTGGCAAGGACAGGAGTGGGTACTCATTGGTGCCTGCCCTGTACTCAGTTCCCTTTCTCAGCCGTATCACCCAGAATCCATAGTCAGGGGACAAATAGACCACCTCTTTCCGGTCTACATTTTCCTTACACACTCCCAGGCCCCATTCAGACCTGTTTCCCACCTCTACCTCCCAGTAGTGTCGGCCTGAGGAGATGCACTGACTTCCCAGGACAATATTGTAACGGTAAAATCTCTCAGGGTTATCCGGCAGTTTCTGCTGAATGTCTCCATAGTGCACACATTTTCTATCCTCTGACACGATGAGGCGGGAGTAAGCTGTATCTGGATCTAGGCGCACATCAGCTAGGGAAAAAGATCCTGGTTGGTAACACCAATAAAGAACAAGGGGATCTGGGGGAATTCTCTTTGGTGCCAGTGACGGATGGGAGTGGGGTGGGGCCAGATGAGGCATCCAGAGGGCGCTGAGCTGTTTTGTTTCAGTGGGAAGTCCCTCCCGCTGCCCATCACAGTCTCTCCCAGTATCAATTACCTGCATAGGTCTTCAGGATCTTTCTTAGCCCCAGCACACAGCAATTGGTCCTCAGCTCGAGAGAGACTGGTTCTGGCCGCTGAAGGCTCCAAGACTTGCTCCTGGCAGAGGAGAGAGGAGTGCTGACTTTGCCCATGGGCAGAGTATGGGGAAGAAGGGCTTGGCCAGAGCCTATTAGTGGGTGTCCTTGCCATTACTGACAGACATGTAATAAGGGGTTGGCGGTTTGGCTCAGCCTCAAACTGTTTTGTGCAGCTCCCCCCCCCCCCCCCCACCACCATGCTGTAGGAAGAGTTAAGTGTACATCTGGGAAAGGAAGCAATGTGCTACAAAGAAGAAAGGCTAAATACTCAGAGTGTGTAAGACCATCTTCTTTCCTCTTACAACTGTCTACTTGAAACAATATTATAATCTTTACTTGACATTCTTACTGGTAATACAAAAAAAAATATGAACATGATTAACAGAAGAAAAAGGAAAGATGAAAATGGATAAAGCTTCTTTGGCCACTATCATGTAAGAGGCAGGAGTCTGTAGAGAAACATTCTTCCTGTGGGTGGCAGTCTAGGCTCTTTCCCCATCTCTGGCTGGACACCTCTACCATCTATAGGGCTGCCTAGAAGCTCCAAGGACTGGCACATACCTGTTTAAGACTTCATGAATATCCTAGGAGAAAAAAAAATAACAGCACATGAGTATGTACTGTCTCAGGGGAACTAGACCGACAGTGACTTTGGGAGGGGATTTTCAAAGTGAGATAAATACCAAGGCAGGGGAAAAAGCTGTTCAGGGCCACAGGGAGAGAAGCTTATGAGAGGGCAGCTGAATGCAATCAGCTGCACTAGCTGCCGCCAAGCTCCATCTCCTGACTCCCAGGATGGAAGGAAGGGGCTGGAATGATGCCACACTGCCTGTGTCCCTGCTGTGCTATTCCTAGCTAAGTGAACGACCTGGCCTCCAGGCACACATGGGCCAGGGGAGGAGCACAGCAATTATTAGCTGGAGCATACAGCTGGCAGGCAGAGTGATGATAAGAAGACCGGGTGTTCTCGTCTGGAATCTCGCTCATTCTAACTTTAGCTTTCCCTCAGGCTTTCCAGGAAAGGCTGCCACTCACCTGAAGCATCCAGCGGGCAGGCCTCTGTGATCTCTCTTCTAGCTCCACAATCATCCTCCACAGGGTTTGGCTCTGCTGGATGAGCTTCAAGTGATTCAACTCCAGTTTGTGTTCTGTCTCCTCCTTCTCTAGCTCCAGGCTGGCCAGAGCTGCCACTGCCTCCACCTCTATGTACTGAACAGGTAGGTTGTTTTTTTCTAGCAGTTGCTGGCATTTCTCAAACTCCCATATGATACTCTGCTTTCGAGTTTCCACTTGAATCTGAAGAGTTAAGATCGGAGTCAGTACTGATATTGAGTATAAGGATCACTGGGGATTAAAGATAATGATGTGTGCATTATCCATATATTCTGTAAATGTTTGATACTGTTCAATGTTTTGATCTAACCAGTTACTAGGAGCTACAGAAGCAAAGACAAGGGATAGTTTTTTCTTACTTTTCTTTCCCATAGCTCCTAGGTATTATCCTGGGACTCTTTTTCAGGCTAAGTATAACCATGTCCAAAATACTTCGGAGGTGACTTTCTAATATTTTAATATCTGAGCTCAGCAACTATATTTGAACTTAGGAAAGCAACAGAAACTATGCCTCATTAGCATTCTACAAGCTGCACTAAGTGAATGTGTACACAAGGCATATATTTTTCTTGTTTACATATGAGGACATTAGGTCAGAGAATATGGCATATGGCTTTATCATGATCTTTTTTTTCTTTTTTTTGACAGTACTGGAATTTGAACCCAGGGCTTCACACTTGCTAGACAGGCGCTTTACTGCTTGAGCCATACCTCCAACCCTCCCTTACAATCAAGACATTGCAATGGCACTAGGCATAGTGGCTCAAGCCTGTAATCCAGCTATTTGGAGGGTGGAGATTGGGAGAATAGTGGTTTTAGGTCATTTTGGGCAAAAAGCTAATGAGTTTCAACCTCTAAACGGGGCCAATTATTCCAGTTATGTGAAAGGTTTAAATAGGAAGATTAGGGACCAAGTAGACCCTGATTAAAAAGATTATATTTGAAAAAAAAATAACTAAAGTGAAAAGGGGCTGGGGCCATGCCTCCAGTGGAAGAGCACATCCCCAGCAAATGTAAGGTCCTGAGTTCAAGCTCCAGTTCTTTGTGTGTGTCACCAAGAAAAAAAGGGCAAGTTGGCATGGAGAAGTTTTAGGCCCGAGATATGTAAAAACAAAGCTGGTATTAGGATCTGAGTCCCTGACCCCAATCCTGCTTGGCAGAGATAAGGAAACTACCAATATCAGTTCCAAAACAACACAGAGGCAACATAAACTCCTTTTGGAGGTGACAACTTGCCTTCCAGTTGGCAGTTCGTTTCCTCTCACTAACTTCTAGCTTCCAGGCTTCTTCTTGTTCTTTTCTTAGATGTTCCAGAGCCTCATGGAGTTTCCACTGCAAGAAACATATTAAAAATCTCATGAGGTCACCTCAGGCACCCTAGGTCGGTAAATATAGGTGTCCTAACATTAGCAGATGATAGGAAAACCAGTGTCCTTCAGGCAGTAGGCTAGTCGATGCTAGGAGGACTACTCCAGAGGAAACAGGGTCTACCCAGATGATACTCTAGGTAGCTCTATGGGCTGAAAATCCACGTTAACTCCTATAGTATTTTAACTGTTTGTAAAGTAGAAGAAAAGATCTACCTTCAAGCTTACTAATAAATTAAGGAAAAAACCAACAGACTTTCCTGTCTATGTCCATTTTTTTCTTTTCTATCTTGTTCTTTATGGTCTCCTAGAACTTCTATTAAAAGTGTGGCTCAGGATCGGCAGCATCAGTACTGTCTGAAAGCTTGTTAAAAAGGCAGAATGTTGGGCTTCCCTCCAAACCTATCAAATGAGAATTTCATTTTGACCAACATCCTTGGGTAGTTCATGTGTTCATTGAAAGAAGCACTTTCCTAGGTTAGCAATACAGTCAATTTCCACTGGGAAGCATAATGCAGTGTGTTCTAATACTACCTTTAATTCTGATTATCCTATTTGTTAAAGATTTATCAAGTGCACTAAACTTGCCTGGATACTTTGGGTCCCTTGATAGTGGTGTGGAGAACATTCAGTCATGTAGCCAGTAAGCGGGTGGAATTTAACCCAGTTCATAACTCCTATGTTATAATGTTACACTATTTCCCTATTCTAATAGTCTCAAAACAAAATGTGCAAGCAGGTATGTTTAATGTTTTAGGAATTAATCACAGCACTTGTTAATTCACAGGACTTGTCTTACATTTTTACCCTTTAATCTTGATACCAAGAAAGAAACTTAAGACCAGAAAAGGATTAATTGCCAAATGATTGGGATAATGGAGTTGATGGGATGGTTGGAAGCTGACAGGGTGTCTATGGGAAAGGATCTGAAGGTACAACAGAGATGGGACATCCTAGAGGGCAGGGAGGCCAAGAAGAGCTATAAAACACAAAATCCACAACACAAACCCTGCCATGATCAAGAACTAAGTCCAAACCTTTCATCTTCTTTTAACTCATTTACTCTAATCAGAACAAGAACACCAATACATATTAATGCATGTTTAGTGCTTAAGCACATCTTAGTACTTGGCAAATTATTCCTAAGTGACTGGTCCACAATCCTTTTCAATGATTATGATCTCCAAATTCTAAGCTTCAGTTTTATCTAGAAAATGTTACCTTCATTTTCCCTAAGGTTCACAGGTTCTGATAGATGCAGCCTGGACTGATACTCTTAGTTAAACTCATCCATTCACCTCTAACCAAAACAAAAAATGCCCTCCTTCCTATTCTCAATACTGAAGTCATCTCTTTATTAGGTAAATTGGGCTTGGAGAGAAAGGAATTCTAGGTCATGAATAAAAGCAAAAGTATTAAACAGTGCATTAGCTCTCAGGATCTGTGAGTGTCATGAACCAGAGGAGTCATCTCAAGTCTCTGGGATTGGTAGTCAGGACCTTAATCTACAGATGACCAAGTGAAGGGCAGAGGAAAGACTCGAATGGCTGGGTTCTATCTCCCACCTTATACTCCCAAGCAACATCTTCCATGGGCAGCACAGAGTGGGCCTCATGTTCTGGGGATTGGCTGCAACTCTTACACATCATGGCGCCATCCTCTTGGCAGAACATCTTTAGTTGTTCCCCATGGAGCTCACACACATCACTCTTTAGTCCCATTTCTGGACATGGCCCTAGTTGTCGGACTTTTTCTACAACATTGGCTAGCTGCCAATTAGGCCTCAGATTCTTTGGCTGCACAGGAGCTCTACAAAGAGGACAGGTATAACCCCAGTTCTGGGATTCTCCTGGGACCTTCCAGAGGCCAGAGAGACAGCTGTGGCAAAAAGTGTGGCCACAGTCGATGCTCATGGGATCCTTCAGGAAGGTCATGCAGATGGGGCAGGCCACTTCTTCTACAATGGCTTCCACCAAAGCTTTAGGATCCATGTTTTCTTCTCACGTAAGATAAAACCACAAAGAAGTATCGAAGGCTGCAAAGAGTAAAAGAAAACAAGAGAAAAATGTAACAGAAGAACAGAGAGATCAATAAATAGTGACTGCAAAACAAAAAACATTCCTATTGGATCTTTATTGAGCTTAAGCTTAATCAAGCATTATTATTAAGCCTTTTCAACTATTATTAAACATTCTGACTGGCCACATCACTCATGCCATAGAAAGGATATAGCAGATTGGGAGTGATCTGGCCTAAATGAATAGATTTGGGGTGTTCTCAGTTCTTATGTATTTAACCAACTGTGATTCTGCTCTGGTCTGCCCTATCAGACCATCCCCACTTTTTGATTATGATCTAGAATCAGCACAGTTTTTTTTTTTTTTTTTTTCTTGAACTAGAGGAAGTCACATGAAATGTGGTGTTTTCAATACCCAGAATAAGGCGATAAATACCTCTAGCCTCACTCTCTGGCATAATAATACACATATGCTTTGTGGTGCAAAAAGCCATATGCCAATGCCCACTGCCTAAATGCTCAATTTGTTTTCTTATGCTGTACACTGAGATGTAAAAATGTAAGAGAAACAGCAGTTCCCTTGGATTCTCTTGTGCCCTGCAAACATCTGCCTACTTCTCCAGCACTAATATGTTTATTTAACATGCCAAGACCTTCTCTCCAGATTGTAGTGATGTATTAGAAGCAGATACGAACTGATAAACCTTGGAAGATAATGTGCTGATGACCAAGCCCATACTGATGAATTCATTATTCCAGAAAGAAACAGTTGAGACTTTTGCCAGGGCCTTGATGCGTATGGAGCTTGAATAGTTAATACCAGGCTCTGGCTCACTTGGAAGTATTTATTCATTCACTTTGCAGGTCTGTGTTTCTAGATAAGAGTCTGTAAAGGGAAAAGCCATGTTGGTTTAGTACTGTTATCCATAGCAACTAAGTAGAAGCTGTCATGCAGATACTGGCTGAATAAATTTGACAAATAAACAAACCAGGAAGGCATAGGAAAGTTTCTAAACTCAACATGCGTTTAAATTTTGTTAGCTAATTGACAGCACAAATCCGTAATAATAATAGCAAATATTCCTTGAGTACTTACAATGTATACCAGTTCTGCATATTTTACATCAATGAACTTAGCTTATTTCATAATTCTCTCAATTCTCAGTCTACAGATGGGGTTCCACCATTCTATTTTAGGCAAAATATCTAAGCTGTTCAGCTTCAAAATATAACACAAATTCAAGAAAAGAGAAGAAATTACTATGATTTGGGTCATCCAGAGTGGCTTCCTAGAGGAAGCAGAGTAGTAAATATTACAAGTGCTTTGTTACAGGCCATCTGCAGGTCAAGCCTTTTGTTTTTCCTTCTTCTACCATCACTGCCAAACTGTGGGATCCAGTATCTTAAATCCCCATTTTGATAAAGCACTAAACTTAAGAGTCTATTTTCTGGCTCCCCAGCACCAAGTTTAAGCTCTATACAACCTATATAATAATGAAGTAGATGGGTGGGGTTGAGAGAAATTATGGGGAGGGGGGGAAGAGGATGATGCATGAGTTGACACTAATGAAAACACAATGTACTCATAAATGGACATGCTGAGTTGAAGTCCTTTTTGTACAACTACGTAAATACAAAAAAATTCTAAAAACAGGGTGGAAGCACATCTTTGTGATACAGGGCCATGAACTATTGAAACATAAGAGTTAAAGGTTAAAAAGAAGTAAAAAGAGATATTGCTCTTCAATGGAAGACCCGTTTAAATGTTCTCATTTATACATAAAATGACTTGGACAAACCTTGGATGATTAAACATTTTTAGAGGCCATGAAGGTACCTCTGGGCAGAAGTGGAGAAGCAATCTGGGAAAGACTTTTGAGGGGACAGGGTGGGTGCCTGTTAATAAGAGACTCAGGGTGCACCTGAGGGGGGAAAGAGGAGGAAGGGGGGGGAGGGGGCAGGGGAAAAAGGCAGAGGGGAGGGGCTGGGTGGCATTTGTGAATGACTCTGGGCTCACCAAAGGAAGAGGGGGAGGGGAAGGGGAGGAGGGGGACGGGAAGGGGAGGGGCCAGAGGACGATCTAGAGGTTGGGGGGGGGGGGGAAAGGGGCAAGGAGAGGGGCGGGGGCATGAAGAGGAGTTGGTTATCAGTTTGGAAAAGCCTTTTGGGGGAGATAGGCCAGGCCGGGCACCTGTCCTGGCGAGCCTGAGGGGGAGAAAGGAAGGCAGCGGGGAAGATTGGGGAGCCAGTCTGAAAAAGACTTGGGAGGGGCCGCGATGGTTCTTGCGAAGGCCTCGGGGCGCCCCGGAGGGGAAGGGGGGATCCGGAGGGGGGGAGGGAGCGGTGACCCCGGGGTTGCGGGCGGGGAGGGGGGGGGGGAGACTTGGGGCCTGGGGCACGGGGAGGCCCGAGGGGAGGAGGGCGGCGCGGCGGAAACCCGAAGCAGAGACGCCTGGCGGCTGAGGCTGCGGCGTCAGCAGCGACGCGGTGTCTCCACGGCACAAGGCACTTACCCGGCCGCCCGGCGCCCGAGGCCTGGGACCCAATCCCGGGAGGAAGGCCTACAAGTCGAGGGCTCCGCGGTGGCGGCGATCCCCCTCCGCGCGCCAGACTCTGCCGTAAGTCCCGCCTACAGCGCCGGAGTCAATGAGCGGAGGCGACTTCCAGCCGCCGGCTCCGCCTCGCTGGTGACGTACAGAAGGAGCAGCCAATCACCGACAGGGATTGGGACTGCCCTAGCCTATCGGAGATCGAGGCTGGAGCTCCGCTCGCCTGTAGGGCGTGTCAAAGTTATTTTGTCTGCTTGGCTTAGCGAAGGTTCCGGCTGGGAGTGGCTTAATGGAGGCTTGGGGGGGTTCTCCAGTCGCGCAGGCCTTGCAGTCGGAGGGCTCTGTTAGCCGTCGCCCGCGGCTCACCCCTGTAATTCTAGCTAACGCAGGAAGCTAGGATCGGAGGCTCGCAGCCCAAAATCAGCCCGCACAGGAAAGTCCCTGAGACTCTTTTATCTCCAGTTGAACTACCCAAAAACCTGGACGCGGAGCTGTGGCTCAAGGGGTAGAGCACTAGAAAACAACCCCTCAACCTCCCAAGATAAAAATGCAGTTATCGGTTCATTGGCATTTTCCAGCTTCAATTTAGTGACAAGACTTGGTTCTGTGACCTCAGGGACAGGCTGAGACCCCCACAGGCAGTAGATTATTATTATTTTATTTATTTAGTTTTTGGTACCAGGACTGGGGCATGAACTCAGGGCCTAGCTGCTGTTGCTTAGCTTCTATTGCTCAAGGCTAGAGTTCTGTCACTTAAATTATAGCTCTTCCACTTCTGGCTTTTGGGTGGATGATTGGAGATAAGAATCTCACAGACTTTCTTTCTTGCCTGGGCTGGCTTCCAGCTGCGATCCCCAGATCCCAGCCTTCTGAGATTACAAGTGAGCCACTGGTGCCCTGCAGCAGTAGACTGTTTCTCCACTATCTCCCCATCCAGGCATGAGGTCCTGGGTTCTCACGGAAAAACTTTCCTAGGCTTCTTAGCCGACTCTCGCAGGCATCTTTGTGTCACTCTTGTGATGAACCAGTTTTGGATATTGGGCTATGATGGAGAAGTAGAATCCTTGGTCATAAATCATCATTTTATTATTTGTTTGTTTATTTGCTGATCCTGGGGCCTGAACTCAGGATCTGGGTGCTGTCCTTGAGCTTTTATGCTCAAAGCTCGTGCTCAACCACTTGGGTCACACCTCCACTTCCATTAAAAAAAACCAAAAAACATTGTCTTTTTCACTCACATACACCCTTATCCAAATACAGACACACATATCACACACACGCATGCACACACCACACACAAACTCATACACCACACACAAACTCATACACCACACACATGCTGGGACGAGGATCTAGATTGCTCTTTATACAACCAGGGCTTTGTCTTTTTTTTTTTTTTCTTTTTCTGATATTTAGACTTTTGTCAAGTAAGTGAAGGCATAGACTGTTCTCATGAAAGCAGCCAAAAATCCTCTAATTGAAATCAAGTTTCAAGTAGTATCTTCATTGTTAGAACTGACACTCTAGATCCTCCTGTCAATATCAGAGTCTAGGTCAAGCTTAAAATTATGAAGAACCTGGCCTAAAAAATTCCTGAGATAAATGGAATCACAAACATAGAAAGAATAAATGTACCTGATGTCTAAGCTGGATCGTGTGCTTCATCTGGTTGGAAAGAAAGAACTGTCCTAATGGGATAGTTAATCATTTAATAGAACCAGACATAGTAAACATTTGTTGAGCATCAGTACAGAGAATACTGGAATTATAACTATGGTTCATGTAAACAGTGCTTTTAAAGAAGTCAAAGTTGATTATACTTCTGTAAAGTTTCTATAAAGTTAAAAGAATTAAGAAAAGTAGAGAGCTAAGGGAACCCCTGAACTTCATAATTATGGAAGGAGTCCAGAGATAAACACCATTATGTGCCATACAACTGTCCTGCTAAAGAGACTTCTGATTTTTCTTCTCTCACACCTTGTGAAGAAGTGTGAGCCACAGCCTAAGTTTCATGTAATCTTAGGCATGAAGTTTTAAAGTTGATCAACAGAAATTGCTAGTGGTAGAATGAGGAGGCTGAGAAGAATTGAAGCCAGTGGCAGCTAGCTCGCTTCACCTTAAAATTATCTTCGAAATCTCCATCTCTTATGATGATGTTAATATTTACTGTTCTTCACCTATTTCAAAAAGTCTTCAATGTTTAAAAGGCAAACCTGACACTCTCCAGGGTTCCAAGTAGGGGAAGTTAGAGTACCTCTCTTTTCTATTTACTCAGTGCTAGCCCCAGCCAAGAGAGAACAAATCTCATTCCAGAGCAGCAAAACTCCTAGACTTCGTTTGACTCTCATGTCTGATGAGAGGATCAGAGATTGAAGAGGATGTGAGTCTAGACCTAAGACCTATGATTCTGTCTAGAAGAGGTAAAGGGCCTTTCTGAAAGTGCTCCTGGCCTTGGAGGTAAGGTGTCACTAAGAATTTGTATTAGGAGCCAAGCACTGGTGGCTCATACATGTAATCCCAGTGACTCAGGAGGCTGAGATCTTAGATTTGTTTAAACTTTAAATCTCTTGGTAAATTATCTTAAACTTTAAATCTCTCAGTGAATTGCCTTTCTACAAGCAGCAATGTATTTATGATTATGAGTATATTGTTTAACTTTGAAAATAATTTTGACAAGTTCCATTATCTGTTTTCATATATGTATTTAAAGTGCTTGCACTTCATATTCACTTAATCTTCTTTCTCCCTCCCCATTCCATCCATTTTTCAGTTGATGAGAACTTAGGTTGACTGCATATTTTGACTATTGTGAACAGTGCTACAATAAACATGGATGTGTAAGTACCTTAATTGCTTGTTGACCTGCTTTCCTCCATCAGCATCTGTTTGGGGCTCCTGTGTCAAAAATCAGATGGGTATAACTGTTTGGGCTTATTTTTGGATTCTTAAAGTTCTGTTCTGTTGATCTGAAAGCCCATGGATTGGGAGAAGATCTTTACTAGTCATACAACAGACAAGGGTCTCATATCTAAAACATACTTAGAACTCAAAAAACTAAATCCTCCAACAACAAATCCTCAAAAAAAAAAAAAAACAACTGCCCCATTAATAAGTGGGCTACAAACTTAAAGAGAGACTTCTCTGAAGAGGAAATAAGAACGGCCAGTTAGACACATGAAGAAATGCTCAACTTCCCTAGACATAAAATAAATGCAAATCAAAACAGCATTGAGATTCCACCTCACCCCAGTTAGAATGGCTATAATCAAGAACTTTAATAACAACAGATGCTGGAGGGGCTGTGGCCAAAAGGGAACCCTACTGCATTGTTGGTGGGAATATAAACTTGTTTAACCACTCTGGAAAGCAGTATGGAGGTTCCTCAAAAGACTATAAAGAGAGCTCCCCTATGACCCAGCAATCCCACTTTTGGACATTTACCCAAATGATCACAAACAAGGCTATACTAAAGCTACCAGCACGACTATGTTTATCGCAGCATTATTCATCATAGCTGAGATATGGAACCAACCCAGATGTCCCTCAGTAGATGAATGGATCAAGAAAATGTGGTATATTTATACAATGGAAATCTATGCCTCCATCAGAAAGAATGACATCATCCCATTTGTTAGGAAATGGAAAAACTTGGAAAAAATTATACTAAGTGAAGTAAGCCAGGCTCAAAGAAACATAGGTCCCATGGTTTCCCTTATTTGCAATAACTAGTATATGTCAAGCAGAAAAGGTCAAAAGCTATGTACATATGACCATATAAAATGATGTTAAGTGAAATGAACCCCAAGATAGGGACACGAGTGGTTTTTTTCTTTCTTGCTATTGTTTTTAACCTATTTAAAATGTACTATGTGATTTTTTTTTGTTTGTCTTGTATGTTCTTCCTCCATGGTATAACCCCTGTTTTCACTGTATTTGATGTTGGTGTCCTGCATCTTGTATATACATTTTTCTAATTTGGGGAGGGGAAGGGAAACAACAAAATGCTGAAATAAGGATACAGGATGACCCATTGTAACAACGAGATGTACAAGACACTATGTTGAAAATGAACTTTACAACTTGGGGGGAGGGAAAGGAGGAGTTGGGGAGGTGAGGAGGGAAGGGATGGTAGGGGAAAAACAAAGGAGGTGGTAACAATGCTCAATAGGAAATGGACTCATTACCTTACTCATGCAACTGTAATTGCTCTGTACAGTATTTTTACAATAAAAACATATAAAAATAACAAAAGCGAAAAATTCTATTCTATTGATCTATGTGCCTAGATGGTATGGTGTGTATTGGTGAGTGTGTGTGTGTGTGTGTGTGTGTGTGTGTGTATACTGGTCTGGGGCTTAAACTCAATTTTTTTTTTCTCACGGGTGTTGTCACTCTACCACTTACATCCTACTTCTAATCTAGCATTTTGCTGCTTAATTGGAGATAAAGTCCTGAAGACTTTTCTCCCCAAACTGGCTTTGAATGTCAATTCTGTAGGTCTCAGCCTCCTGAGTAGACAGAATTATAGGTTTAAACTATTGGCAGTTGGCTTACATACTGTGTGTGTGTGTGTGTGTGTGTGTGTGTGTGTGTGTATTTCTGCCAATACTATTTTGTTTTTGTTACTATGACCCTGTAATATAATATTGTGATACCTCCAGCATTGCTCATTTTTTTTTCAAGATTGACTATTCAAGATCTGTTGTGCTTCAAATAAGTTTTAGATTTGATTGTTCTATTTCTGTGAAAATTGAAAATTTGATGGGAATTGTATTGCATCTATAGATTGCTTTCCGTAGTATAGCCAATTTCTCAATGTTAATTCTACTGACACATATATTGGTATTTCCTGACTGAAAAAAAAATGGTGGCATTAGGCAGTTGCAAATGAACTGTGGATGCTCATAGTAGCAGGAGAACATTCTCCAGTATACAATTTCTTGTACAAGTGACACCTAAAACACAATCTCAAAGGCTTGTTGGAATTTAGAAGAAGGACACAGAGGGTTGTCCATTCCAGACAAAGCAAGAGTTTGAGCAAATATTCAGAAGTAGGTAGTGAGGAGAGAGAATTGTCTTTTGAGGAACTGAAATAATGCTTCTGAGGCCTATGGTGAGGGAGAGTGAGGGATTGTAAGATGGGTGATGGCAGAATTAGACAAGTTCATGTCCTTCAGATCCCAGGCATTTCAATATGTCCCTGTAGCTTTCCATTTATATTGAATCAATTCATTACTGTGAAAAACTATAGGGTAACTGTTATTCTCTCTCTCTCTTTCTCTCTCTCTCTCTTCATTTTCGTGCTAGTCCTGGTGCTTGAACTCAGAGCCTGGGTGATGCCTCTGAGCTTTTTTTCCCCTCAAGGCTAGCACTCTACCACTTGAGCCACAGCTCCACTTCCAGCTTTTTTTGGTGCTTAATTGGAGCTGAGAGTCTCATCGACTTTCCTTTGAAGGCTGGCTTTGACTCTTGATCCTTTCAGATCTCATCTTTCTGAGTAGCCAGGATTACAGGCATGAGCCACCAGAGCCTGGCTATTGCTATTATTTTTAAAGTCATATTTCGGTCTGTGTTATGCAGTGAGATATCAGTTTGATGTTAGCTGTACCTTCCAAAACATTAACAGTATCAACCTATAGAACATGCCTCAAAAAAACACAATAGATTTGTGGGTTATGATTGAACATCAAGAAGAAGAATTTCTATCTTATGAGTGAGTGAAGGACTATGTATACTTTCCCTTTTAAACAAATGTAGGCAGTGTTCTTCTTTCTTACAAAGACAAGAAGAGAGTAAAATGACTTGGAAGGTTTTAAAAGAGGCAGCCACTCCCTGAAGCCAGGACTGCCTCTTGTTCTCTGAAGTCAAGCTAGCAAAGGGGGATGAGTCAGGCCTGTCTGTACCATGGCTCATACCCAGTTGACTGCTGGCAGATCCACTGCTAAAACACCCAGTTGTTACTGGCAACAAAAGCCTCTTGCAAGAGTGCTCCCTCTACTGGAGGGGTAGAGGAACCTCATTATTCCAGGTTTGGTACTGAGGCACTTCATAAAATTAGATGCTAACAGAATCCACTGAGCTTCTGCTGGGAGAAATTGCTCAGGACTGCAAAACTGCGCTTCCAGAGCGCAGCTATTGGTGCTTTGCAGGAGGCAGGTGAGTCCTATCTGGATAGCCTCTTTGAAGATACCAACCTGTGTGCTATCCATGCCAAACGTGTAACAATTGTGCTAAAAGATACCCAGCTAGCATGCTGTGTACATGGAGGATGTGCTTAAGAATCCATGAGCATGTTATCAGTAGTTCTGAATGTTAGAGAGTTAGAGAATGTTAGAGTCTCCCCCTCCCCCAGTGGGGTCAAAAGGTACATGATTGCCAGTGGAAAAATAGAAGACAGAAATCAGGGATTGGAAGTATTTTCAATTTCATTTGTGTGTGAATTTTTAATAGATGGCAGGATGTAAGGCACTAACGCAAGTCAAATGTCTCACTGAACAAGTGTCAGCAGTTGAACTTTACAACAGTAAGTATAAATAAGCCTGTTAATTTTTTTCTGGACAATGCCAGCATTTGGATTTTGTTTTTGTTTTTCTTATTGATGGCAACCAAATAGTGTTTGTAGCATTTTTTATCATAGAGTAGATTCCATCCATTCACTCTACTTTCTGGAGTTGTCCTACATGCAAGTATTTTATTTTTTGTTTGTTTTTGGTTGTGGAGCTTGAAGTCAGGGCCCGGGTGCTGTCCATGAGTTCTTTTTGCTCAAGGCTAGTGCTCTATCACTTGGAGCCACAGCTCTACTTTCTGTTTTTGAGAGTTAATTTGAGATAAGAGTCTCATGGGGATTTTTCTGCTCAAGCTGTCTTGGAACCATGGTCCTCAACCCTCCTGAGTAACTAGGATTACAGGCATAAGCCATCAGCTCCCAGCAAGTATGTGTTTTTAATGTTGTCTGTCTTCTGTGCTGTTCCTGTTAAGTTTGTTATTAAAATACACTAAAGTCCAAAAAATGTATTTAGAAGAGGGGTTGGTGGCATGGCTCAGCAGGTAGACTGCTAGTCAATGAACAAAGCATCAGGTATTGAGTCTGAGTCCTGCTTTTGCAGCTAGAAAAAAAAGAAAAGAAAAGAAGCGTTTAAAAGACCTAACCGCAGAATATTAAGTGTCAGTGAAAGTAAAGGGAGGAAGAAGAGTAAAGTGACTCCATGAAGGTGAGGAATGAGAAAGTCTGAGGAAGGATGTTTGTTTAACAGCTAGCTGAAGGCCAAGGCAGGGAAAGGAATAGGTGCTTTCACCATGAAGAAATGACATGTGAAGGCAGAAAGTGAGAGGGAGCATGCCACATGATGTGCTGGGACAATTTCTGTATATCTGGGACTTGGTACATTGAAAGAGAGGTAGAGTGGTTAGAGATGGGCATAGGCAAGCTACACCGAGGGGGCTCATGGGGTTGTTATGAATGTGAACTTCAACATTTCATTCTAAAGACCACTGGAGTTCCTGGTACTCTGGAGCTGTTTGGAAGCATATGCTGGCCACACAGCCAACAGTGAATTTTCAGGAAGGTTCTTCAGTGAAACTGATCAGTGAACAGTTTGAAGATCAGTGAATCTCTTACCCAGATCAGTGAACAGTGGAGACTTTTAACATTATTGGCAGAGTTCTTCAAGGCAATGGTCCAAGTAGACTTTCCATGATCTGGGTAAGAGATTACCCTGGCTTTGCCTGGAGAAAAGTTAGACGTGACAGAGGAAAAGAATCTAATTCACATGATTTGCAGGAGACAAAAATAAAGAAGATTTGGTAGTACTGACTGGGATGTGTGTGTGTGTGTGTGTGTGTGTGTGTGTGTGTGTGTGTGTGTGTGTGTGAAAGAGAGAGAGAGGAGGGGGAGGGAGAAAGAAAGAGAGGGAGGGAGGGAGGAGGTGGGGAGGGGAGGGGAGAAGAAGGAGGAGGAGGGGAGGGAAAGGAATCTCCCATGAGCAACAGTAATTTCTGTGACAAAATAGAAAACGGATCATGAATGAGGTTCAAATTGGGACGACCAGAGGCGATGAACTTTGTTGATAATGAAATTAACATACTAAATATTGAGTTTGAAGTGCCAGAAGAATCCTATGTTCAGTAGATAATATCATACCTTAAGTTTAGGAGAGTTTTCTGATGTGTTTGAGTAATGGAGGCATGGAAGCAAACACAATTGCTTGGGTTGTTGTAAAGAGGGAGAAGATAGAAAGTTAAGTCTTGGAAAGGCTCTTTCCATTGACTTCAGCCTGTTGACATTTATGTCCAAGCTCTTCCCATTCTGCAATACACATTTAAAATCCTGCCTTGGAATTCTCAGCTCTTTATTACCATTTCACTTCTGCTCTTTAAAATAAAGGTCATCTGCATCTATTTCTCAACCCACTTCACTCTACCCCCATTCAAGGCTTTGTCCCCATTAAACCACCACAGCAGTTCTCAAAATAATCCACACTCTTCATTCCTTTGACAGCTGTGAAACTATTTCAATGGGGTGTGCTACTATTTCATTGGCTTTTCCAGTTGTGTTTGACTAATAATAGCAAGCACAAACATCCACTGGAGAAGAGTCAGTGTCTTCTGTTTCACAGCAAAATGTTTAGGCAAACTGTTAGTGAGTGAGTGGGTCCAAGTCTGTTTCCAGACAGAGGACCACAGCAAACAACCAATCTACACGAGCTCATTTAGGGAGGGGTAGGAGAGCTGTGATTGTCCATGCATGGAAGAAAGAATTGTCTTGAGAGGGAAAGAGGGAAGGAGAACTGACAGGAAGTGTAGCCCAGGGGAAAGAGTTCAGATTTCAGACTCAGATTCTACTGCTTCACATTTCACCCTCTTAGCCTTTGCCTCCAGTGGGCACAAAGATCGAAATTTTCTTGAGTGACCACAAGAGGGCAGCATCAAGAAGTCAGAAGCAGCAAACAGCTGATTTCAGTACCAGTATCTATGTCTAGGAGCTTTCTGGTGTGTGCCTTTACCTCCATTCCGGGAACTCCTGTCTTCCACCCCACATCACATTCTGATTTCCTAAAGTGATCTCAGAAGAATTGAGTAGGAGTCAGGCCTCAGCTTTCTTTGGGCATTTGAGACCCTGAGTCCCAGTTCACTTATCTCTCCTCTTACTCCCTAGGGCCCTCAGAAAAGGTATATATGGGTGGTGGCCTTGGACAGAGGCATTGATGACGGATGGACCAGCTTCAGACCAGGGACAGGAGGCACAGGGAGGTTTTCTTGGATTTTTGCAAATCCTTAGGAACTGTGTACTGCAGGGAAGATGATGGTAGCTTAGTTCTGAGACATACCCAAGGAGGAATTTCTTCAAGCCTCTGAGAGGTTGTTCTAACCTTTGTCTACAATTCTAGCCTCCTACCTGCCATTTAGGAAGCAAGGCAAGGGGAATTAAGTTACCCAGGAAAATGTAAAATGTGTGTATGTGTGCATGCATGTGCGTGTGCGTGTGTGCGTGTGATTGGTAATAAGGAAGTTTCAAAGCTGAACTAGAATGTTAAGTTGTAGCCACGCTGTAAAAGTCTTTGTAGACTGCAGAGCTGTTTATCTTGAAGGCTGGGGAGAATCATCCTGTAACTTGCTAAGCAGAAAACAGACACTTCCAGTCCTGCTCTTTAGAGACAGGGGCATGGACAGTCCATCAGAGACAAAGCACACAGTTGGAATGGATCTTACTTGGGCAAGATGAACATGAGGCCCATAAACTACTCTGTAGAAATATCAAGCAGGTGGTAAGTTTTATGGCTGGCCCTCAAGCCAGAGGTTCAGAACAGAGTGTCCTGTGTAGGGAAAGAAGCTGAGCCTGGTGTGAAATACCCACCCGGGAGAACAGGTGGACAAGGGGCTGTGCGTGTGGTCAGCAGATTGCAGTGGCGGCAGGGGGACTCACTCATTTTCCATGGATCAGCTGCATCTGCTTTCCATGCCACACCCCAGCCGCTGACTCTCCATGTGGATCTTGGGAGATCCGGAGGGCAGATTCTGTTGTACTTTTTGTTGATGACTGGTAATCACAGTTCTTTTTTACTGCTCTCCTCCCCTCCCCCCAGATTTCTAGAACACCAAAACTGCTCTACACAGCTCTCTTCTTGTTGTTGTTGTTTTATCATGTAGGGGAAAGAAATTGTACTTTTAGAATAGATTCCTGGGCCATCTGCTAGAAACTGATCTCCTAAGCTTGATGTATTTCCTGGGCCATGGTGTTTTTAGTTACTTCAGATGGTTCTATTAGGGGAGTTTTAGCCACACTACAAAGATATAAACATAAACCTCTGTCTTGAAATCCTGTTCCAGAGTGAGAACTTGCTTCCTGTCCTAGATCAGATTTTAGTAGATCTTAGAGGCAAGTGGAGACTGAATCTCAAAGTCTGGACCTAAATAATCCAGAAGAGCTCAGGTCAGATGGAAAGTCTGTGCAAACTTGTCTTCTCTTTGGAAAAGTTGCTAAGACCAGTGGCCTCTTCAGCAGCATCAGAGTTGAAAATGAACTGTTTAGTCTGTTCTGTGAGTGGGCATTCCCTCCCTAAGATGAATAGGATGTATATTTTCTTATGTAATGCTGGGGCACTGAAGGACAAGATAAGATTTGGGGTGTTCAGGGAGGTTATATAAAGAGAATCAGAGTAGCGAGTTGGGAGTAGATCCAGAATTACCAGAAATACATAGTTGCTTTTCACAGTTGCTGCTTTGGTGCCCTTTTCTTAGAAGTTTTGACTGTTCTCCAAGACAAGACAAAATGATCTTTCTCTTCTTTTCTTTCTTAGACTCTGCATTTGGGATACAGAAGTGACAGCTCTTGGCTCTGGTCATGGGCACTCCAAATAGAACTCTGATTCATCCAGCCTATTTCCTACTGGTGGGCATTCCTGGGTTGGGTCCTAACACACACTTTTGGCTGGCTCTCCCACTGTGTTTTATGTATGCCCTGGCTACTCTGGGCAACCTGGCCATCGTCCTTATCATTCGTGTGGAGAGTCGCCTGCATGAGCCTATGTACCTCTTCCTAGCCATGCTTTCTACTACTGATCTCATCCTCTCCTCTGTTACCATGCCCAAGATGGCCAGTCTTTTCTTGACTGGTGTCCAGGAGATCGAGTTCAATATTTGCCTGACCCAGATGTTCCTTATCCATGCTCTGTCTGCCATGGAGTCAGCTGTTCTTTTGGCCATGGCTTTTGACCGCTTTGTGGCCATCTGTCATCCTTTACGCCATGCCTCGGTGCTCACAGGGCCAACTGTGGCCAAGATTGGGCTAGCTGCCTTGATCAGGGGATTTGTATTCTTCTTCCCACTGCCTTTCATCCTGAAGCGCTTGTCATACTGCCGAGCACATACCGTCACACATTCCTTCTGTCTGCACCAAGATATTATGAAGCTGTCCTGTACTGATACCACGGTCAATGTGGTTTATGGACTCTTCATCATCCTCTCAGTCATGGGTGTGGACTCCCTCTTCATTGGCTTCTCCTACGTCCTCATCCTGCGGGCTGTGTTGGCACTGTCATCCCGAGGGGCAGCGCTCAAGGCATTTAACACCTGCATCTCCCATCTCTGTGCTGTTCTGGTCTTCTACGTGCCCCTCATTGGGCTCTCAGTGGTGCACAGGCTGGGCGGCCCGACCTCCCTGGTCCATGTAGTGATGGCTAATATTTATCTTTTGTTGCCACCGGTAGTCAATCCCATTGTCTATGGAGCCAAGACCAAGGAAATCCGCTCAAGGATCACCCATATATTCTCCCAAGGTGAGAGGTGAGGAGTTCCAACCTAGTGTCCTCAATACTGCCAAAGATGAGAGGAGGAGGATTTGGGGATTGTCTTAGTGAGTAGAAAATCTGACTCACTGGACTTAGGACTCACAAAGATGCAAGGTCTATGTGCCTCTGGTCATATAAAATGATATTTATCGGAATGAACTCCAGGAAATGAAAACTTGAGGTTTTGTCCTTGTTGCTGTTTTTGTTTTCTTTTCTTTCTGTCTTGTTTGTTCACTTATCTGTCTTAGGTAGGTAAGGAAGACACAGAAAAGGTGGGACAAAGGGTGAACAAATACAGCAGTGGTACTCAGTAGACATTATGTTGAAAATGGATTCTGGAAGTGGCACTGTGCTCAAGTGGTAGAGCGCTAGCCTTGAGCTGAAGAGCCGAGGGACAGCACCCAGGCCCAGAGTTCAAGCCCCATGACCGACCAAAAAAAAAAAAAGTAAAAGAAAATGAATTCTACAACTTGTGGGTGGGGACAGGAGGAAAAACTGGAAGAGAGCAAGGGAAGAGTGACATTGTTAAAAAAGAAATGTACTCTTTACCTGACTTGTGTAACTGTAACCCCTCTGTACATCACCTTTACAATAACAATGAAAAAGAAAAACCCTTATTACTCACACTCCAGAGTAATGATACAGTCACAAGTAAGCATTAATGAAGGTATTTGGGGGATGGTAATGGAAAGAGACTGATAAAAGATGATGTATTCTGGTTGTTGGTGTGAGTGTGGATGTGTTTATGTGGATGTATGTACTTTGATGTGAGAGGAAAGGGGGAAGAGGTGGTGGAAGGAGGGAATGAAATAGACCTGTTTTGTCTGGTGCGGTGAGTATGTAGTTGTTCTTTGACAGGTAGGTGTGTATTTCCTGTACCTTCCCTGTGTTCCTGTGGTATTAGTCAGTTGATGTGTGATATGCGTCTGTGTGAGAATGCTGTATGGTAGACAGTATTCTATGTAGGCTTCATCAGAATGCTTCCCTCACATTGGTTACATATAGCATAGAGTACACCAATGTGTGGGATCTATATATAGTATTAGTGCAGCTGTAACTTTCAATATGTGTTGTGTGTACCTTGGTCAGTTGTGTATAATATTTCGCTATGAACATAATATGGTGATGATTGTACCTTATGGCAAATGTCTGTGGCATGGTAGGCACACACTTCCTTTGTGTATTTGGTCTGGGTGGTTTGGCACAAGGCTGAGCACAATCTTTGTGTTCCTTGGCCCTGACACATGTGTGGTTTCTATGTGGAGATGAGGGTAGAGGTCGGAAGTTGAAGAAGTCTGACTGTTGAGTAGAAGACACAACTTCCAGTGTTGATAGCTATGACTGTAAGACATGCGGATTCTCGGGCTGAGCTCAAACTGAGGTTGTGGCTCTAGGATTGAGAAGAAACACGTCTTATTTAGACCCACTCCAAGCCCAGACCCCACAGTATCCATCTAAACCACAAGGATTTCGGGTGCTTTCCTCTCTTCCCTGCCTCTTCTCCTTGGCATTGCCTTCCCTAAGGCTTCCATAGCTGGACACAGCTGGTCTGCCAAATATGTTTGAAAGGCCTTGATTATAGCGATTCCTGTTAATCTCTTTGGGGAAGCGAAGCCTAGAGGAAAATGACCGTGAGAATGCAAAGGACTTGGCCTCCCTAGGGGATGCTTCACTGTACCATCATGAGCCACGATGTGAATGGTGCAGGCATCACCACTGTGGCTATGTGAGGCTATCCTGATTTGTGGTTATGGCACTGATCAAAATGCACTGTATTCATAAACTGCTTTGTGGAATGGCAACTCCTTTGTACAACGGCTTAATGATAACCAACCTATTCAAAGAAAAGAAACCATTCGTTGTCTCCTAATAAATAGTTTTGACAACATTTCAGAGAAGTTGCAATTTATTTCCCTGGTGTTGGGTTCCAGTTTTGAAATCAAATTTACACAACTCTGAAAAGAGATTCCTTCCTATCTCTTCATCTAGGAAAGAGAGATCATGAGACAGGAATTAGATGGGACAGCGATGGGGATGAATGGCTTTGATTCCGGGGCCAATTACTTAACCTAATAAACTTCAGTGATTTGGGGAAGTACCAACACCATAAAATCGAAATGTAATGTAGACCCTGTTGGACAAGTGTGGTGACTAAATAAGACATTTGGTGTGAATAGACATAGAAAATAACGACCAATAAATGTTAGCAACAATAAATGGTGAAGTAGTTGGGTGCCCATAGCTCATGCCTGTAATTCTAGCTACTCGGGAGACTGAGATCTGAGCAATGCAGTTCAAAGTCAGTCCAGGCAGGAAAGTCCATGAGACTTTTATCTCTAACTAACCATCAAAAAGTTAAAACTGGACCTGTGGCTCACGTGGTAGAGTGCTAGCCATGAGTCAAAAAAGGTCAGGGACAGGGCCTAGGCTCTTAGTTTGAGCCCCAGGACTGGTATACTATAAATGAATCAATAAATAAACAGTAAAACTGACAACATGAGATGTGTTAGCTTCATCCAAGCCATAGAATTCTAAGAATAGTAGTCCTCAGTTTTCATAACCAGCTTCCACGCCAAGGCCAGAAGCTAATCTCTTGTGTAGATAGAGTAATTTTCATTTGTTTGCTCTTTTGTATGCCTAGTAATTTGATTACCTTCCAGCAGTTATCAATTTCCCTTGGTATCTGACATTTTTTGCATCACTGTTAATATCCTTGTGATTTTTTTTCTGGGACTATTTTTTTCTTGGAACTAATTTGATCATTTTGAATCTTTATACTGAACAATGATTCTTTTGTATTCTCAATACAGAAGGATAATCTCTGAATTCTGAAGTCTTTTAATCGGATTGTTAGGAAATAGGAACTTCCTATATTATTTGTGCTATTAAGGGAAGTACATTTAGTATTTCATCATTGTGCGCGCGCTATCAATTCTTGAAATCTTTGACTGCTAATTTGAATTTATTTATTTTTGCAATTATATCACTTTCTCTTGTATTTAGCCTTATGGTTCTTGGCCTTATGTGAGCATTAACCATTGTTACCTCAAATATTTTTAAGTGACTCTCTGTCTTTAGTTAGATTGCTTTTATGCATTTATTAATCAGGACTCAGCTGGATATTTGTGTGTGTGTGTGTGTGTGTGTGTGTGTGAACTCATGGCCTAGGTGTGTCTCTGAGTTTTTGTGCTTAAGTCTAGCACTCTACCACTTGAGCTACAGCTCCACTTCATACTTTTTTAGGGCTTAATTGGAGGTAAGAGTTGCCTGCCTGGGCTGAACCGTGTCCTCAGATCTTAGCCTCCTGAGTAGGTGGGATTACAGGTATGAACCACATCACATTTGGTTCAGCTACTCAATACTCTTGCCTTTTGCTAATATGTAGACTTCTCGACTATGATGTTCTACCTTCAAATTCTAACTGGCTTGGTGTTTCTGAACACTCAACCTATATCTGACTAAGAAAATGCTCTATATCTTAGCTATGGTAAATAATGCTGCAATAAACATAGTCGTGCTGGTAGCTTTAGTGTGGTCTTGTTTGTGAACATTTGGGTAAATGCTCAAAAGTGGGATTGCTGGGGAGCTCTATGTGGAGTCTTTTGAGGAACTTCTATGCTGCTTTCCAAAGTGGTTGAACAAGTTTACACTCCCACCAACAATGCAGTAAGGTTCCCTTCTGTCCGCATCCCCTCCAGCATCTGTTGTTATTAGAGCTCTTGATTATAGCCATTCTAACTGGGGTGAGGTGGTATCTCAATGTTGTTTTGATTTGCATTTCTTTTATGGCTAGAGAGATTGAGCATTTCTTCATGTGTCCATTGGCCATCCTTCTTTCCTCTTCAGAGAAGTTTCTCCTTAAGTCTTTAGCTCACTTATATATTGGACAGTTGTTTCTTTGAAGATTTGTTTTTGGAGGATTTAATTTTTGAAGCTCTAGGTATATTTTAGATATGAGACCCTTGTCTGTTGTATGGCTAGTGAACCAACCCAGATGCCCCTCAGTAGATGAATGGATCAAGAAAATGTGGTATATATACACAATGGAATCCTATGCTTCCATCAGAAAGAATGACATTGCCCCATTTGTTAGGGAATGGAAAGACTTGGAAAAAATCATATTATGTGAAGTAAGCCAGGGCCAAAGAAACCTAAATCCCATGGTTTCCCTTATTTGCAATAACTAGTATATGTCTGAGTCAAGCAGAAAAGGTCAGATAAGTTGATGTTAGTAGAATGAACCCCAAGGTAAGTATCTAAATGTTTTTTTTCCTTTCATGCAATTGTTTCTATCATATTTATAAGATGATTTCTTTGTTGCTTTGTATGTCCCTCCCCCACAGTATAACCCCTACTTTCACTGTATTTGATGTTGGTATAATTTGTGGAGGGGAAGAGAAAAAAACAAATCATTTAACTAGGGCTATAGGTGGACCCATTGCAACAATGAGATGTACAAGTTGTTATGTAGAAAAACGAACTTAACAAATTTGGTGGGTTGGGGGGAGGCTTGGGTGGGGGGAGGAGAGTAGTATGGGAAGGGATGGGAAGGGATGGGAAGGGGAAACCAAGAGGAGGCAACAATGCTTGATAAGAAATGTACTCATTATCTTGACCATGTAATTGTAACCCCTCTGTATGGTATTCTCAAAACAAAAAAAATATGTATATATACAACTTAAATAAAATATATAAATCCCTAATAGAAAAAAAAAAAAAAGAAAATGCTCTAAACTTTGCTTGAATTCCTCTCTCCTGTGCAACTGGAGAATGCACCTTCATTGTTGATGTTGTTGCTAGACTTTTTGTTTCCTATTACCTGATGTCCAGTATCTTGCAAATAAAATGATTGTTATGTATATTGTTCAAGTTTGCATTTCTTAATGTGGTTCATTCTGCCACTACATTTTGGATAGGAGCAGAAGTTCTCGAGGTATATTCTAAAGAAGTTTTTGCATTCTCAGAGCATGTGGGAGGGTTGTTAATGAGGGCAGTAGAGGCAGGTTTAAGGCGATGACAGGAAGGTTTATGCTGCAGGTCTTGTAGCACCAGATCTTGTCAGTAATTTTGATGTGGCCTTAAGTAACAATAGTCTATCTTGACATCATCTAATTTTGCATACTTTAAGCAAATGTGTGCTGTTTTGTGAATTAGAATTTAACACTGATCAATTAAAAAAGAGAAACAGGGCTGGGAAGGTGGCTCAGTGGTAGAGTGCTTACCTAGCATGCATGAGGCCCTAGGATCAATTCCTCAGTACCACATAAGCAGAAAAAGCTGGAAGTGGCGCTGTGGCTCAAGTGGTAGAGCACTAGCCTTGAGTGAAGAGCTGAGGGACAGCACCCGGGCCCAGAGTTCAAGCCCCATGACTGACAAGAAAAAAAAGAGAGAGAAACAAACTAATGTTACTTTATTTATAGTCATAGTTTGTACCTTATTTCAAAATTAAAGCATTTACTTGTACATTAAAATTATTCTGTCTAGAATGTTCACTATTTTTGTTCATAATGGAGACACCAGATGCCATTGGTCTTATATGGCTGGTGTTGGCATAGGGTAGGGTCAAAGAAATCACATTTTCCTTGTTCAGTCAGAATTTCAGCAAACCAAGTCCAAGCAGTGGAAAGCAGAAACACTGTCCCTGGGGATCCCTATTATAGGTTAACCCCACATAGGAGTAAAAGTCTGAGAGACAAAGAAGCCCTTAGGGCTTTGGGTAAGGGAACATGGACTCATTGGATTCCAGGCTTAACAAGGACAAAAATCAGTGTCCACTAGAGGAAAGACAACAAGAGAGAAGAAAGGATAAAAATAGGCTAACACTTGCTCATGGGGTCTCCCTGCAATTTTACTTAGCCTTTCTTCTTGCTGAGTTTGATAAGCTTGTCAAGAAACTTAGAGAAAGATGCTTATAAAGACCATGGACAGGAAAGTGAATTTCTTCTAGTCTTTTGTTACTCTAACTATTGGAAGCGGACATGAATATCCCTGCTGGCAAAGACCCATTTAGGATTAACTCTAGAGACCCCTGCTCCTCCTCCCACAGGAGACACATCCCCTGAAATAGAAGCTGAGAAGGAAAGTAGCCCTCCCCCCCCCCATTAGCTCATGAGGGGTATCTGCTGATGGAGTCACTGGACAAGCCTGTACCCCCCTAGCAGGGAGGAGCAGAAGGAAGGAGGCGGGAAGACAGAGAATAAATAACCCTGACCAAAGGAGGTCCAAAGGAGGAGGTGGAGACAGAAAGGGCTGGGCTTTAGTGCAGCTTGCCAGACCTCTTACAAGAGTGCTGGAGAGAAGGGCACACTGTCCTTGAGGACAGTCCAGGTGAGTGCAGACCAGGGCCAGTACTGGGTGTGGGAGTTTCTTGCAGCTAAGTATCTTCTGTTGCACCTGCTGAATGAGCAGCCAGGCTGTGAAGTTCCAGCTGTATAGGGGTAGGGCTAGACAATGTGAAGGACTGACATTCGAAGGGCTGACAGTCTTAGTGATGCTGTGTTCCTGGGATGAAGGAAGGTTGTGCAGGTAGGTGTTAAACATTGCTGAAGTATAGTTTTCAAGCTATTTTTCAGTGATCACTTTTCTAGGACAACTCACTTCAAGGCATGAATAAATGTATTTGGAGACAGAACAGAGGAAGTTGGGGTTACAGTGGGCCTGGATGAGAGGTTAATGGGGCTTCAGTGTGTGGACACACCTGACCTAAGTTGGCTGAGTGATGGTAGCTCAGTTTACTCCCGGATGCCAGGCTACAGGTTATGTTGTGTTTGGGGATGTGAGTCTGGCCAGAGCTCTGTCTCTATTCTGCAGCAGGAGTCAGACTGTGGCGGAGTCAGCATTTTATAATCCTGGCTCAGTCTGTGCCTAGGAGCAGAATTCAGACTCCAGTCCATTTAAAATGTGGCTTTGGGTCTACACTGCCACCTCCCTGCCTGGTACACTTTACCCCAGACACACGGAAGTGCATGTACGTTCCCAAACATGGTCTGTTCTTGCTCGCTTTCAGTCTTTGTCCTTGCCAAAGGACAATTTCAATAACAGATCTGTTGCTTAAATTTGTCTTCATAGCTCAGAGTTAAGCTCAAGCTCCCGGCCGGCAATGTTTGGCATACCACTGTGACATGACTGTACCTCTGTATATCTCTGGCCTCAGCCTAAGCTCTCCAGTGCTGTCAGTGGTCTAACCACCTGGACCTTGTTTCTGTTCCATGCATTCCCAAACTCATTCTTTCCTTCCCTTCTTCCCTTGGGTCTGCCATGCCTGATAAATGCTGCTTCCCTTCTTACTTCCTCAGAGAAGCTTGCTCTGAACCCTGTTTGGATTCCATCTTTCTCTGTCCTATCACTCATTCTTGTCCTTAGTGCTCTTATCTTGATCTGAAAATAGGTTGCTTATTTCTTTGTTATTCCGATGTGTAAGCTGCAGGAGAGCAATGCTTCTGTCTGTATCCATAGCTCTTCACCTCCAGTTTTGACCCTTTGTCCCCACATCCCCTGATCTACTGCGGTCATACAAGCCGTAGCCAGCATCAGCTCTTCAGAGAAGCCCTTTGAGCCTAAAATACCGAGCGAGCTCTTGTTCTGAGTTGCTGGTGTTTCCCCTTGTTCTTACCACAGTGTACCACCATAACAGTGAATTTGTCTCAATCTCTCCTTACCTGTGTCTTGTTTCTTTGCCTCCTATGCTGAGTGTAGAACTGGGAGAACATGGGAGTCAGCTACTCAGTAATTGTTGAAACAAAATCAATGTGCTGGATAAAAAATAAAAAGAATATGTTGACCAAAGTCCTACTTTTGGCTTTCCTCTTGCCTACATTAGCAGGCATTTACCAGACCAGCTCCAAAGGGCACTAGTGACCAGTCCAAGCTTTGCAAGCCTGTAGAATCCCCAACCCTAGAAACTGGGGGTGACTTTGGGGAAAATTATGATGCAAATGAATAAGGTGTGCGTGAAAGCTCTATTCTGTGTTTTGGAGGTCAGAAATTTCTATTATCGTCTCAACCATTTGTGTGTGTCTCTGTGTGTGCTCACACGTATGAACATGGATGTTGGTGCTAGGACTTGGACTCAGGCTTAGGTGCTGTTCTAGAGCTTTTTTGTTCAAGTCTGACGATCTACCACTTGAGCCTCAGTTCTACTTACTGCTTTTTGGTGGTTAATTGGAATAAGAGTCTTACAGTCTTTCCTGCCCAGACTGGTTTTGCCCTGAGGTCCTCAGATCTCAGCTTCCTGAGTAGAAGGACTACAGGTGTGAACCGACAGTGCTTGGCTCATCTTGATCATTTAAAAAAGAGTGACGATATCCTTCAAGGTTCACCCAAGCAAGATCTGAGGTACAAGTGGGTTCAGATAATTTGTGTGGATGTGTTCCCGGTGGATCCTATCTTCTGAAAGTGTTAACAAAATACCTTCGACAATCAAGTGACAATCTACAAACTGCCAACCACTGAATCTCCCCTGAGGTGTGCCTTCCCTCCTTGGGCCTGACAGTAGGACCCAGAAGCTCCCAGATATGTCTGGACTTCCCTCTCATTATATTCTCTTCCAAATAGTCTGGCAAAGAGGCTGGCAGTAGTACCAGAGGCTCCCGAACTACTGCGCTGAAACTGTCTGTATTTTTGGCCTAGATAGTGATAGCAACTGCTCATACCATCTTCCATTCCTTCTTGTTTCCCTTCACTGAAGTAGGAGAGCCGCTCAAGGGTCCTGAGCTGGTGAGAGATCCCTGGACCTATAGTTTCTCAATTTTGCATTTCTAAAAGATTAAGGGAGTACTTGCTACAAAATATCCATCTATTCTTGGTGTCTGTGTGTGTGTGTGTGTGTGTGTGTGTGTGTGTGTGTGTGTGTGTGTGTGTGTCTGTGTGTGTGTGTGACTCCTGGACTTGAACTCAGGGCCTGGGAACTGTCCCTGAGATTTTTCTGTTTTTGCTCATGGCTAGCACTCTACCCCTTGAGCCACAGCTCCACTTCCAGGTTGTTGAGGATTAATTGCAGATAAGAGTCTCACAGATGTTCCTGCTGGGCTGGCTTCAAACTGCAATTCTCAGATCTCAGCCTTCTGAATATCTAGGATTATAGGCATGAACCACTGGTGCCTGGCTCATCCATCTAATCTTAAAGAGATTGGGAGAGAGACAGGCCTGGCATAATGGAAAGCATATGCATGTGGCAGTCAGGGGTCTGCCTAATATTCTGCCATATGGAATTAATAATATTTACATGGAAGTTGTTGAGAGACTCTAATTAGATAAGGAGATGGATAGTTGGTAGATGACTTAAGTTTTTAAATCTCCACTTTGGGGTCTGCCCAGGTCACAGCCCAGGGAGTTGGGGCTGGAAGAGGAGCCTACTCTTAAGTCCCCATGTGGGAATGCTGTCGGTACTGTCCTATTACTTTCTATTCTGAAATTATACCTGGGCCCTGTGTCTCCCTTACTAAGCCCTCTTCTTCTTTCATACTGGGCAGAATGTCTCAGTTTCCAGAATGTGCAAGATAATTAAAGCTAGCCTATAGACTTGGAGCAAGTCTGGGTTGTTTCTACTTTATTAACAATTGCTAAGCCCTGGGATATGGTTTAACATTTTTGAGTTTTCTAAGTTTTCTCATCTATGGTGTAGAGAGGATGCAGAGAGTTCTATCATGCAGAGATAATAGCTATATATTTGGTACCTTATGTCTGGCATTTTGTAAGAATTCTATGATTTCTGTCCATGTAATAAACCACAAAATCAGATTGGGTATGTCTTCATTGTTCTCTTGAGTCAGAAGAGAAGGTGAATAACCTCCAGTCTTCTTCCCTGTCTGCTATTCTGTAGGCATATGAGAGGGAATGGATTCAGTTCAGGAGAGGAGGGGTACTGAACTCACACCAGAGGGTAGAGTCCTGAACCCTGGACCAAAGGAAGGAAGAGGACTATGGGTCTCAAAATGGATTTTCTTTCTGTATAACTGTGAGCTTCTGTTTCTTCATGCGAAGATGTACTTCATAGTTCTCCAAGAAACATTTCTGGGACTTCCAAAGATAGTTTTACTTTTAAAGATAGTATCAGCTGGGCGCTAATGGCTCACACCTATAAGCCTAGCTACTCAGAAGGTTGGAATCTGAGGATCATAGTTTGAAACCAGTAAAGATGGAGAGTCCAATTAACCAGCAAGAAGCTGGAAGTGGAACTGTGGCTCAAGTGGTAGAGCACTAACCTTGAACAAAAAAGTTAAGTGGCTGGTAGTCAGGCCCTGAGCTCAAGCCTTAGTACCATCACAATAAATCAAAATAAAATAAAGACAATATCAAGCACAGGGCTACTCCTTGGGGATTAGGATACTGTGTGGACTTTCTAAAAAAAAAGAAGAAAAAAATGTACTTTCTTATTTTATTATTCTTGATTGTGCTTTGTTTTCAAAACAGAATGACTTAATTCCAACTTCCTCCTAAACTCTAAACCATCTCTTGAGGTCATGTAAATAGGTCTAATTACTAACAGATGCTTGAGATTTATTTTTCCTCCTCTGCTGTCTTTGGCTGGAAGTCTGGGTTCTCTGATGGGCGATTCTGGACCTCGGGCTGGCCCTCTCTCCAGTCTTCAATTTTTCTCCTATTGCAGTCTTCAGAGGTCCAGACTGATGTGTTAGCTCCAGTAATAGCTGCTCACTTTGTGTTGCCCAGGCACCCCCCTTCCAGGCCAGCTCACTCTGCCCTTTCGACTTCTGGCATATCAGTGCCCATTCTTAACTATTTAAGTGTATATATGAGTGTGTTCCTAGAATGTGTATGTGTGCAAGATGACAAATACAAATACTAAGATGGAAAATGAAAAAAAAATTGGGAAAATTCTGTAGATTTTTTTCTCCATTTTTTATGGAAGAGGAATGCAATGTGCACTGTGATTTGTGTATATGCGTGTGTGTGTGTGTGTGTGTGTGTGTGTGTGTGTGTGTGTGTGCCAGTGCTGGGGCTTGAACTCAGGGCCTGGGTATTGGCTCTGAGCTTTCGTTTTTTGTTTTTTTTTTTCTTTTGGGTCCGGTGATGGGGCCTGAATTCCGGGCCTGGGCGCTGTCCCTCAGCTCTTCAGCTCAAGGCTAGTGCTCTACCACTTGAGCCACAGTGGCACCTCTGGCTTTTTCTTTTTGCTTATGTGGTGCTGAGGAATCGAACCCAGAGCCTCATGCATGCAAGGCAAGTGCTCATTGTTACTTCTGGCTTTTTGGTGGTTCATTGGAGATGAGAGTCTCACAGACTTTCCTGCTTGGGCTGGTTTTGGATCCTCAGATCTCGCCTCCTGAGCAGCTAGGATTACAGTTGTGAGCCACTAGTGCCTGGCAGTGCTCATTTCTTTTATCATAAAGTTTATTGCTCTGAACTTATGACCACCATGCACCGACTTCAAACATTTTTTACTTCCTCACAAGACTCTGTGAAGTTCAGACATGTGACAGTCCTCTATAACACTAGGCTTTGTTATCACCACTAGATACTAACTGATCAACTCTTCTATTGATGGAACTCATTTCATGTTCAACAAGCATTAACTTAATACTAATTATAGCAGGGGCTCTATAAGTCAGGTAAAAATAAATATTTCTTACCAGGAGGGCAAATACATGAAATAAGCCCTAAGTTGAGTTATTTAGGAGCATAGAACAGGAAACATTTAATTACACCCAGGGGAAAGAAGCTTAGGAAAAGTAGCGTGGATAGAGAAAGTAAGCCAGGATGAGAAAAATGATTGTTGGAAGTCAAGAGAGAGTTCTGGGAAGAGCATATTTTCTTGACAGAAGGATGAAAACTAAAACAAAAGACATGAAGAACAGAGTCCCAGGAATTAGTTTTGAATTTGTAAAACTGTGTGCCCTCCTAGCCACACAGGGAGCAGAGAGGAAAAAGACCTGACCTTAAGAAGTTTGAGGGGTTGTTTTTTTCTTTTCTTTTTTTGTTAGTTGTGGGCCTTGAATTCTGAGCATGGGCATTGTCCCTGAGCCTCTTTGTGTTTAAGGCTAGTGCTCTGCCACTTGAGCCATAGTTCAACTTCCAGTTTTCTGGTGGCTAATTGGAGATAAGAGTCTCACGAGGACTTTTCTGCCCAGGCTGCTTTGAACCACAGTCCTAGGATCTTAGCCTCCCGAGTAGCTAGGATTGCAGGTGTGAGCTACTGGTGACTGGCTAAGAAGTTTTATTTTTAATTTTTAAATTCTTTTAATAATCCTTCTCTTTTCCTCCTTCGTTCCTTCCTTCCTTCTTTCCTTCCTTCCTTTTTCCTTCTCTCCTTTCCTCCCTTATCCCTTTCCTCTCTCCTTTCTCCTTTCTTTCCTTCCTTAAATACAGGACCTCCTACTTATAAGACAAATGTCTTATGTTTGAGCCATAATCTCAGCCATATTTTTAAAAAATAGGCTCTTCTGAACTTTTATCTGGCTCAACCTTGAGCTTCAATCCTGAGTGCCTGGGATTATGGCTTCTTTTTGAAATATTTTTTATTGTAAAGATACTGTACAGAGGGGCTACAGTTACATAAATAAGGTAATGAGTACATTTCCTATTGAGCATTGTTACCTCCTCCTTTGTTTTTATGGCCTTATTTTTTTTGTCAGTTGTGGGGCCTGAACTCTGGGCCTGGGCTCTGTCCCTCAGCTATTCAGCTCTAAGCTAGTGCTCTACCACTTGAGCCACAGCGCCACTCCCAGCTTTTTCTGCTTATGTGGTGCTGAGGAATCGAATCCAAGGTCTCATGCATGTAAGATAAGCGCTCTACCACTGAACCACCTTCCCAGCCCCTTTATGGCTTGTTTCTGAAACAGAGTCTTGCTGACTTAAAATTTCTCTGTCCTTAGGCTGGCCTTGAACGATGATCCTCCTATCTTTGCCTCCTGCACAGTTGGGATTATAGGAATGAGCTTTCATGCCCATGGAGTTTTCAAGGGCATTTGAAAAGCAAGAAGTAATGATCTGATTTCATCTAGTAGGATTGTATTGACCTGCTTTTCTAGTACTTCCCCAGAGGCATGGAACTTAGGATTGGAGATCTGGCTTGTGTGACTAGTGACTAACAGCCTGGAAGAAGAGGAATATTAGAAGAAAATGGTTAACAACAGCACTTTTACTTACTCTGTTTGAGATATTGTATTAAATGTTTTGTAGTCAACACCTCATTTAACACTCAAATTGACCTTTTAGGCAGGAGCTGTTATCATCCTAGAAACAGGTTAAGAAACATTCATTGATTCAACACACATCACACAGCCCATGAATGGGATTTGAATGCAGGATGGATCCCAAAGCCTATGATTCTAACAGCTATATCAGACTGACTCTGCGGGGGGGGGGAATGTTTTAGAATAGGGTAAGTTTGGTATGGCTAGGGACAGCCAGCCTTTTAATAAGGTTCAAGAGTTATGAGTATAGATCAGAAAAGCTAATTCAGGCATCATTTAATAGAGTTGTAAACCAAAGATAAAATTTGGAGAACTTTTTGCTCTTTGGTGAGTTGTAGGGTTTAAACTCAGGGCCTGGGCAATGTCCCTGAGATATTTTGTTCAAGGCTAGTGCTTTACCACTTTGAGCTACAGCACAGTTTTCTGGTGGTTAATTGGAGATAAGAGTCTCATGGACTTTCCTGTCCTGGCTGGCTTTGAGCAGCAATTCTTAGATCTCAGACTTCTGACTAGTTAGGATTAGAGGTGTGAGCCACCAGCACCTCACTGGAGAACTTTTTTATGATTCAGAGTTAGCCTACCTGGTGGCTGAAGCCTATAATCCTAGATAATAGAGATATTGTGGCTCCAGACCAACTTGGGGCTAAAAGTTTGCATGCACTTGTCATCTTAGGCTATGGGGAGAAGCGTAATGGCTGGCTACAGTGACATGTGTCATTCTGTTGACATTTGCAACAAAGGAAAGCACAGTTAAGAGAATCACAGTCCAGTTATCTTGGGCTTAAAGTAAGATCCCATAATGAAAATAGCTCCTGTAAAAGGACTGACAGTGTGGTTCAAGTGGTAGAGTATCTGGATAACAAATGTGAGGCCCCGAATTCAAACTCTGGGAAAAGTACTTTACAATTTGATAATTGGCAGTTCTCTGAAAAAATGAGATGCAAAGAGCTCTTAGTACTCATTACCTAATGCAGAAGGGAGACAGGTACCTTGGTTTTATAAGTAGGGTCTAGATGACATAAAAATGGCATCCATTGTAGTAAACAAAGATGAAACTTTGATTGGACATTTGAGTGAGGTTGAGTTCAGAATGAAGTTAAAGTCAGGTTTAATTATATATATATATATGTATATATATATATATATATACATATTTATTGTAAACATACAGAGGGGTTGCAGTTATATGGATAAGTTAATGAGTATATTTCCTATATAGCATTGTTACCTCTTCCTTTGTTTTTCCCCTACCATCCCTTCCCTCCTCACCTCCCCAACCTCTCCCCGCCCCACCTGAAGCTGTAAAGTTTATTTTCAACATAGTGTCTTGTACATCTCATTGTTACAATGGGTCAGCCTGTATTCCTATTTAAGCATTTTGTTTTTTTCCCCTTCCCCTCTCCAAATTAGAAAAATGTGTATACAAGATACAGGACACTGACATCAAATACAGTGAAAACAGGGGATACAAAGCAACAAAAAAATATGGTACATTATAAATACATTAGAAACAATAGCAAGAAAGAATAAACCACTTGTATCCTTATCTTGGGGTTCATTTCACTTAACATCATCTTATGAGGTCATATGCACATAGCTTTTGACCTTTTCTGCTTGTCCTAGTCATGCACTAGTTTTTGCAGATAAGGGAAACCATGGGACCTATGTTTCTCTGGGCCTGGCTTACTTCACTTAATATAATTTTTTCCAAATCTTTCCATTTCCTAACAAATGGGGTGATGTCATTCTTTCTGACAGAGGCATAGAATTCCTATATCTATATCTGTATCTGTATCACATTTTCTTGATCCATTCATCTACTGAGGGGCATCTGGGTTGGCTCCATATCTTAGCTATGTAAGGTCAGGTTTTTATGGGAGAAGATTGATCACAATTAAAGATGTTACTTATTTTAGATTAAGATTGAAATATCTATTAAGTATCATGTGAACATTAAAATTATGGTTAAGTCTAGAATTGCAAAGAACATTACATTAGTAATGAAGTTAGGTTTCTGTGTTAATCTATGATACTGCTGGTATTGCTAGTATTTTTTATTTGGACTGTCATTCAGCTTGAAATGGTGTAATGAGTTGATTCTATTTATAATCCATATTAAGAAGCATAGAGATGTGTAAGTGTTGGATAAGATAGAGGCAGTGATGGGAGCTTTTTTTTTAATTATATAAGACCACGCATGTGCGGTGGGTGGCTTTTCTTGGAAAAATGGATGATTTCACTTGTTATCAGGATTGCCTGTGCTGGTGGGGTCAGGGCTAGGTCTGAGCCAGTCTGTATCCGGTGCTTGTCTTATGGTTAGATTGAGTTTAGGACAGGATAGGAGTTTGTATAGATAACAGAATTAAAGTATGAGTTTGACAATAGGACACTGGGAAAGAGGGAGGTGTGGCATTGGGATTTTGGACAATCTGACAATGGCTCACTTTTGTATTACAGCCTCTGCCTGTCTGACCCTGCCCACAGTTAAGCGCCTTCAGGATGAGGGGCCCCAATGGCACTGAATCGAGTGCAACGCATTTCATCCTCATAGGCCTGCCAGGCTTGGAGGAAGCTCAGTTCTGGCTGGCCTTTCCATTGTGCTCCCTCTATGTCATTGCTGTGCTGGGTAATCTGACCATCATCTACGTTGTCCGGACAGAGCACAGCCTACACGAGCCCATGTATATCTTTCTTTGCATGCTTTCTGGCCTCGACATTCTCATCTCCACCTCATCCATGCCCAAAATGATGGCCATCTTCTGGTTCAATTCTACCGTCATCCAGTTTGATGCTTGTCTGGTACAGATGTTTGCCATCCATTCCTTATCTGGCATGGAGTCCACTGTGCTGCTGGCCATGGCCTTTGATCGCTATGTGGCCATCTGCCATCCTCTACGCCATGCCACTGTGCTCACGTTGCCTCGGGTTGCCAAGATTGGCATGGCCGCTGTGGTCCGGGGCGCTGCCTTAATGGCACCCCTGCCTGTCTTCATCAAACAGCTGCCCTTCTGCCACTCCAATACCCTGTCCCATTCCTACTGCCTACACCAAGATGTCATGAAACTTGCCTGTGCTGATATCCGTGTCAACGTCATCTATGGCCTCATTGTCATTATCTCTGCTATTGGCCTGGACTCACTTCTTATCTCTTTCTCCTATCTGCTTATCCTTAAGACTGTGCTGGGCTTGACACGTGAAGCCCAGGCAAAGGCATTTGGCACATGTGTGTCTCATGTATGTGCTGTGTTCATATTCTATGTGCCTTTCATCGGATTGTCGATGGTGCACCGTTTTAGCAAGCGACGCGACTCTCTCCTGCCTGTCATTATGGCCAATATCTATCTGTTGGTGCCTCCAGTGCTCAACCCCATCGTCTATGGAGTGAAGACCAAGGAGATCCGGCAGCGCATCCTTCGTCTTTTCCATGTACCCACACGCACTTCAGATACTTAGAAATTGGCCATCAAACTTCTTTTCCCCTCAAAATCCTCCAGTTCGGATTTCACTATGGACATTTTGGAAGGCAGTGTTAAGAAAACAAATCTTCCTTAACTAAAACACATCTAGGATTCTTCAAAGATGAAACTGGTTGGGAAATCTCATGAAAAGTCACTGCAGGACCATATACCTCAAACCCCATTTTGCAATATTATTTTCCCACTTTGTTTTTTTCTTTCATTTTTTTTTCCTTTCTATGATTATAAAAAACCTAAGTTACTTGTTCACAGAGGGTTATAATTTCCCATTTGATCATTGACTCCAAATATAAGTTATTTTCCTTGGTAGTATATAACATTGTGAGGTGAAGATACACATCTAAAGAATAGTCACCAAACGTTTAATGTGATCAAAGGAAAATAAGCGCAAAGATGTAATAAAATTAGATAATCTGGTTTAAAACTCTGACTTCTGCTTCAAAATTTCTGATCACTTTTGTAACTCAGGAAAGAAGTTATACCTGAATTTAAAACAACCTTCATAGAGAAGAAATAATTGTTTTGCTTCTGCATACCAGGCCTTAAGGGAAAAGCTAGAAAGTAAAGATTTGAAAAGGCTAAATTTGCTTACAATAAGAAAAGATGATATGCTTTGTTATGAGAATTTTCACAGTTCACAGACACTCTTTTCCTCATTTAATTTTCTTATCAACTCGACTTAGGCAGGATACTTTTAAGTATTCTCATTGTGCCAATGGGGAAACTGATGTTTCCTAGGGAGAGAATCGTATAAATCCAGAAATAAAAAAGTAAGACATTTCATATCCAATTCTTTATTGAGTGGAAGGACACTTAGAGATACAAATAGCATAGTAATTTCCAGAATCTTGATTTTTCTAAATGAGGTATTTAATCCAGTTGCTCTAATCACCTTGGGTTGTACTGAAGAATTTCCCATTAATAGTACTCGTGGCTTTCATGCCAATAGCTGTGTTTATTATCCTGGTCCAGAAATGAATCTGAAGAGCTACCGAACAGGCTTGTTTGTGGGGGGTTGGTGATGGGTTCCTTGGGATACAGGAGACACTAAATGAAGAAAAGCAGGGGAGAACATGTAGCCAAGTAAGCCCAGATAGCTGGCCAGGAAGCAAGGCTAAAAGAAAGATGGGTCCACAGAAGTAATCCACAGCCTATTCCACAGCCTATAACAGACACCACACATCTTGCATTTGACCATAGAATCCAAATCTAAGTTATTTTCATTGATAGTACATAGATAGAATTATAAGATGAAGATGTACATCTAAAGACCAGTCACTAAAGGTTTAATGTGATCAAAGGAAAATAAGCACAAGGATGCAATAAAATTAGATAATCTGAGCTTAGAAGCTTATAACACTGATGACTGTGTCACAACACCATAGGACAGAGTCATAACATCTGTACACATCCTGTACAGCTAGCCTAGAGGTGTCTCTGAGGCCTATGAGGGAGACTTGCAAGCCAGATACCACACTTGTAAGTGTGGGTTGGGCACTGTAAGAGTACAGGAGAAAAAGACTAGAAAGGTCCTAATCAGACCCAAAGTGAGGCAGGTGAGTATAAGAGGCGGCAGTGCAGCAAGCAGCACATGGCATGTAGCCCACCAGAGTTTTCTGGCCAGAGCTAATGACATAGAGATATACCTGGAAGACATGGTACAGAGGCTGCACATTCAAATTTGAGCTGTACTCCAGGAAAATGAAGATGATCTATGTGCATTGTGGAACTGGCTAGGCCCAGGAGAATAAGTAGCCGAAAGAAGTAGGAGCATACACTGGGGTTAGTGCAGGCTCTGGTCACTTTGAATACAGAGACAGTCATCTCATTGGCTTGAAGTGCCTCAACATTGGGATTGAAAGAGAATGAGAGAGAAATAAAGTTATGATGATCATCTCTAGTAAAAAGGTCACCTGTAAAGAGTCAAGGAAATGTGGTTAGGATTTTGGAGTTTATTCTCGAGTTTAATATGCCTTTTTATGCATAAAAAATGCTTGTGTCTACTCTATATTTGGAATATTCTTGGGGGCATACGTAGATGGATAATAAATAGATGAATCAAACTGACCTATTTCACAGTGTTTCCCTCCTTGGGGATTCAGCCATTATCCTAGGGTTTATTTGTTATTTTTTCCTAGCCTTTAAATTGTTTCTCTCCCTATATTTTTTATTAGCATAAACTAGTTGTACAAGAGAGTGTCATTTTGACACGTCCACATAAGCATGAGCTTTGAGCAGACTTGACCCGCCACCACACTCCCCTATCCCCACTCTGATCCCAAACTCATCTCCACAAGCTTCATTGTTCTATGTTTGCACTTGTACCTGAAACATTTTGATCATGTTCACTCTTTTTTTTAAATATTTTTTTAAATGTAAACACAGTGTACAGAGGGCTTACAGTTACATGAGTAAGGTAATGAGTCCATTTCCTATTTTCACCCTCTCTATTCACCCGCTCCTACTTATACTTTCCCTCCTGAAAGATCTGTTTTATGTTCCCAGTGTCCATTCGTTTTTAGTATATGTTGATGGTTCAAAGGGTTTTCACTGTGGTCTTTCATACATGAGCATATTGCTCATGAAGGGATTCCAAGTCTATGATGACAATGGCTTGGATCCCAAATCACTGAAACATTTTGTGGAAGTAAACATATAGACTATCATCACCACCTCCTACTCTTCCTTTATGCTTTTTTTTTTCTTTTTGGGTCCGGTCATGGGGCCTGAACTCTGGGCCTGGGTGCTGTCCCTCTCTTCAGCTCAAGGCTAGCGCTCTACCACTTGAGCCACAGCGCCACTTCTGGCTTTTTTCTTTTTGCTTATGTGGTGCTGAGGAATCGAACCCAGGGCCTCATGCATGCAAGGCAAGCGCTCTACCACTGAGCCACCTTCCCAGCCCCCTTATGTTTCTTAACAGGTACTAAATATCAGAAATGAAATAGTGACAAAACTAGAGCTAGTAACTCCAAACCTCTAGACCAGATTTCTGGTATGATTTACTTCATGAAGACTCACTGGGATTCCCTGAAGGGGTCAGGAGTAAGGACTGGAGTGAAAGATGCAAGTATTTCTTTTCTTTTCTTTCTTTCTTTTATTGTTTTTTTTTTTTTTTGGGTCCAGTCGTGGAGCCTGAACTCTGGGCCTGGGCGCTGTCCCTCAGCTCTTCAGCTCAAGGCTAGTGCTCTACCACTTGAGCCACAGCACCACTTCCGGCTTTTTTCTTTTTGCTTATGTGGTGCTGAGGAATCGAACCTAGGGCCTCATGCATGCAAGGCAAGCGCTCTACCACTGAGCCACCTTCCCAGCCTGCAACTATTTCTTGTAGGAGAATTGTTTGCAAAGTCAGGCTATGTTCTGGACCCATCATTATAAGGGAGAGAAGGAAAGCAAGCCTTTCATCAACACATTTACTTATTCACAATGTGGAGCCTTCTTTTCAGATTGTTTCATGTTTCTCTATTTTTCTTGTCCAATTTCTACCTGACCTAGGAAACTACATAACTTTTTCAAGATGAACTAAAAATTACTCTTTCCTTTGTGGAGGCTTTCCAATATTCCCATCCAAGTTCTGTCAACTACCAAGTTTTTACTTTCTACTAATCTCTGCACAGAGATTTATTATGGTTTTTATTGTTATATTCTGATTGTATCTTTACATGTTTTATTCCTGGCATAGGAGTGTGAGCTTCTGGAGCAGAAGAAATATTTCCCCCCCCAATAAGACTGCAGAAAAAAATATATATTTATGCATCAATTTTGGACACATAGGTAATGTGTTAGTAGTTTTTATATACTTGTGAATCCTTAATCCTTTACAAATATATGCTGAGCATAAATTTTTAATGGAAATAAGCCTAATGATATTGCTACCGAATTAGCATAAGACAAGGAATTTCAATGCAACTAACAGAATTTTACCAGGCTACAGAAATGTTCTTTTATTTTACTCAGAACCTATTGTATTTCAAATTTCATCTAGCCAATGTCCACTTTTTGCTCAAATTGAGGAGAGGGTATTTCCATGTGTCCAGAGGGAAATCGGTGAGGACAATTGAATCAGATAGGCAGACAGAACCAAGGAATGATGAACAGTTCACCCAGCCCTCTGAAGAGTCAGACTGAGAAGTTGCTGTGTCCCTCAGTCATGGCTTTGCACTTCCTGAAGTCAATTAATCCTTAGGTCGTCTGGTTATCTTTGATCCTTTTCTATGGCACACGCTTGTTGAATAACAAGTTCTATGATGTATGCTTAAGCATTTTGGGTTGAGTTTCTTCATATTTACAATCGTGGATTAGGCAATGTTATCCATGTCATAGGAAGCTAAATGTTAAGAGTTAAGAAAAAGTGGCCAATATCTACTGAGTGGCTCATATATTGTAGTCATGGAGTTTGAATCTCCGGTGTCGGATTATAACTCCAGTCCTCAATTCTGATGAGCTCTTGTATGGAAAAATAACTGAACTGCAAAATATCACAAATATGAGTTTTGCTATTTTGTATTATCTAACATGTTGTATTCCTCAAAATTTTTCTCCACATATGATACAATAATTCTCATAGGTATTCTGAAATGTAGACCTGGAAAATTGCTATGCCTGTCTTGGACATCTTGCTTTAGGGATGATGAAACCAAAGTTCAGGGGAAATGATTTATTTGTGTTTTGTCTCTTCTAAGATTCTTCAGCAGTATATTTGTGTCATCTTAAAATCCCTGTGATAAGGCTTATGTACTCCAGTATGAAGCACATACCTAGTTCTCTATCCTTATCACACCCCAGGCTTCCTCTTGTTCTATATTCTTTTTTTAATTTTTTTTTTTTGGTTGGTTGTGAGGCTTGAACTCTGCTCCTGGGCACTGTCCCTCAGCCTGGGTGCTGTCTCTGAGCTTTTCTGCTCAAGGCTAGCACTCTACCAGTTTAATCCACAGCTCCACTTCTGGTTTTCTGGTGGCTAATTGGAGATGAATCCCATGGCCTTTCCTGCTTGGGCTGGCTTTGAACAGCATTCCTCAGATCTCAGCCTCCTGAGAAGCTAGGAGTACAGGTGTGAACCATCAGTGCCTGGCTTTAATGATGTTTTAAATGGGAAGACGTTTAATGGTTATTTAGGTGATCATTACCAAATAGATATCCAAGCCACATACCCTATATGTTATACTCCATCACACATTTGTAGTTTCTATATCACTCAATTGATTTTTAAAATTTTATGGTTATTTCCTTCCCTGATGACTTTCTCTTTCTCTCATTAGACAGCAAGCCTCAAGAATCTGGCAGCCCATATGGTTTTGTTTGTTAGCACAGAACTCTCACATAGTGCAAATGTCTGGCATAGAGCAAATTTCCAGTCAATATTTGCTTGTTTTAATGAATAAATAAGAGAATGAATAGCCAAGTCTATAAACACATGAAGGAAAAGGAAGGAAAGGAGTTGTGTTCTCCAGCCTTTGAATACTATAATAGGGAGCTGGTTTGGAAAAGGCAGGGAAGGGGGCTGGGAAGGTGGCTCAGTGGTAGTAGAGTGCTTGCCTTGCATGCATGAGGCCCTGGGTTCGATTCCTCAGCACCACATAAGCAAAAAGAAAAAAGCTGGAAGTGGCGCTGTAGCTCAAGTGGTAGAGCGCTAGCCTTGAGCTGAAGAGCTGAGGGACAGCGCTCAGGCCCAGAGTTCAAGCCCCACGTCCAGACCCTCCTCCCCCCCCAAAAAAAAAAAAGAAAGAAAAGGCAGGGAAGGAGGCCTTACCCCAGATAGCAATGAATTACACACATGGGGTAAATCTGATGCAGATTTGGTTTATGAGTGATTGGTCTATCACAGAAGACATTTCCCAGAAAGGTTTGATTAGATTTCTAAAGAATGATTTTTTTAAGCCAGGTTAAGGAAATTCAAGTATTTAATTTAACCTTATCCTACTTAAAGAAGTCTGGCAAGGACACCCAGAAACAAATGTGCCCTTGTAGCTTCGTATGATGGTATACATAGGGTTAAGGCTGATGGACCTCTTTTCATTCATTCACTTTCTCTGACCAATGTACCTTACCTGTATACTCTTCTTCCCACCTTCAATCCCAAGTTAAATGGCCCACAATCTCATCATTTTATTTCTTTATTTTGAGGGGAGAAGTACAGGGCTTCAGACTTGCTAGGCAGGAACTCTACTGGTCAAGTCATACCTCCAGCCCTTTTTGCTTTGGTCATTTTTTTTGTGGGTTGTGGGGCTTGAACTCTGGGCCTGGGGGCTGTCCGTCAGCTCTTCAGCTCAAGGTGAGTGCTCTACCACTTGAGCCACAGCACCACTTTTGGTTTTCTGGTGGCTAATTAGAGATAAGAGTCTCACTGACTTTCCTTCCCAGGCTGGCTTTGAACCTTGATCTTCAGATCTCAGCCTCTGGAGTAGCTAGGATTACAGGCATGAGCCACCAGTGCCTGGCTTGCTCTGGTCATTTTTGAGATAGGTTCTTATTTCTTTATCGAGGCCAGCTGGGATTGATCCTACTATTTATGCTTCTCACCAGAGCCAAGATGACAGTTGTGCACTACTACGTCTAGCCTTTTCTCTTGAGATACAAGTTTGCAAACTTTTTGGCTTGGGTTAACTTGGAACTGGGATCCTGCTGATGTCAGTATTTCCTGTAGCTGGGATGACAGGCTTGTGCCACTGGAGTCTGGCTAATCAGTTCTTTCAGTTTCTTGAGGAAGCTGGTTGTCTGTTGTTCTTGCTGTCAGCTTATACTACCACCTCTCTTCTGTCTTTATCCTCTACAGATTTCTCAAGACATCTCACTAATCTTAATCTTCCTACATCACCATTTTAAATTGGTTCGTCCCTGTTATAGTCCATCAATGCCTGGTGCTGGAAGGAAGGAATGGATAGAGGAGGGATGGGGGAGAATGTTGAAAGGGGTGACATGATCCAGATACCTTGTATTCATGAACCGCTTTCTGCAATGGCAGTTCCTCTGTACAGCTATGTAAAAATAAAAAATACTTTCTGTATTAATTAATTAATTCATTAAATTTTTTACTTTTTGTATTTACAAGCTATCCCAAACTGCTTTTATATGCAACAATGACCAAACATACATTGTAGACAACCAACCAAATTTCAGGACCTTGTTTGTCACTTGTGTTCAAAATCAATGCTCTTTTTTTCTTGCCCTGAGTCAATTACTTTTTGAATGCTTGTAATTTGGCTTCACCTGCTAAATGAATTTTGATTTAGGGAAAATTTAGGTCTTCCCCCCCTCTCCCCACTCCCGTCAGTTGTAGAGTTTGAACTCAGGGCCTGGATGCTGTCCCTGAGCTTTTGTGATCAAGGCTAGGACTCTACCACTTTAAGCCACAGCTCTACTTTCAGATTTTTTGGTGGTTAACTGGGGATAAGAATCTCAAGGACTTTCCTGCCCTGGCTGGCTTTGAATTGCAATCCTCGGATTTCAGTTTCCTGAGTAGCTAGGATTACAGGTATGAGCCACCAGTGCCCAGCTAAGATGTAGTTTGTTGAGTGGTCAAAAGATTGCATGAACAGTATACAACCAATTACTTTAATCTTGATTTTAGAAAAAAACCTTTAAATAAGCTTTCAAATTACAGCCAACTTTCTCACATACAAATGTGTCTTCCATACTCATACCCAGTGAGTTCTACATCCTCTTGCCCATTTCTGCTTATTTGAACTTTCTGGGGGTTTATCTCAATTCTTCATTTTTACAACAAGTTAGGACAAACCTTACTCTTTAAAAGTCCTTTTTTATCCAAAGGCATTTTTCTTTCCTTTAACTCTCTCAATTCCTTTATATCCTTTCAATCACACACACACACACACACACACACACACACACACACACACGTACTTTCTTTCAAGAGCCCGGTGAGAACCAACAGAAAATTCCTAAAGTCCACACTTCTACTACTTCCTCTGACTCCCAATCTCTTCTCCTTACCCAATATTAGAAACTTATTATTACTTCTCTCTTCTTCAATGGACTATGAGGTCTCAAAGGCAGAAAAATGAATCTTGCTCATTTCTAAAGCCTCTCAGCCTTAAATATGTATAAAAATAAGTGAATGACTGCTTAATACAATAAGAACAGAAAAATCTTTATTGGTAGTTACTTCCTATATAAATCTCTTAATGTATAATGACACTCATACTACTATAAGTGAGGTGCTATAATTATTCTAGCTTAATCATTGAAGGAATCAAATAGTAAACAAGTAAATAACTTATTCTTCTGCTTATCTAGCACTCTACAGACTTCTAATAATGAACTAATTACACATATTCCCATATATATAATATATTACATATTATATACATATATGTATGTATATGTATATATGTGTATATATACATACATATGTGTATATACATATATACACAAATTTGAAGTTTTGAAGGACAAAGCAATGTAGGAATCATTTTTGTGTTTCTGGTAGCTAACATAGGGCTAACAAAGTCAACATTTAGAAAAGTCAGCATTTAGAAAACATGTGAAATTAATGAGACAGTAAATACTCAAAAACAATTTTTCAGAGCTACTAATGTTCCCCAGTGGTAGAGTGCTGGCCTAGCATGTGAAAAACCCTGGATTTGATCTGATAGTAACCATGTTTCACTACAATGTGTCATCACTCTTCCTGAACGCTCTTAACGAAGCTATGAGTAAGGCTTCATCCATTTAGAAGTTTTGTTTGTCTGTATAACAAGCTCTGCACAGTGCTCTCAGCCTTGAAAACATTCAGTATCCTCAGTTCTGGCCTTTTCCTCTAAGCACCTTCAGCATGGCTTTCCTGATGTGCTTGAACTTGACACTGTAGATAATGGGATTGAGTACAGGAGGAACCACCAGATACACGTAGGCAACAAGAGAATGTACAATGTGGGGCAGGTGTCTTCCAAAACGATGGATCATGGATACACCTATGACTGGGATGTAGAAGACCAGAACAGCTAAGATATGAGAAACACAGGTGTTGAGAGCTCGAACACGCTCCCTAGGAGAAGCCAGCCCCATCACCGTGTGGAGAATAAGGGTGTAGGACAGGACAATGAGCAAGGAGTCTACACCCACTGTGGACAGAACCACATACAACCCATACAGGATGTTGACGGTAATGTCCGCACAAGCCCTTTTCATGACATCAGCATGGAAGCAGAATGAGTGCGACAAGAGAATCTTACCAGGGCAAAAGTTGAGTCGTTTCAGCAAGAAGGGTACTGGGAAGAGGGACAGAGTGGCTCGAGCCACAATGGCCATCCCAATCCTGATGATGATGTTATTTGTGAGGATGGTGGCATAGTGCAAAGGGTTGGAGATGGCCACAAAGTGGTCAAATGACATGGCCAGGAGGACCGAGGACTCGACCACAGAGAAAGAGTGCAAGAAAAACATCTGAATCAAGCAAGCGTTGAAGCCAATGAGCCGCTGGTCAAACCAGAGCACAGCCAAGGTGGTGGGGAGGGTGGACATGGTGAGGCCCATATCTGTGAGGGCCAGCATCGACAGGAAGTAGTACATGGGCTGGTGCAGGCTGGAGGTCCTCATGATAGCCAAGAGAATGAGGCAGTTTCCAGTGAGTGCCACCGTGTACATGGAAGAAAAGGGGATGGAGATCCAGCCATGAATGGCCTCTAGTCCTGGAATGCCAATCATGAGGAAAGCAGGTGGCTGGTAGAAAGAGATACTGACATTGTCCTGGGAAGAAAGCGTCTCTGAAGGCACCTGAGGGCTGTGAAGAGACATGACCACTTTAATGTGGTAGAAATCTAAAGGAAGAAGGCAAAGTTATTGGTTAAAAACAGCAGTTCTGTTATCTGCTGATATGGCTTCAAGCATACTACCAAATATGAGAAATTCGAAACAGATTTGAAAATATACTTCTACATAATCAAAAATAGTATTTCTAAAAGAACAAATAACTGTACTTAAACGCAGCGATTTCAAAATGATCATTTGATTGTGTGAAACACTGTTCTCTTCACAACTGAACAAAACACTCCTTTAAATCATTAAGCAATCCTGAAAAGCCCAGTGTAGAATCCTCTTTTTAATTAAGAAAGAGAGACATTATAGTAGTAAATAAGAAAACATACTGCAATAGCCCGAAAGGTAGTCCACATGGGCTTGAGATTGTTATTTTTCTTCTCTTGAATTCAGCTTTTAGCTCCCAATGCAAAAAGTAAACATAAAAATGAAAAACAAGGAAAAAGATGGCCTAAAGACAAAGTCAATCAACAAACTCCCAAAAGAACAACAACAATAGCAGTAAAATCAAAACACCATAAGGGAAATGGCTACTCTAATCTCTTTTAATAGAGATTGGAAAACCCACCCAAAATAGGCCGATTTTACTCTGGTGGCTAGAATTCACATTATGCCAAATCTAGACAATTTAGTCAGCTTACTCTGAAGGTAAGAATGACCAATTTTGTTGGAGTGGTGGTCGGGACAAGAGGCTAGTGATGTTGACAAGCATTTTGCCTACAGGGCAAAGATTGTGTAGATCTTATTTTGGTAGATTTTAAAAGGTACATAGCGAACTATAGGTACTAGGGGCATTGGATTAGCCATTTTCTTTGTTGTCTCTCATCAACTAATATTTATTAAACACACTCCACAAATGATTAACTACACTATAAAGAAATTTTAGCATGAACTTACATACATACATACATATATACATATATATATATATCTTAAACATTGAAAGGGATTAAACAAGTTAAAGATAAATTCTCTGAGATACGGAATCATTATGGGAAAGGGAATAACATTCTATATGAATTTTTCTAAATACTTTCAAAAATTGAAGGAATCATCAATCACGTTAAAGTATGTGATATTAGAGACTAAGAATGAGTTGATAATTAGAGAGAAAATGAAAATCAAAGTGGTAGACCACTTTTGCTAGACCATCTACCATCAGTGAGAACAATTATAGCAATGGATTCAAACACACTAAGTGTGTGCCCATTAGTAACCTCTAATGAGTCAGTGGTGCTAGCTAGTTGGTACTATGAGAACTGTTAAACAACCTGATTTTATTCTGTAACCAGTCACATGCTATGAACAAAAAAATAGATGAGGAAAACTTTTCTGTTTACAGAAGTTTTATGGCTAAACAATATGATTGTAGTAAAGTATTAATGTTTAAAAACCCAGTGAGAAACTCATCTTGGGCTAATAGCATGATAAAATAAGCAAGCACTGCATATTTTACAAAAATAATAAGCCTACCTCATAATTAGCTACAGGCCTACAGAAATTAAAAGAGACCTAGGCAGGGAAGGAAGTTAAAAAGATGCATAAATACATTGTGTCTTTGAATGAAGATAGCAAAATGACAACTCACTAAAAGCTGCTGGGGGGGGGGGATGGGAAAAGAGAGAGTAAACAAGGGGGTAACTCTGATGGAAACCCTAGTGAACAATTAACATACACTATAAAATGAATGACAGTAATATAAACTCCTGTGCAGGGGTTGGGTACAACTGAGAAGGTGAACAGAGAGCGTGAATATAGCCAAAATACTTTATGTGTGTGTATGAAAATGAAACAATAATGCTTACTGAGATTTGCTTCAGAAGGGGAAATAAAGAATAAAGGGATTAAGGGAGGAGATGAGTCACATTTAGTACATATATAGACATGTACAACACTTGTACAACTCACTGATGCTAATAAAAATGTGGTAAAAAATGCCAGCAGATATAGTCTCAAAAATCCAAATTAAAAACTATCTTGGGGTAGGAGAAAAATACCAATTTCTTTCTCAAGTAAAACATAAATACATAAATAACAAATAAATATGAAAAACCTCTGGAACTAAAGAGGTCTGACAACTCAAAGGCCACGTGTGAATGTTGTTAGGATTTTGTCTTGTGAAACCAAATGTAAAAAGTAAACAAATGAACAAAAATACAATTTACAGAATGTTTGTGGAAATGTGTAAAAATACTGGTTGTATTGGTGTGTATGTACCAGTCCTAGAATTGAACGCAGGTCTAGGATCTGTCCCTGAGCTTCTTTTGCTCAAGGTGAGTGCTCTACCACTTGAGCCAAAGCTCTACTTTTGGCTTGTTTGGTATTTAGTGACGATAGGACTAGTTAAGTTTTTATGATGACAGTTTTGAATGATTATAATACTGTACCTTATCAGCAGCTGAAGAGATAGAAGAGGTAGAGAGAAGCTAAAAGTAGGAAAAATGCTAAGAAACTATAGAAATAGTCTACTTTCTTATAGAGAGGGCACAGATCCATTTGAAAATGACTAACAAGTGAGAGCAGATAATAGTGAACATGAGGAGTGTGATTAAAACCATGATGATTATGAAAGGAAAAGGTATAGTCTCCTGTCCTGGCTGTGCCTTCCACTCTTGCAGAAGATAAATTACTTTCTGAAAAATTTCTACCAATAAGACTGTAAAGCCGGAGATGCCAGAGAGAAATGGAAAGAACAATAAAGAAAACAAGCACTTTGAGGAGAAGGAGACTGCCTAGCTCTCTTTACTCCACTCAGGGCCAGGAAATCAGATTTCTTTTATATCACCCAATGGACATCTCGAGGAGCCCTGGCAGCCTGAAGAGTGTGACTAGGAATCACTCCACATAGGTCATCTCAGATGATGACCCTAGGGCTCAGATGACCTCAGAATAGGGAGCTGGGCACATTTGCTCATCTATCTCTGAGATTCTACTCTATCTCTCTCTCCCAGGAAATGGTGTCAGATTCCAGTTTGTATCTGAGCTGTCAACTCCAGTAGCTTGAGAAGGGTGCATCTTTCAGTACCTCTTCTTGATGAGAACAGACTCGTCTCATTGCCCTAGAGTGAGTATTTTGCCTTGTTCTGCTTTATACTCAGCCTCTACTTAATGATATCTCCATCTGGGGCTGAGATGTTGGCAGTCATCTGACTTGAAAGTGGAGAAGGAGAGTATTGGGGTACCAGGTACTCACGCTGCCTGTTGTCCCCAACTGTAGGAGCCCAGGATGTCTGCAGCAAGACACTGCAGCAAGAGATTTAGAGTACTGTACTTTAGAAAGAGTGCCTGTCTCCAAGGAAGGCCAGATTTAAGCCAGAAGGGATTATCTCATTCAGATCCTTGGGGAAAGTTGTGGCTGCCTTGAAATCCTTGCAGAAACTATACCAAAAGAGGGAAAGAGAAGTACAGAATCATAGACTATGCAGTATCCCATTGAAGTTAAGTATTGGCTTCAGAGATTACCAGCATCAATGAATTTGAAACTGGAATCATCTGAACTTGATCATCTGAACCATCTGAATCTGAAATCTTTCGATGATTCCAAAATTCCTAAGCCTCCTCTGAGCAGACTCAGGATGAATCCTGTAGGAGTTAGCAATGTTTGAAGAGTGTTAGTTGTGTTGTAGAGGGATGTGGTTGGTAGCCCTGTGGTTGCCTAATCCAGCCCAAGAAAACTAAGGACACTTGAGAGAAAATGGAGAGCTAATAGAATTCTGAGAGCCCCCAGTCCTGTGCTGAATGCTCAGTTCTCATTCTGGGATAGATACAGACTGGAAAGCTTGAATACCCAGACCATGGCTACCACTGATATTTTCCATTTCAGTTTGATGTGTAGAGTCATTTCTAATTTTATGGTAATTGACAGTCCTAATAGATCAGCTAATTTGAAACTAACAATCTTGCTATGTAAAAGGAAAAATGGGGTTTGTGTTCAGTAAGTGTTTAAAAAATGGAAATTTTGACTTACAATGCTTGTTTTATATAAGGCAGTCACTCTGGATTCACATTATTCTCTGTTTCTCTCCCTGTATCAGTGCTCTCTCCATTCTATTGTATGTCTTTGAGAACCTCAGTAATAGGTCTTTCTTAAATGAAATGGCATCTATGGTTATTCATTCAAGATTACTTCCTGACAAATGAGACAAATTTACACTTTGCTTTGTGCTGTCTTTTTGAGAAGATAAGTAAACTTAGAGAAAAATCAAAGAAACTTTAAAATTTATATTGAGGAGTTGAGACCTTAGCATGACTTCATAAATTTCTTCCCCAGTTTTTTTTAAGATAATCACTTCATTTTGAACAACTCGCTCCCTTTATGTTCAGTAACAGATTTGGTGTGTTTTTTTCCACATCACACAGACAATGGAGTCTTCAAGTGGGCCTTCTTTATCTCAAATACCTGCTATCTTTTTTTATTAATTTTTATTGTAAAAATATTGTACAGAGGGGTTACAGTTACATGTGTAGGGTAATGAGCACATTTCATAGTGAGCATTGTTACCTCCTCCTTTATTTTCCCCTACCATCACTTCCCTCGCCACCTCCCCAATTCTTCCACGCCCCACCCCCGACACTGTAAAGCTAATTTTCAATATAGTGTTCTGTATAGCTTGTTGTCACAATGGGTCAGCCTGCATCCTCATTTAAGCTTTCTGTAATATCCCTTCCCCTCCCAAATTACAAAAATATATATACAAGGTGCAGAGCATCAGCATCAAATTCAGTGAAAAGAGGGGTTATACCATAGGGTGAGAACATACAACAGAAACAAAAGAATCACATAGTGTATTGTAAGTACATTAAAAACACTAGCAAGAAAGAAAAAAAAAACCTCCTGTGTCCCTGTCTTGGGGTACATTTTGCTTAACATTATCTCATATGGTCATATATGTACATAACCTTTGACCTACTCTGCTTGTCCTAGACATGTACTAGTCACTGCAAACAAAGGAAACCATGGGACCTATATTTCTTTGGGCCTGGTTTACTTCACTTAATATATTTTTTTTCCATGTCTTTCCATTTCCTAATAAATGAGGCAATGCCATTCTTTCTGATGGAGGCATAGAATTCCATTGTATATACATATACCACATTTTCTTGATCCATTCATCTACTGAGGGGCATCTGGGTTGGTTCCATATCTTAGCTATGGTAAACAATGCTGTGATAAACATGGTTGTGCTGGTAGCTTTGGTATGACCTTGTTTGTGATCGTTTGGGTAAATGCCCCAAAGTGGGATTGCTGGGTCATAGGGGAGCTCTATGTGGAGTCTTTTGAGGAAACTCCATACTGCTTTCCAGAGTGGTTGAACAAGTTTACATTCCCACCAACAATGCAATAGGGTTCCCTTTTGGCCACATCCCCTCCAGCATCTGTTGTTATTAGAGTTCTTGATTATAGCATTTCTAGTGGTGAGGTGGAATCTCAGTGTTGTCTTGATTTAATTTCTTTTATGGCTAGAGAGGTTGAGCATTTCTTCATGTGTCTATTGGCCATCCTTCTTTCCTCTTCAGAGAAGTCTCTCTTTAAGTCTTTAGCCCACTTATTTATTGGGCAGTTGTTTCTTTGAAGATTTGTTGTTGTTCGGGGATTTAATTTTTTGAGTTCCAGGTATATTTTAGATATGAGACCCTTGTCTGTTGTATGACTAGTGAAGATCTTCTCCCAATCCAATAGCAAGAAAGAGAAAACCACTTGTGTCCCTATCTTGGGGTTCATTTCACTTAACATCATCTTATATGGTCATATATACACAGCTTTTGACCTTTGCTTGTCCTAGACATATACTAGTTATTGCAAATAAGGAAAACCATGGGACCTATGTGAAAACAAACTTTATAACTTCCGGGGGGTGGGGGGAGGAAGAGTTGAGGAAGTGGGGAAGGAAGGAATGGTAGGGGAAAAACGAAAGAGGAGGTAACAAGGCTCAATAGGAAATGTACTCATTACCTTACTCAGGTAACTGTAACCCCTCTGTACAGTATTTTTACAATAAAAAGCATAAAAAAGAACCTTGTTATCTCACCAGGATTTTGGTAGATCCAAAAGTATAGAGACAACAGAGCCTAGTAGACCTGTATTAGAGGGATGCTGAAGCCCAGCACTGGTGGCTCACATCTATTAATCCTAACTACTCAGTAGGCTGAGATCTGAGGATCATGAGTTAAAGCCAGCCTGGGCATGAAAGTCTGTGAGACTTTTTTATGTATATTGTTTTTATTGTAAAAATACTGTACGAGGGGTTACAGTTACATGAATAAGGTCATGAGTACATTTCCTATTGAGCATTGTTACCTCCTTCCCCCTACCATCCCTTCTCTCCCCAGCTCCCCAACTCCCTGCAAAGTTGTAAAGTTCATTTTTAACATAGTGTCTTGCACATCTCATTGTTACAATGGTCATCCTGTATCCTTATTTCAGAATTTTGTTATTTCCCTTCCCCTCCCCAAATTAGAAAAATGTATATACAAGGTGCAGGACACCAGAGTCAAATACAGTGACAATAGGGGTTGTACCATGGGAGAAGAACATACAAAGAAACAAAAAAAATCACATAGTAGATTATAAATACGTTAGAAACAATAGCAAGAAAGAAAAAACCATTTATGTCCCTATCTTGGAGTTCATTTTGTTTAACTTCATCTTATATGGTCATATGTACATAGCTTTTGACCTTTTCTGCTTGTCCTAGACATATACTAGTTATTGCAAATAAGGGAAACCATGGAGGCTATGTTTCTTTGGGTCTGGCTTACTTCACTTAATATAATTTTTTCCACGTCTTTCCATTTCCTAACAAATGTGGTGATGTCATCTTTTCTGACGGAGGCATAGAATTCTTCATTTTCTTGATCCATTCATCTACTGAGGGGCATTTGGGTTGGTTCCATTTCTTAGCTATGGTGAATAATGCTGTGATAAACATAGTTGTGCTGATAGCTTTAGTATGGTCTTGTTTGGGTAAATGCCCCAAAGTGGGATTGCTGGGTCATAGGGGAGCTCTATGTGGAGTCTTTTGAGGAATCTCCATACTACTTTCCAAAGTGGTTGAACAAGTTTACACTCTCACCAACAATGCAGTAAGGTTCCCTTCTGTCCACATCCCCTCCAGCATCTGTTGTTATTAGAGTTCTTGATTACAGCCATTCTAACTGGGGTGAGGTGGAATCTCAGTGTTGTCTTGATTTGCATTTCTCACTAAGCCACATTCCAAGCCAAAAGAGAGTAGATCTTGAATGTTTTCACTTCCCAGATTAGCCTTAGCTCTTACTATGATTGTAAACCACTTAAGATCCCCACAGTATTTCTTATTCCAGTCGCTACTAGTAGTTCTGTGTAGGCGCTGGTCGACTTAACAAGGCACAAGTAGGGACAGCCTCAGCGTGGCCCTGTTACGTGTGTCTTACACCTTCTCACCGTGATTTCTCCTTTGATATATGACATGAGAGCTCATGGGAACCCACTGAATAAGCAACCTGAAAATGTTGGGAGTTAAGTCTCTATGAGACAAGTCTTAACTAATACAGTACAGGAGGAAATATTATTTCTCTCTTCCATCTCTCAGGCAGGCCTGCAAGGTTACTGGATCGGATCCTCCAAACAAAGCACTAACACCGCTGCCTCAAGGGGAGCTGGGTGAAGAGAAGGCCTATGCTCCAGCCATAGAGAGTCAGAACTCATCTCATTTAGCTGAGCAGCAGCGGCTCATGCCTGTAAACTCAGCTGCTTAGGAGGTTAAGATCTGAGGACTTGGGGCTGGGAAGGTAGCTCAGTGGTAGAGCGCTTGCCTTACATACCTGAGGCCCTGGGTTCGATTCCTCAGCACCACATAAGCAAAAAAAAGAAAAGAAAAAAAAAGATCTGAAGACTGGTGTTTGAAAGTCCCTGAGATTCTTTTTTTTTTTTTTTTTTTAATTGTGAAAATACTGTACAGAGGGGTTACAGTTACATGGACAAGATAATGACTATATTTCTTATCAAGCATTGTAGTCTCCTCCTTTGTTTCCCCTTCCCATCCCTTCCCATTACCCCCCCCCTACCCCCCCACCCCACACCAAAGTTGTAAAGTTCGTTTTGGACATAACGACTTGTACATCTCATTGTTGCAATGGGTCCGCTTGTATCCCTATTTAAACGATTTGTTTTTTCCCCTTCCCCTCCACAAATTATACAGACATCAAATACAGTGAAAGCAGGCGTTATACTGTGGGGGAGGGACATACAAAGCAACAAAGAAATCATCTTATAAATGTGTTAGAAGCAATCGCATGAAAGAAAAAAAACATTTGAATACATATCTAGGGTTCATTTCCCTAACATCACATTATCTGACCTTTTCTGCTTGACTCAGACATATACTAGATATTGCAAATAAGGGAAACCATGGAGTCCCTGAGATTCTTATCTCCAATTAATCAGCCAAAAGCTGGAAATGAAGCTGTGGTTCAAGTGGTAGAGTTGAAAAAGCTAAGGGACAGAGTCCAGACTCTGAGTTCAAGCACAACATCAACAACAAAAAAAGAAAGAGAAAAGAAAAATCATCATATTATTTCTTGCCTCAATACATCTCTCTGCTGTGACTGGTGACTTCCCCTTTACTCTGGGTTCAGTATAATCTCTCTGAATTGTCTGTCAGCATCTAGCATTATTTGTCATGACTCATTCCTTCTCTTCAACATAAAACTGCTTTCTTTCTCCTGTGTGACAAGATACCCTGTAAATCTATGGGCTATGGAGGGCTGAATATCATTAAATTTTATTTTTCTATCAGCTATCATGTCCATCATTGGTTACTTCATATTTCTCAATTCAGAGCAGGAAGTATTGATTCTTGACTACTTATCATTGCCTAGCAATAAGCAGTTGATCCTGGGTATGGAGTCTGGCATCAGCTTGGAGAATTGGTGATTATTGTTAGAAAGAATCCCAAGGATGTGACACTGGTAAAATTCAACTATATTGGGTGTAACTCTGTTCTTCAAATAATAAAGCAAGCCCAGGGATAAAAGGGGAAAGGAGTTACTGTTGCATAAGTTAGGTAATGAGTACCTTTCTTTGTGAACACTGTTACCCCCTCTCTCCTTTTCTCCCTCTTTCCCCTCCCTTCTCTCCTCCTCCCAGGTTGTAAAGTTCATTTCCGACATAGTATCTACTGAGTATGATTGTTGTATTAGTTCATCCTTTGTATTGCTGTTCATATGACCCTGTATAATGAAGCAAATCAAATGAACTCCAAGAATTGGAAAAAAAAAAAGGTTTTTAAAAAAATTACGTACTGTTTGCAGTTCTTTCTTTTCTTTTAGTTTTCTGTGCCCTTTGTCTTGTATAAGTTTATTTGATCTGTGGAAGGGAAAGGGAATCACAGAAACAGCAGAACAAAGGATAACAGAAGCCCAGGGAAATCTCTATAAACAGAAACAAGCAGATTTATGCTTCTGTCTTATTACTTACCAATCCAGACTTGGATTGGTAAATGACATATAGCTCAGGGATGAAGGCGTGGTAGATGAGGTAATGGGGGTGGGAGGGGAGCTGTCCTATTCACTGGGCAACCTTGGACTGTGACTTTCAAGGGGAACTGGCTACCTAAACGAGTGCCCTCCACTGTCCAGGCCAATATAAACATGGCTGGGAACAGGGCAGTGTTTTTATGGTCCTCAGTCCCTGGAGACCTGTTTCACTGGGAAAGATACTGGTTGTACAGTGCCACTTGCCTGAGAATCTCCATTGCAGGGTCCTCTCACAGCTGCCTGGGACCACCTCTGTGAGGTGACTCAGCTCCCCAAGCACCCAGAAAGACTCTTCCAGAAAGCTCTTCCAGATAATTGGACAGAAAGGCAAAGACTCTCCCAGGACTCTGGTCTGCATGCATGAGGAATAAGCAGTAAACATAGCTCCTGTGTTTACCATCTTCTGAAATGAACATTTTATTGAGACAACTTTAGATACTGGTCTTCTTTTACCCTTCTTACTTCAGTGCACAGAAGAGTTAGTGATTTTCTGTACCATTTCAGTCTCACTGGACTCTTCTTTTCATTATCCACTGGATTTCCTTGTTTTCCTTGTCCTCTAAATTTAGTCCTTGTAATGATCTTTCTCTCTCTTTCTCTCCTTATCCATTCCCTTCCTCTGTGCGTGTGTGTGAGTGTGTGAGTGTGTGTGTGTGTGTGTGTGTGAGAGAGAGAGAGAGAGAGAGAGAGAGTGCATGTGTGAGAGAGTGAGCACATACTACCCTCAAGGCTGAGTCAGAAAGACTGAGAATTCCAGACTAGCCTTGTGCCTCCAGTGATAGGTGGACTCTGTCTCAAGAAAAAGAAAAAAAGAAAACAAAAGAAAAAAATTTGTATGGCTTGCTTCATGTACACTCCTGGCTCCTTGGTAGATCTTGTGAGGCAAAGATGATTACTTACTCTGCTATATGACATGTATTTGCTGAATTCATTCATACTAGGTACTAAATGCTGCGATAATTTATCCAGGGCTAGTTGAATGTGATTCTCACAAAAGCACTGAAAAGTAGATGTGATGATCATCCCTAGAAAACAGATGAGAAAAACCAGCCCCACCGAGAGTGAATGGACCAAATGAGTCATAGGACAGCTGCTCTTTCTATTGGGCCTGTGAATATCTCCTATGGTGGAAAATTCCCAGTGTCTGGGAGCCAAGATTTTTGGAAAGAGACATACTTGGCAGGAGCAGGGGATGGGAGATCAGGTTGAGAAATACTATGAGCAAACAGCAGGTGTGGCTTCCGGGCAAAGGGCTGGCTCTCCTATAGGCCAGAGGGTAGTAGTTAACAGAGAGATCCCAGCCCTGTCAACCTTGGAGTGTACACACAGTATCCAGAGAACATTTGGAATGATGCAAGAATTGAGGAATTATCTAATGCAATTGCTATGTTAGTCCCAAGAGCTGATGTGAATTGAGAAAGTCACCCCCTGTTTGCAGCAAAAGAAATTCACAGATCCCCAATCCCATCCAGGGGCTCTATCCTTTCCTTAAATAGGGGGTTCTAGGACAAACTAAGCTCTGTATCTCTGCAGATTCTTCCTAAGCCTTCTCTAAGTTTACCTAATATTAGCTAGTAGGAGAATGGACAATCCTTTAAAAGCCTGGTCATATGATCAACACTGGTCATATGATTAACAATAATTTGTCACAACGGAATGGTGAGACAAAGGGCAAGGAGGGGAACATGGCAATTGTGATATTCACAAGACAATATGTGATCTGTACAACTTAGGGGTAGATTGGGAGGGGAGGAAAAGCAGGATAAAAATGAGGGAAGGGGTAACAAGTTTGACAAGAAATGTACTTATTACCTTGCTTATGTAATTGTAACCCCTCTGTACATCATCTTGACAATGAAAAAACCCCAAAACAATCATTTGTCAGAGGTGAAAAAGGAAAACAACATAAGGATCAGGAGGAAATGGATATGTGTATTGTATTAATTGTGATGAAAACTTTAAGAGTGTGGGTTTGTACCAAACACATCAAGTGTGTATACATTATACTGGGGGACCTAGTGGGGCATGCCTGTAATTCCAGTCACTCAGGAGATGGTGACAGAGAAATCACTGGAGGCCAGCCCACACAAAGTTAGCTCCCAACCTAACCCTAAACTAAAACAGCCAAAGGTCTACGATTGGCTCTTATTCATTCTAATACGTATCCACCTGAAATGGCCACCCCTTTGTGGTTTTCTACCTTAAGACCCAGGAGTTAAAGCCCTAGATATCACCTTCAACAAGGAAAGAGTGATAGGCTGGTGCTGGTGGCTCAGGCCGGTAATCCTAGATACTCAGAAGGCTGAGATCTGAGACCAGAGGATTGTGGTTCAAAGCCAGCTCAGGCAGGGAAGTCTGAGAGACTCTTATCTCCAATTAGCCACTAAAAGCCCGGAAGTGAAGCTGTGGCTCAAGAGTGCTAGCCTTGAGCACATAGCTCATGCTCAGGCCCAGGCCCTGAGTTCAAGTCCAAGGACTAGCAAACACACACACACACACACACACACACACACACACACACACACACACACACACACACACACACAGAGGATAGTGCTGCATAAATGATTTAGCCTGCTCAGTGGATAGACAGTTCTTCAAGGCATTCTGTACAGAGGTACTATGAGAGTCAGTACCCATTAATTGGCCATTGATGTGACTCTATTGAATTTTCTTTTTCCTTGTGTTAATCTTTCTGCCCCCACCCTCCCATCCCCTGTTTTCATACTCTTATTTGCCTTGTCTCAGACTGTACTTTTGGCCTACTCAAACCAAGACAGCAAGCATCTCATATACGAGCCCCAGCCTCACACCTGTGAACTTCTCGTGTTTACAGAATTTGCTGAAGGCCATCAACCACGAACCTCTAGGGATATTCCTTTAGTCAAACAAAGCTGTGTTTATTAATTTGTTGCAGCTAAGGGGACTCTATGAAGGATATCTTTAAGTGTTTCAAGAGAAGGGGAGGAAGTGTGTTTATAGAGGGGTGCTGGGATTATTGATAAGATGGTTTTAGAAAGGATAGTTCAGGGTTCTCTTAAGAACAAAGGAGTCCACACAGTTAGGGGTCACTCTTTTCTTTCTTTTCTTTTTTTTTGGGTGGGGAATCACTCTTTTCTTAGTCTGGAAACACATGGCCCAAGCAAACTGATGTTAAAGAAATTTTGAACTTGGATCGTTTGTGATGCTCATCAGAGACTGAACTGCGCTAGTTAATTTTCTTTAGGAATTAAGTATAATTTGCATATTGTGATTTCCCTCTCAATTTCCTGTTCTCCCTTCACAGTCTGGTTGCCTACAGAGTTGATTCCTACCCCTCCCCTTTCAACTTTTAGCTTGAGTTCTTCAGAAAGAAACAGCCCAGGAAACTCTCAACTAATTGGGCAAAGCCCACCCATATTATGAAGGGAAGTCTACTATGCTCAAATCTATTGATTTAAATGTTAATGCATTCATCCTTATGGAAAAAGCTCTCACCAAATACCAATCATATTGATGCACAATATTAGTACAAGGTCAGATGATTTTGTCTAATACACAGGATCACATGATTACTCCAATCAGTGATAAGTTGTTACATTGGTAACTAGTTGACATAGAAGGATCTACAAAATAATCTTGGGTTTAAAAAATCCTTTTTATATTTTTTTTTTGCCTCTGAAATGAAATATATCATAAAGTACAAAAAAAAGGACTGAGAAAATGTGAGTCTTATTTAGCTATGTATAGTGAGAGAAAGCTTCTTCCCATTTGCTCATACTTAGGTGGATGGCCAGATGTAATGCAGTTGGTGCCCTACATAATGGGATCTGTACTATAATACTGAATACTAAAAACTGTGGTCCTGAGCTGAGTATCGTGGTGCCTACCTATATCCCTTCTGTTTGGGAGGTAGGAGGATTATGGTCTGAAGCTAGTCTGGGCAACCGTGCAAGATCCAAAAAAACCTAAAAGTAACAATGTGTTGGGGGTCATGGTTCAGGTGGTAGAGTGCTAACCTAGCAAGAATGAAGTCTTCAGCTCAACATTTAGTATTACAAAAACAAACTCCCCAAATCAGTATAAATAATGGATTCATTATCAAATAAGTTGTCCTATTTTTAAAACTTTTACTTTGGTCAAAACAATTGGTACTTGGAACTAAATATTATATTTTCTGAGCTACTTAAGAAAAAAATCCCTTGGGATGGAAAAGTGGCTCAGTGGTAAAGCATTTGCCTTGCATGCATGAGGCCCTGGGTTCAATTCCTCAGCACCACATAAGCAAAAAGAAAAAAGTCAGAAGTGGCGCTGTGGCTCAAGTGGTAGAGTGCTAGCCTTGAGCTGAAGAGCTGAGAGACAGCACCCAGGCCCAGAGTTCAGGCCCCACGACCGGACTCCCCCTAAAAAACAAAGAAAGAAAAGAAAAGAAAAAAATCCCTATTATATTTACCAAAATGAAATCACTTAAAAATGATCCTGATATAAAATTTACAATGAAATATTTTACATTGATTTTGGATGATTTTTATTGTGGTAAAACATACACAACACATAATTTATCACTTCAAACATTAAGTGTAAATTCAGTGGCATTGAATACATTTACACTGTTACACAATCATCTCAACTTCTTCATCATTCAAAACTGAAAACTGGTCCCCAGCCCAGCCCACCAAGCCTGATAATTGGAGCTTCTCATCATACAAAGGGAATGCTTTAACCTTAGGATTCATTCAGCATCTTTACAACTAATGCAAACAGTGTACCTGACAGGACTCAACACTGACGTGGAAGAAGCCTGGAGAATCTTTCACATCTCCATCCTAGTCCATATGAGTCTATAAACGTAAGTAGTAGGTGTAACAGTTCATAACATTTCATATATTTTTAAAAAGATTTTATCTGTTATCTATGTTAAAGCTCAGGCAATTCGTTAAAGTGAATTCACACTACAGAGAGGAAGACATGACTAAGGAAAGGTAACATAACACAAAAGTAACATAACATAGACAAAAACATTCTCCCATAATGTAGAATGAAACTGCCTCTGCCATCATGAAAATCAACGATAAAACACAAAGAGCCAAGACATCTGGTTTTGTTCCCCTCAACGAGGACAGGGTCATCTCTTAGCACAGACACAGACATGGCTCTTTGCACAAATCAGAGAGAAATTAAGCTCTGTGCAGGCAGAGGAAATAAAAATGACAGACATCAAACAGGAAGCAATATAGCATGGTAGTAAATTAACTGCATTCAATGAGCAAATGTAATTTCAAATCTTGGCAGAACACACACAGGTTCTGTGGCTTAGTTAAATCACCTTGCTAATGAAATTTTTATTTATATCACAAAACACAATACCGACCTCAAAGTTGTAATGCTCACAGAAAGGCTGAAAAGCACTATCATAGTGTGTGGAATGTTGTAAATCATGAGATATATTATTAAGAGCTTGGATAAATTCATAATAAACCAACAATGAGGACTGTGACAAGTCCTGTATTCCATACATTTTCAGTTCCATTTTTGTTTCCTTTTGTTTTTGTTTTCAGTCTTGGGGCTTGAACTCAGGGCTTGTCCTTGACCTTTTGGGCTCAAGGCTAGTGCTCTATCACTTGAGTTACAGTTCTACTTCTGTTTTTGTTTTTTATTTTAGTTGGACATCAGAGTCTCACACACTTCCTGCTCAGGCTGGCTTCCATCTGCAATTCTCAGATCTCAGCCTTTTGAGTACCTAGGATTATACCCATGAGCCATTGGTGCCCAGATCCATTTAAAAGCTATACATACCAGGTAAACAAAACCTCCATGACAGTGATTTCAGAATGTAGGAATAAAACCAAACCACTAGAGGTTTGAACACATTTTTTTCCAAGGTATACACTGTTTTTTTTTTCCAAGCAAATTTCAGTCCTATATTCTTACTGTCTTATTTAATATTAGAAGTATATTTTATATCACAGTCTTTAAATCACACAGTATGGATTATTTCTCATAATAATTCCATGGGGGTGGATGGACTACCCTTTAGTTCATGTCTCCACCCAAGGAAAAGCACTGATATTATGCCTATGGACAAGTGGATTTAAGACAGTGTTAGGAAATAGTTGTATCAAGCTGGCATGGAATGGGAAGGGTCACCTGTGTCCCACAGCCTCAAGGTCCTTGTCACAGCTGATCTTGAACATAGCCAGGACTCGTGTTCTGATCTGCTTGGTCTTGGCACCATAGATGATGGGATTGATCACCGGAGGCAGCAGCAGATACACATCCCCCATGAGCACATGCACAATGGGATCCAGGCTGTTTCCAAAGCGGTGTACCACCGAGAGGCCAATGAGTGGCACATAGAAGGCCAAGACCACACCGATGTGTGACACGCAGGTCCCAAAGGCCTTGGCCCGCTCTGACTTGGAAGGCAGTTGAAGAACTGTTCGTATAATCAGAAAATAGGACAAGGAAATGAACATGACATCTACACCCATGACCAGCAGAATGGCGGTAAGGCCGTAGACTACATTGGGCAACGTGTCTGTATAGGCCAACTTCATCACATCCTGGTGTACACAGTAAGAGTGGGAGAGCACATTGGAGTGGCAGAAGGCCAGTCGCTTGATGAGCAGAGGCAGGGGGAAAAAAAAGAGGGATCCTCGAACCACAGCTACCATGCCAATCTGGGCGGTTACTGTATTGTTGAGCACTGCAGCGTGGCGCAGTGGGTGGCAGATGGCCACATAACGGTCAAAGGCCATGGCCAGCAGTATGGTCGATTCAATGGCCGAGAGAGTGTGAATAAAGAACATCTGGACAAGGCAGGCCTCAAAAGTGATCTCCCGGGAGTCAAACCAGAAGAGGGCGAGGATCTTGGGCATGGTTGATGTGGATAAGGCCAGATCAATGGCAGCCAGCATACAGAGAAAGAGGTACATGGGTGCGTGCAGGCTGCGCTCTGTTCTCACAATGAAGACCACAATGCAATTTCCGAACAATGCCACAACATACATGGAAAGCAGCGGGAAACCAAACCAGAAGTGAGCTTCCTCTAGTCCTGGGATACCAATGAGTACGAAGCTAGCATGGGTGAAGTTGCAGGAACTCATAGCTTGCACGGAGCAGTGACTGCGAAGCGTGAGATCACTCTGGCAACCTGTTAGGACATAGAATGCAATCAGAGAATGTTCCCTGGAAAATGGTGGGAGGTAAGGGGGGAGGGCGTTGAAAGTGTCTTACTTCCCTCTCTGCTTCTGTCTTCTCTTACTCCAACTTACGTTGTTCATAAGCTCCAAGGCCCTCTCTTCCAAAGGAGGGAATGTGACAGCTGAAATCCATTAGTGAACCATTATTCTCAAGGTCCATGTAATTATCCAAAGATGACCAAACTTAGAAGATAAATGCTTATCCAAAAATATGGTTGTTTCAAATGCCCTCCGATGTATCCTATTGTCCCATATCTTCATTATCTGGTTAATAGGTGGACTTTAAATTTTTTTTCCTCTTATTTCGGGAGGATGGTTTTAAGGTAAAGCTGGCTTCCTTCCCTCTTTATATCCCTCCCTTCAGTTTTTCCCTTTCTCCAACCTTCTATTTTTCTTGTTCTCTTTTCCCTTTCTCCTCCTTTCTTCCCCCCTCATTTTTCCATCTTCATTTCTTCCTTTCTCCTTTCATTTCCCTCTTTCTCCTTTGATATACCTATTCAATCATGTTTCATAACATTTATTTGTATGGCTAATAAGGACAAGGCTTTTTAGTAGTTAGCACTGATACAGAAGTGAGAACAATTTCTCTTGACCCTTACATGAGTTGTCTAGGGTAGAAAATAGACAAGCAACCAGGATACTGGAGTGTTCTGACACGTGCCAGCATAGGTAGACATTTAATGCATGGGGCAGAGGGAGACATGATCACAAGAGCCCTCCTGGACAAGATGGCTTTTTTCCCCTCACTCTTGAAACATAGGGAGAGAATATGGGGTGTTCCAAGATGGTGATCTAGGAAATAATTGGCAAATTTTCAGGATTCTAAGCCCTCAGTTCTATGGTCAGCAAGGAGAAAAAGATACACAATAGCAATTAAGAAAAAAGAAAGAAAACCAGCCCCGAAAAGCAAGCAAGCAAAAAATAAACAGAAAAAGACCCAGTCCATCTCTTACGGCAAACAAAAGATACATCTGGGATCATAAAATAAAAAGGTACCCGCTCCACTTGATAAGGTCTTCTGTGATGAAGGTAGGGCGGGACTCGTGACCTCCAGCAGATGCTGGGTATGTTCCCATTGCAGGCTGCTTTCTCTCTGTGCCTAGATTGTTGGTGAGCTCACCTGAAAGCCACCCCCAAAGCCACTCCCATTTTCCCCAAAGAGCTTGGCTTGACTCCTGCCTTTGTGAGACATAGTATTTTTACAATATTATGAGAGCTTATCTGTGTTGGACACTGTGTCAACAATTTGTTTCTATGAAGGGAAATATTTAGTTCCCCCTTCCTTCCTTCCTTCCTTCCTTCCTTCCTTCCTTCCTTCCTTCCTTCCTTCCTTCCTTCCTTTCTTCCTTCCTTCCTTCCTTCCTTCCTTCCTTCCTTCCTTCCTTTCTTCCTTCCTTCCTTCCTTTCTTTCTTTTCTTATCTTTCTGTAGAACACTGTTTTGTTGCAACCTCCCATCCATCTAAACACTTGGTCTCTGATATCAAACTCTTTCTTTGCTAGCCTGCTAAATGCCCTGCCATTTAGAACTATCTTTAAAGTGCCAGCAGCTTGCAGTGAGAAGCAGAGGGTATGTCTTGAAAATAAACTGCACATGTCTTCATTGATGATGGAAGAGGCTTTTCAGTTTGGCCTTGAAGGAGAAAAGCCTAGAGAAGAATCCTCAAAATACCTTAACAATGTACCTTAGCCCTTAAATATCTTAAAGTGAGTACTGTGAGGTTCAAGGGCTACAATCATACTTCTGACCTTTATCTTCTCTTCTCTATCCTTAAAAGTGGTCCAGGTACACAAAACTCTCTTTCTTGACAAGCATCAAATTCCAAATTTGGCCTCCAGCTTGGCTATTAAAACATGAAAGTCACGATTCACAGGCAGATAATTACACTCTCCAGCAAGGTAATCTATCTACCTGTGTATCTTGTGGGAAGAGGTACAGAAGGCCCCCCCCCCACCACATGCAGAATTGTAAAAGAGAGAGACAAAGAATCTTCACTAGAGAGAGACAAAGAAACTAGACCACAGTGTCCAAGAGAAGTGGAATCCAAGGTGAAGGCAAGGCTGCCATGGAGGAATCTGCAGATGAGCACAATGACATTTTCAGTTTCCCCAGGCTTTGGCCATGCTGACAGACACAAAAACCTATCCTGGCCATGGAGTTGGGTACTTTCCTAACCCTTGTCTCTGTAGAACACCTTTTCTGCGTTTCTAGCACCTGTCTTTGCTGCGGAGCCTAAGACTTTCCGACCATCATCTCATCTCTTAATGTCTCTCTCCCAGAAGATCTCATGCCTACTTCCTGCTCCATCTTTCTGGCAAAAGCGATTATTTTTGCAAGACCCCACTTAGCTTATTTTTGGATTGGGACATGGTGGCTGCGTGCATTTTTAACCTGCCTTTCTGGATTGTCCTCTAAGGCTGTGGGAAATTCTTTTTCCCAGCGCATGAAGGCTTGAATGGAACCTAAGGGTGTCCTTCTGTTCTATCATGAAGCAGGTTGTGTGTGTGTGTGTGTGTGTGTGTGTGTGTGTGTGTGTGTGTATGTGTGTGTGAGGGGGGTCTTCAAGATTCCTTGAGCTGCTGGAGGCCAAGTGAAGATACACTCACCTGAAAAGGGTTCAGTTCTTCTTAAGAAGAGCAGCTGCAGCTGGCTTTTTCTTTCTGAAGTGAATGTTATGATAACATTACTCACAAGGCCCATGGGAACAGGCTACGGGGATATGAGCTGAGGCTCTACAGATTCAGTGGACAGCAGAAGAACATCTCCATGCCCATGTGTATGTCACTCCCATAGGTTTCCAACTATCCTGTCTAGGGGAGTGGCCTCAAAGAGCTATTGCCTTTGCCAGGACAGTCCACAGTGACAGATCCAAGCCACTTGATGGTGTGTCTCTACTCTTCCCAGGTATCCTAAGATCCACAGTCAGCTACAGGGTTAGGGTTTTTCCTCACTAGCTATACTAGGCCAAGTTTCAGCCCTTAGTCTCTAGGCATTCATTCACATTTTCTTTAAAAATCAAGTGAGTACATTATACATGTAGTAGCATGGTACAAAATAGGCTCATAGGCTTCTCCAGATCTCTGTTTTAGCTTCTCTTTCAGTTGGAAAAGTAGCCCTTGAGGGAATAAACTCAATCTGACTACACCTGTGTTACAGATAAATGATTAGATGAGGACTCTTATTTGGGTCACCTAGTTAGTGACAATGTTGACCAGAGACCCACATATGTGAAACCACAGGTTCATTACATTCAACAAATATTTGTCAAGGGCTAGCAATGTCCTAAGCAAAACAGATAAAAAAAATTCCCAGCCCCATGGAATATACATTATATTGAGGGGGGAGAAGACAATAAATGAAATTAATATAAAATATAAATATAAGCAGAATGTTGGAACTTATTTAAAAAAGTAGAATGTTGGGTAGTCATAAGTGGAAAACATAAAGAATAATAGATTAATATTTTGGGGTGGGAGTTGAAACTTTAGATGAAGTTACTTAATGGAGAGATTTGAGAAGAGGCCTGAAGAAGGGAGGGATAAAACCATGGGGATAGCAGGAAAGGGAGTTCCAGAAAGAGGGAACAATATGTACAAATACAGTTCTTGCAGAGACTGTTTTTGGTGGCTTAGAACGACAGGGAAGCCTGTGTACTGCCTGAGCAGACAGAATAGAGGGAGGGTGTTAGGGAAATGAAACCAGGAGATTTTGAGACCTGGGTTACATAGGGCCTTATGGATTATTTAAGGATTTTCACATATCTGAAGGCCCATACATAGATGAGCCAAGGGACTGTGGGCAAGTTTCAAGCAGAGGAGGGATATGTTCTGATGTGGTTGTAGATGCAAAATTCTACCAGACTGTTTCTAGCTCTCCATGATCTTCTTTAGACAGATGTTTCATTGGTCTTTATTTTGTCGCTCCCCTACCCTAACTTCTTCATAATCCAACCCTTTAAGTTTAAGCACTGTGTTTGTCAGGAAGTGGCATCTCTAGACATTCTGATTTTTCTCCTCCAAGGACATTTCCCTTGCCTCATACATCTCAGGACTTCTTTTATGCTTTACTCAGCACTTTATTTGGCCCAGTCTCTCATCTTGTCTAAATGTTCTTGACATGTCTTACCTTGACATTGTCATTTTGCAGTCTCTGAAAACAAGCCCAGAATTATTTTCTTACCAATCAGCCATCACAACTTTCTTGTTATTCATCTGTTTCTGGCAATGAAGCTCATTCATTCATGCATGCATGCACGCATGCATTCATATGTTTTATTCAAGAAATATCCTCAAGAGTAGCTCTGTGTAGGCATTGGGTTGAGCTTAGGAGCTAAGAAGTGAATATGATAAAGTCCTTCCTAACAAAGTGCTTGCGGATACACAACCTTGAAATAATGTGGAAGAGCCTTGAGTCTCATCGATTTTTATGAGAACTTGAGGGAAGCTATGCATTCTGAGATCAAAACAGCTCCATAGACACTAAGAATAACTTTCTGGTCTTTGATGAAATGATTGGTTTTTTGTGTTCCATCTAAACTTTTATGCACCTTTTAAGACATTATTTGCTTTTTTTAAAATATTGATTTATTTAGGCTTTAAAAGTAGATTCCAGGGGATACTCTAAAGTACAGCAAACTTGTCCTGTGGATCCCAAAGACATTATTTCTTTATCCATTAATTTAACCAGAATTGACTGATGTTATGGAGTCTGGCATGGCGGCCTATGCCCATAATCCCAGCTCCTGGGGAGGTTGAGGTAGGAGGATTGCAATTTTGAGAGCAGCCAGGGCAATTTAGTGAGACCCTGTTCCTGTTCTCAAAAACAAAAACAAAAACAAAAAACAAAACAAAACAGAAAACCCTAAAAAGGCAAACAATAGCAAGAAGATCAAAGAAAGCCGCACTAGAGATTAAAATGTAGGAACAATAAACAAGATATATTTCTTGCCATGAGAAACGAGCTCAGAGTTTGTTATGGGGAGAACAGTGACAGTAGAATTTGAAGATGGTTGTCGTGAGAAAAAGACACAAGGTGCTGCAAGAGCAGCTGGGAAGAGTACCAGGCCAGCTGAAAGAGAAAAGCAAGGTCTCTGAAGAAGTCCAGGAAATCAAGGAAAGGAATACAGCCAGTGCTAGAAGTACAGGGAACATCTGTGTAAAGGCTAGAAGATGGCAGAGGGCATCAGGGTTGGGGACGTAGAAATGGATTATTGTTTCTGAAGCATTCTCTAGAGGAGAAGTAATGACTTTTGAGAGGGGAATACAGCTTGGTAATGCAGATATCTTTGGTACAGAGTAAAAATGAGGGAATGAGACACAGCATAGAAGAAACAAATTCTTTGTACTCAAAGATGTTGTATTGTGATGGGAACCCCCTCCCCCAGAAAAAAAGTGTAGGCCCTTAGTTCTCATGGGTATGTGGTTTCAGGGAGACTGTCATTGACAAAAAATGGCAAAAGTTCAGGACGCAGAGTTTGGTGTTACATTGTAGATGCTCGATTCACTTTTCTTTTAACTCTGCCCAACTTTTCCTAATATGTGGCCTTTAAATCAGTCTTTAATGTTCACTCCATCATTTACATTAAATGATTTGCTCATTCTGGATTGGGAAGATGACTGTAACTTTTGTGTTGGCTTTTTGGAGACATGTTTCCAGAAAACTAAGGACAGGGAAACACTCAACAGAGTGCATAGTGATTTAAACACAAACGAGAATGATGGCGACTGAGCTGTGTGACTCAAGGCACATTTGAATAGGAACCTGGGTGAAGGAAGGGAAGAAGCCACACAATTGGGTATCTTGTGGAAGGCCATTGTAGGCATAGAGAATGACCAGTGTAAAGTGTGATGTTGGAGTATGCTTAGTGAGTGAAGAAAATGCTCAGAGGCTAATGTACATGAGCTATTGAAAGGAGAGTAGCAAGTGTCTTAGCTGGGATGGAGGAAGCAAGTGAAGTCATATAGATCCTCTCATAAGCTATTATTACAACTATGATTCATCCCTCCTGGGGTAAGACAAGAGGGCATAGAAATGTGCTGAATAAAGACCGTGAAAAGATCTGTCCTGTGTATTAAGATAAGCAATTGTTGTGAGGGAAAATGGACTGTAGAACAAATGTGGATGAAAAAAGTCTCTTCAGAAAGCTACCTGACTTTGAGTCCAAGATGACAACTTGGCATTGTGGTGGTAGCAGAAGAGTCACAAGTGGATTCTAGATTTTCTGATAGCTTGGATGCTAGATGACAGAAAAATGTCATGAACATCTTCAAGGGTTTTGTTTCAGCCATTTGAAAAGCAAAGTTACTAAAGTATGGAAGACTAAGGATACACAAATCTTAGCAGGAATGGTAAGATATGATTTTGGAGTCAAAATCATTTGGCATGTTGAAGCAAAGATGATTATGTACTTTTTGAATACGGATCTTCATAGATAGGCAGTTGGATGTTTTTAGGATAACTATTCATTTGGGATTTTTTTCACCATATAACTACTAATGAAAGCATTATATTAGATAAGATGACCAAAGTTATAGGATATTACAACATAAGAAAAGGAAGACTAATAATAACTGACACCAAATTTATCCTTAAACATAGAGAACTTTGACATCACCTTACTATTAAATAGACAACATTAGAATCATTTAATAAATATATGACTACATCCATTTCTTTTTTTCTGATCCAAATACAAGCCATAGATAAGATCCAATTTAATAGAGTACTATCAATGTGTTCTTAAAATATGTGTTTTAAAAAGTAGAGAATTATTACAAATACCCAGGGAGAAGATAATCAAGTCTGTAAATGAAGAAAATTTCCAAGTGAATAACATAAACTATAATCCATTTGCTTTGCAATGCATAATAGTTTAAAGTGTTTCAAGGGGAGCAGACTGATGGAAGGCAGAGAGAAGTTCTAGAATATGCATGAGTCCAGAAAGATCATGTATTTGTGAGATCTGAAGATTTTTTTTAGAGTTTTTTCTTCCTAATTTTGTAAAAAATTGTTAGAGGACAGACATTTTTTTCTTTTTTAACATTTATAGTCTGGGGCTTGGCTCAAGGGGTACAGAGCCCACCTAATGAGTAGGAGTCCTTGAACTCTAACCCCAGTACTTCCAAACAAATGTAAAAAAGGTATTTTATGTTCCCTAGTATAAATTATGTAAACTAATATATGTATATATATTAATTATAAACCAGTAAGTGTATTCTAATTTTTATCCTATTCTATCCTGTCTTATATAAAATTAAAGGTTAAGAGGCATGGATGAACAATGCCACTTACCAGCTGCTTAAGCAAACTGGTTATTTTATGCCTCCAACTGCTCATTAGAAATAGAAGTGACTTCCTTGTAATGCTATTAAATATATACTAATTTATGTAAGAGATATGTAGAATCAGAAATTAAAATTATTATTGTAGCTAGAAAACGTCACTTTCAATGAAAGAATGACTTTTTCACAGCATGTCATTCTAAGTACTTTGAAGTGGGTGGGGTAAGAATGGAGGCAACAGAACAAAACTAACGAGGAAAACGTTTAATTTAAGGCTTTTGACTGTTGATCATTCCCATTTGTATGTCTCTGCCTCCTCATTTTGAAAATCAATGTAGTAAAGTCATGGATGATGGCAATACATCCCAGATTTAAGGTGAAATGATTGTATACTTAGCTTCCTGTTAATTCATAACATAACCTGAAGTAGAAGGGATCATTTAGTTCTAAAATACTGTGATTCTATGATTTTTTAAAATGAAGAACTTTTATTACAGCTTTACGTATCTGCTTGGTCTTCACGCTGTAGATGATGGGGTTCATGACAGGAGGGATTAGCAAGTAGGTGTTGGCAATCATGGTGTGCACATAGGGTGGGGCTCGTTTCCCAAATCTGTGAACAAAGGATAGACTGATCAATGGAATATAGAACACAGCCACTGCCCCAATGTGGGAGACACAGGTGCTAAAGGATTTCTTCCTCTCTTCTGGGGAAGCAATGCTGAGGACAGTCCTGATAATCAACACGTAGGACAGGAGGATGAGGATCGAGTCGACACCAACAGTGGAAATCATGGCAGTCAGCCCAACTGCATTGTTGATCCTGGTGTCTGTGCAGGAGAGCTTCATCACATCAGGGTGGAAGCAGTAGGAATGGTGGAGCACACGGCTGCGGCAGTAAGACAGTCTTTTAAGAAGTGCCACCATCGGTGTCAGCACTAGTGTCCCCCTGATGACGATTGTCACCCCAATTTGTGATATTCTGGAGTCAGTCAGAATAGTGGCATACCTCAGGGGGTTAGAGATGGCCACAAATCGATCAAAAGCCATAGCCAGCAGGACTGAAGATTCCATCACCGTGAAGAGTTTAATAAAGAACATCTGGGACAAGCAGGCATTGAAGCTGATTTCCCTGGCATTGAACCAGAAGATGCCCAACACGGTGGCCAGAGTAGATGCGGACAGCCCAAGGTCTGTGGTGGACAACATGGACAGGAAATAGTACATGGGTTCATGAAGGCTGGGCTGAGTGACAATGGCAAAGAGAATCAGGCTGTTGCCAGAGAGGGCGGTTGCATAGAGAAAGCAGAAGGGAATGGAGATCCAGGTGTGGAAGGCTTCCAGCCCGGGAACCCCAGTTAGCAGGAAGATGATGGAAGAGGATGTGGTGTTCTGGAAAGCTGACATACTGGATTAAAGGCATAGAACAAGTCTGAAATAGAAAAGCTACATATGCTTATGTGTTATTCCAATTACAAATAATTTTATTCCCCTGAGAATTGACCAAAGATGACCATGTAGATATGAAAATATGAATGGCTTACTGAAATTGATAAACATGTAATCTTTCCATTACAGTAAAGTGTACCTTGTTTTTTTTCTCTTCAGGCCATGAATTTTCTTCTCTGGGACCATTTCCTGTTAGTTATATTTATACCATATGACCTTTCTTCAAACTCTGTTAAGTGACACAGGATGCTGCCCTTCACTTGATACATGTCAACGCTGCTCAATTTTATGTCTATATTCAACCCATCTAAAGGCTAGCACTTCACCACGGATTTTCTCTACTTCATTACTTCTATTATTCCACTTCTTGGGATATACCTATTGGAATATTACTAGTTTGTTTTGGAGGGAAAGTTAACTTTATTGAAAGTATCCCATTTTGTTTCACTGAGTAGGAAATTGCAAGGAAGTTATATATGAGTAAAATGTGGGACTATACAGGAAAACAGATTAGGGACATGTGAAGAGGCTTAATGAGATACCTTTAGGATAGATTCTTTAGTACAACAGAAAGGTACTGAGCAGCAGAGAGGAAGTTAAGGATTAAAAAAAATGTATGGGGGGGAACCTGTATGTTTCCAGATTATACACAGCCACCCACTTAGATTGCCACTTACAAAATCATCTAAAGAAACCCACAGGCTGTGAACAGTGCCTTATTCCTGTAATTTCAGTTACTTGAATAAAGAAGATCATAGTTCGAGGACAGACTTAGCAAGCTGTCAAGAATCTATACCCAAAACAAGCTGGGACTGGTGGTGTATATCTGTAATCCCAGTGACTCTGCAAGCAGAAGTAAGAGGATTGTGGGCCGTGCTGACTTTGAGCAAAAAGTAAGACCCTATCTAAAAATGAACAAAAGCACAAAAAGGATGGGGTTGTAGCTCATACGGTCTAGTGCTTGCCTAGGAAGATTCCCAAGTTCAAAGTTCAAATTCCAGCCCTGCCAACAAACAAAAAATGCAAGAAAAGACAACAACAACAACAACAACAACAACAACCCCAGCCAGATTTTTAAAAAATCCTTATTAAGTAATTGTGAAAATTATGAGTGAAATTATATAAAAAACCAGAGGAAATAAAGGAGCATTACATGTAATGACAAGAAAATAAGCTATAACTTTAGATTGTGGAGTTTACAGTAATGAGTATTAATTATTAGTATTAATCATCAATCAAGGATGTAATGAAATTAATATGGCCTCAAATATTTTAATGAAAATGAGAATTCATAGCTCACAGTAATACAGCACATATTTTAAACTTCTGGAAAAAGAGGGCTTTGCTCTCACCACAAAGAAATGATAAACACTAGAGATAATGGACATAATAACTACTTTGATTTGATCATCCTTAAGTGTACACATTCATGGAAGCATCACACTTATAGAAACATCACATGACACCCAATGAATACACATATTATGACTTTTCATCACAAACAGACAAATAAGAAATTTAAAAACCAAAGCAAAACAGAAGAGGAAAATAGAATCAAGAGGAAATGTACCTTCCAAAGGCACATTGGATAAAAGGCTTTATGTGTGATTGGACAAAGGCTTTATAGGAAAAGTACCTGAAATATTTCTCTGTGTTGTCCAAGTTCAGATGAAAAAAAAATCTACGAATTTTAGGATTTCACTTCTCAAAAGTACTGATTAAGAGTTCTCTTAACAAGGGGTGGGTCAAAGGAAAGGGAAAGATGGATGGAGAGAGGAATGGCCGGTGAACACAGCTATAACATTCAAGGTGTTATCAGGGAATACTTGGGGAAGAACAGCAGAAGGGTGACCTTGATGAAGATGTTTTGTACTCACAAACTGACATGTTGAATTTCATTTTGTACCACAACTTAAAGCTAAGAAAAAATGAGTGAAAATGCATAAGCAAATACTAAATAAAAATATTTTTCTTAGACTATTTCTTCCCCTTGATGCTGTCTTTTGCTTGATTCACATATATACATTTATGAAAGGATCACATTGTGCTCCCCCAATATATTTATCATTTATGAACAAAATAATACAAAATGAGAACTGTAAAAATCAGAATGTCTGAATTCTGTGCATCATGGCTTTTATTTTACATGTCATGATAGAGTTGCTATTTTTGTCACTGGTTTCAGAACTTAAAAAAGTTGAAAATCATCTGAGTAATTTCTCTTTCACCTTAACTTCCTAGTAGCTCCCCTTTGAACAGTTCAGTTTAGTTATTGCTTATTTTCATTTCCCCCTTCCCTTGGTGGTACTCGGATTTGAACTCAGGGCCTTGTGCTTGCTGGGCTGGTGCTCTTACCATGTGAGATAGGGTCTCACTTTGGGCTTGGGCTTTCCTGGACCATGATCATTCTATTTATGCTTCTTATCATAGCTGGGATAAAGATCGATGCCACTTGCCTAACTATTGGTGGAGGTGGGGCCTTGTGAACTTTTTCCCTGAGCTGACCTGAAAACGCAGTCTTCCTGATCTCAGCCTTCCAATATCTAGGATTACAGGCATGAGTCACCATGCCTAGCTCTTATATTTATTCTTCTTGGCAGTTTTTCCTTCCCTTTCATGCTGAAAGTTCATAAACAAAACTAAACCATAGAGTACATTTTGGCCTGACCTGTGTTTAGCCTAGCAGAAGACAATTCAAATCCTTCTCTGTTTATTACTCTGCCGTCTTTCTTAACGGTGTGAGGAGGCTGCACGTTCCTTCTACTTCTATAAGCTCTTCATTATCTCCATAAACACTTAATTCAGTCCAATAACAAACATATTCTAGGGAGTTGCTGTGTCTTGTGTCAGCCATTAAGAATATGAAGCAATTGAATTAGTAAGTCTGAAGACTGAGAAAACAAAAAAAGTTGTCAGGGGCTGAGAACTCCAAGCATATGTAAGCGTGAGCAGAGCCTGAGTCTTTCCTTAACAAGCCTGATGACTAACTGAAAATCAAATTTGACCAATTTAGAACACTTATTGCATGTCAGACACGCTATAAGTCTAGTGCACATCAGAAGGTCAGCGAGAAGTGACTGAAATTGTTGAGTGCACAGATAGGTATATATGAAAAAAGAAAGAGTACAGGGTAAACGATTCTAAGTTGTATGTGTACATGAATATGTCTGTGGGAAAAATCAGGAGCAAGTAATTCCAGGAAGTTTGAATAGCATAGATGGAACATATCTATGTAAAGCTTTGATGGGTGAATTTGAGTGTATAAGTATGAACAGCAGGAGAAGGGTGCTTTTTAGACTTTCTCTCTCTCTCTCTCTCTCTCTCTGGTGTGCCTGGGCTCTGTCCCTTACCTTTTTCTCTCAAGGCTGGAATTTAGAGCCATAGCTTTACTTCAGGCTCTTTAGTGGTGGGTTGGACTACCTTTGAACCATGATTCTCAGATCTCCACTTCCTGAGTAGTAGGATTATAGGTGTGAGTCACTGGTACCTGGTAAAAGGGGTGCTCTTAACATAGATAAAATATAGGCATAGATTTGAATAATATGAGTTTATTTGTTGGATATCTATAAAAATGAACCTGATAGAATATTAACCATGAGGCTGTGTGCTATGGGAGATGCAACTAGAGAAACTTAAAGCGAAGGTCTGAAAACTACGAACTCCATGGAAAAGATAAATGAACTTAGAATTTAGTTGCTGAGCATTAAGAACTAGACTTTGCCAACTATTTCATGAATTAGTAAACAAATCATTCTCATTCTCTTCTAATTTAACTCAAACAAAATTCCTTTCTTTCTTTAGCATCTTGTTTGGTCCTACTGGCTCCTTTTCTCAAAGTCGTAATATTCAAGTTTTGCCTTAACTCAATAATGGAAGCATTTCATATCTCAGTGCAGATGTTTTCAGCCCTTTCAATTCAACCAATGCATATTGAACATCTCTTACTATTCATCTTTGATACGAGACACAGTTTATTTCTTACAGTTTACTGCTGAAGACAGAAGAATGCATACTCTTCTTTGAAGGAGAGTTGGCTATGATTTATTCTCCCTTAATCTTCAGTAACAGTCAGGATTTGATCTCTCTAATGGCTTTCAAAAACCCTTTAACTGATATTATCTAAGTGCCAGGTACAAAAGTCTTCATCCAAACTTGTTTTTTTCTTCTTTATCTAAACATGTTGGCAATATGGGATAGCTCATCTATGAAAGTGTCTCCTTCAATGATAATGATTTTGCAAATTTATTTCCTGCTTAATAGAATTGTTTGGTTGTATGAGCATGCTTTTATTCTGAGCAGTTCCTCTCCTTCCTTTCTCTCCATATACTTTCCTTGAAATATCTCAGTTATTCCCACCGCGTTAAAGAGCACTTACATCCCATCCAGATGACTTACAAATCTATAGTCTAATTATGACATCTCTTGAGCTTCTATATTTCGAATGTTAGCAAAATCTTGAAGGCTACAGCAACATTTCTGGATTCAAACATGAAAGCAGCAATGAAACATGAGAGTTAGTTGGTCAGGTCTGAGATTTAGAGAAATTCTGGTTGCCGTTTAGAGAGCAGATCAAGACAAGAATGTCCATTCTCTGCAGATTGCTTGGGCATAAAGAATTCTACAAATTCTCCCATCCTCTATAGTCCACAGATTACCATCCTACCTAATTCTACACATTGCGGTGAAATTCTTCCCTGTGGATAACAAAACACAGCTCATTTATAGTCAGGTATTTTCACCCAACAGTTGTACTTACAGAGTCTATGCAGCAACTCTGCCGTCGCTCTCAGGCTGGCCCAGAAGACACAGGAGGCTTCGGATTCTGGGAGAGAGCTAAGCTTACAACGAAATTTATTGCAGCCTGCTTGGAGTTAGGCACAGACCTGAGAGGCCAATTCCTCGTGGTGGTGTTAATTTACTACCGGTCTCCAAAGTACGGAGTTCCCAGAGGACTTCTTTAGCCTCACACAGGCCTTTTATATCTGTCCCATTATGCAATTATTTATTGTGGCTGCATGGTTTTATGGGCTGATGTAACTTTTTGTCCTTGTGCCATTTTATTGAAAATTTGTTTTCCTTAACCATTTTACTGAGATATAATGTACCCAGTATAAAATCCACCCATTTATAGTGTATAATTCAATCTTTTTTTTTTTTTAAAGCAAAGTCACTGCAGCAGGAACCATCATCACAATCTAATTTGGGAAAATTTTTATCACCTTAAAACAACCTCATCACCAAAAACAGGCTCTTTGAAGGGGATTTTAAAAAATTTAATAGTATGCCAAATTGCTTACGAGCATCTCTTATCCAGTGTGGCTTAAACTTCACCACATAAAAGCATAGCATCTGTCATTATTCACAGTTGTACTGTTCGTCTACCTATGATTCTTTGCTCTGACAGCTAGGAAAAATAATACATTTATTCATATATCTAGTAAGTACTTAAGAAGATACCCTGATATTCCATTTGAAATATCCTGGTTTAGAATTCTAAACATACTGGGCATTTTACATAGAAAAGAAGAAAAATATAACATAGTTATTACTACCCAGAGAGTTAACTTAGAAAACAGACAGGTTAACTAACAATTCTATGTTAACCAATAATAGTTATATTAGAGCCATCAACCAAATGCTTGGTGAATATAGTGGGTAAAAATATAAGTCCACAATTTTGGTGAGTGAAAAATATTGTTTTGTTTACTTTTTCATTTGATTTAACTTATTTTCTAGTTTGATGTCCCAATCCAGTAGGTAAAAGAAAATTAATTAGAATAACTTGGGGTTATTTATGTTTGTTCTCCAATTGTGGGATTTGTATTGTGCTAAGGAATTGGGGTGAATGGGTGGCCATTGATGTCATCTGATACAAGGCGATTTTTGTTCTTCTCAGTCTTTAGTAAGTATCCATAGATCTATAAGATAGACTCTTGAGTTCTTTTTAGGCTCTCAGATATTTCCACCATTTCTGGCCACTTTTGGGTATAAGGATTTTTTAAGTCCTCATTTAAAAAAATTATAGTTTTTTTATTGTGAAAATACTGTACAGAGGGGTTACAGTTACATGAGTAAGGTAATAAGTACATTTCCTATGGAGCATTGTTGCCTCCTCCTTTTTTCCCCTAAAAGTCCTCATTGATTTCTTTCTCTTTGGCAAATCTTGTCAATCTCCTTAAACTTAGAACAGATTTGATCATTCATCATCAGCTTTATAAGTGCCATTTTTAGTATGTCACAATTGTTTTCACTAATGTAATTTTAGTAGTTGCCTAGCCATGTCTCTTGCCTCTATCCTTATCTTTCCGAGTCTTTGACCACATGTATTCACCACCAAAAAATGTCCCATTCTGTTATAAACAACAACAAAAATGGAGTTTGTGATAGGCAGAAAAATGCCCTTCTCCCCCCAAATGTCCAGATCCTAATGCACAGAACTCATGAGTGTTATCTGATCTTATAATAAGAACTTTGTGGGTTTGATTAAAGTTAAACACTTTTGGGATGAAAAGATTAGCTGGGTTGCCTGAGCTGGCTCAATGTAGCCAAATGCATCTTCACCAATCCATAAAGAACTAGCAGGATGAGAAGGACTGGACTTTGGAAATGGCAAAATGATGCCACAAGCCAGGGAATGTGGGCAGCCCACAGAGAGGAAGACAAAGGCATTGATAATTGCATAGACTATAAAAGAAAGTAGTCTGATGAGATCCTGATTTTATCTCAATCAGATCGATCTTATGGACTGTACAAATCTAAGATAACAAATTTTGTAGAAAAAACCACTTTGGTTGCTTTATGCAGTTTCAAGGATTAAAGGAGTCAAGTAATTTACTTAGGTCTCTCAGTAAGTGACATAGCCAGTATTCAAATCCTAGGCTATTTGACAGTTTTCCGGTTCTCAAAACTGGTTGCTTAAAGTCTTAACATGATGGTGGATCCATTGCTACTTCCAGTTTCCATCATCTAAACTCATCATCACATACGCATATTTCTATTCCAGACTAGATACCAACAGTTTGTCATTTAGTGCATGCTTAAATTTTGTACAAAATGTATTTTTAACTGTCATGTCTATTCACAGAAAACATTTAGAGACCAAGGTAAACATTATGTCTACCAGGTTTGGCAAATTCTAGCTTCCAAAAGCATTTGGCAATAGTCATGTTTTTTTTCCCCCCAAGGCGGGAAGCATGTTGCTCTTCTCTAAGAGCAATAGAATTGTAGTGTGGCAGAATATCAACTCTGTTTTGGGGTTTATTGCATATACATGGAACTGTTGTGCATGGTAGCCAAGGTGCCCATGGTGCCCTTATAAATACTGCTCTATGTATTTCAAAATAGGCCTTTCTCACTATTCTACAAGTTCATAAAAACTGTCACTGGTAGTTTTACTAAACTTTCAAAAAACTTAGCACAGTGATTCTCAGTAAAGTCACATAAACATTTCTTATTAGTATGCCAAAATCAGTATTATTGGATTGGTAAAACATACCACTGTCTGTGACATTAGATTTCATATGAATGTTTCCCAAACTCGGTAATCCAAACAGGAAGGTCAGATTTCAACTCAAGAAAAATGGGCCATTGGGACTTTAAATAAATCTTATTGAATGTCAACATTTTACTGAAATAAATGCCTATCACATCAGCAAATATATTTTAAACTTATAAGGCATAGTGTTGGGTTGCTTTGTTACAATGGACTAAACATTGTTTTACAATGTTTGTTTGAACTTTACAAAAGTGGATTTTCCTGTGTGTTATTGTCTTAAAATGTCCATAATATTCTATCTTTAAAAATTTATTGGAAGGAGAATATCAGATTGCAAGCCACATTTTGTGCACAGGAACATTTATTGCAGTATTATTCACAATGGTCAAAAATATAGATAAAAATTCTCAATGTTATAGAACACATAAAATATTTATATCCAGTGTTGGGATGTTGTCCAGCTTTTAAAACTCATGCATATAGCTACTCATTGGGATGTTTTCCTGCATCAGGAAATAAGAAGCAGTTTTCAGGGCTGAGAGTCTTAGAAGGCAACCCAAACTGTAGTTTCTGAAAGAAACAGTTTAATACAGGGAACAGAAGCCAGGAGGAAACTGGATAATCTAGTGCTAAGCTATCAAAATTGTAGAAATAAACTTAAATGCAGTGAAACGACAGGAACAAAAACTGGCTATTGCATCAAAACTGCTCAATTTAGACTACTATATGTAAAACCATATCAAGGCCCACCATTAACTCAAAGCATTCCATGGCCCGAGGAAAGCGTCAGTCACCTTTTTTCCTGATTCTACCATGTTGGATTATTAGTAGTTTTCCTATTCTATTGATTTAGTCAACTCTGATCATTCTATTTTATTGTATAAAGGAGAGTAGTGCATCCTTACATTGTCCTACAAACTTCTGTCCTACAAACTTTAGTGATATTTCTGTTAGAATCCCAATGATATTCTCCACATTAATAGAAATATCAATTCTAAAATCTAAATTGGAAGCAAAAGGACTCTGAATAGTCACAAGCAATCCTGAACAAAGAATCAACCCTAGAGATGTCACAATACTGGACTTTACATTATATAAAAGGATACTTAAATAGGATCAAAATAGGCCCCAAACAGACAAAATAGGCAAAATAGGCTCAAAATAGACAAGTAAACTAATGAAGTAAATAAGTGTCTCAGAAACAATCCCACACAGCTGCACTCATCAGATTCTGAATCAAGGGGCCAAAGACATGTGTGCTGGAGAAAAGACAGACTCTTCCCCCAAAAAGAGAAATTGTTATCTACATGCAGGAGATTGAAACTTGATCCCTTTCACCTTGTATAAAATTATTTCAAATGGATCAAAGATCTTAAAGTAAGACCTAAAGCTTTGAGATGAGCACAGAAAAGCGTAGGAAAGACACCCAAAGATATAGTCATAGAATAACTTTCTGAATAAGACTCAAGAAAGGATTGGAAAATGAGATTGTAGCAAATTAAAAAGCTTCTACATACCAAAGGAAACAGTTAACTGAATGAAGAAACAACTCACAGCATGGGAGAAAAACTTTTCCAGCTAGTCACAGACAAAAAAATTAATATTCAGAACATATAAACAGCTAAAAAAATCAAATACCAAAAGAGCAAAGAGCCCAATCATTAAATTAGCAAACAAATTGAACAGTTGGCCAATAAATATGCATGGAAATATCCTTAGCTATAGAGGAAATGCAAACCAAGATGACACTGAGATTCCATTGCATATTATATGACCCTTTTATACCACTCTCTAGCGTATACCAAAGGAATGCAGTTCAGCACATGACAGAAACAGCTGCATACCCGTGTTTATTACATCACTATTCACAACAGCCAAGCTATGGAATCAACCCGAATGCTCAACAGCTGTTGAATGGATAAAAATATGCACATATACATAGGGTCGTAATTCAGCCACAAAGAAGGATGAAATGATGTCATCTGCAGGAAAGTAGAAGGAACTTGGGATCACATTGGATGAGATAAGTCAAGTTCAGAAAGATAAATATGTTTTTTTCTTATGTTTACAAGCTAGACCTAGAAAATAATAGGTCATGACTGTAAAAGAGGAACTGTTTGAGAATGGAACCAACAGGAAAGGGAAGGCAAAGAAGATTGTGATCGAATGAAGATGAATGAAGTATAATATATATATATATATATGTATGAAACTAGCACTAGTGAAACCACTAAAAACCATAAAAAGTGGGAGAAGGGAGGTGAATAACAGTAAGTACTAACGGGAGTGAATTTGATCAGAGCACATTATATGCATGTATGGAGACATCATGGTGAAGCCCTGCTGTGAGGTAAATGTATGCTCATTAAAGAATGACATACTGGGCTTGATCACATAAATGTTAGGAAAACCTAGCAGTATAGCTGGGGAAATCTGACTAAATATTATTGCTGAGATGATAATTAACAAAAATGGAAGGATTTATCCAGGAGTGATAGGAATGAGGGCCAGAGAGGCAGAGGGCAGGGGAAGGAGAGGAAGGTGTTGTAATCTCAGTGAATAGCCACAGTGTTTCAATCCAGAGTCAGACTAAGCATGGCATTAGGACACCATGAAGTTGAGAAACTAAAAGAAAAAGAAAACAAAATTATATTTTTCAGAGACCATGGATTTACTGACAATGTGAAAATCAGAAATGCTAGGGAGGGAAACTGTTCTAATTTTAATGTCAATGAAAACAAAATCTGTTTTGAATTTTATTTGAGGAAAAAGTTAGGAATCAGTAAACACCTTAACATAGCCTTGGGAAACAGAATGAACGAGGGCTCATTAAGAATAAGCGCAGTGTGCCTGAAGCAGAGAATGGAAAGCATTCCTGTCAGGTTTGAGTTAGGGAGTCACAAGGCCAGGCTCCTGAAGACCCCATGAAGCCAAAGTGTGGAAAGATGAGGGATGGCCAGATTTTCTTTATTGTAGTAATGTAACATCATTATTATATTGTATTATAATATACTGTAATATGGTCACATTGTCTATCCAAACCATAGGCTTCTTGGATATCTGCTACATCTTTCACCTTCAGGTCTGACTCACAGTGTCTGACATTTACTGGGCAATAAAGAATCATTTACTAATATGGCTACATTAATGAGATACAATAATAGGTGCAAAATAATAAGGATAAATAATAACCAGCCAAGCATGATAGTTCCTTCCTTTAATCCTAGTTATGTGAGAGGATGATACTGGGAACATCATGATTTGAAGCCATCCTGGGCAAAAAGTTCACCGAGTCCATCTCCACCAATAAAAAGCTAGGCACAGTGGCACATACAAATCATTCTAGCTATGGGAAAAAGAAATGGAAGGATTGTGGTCTAGGCTCACCTGTGTAAAAACTAGGACTTGGCCAGAATAAAGAGGGGGGTGGGTCCTAGAGGAGTGACTTGAGTTCAAATCCCAGTACTGCCAATTGCTCTCCCTCCCCACCAAACAAAACTTCCAATGACTAATGACATTTTGGGAGAGTGTCCTGTATTCTTCTAAGATCTTTCCATGGATTGATATTGAGTCATCTTATTTATTTTGCCACAAAAGGTATAAAGGAGATATAACTATTTCTTCCATATTAAGCTACAAAAAATAAAAGGAGGCAAGAAAGTTATGTAGTTAGTAGTTTGGGGTCAGTTTTTGGAGCATTCCCATACTCCCTTCAACTGCTCATACCAAGTATTTACAACATTTTCCAGTCTTCCTTCGGTTACTTCTTCTTAAATTATTTTCTGTGTGTCCTCACAGTTGGATGCAACTGCTGAAATATTCAGAATACCCAGGAAAAGCCTTGGGCTGTGAACCAAATACCCTTTGTATTGCTTCAAGGGAATGTGGTTACCCAGTAGTTTTTCTCCTACATGGAGTCTGTATCTTTCGATTGCTGTGAAACTAGCAAGTGACCACTGGAAACAATTCATGGATGATCCACAAATTCCTTTTCATACCTTAGCATAATGTGAAGCTTCGTTGCACAGGTATTTGGTAATGACAATGTTTTGAAGGCGACTTGAAACTGTAACTCATCTATGGTAGTCTCCTTTGGGAAAGTAGGAGTGAAGCTACATGTCAAGTAACTTCCTGATACTTGGAACACAAAGAGTTACCAAGACACAGCTATGCAGAGCTCTCCCCTAGGAATTTGTTTTAATGTTGGGCTCATGTCTCTTACTAGGCAACTGCTAGATTCCTTATAAAGACTCTCTCAAGTCTGAGAAATCCCATTCCTGGATTTTTCCCCTATGGGTTCTCATGGTAAAGAGAAGCTTTTGGAAGCCAGGGTCAGGAGCAGGGCTGATCAGGGGCTGATCCTTCAGCTTTAGTCTAGAATGAGCTTTCTGCCTGTAAATTCGTGGGTTCATATAATCTGAAACTTTCCTCCCCCTCCCCCTCCCCCTCCCCCTCCTCCTCTTTCTCCCTCTCCCTCTTTCTCTCTTCCTTTCCCTTTTCTTCTTCTCCTCTCCCCCTCCTTCCCCTCACCTCTTTCTTACTCATAAGTCTTTGATGACCCTTCAAAGATCAGGGAGTGAGATCAAATGGTCTCTCTCAAGCGTGTGTGTGTGTGTGTGTGTGTGTGTGTGTGTGTGTGTGTGTGTGTGCGCGTCCGCGCGGGTCCTGGGGCTTGAACTCAGGGTCAGGGCTCAGAAGCTCTCCCTGAGCTTTTTTGCTCAAGGCAAGTGCTCTATCACTTGAGCCACAGCTCCACTTCTGGCATTTTGTTGGTTAATTGGCGATAAGAGTTTCACGGACTTTCCTGCACAGGCTGGCTTTGAACAGTAATTCTCAGATCTCAGCCTCCTGGGTAGCTAGGATTACAGGTGCAAGCCACCAGCACCCAGCTAACATTTTGTTATAGAGACAGAAAACTATAACAGACTATCGATTCCAGAAGTAGATTAATTACTGTGGCTATAGCTGAAGATTTAAAGGAATTTTTAGATTGGTTTTCAGGAGGAATTTTGAAAAGTTTTGAAAAGAAAACGCTCCATGTTAGAAACAGAGCATGAACTAACTTTAACACTTGGTGTGGAGGAGGAGTGCGGGAGGTGGGAGAGGGAAGGGATAGTGTGAAAACAACAAGAGAGAGGGTAACAATGCTCGACAAGAAATGTACTCATTGCCTTACTCATATAACTGTCACCCCTCAGTACAGCATCTTTACAATAAAATAAAATTTAAAAAAAGAAGAAATCATGACTAGGCCTTAGGAGATCAGAATGCTGATAAAAGTGTAGAAAGTAAAGGGTGTGATGATGAGTTTCAGATGGAAATATAGATTCTATTCGCAACAGAATTCTAATGCACTTTGTTTATGTCCTGAGAGGCTGAGTTTAATGATAACTGATTGTGCTGGAGAGGTTGAGACAAAGGGTCACTTTACTTCAGGAGCTCAAGACAAACATAAGCAACATAGCAAGACCCAATCTCAAAAAAATATTAAATAAAAAAAAGAAAAGGAAAAAGGAAAAAAAAATGTGACCCCACAGTTTCTGTCCCAGAGTAAATTTCAAGGCAGCATGACATTCAGACAGCTACACAGATATCACTGGCTGCTTTTAGACAAATTTATGGTGAGAATCAGGATCAAGGGGGAAAAAGGAACGGAGCAGACAGATTTAGAAAACTTGCAATTTGGTCAGAAAAGGAGCAGGTTTAAAGATGGATTCAAGGAGCTGCAGTTTTTAATGTCATTGTAAAGGAGCCCATCTAGGTATTGGAGAGGAACACAAAGGCACAACACCTCTGTGTCTCTGATCATACCAAACAATATTTATTGACATGAACTCCAGGAAATAGAAACAAGAGGTTTTTTGTCTCGGTTGTTGTTATTTTTTTTTCTTTCTGTCTTATTTGTTCCTTTATCTGTCTTTGATAGGGTAAAGGGAAGACACAGAAATAGAGGAACAAAGGGTGAACAATGCAGCAGTAGTACTCACTGGACACTAGGTCGAATATGAACTATACAACTTGTGGGTGGGATTGGGAGGGAAAAACTGGGAGAGAGCAAGGGAAGGGGTGATATTGTTCTAAAAGAAATGTACTCTGTACCTGACTTAGTAACTGTCACCCCTCTGTACATCACCTTTATGATAGCAATAAAAATGAAGTACTTAAAAAAAAGAGCCCAAATCTTTGTACAGGGACATTAGGAAAGATGTGTTGAAGGTATCTCAGCAAGAGCTTGCCTCTCATAGCTCTAAGGTATCAAATTATACATTTGTTTTAAAGACTTTTCAGAGAAAAGGCTCTGGAGAAGAGAACCAAGAGAGTTGCCCTGCTTACCTAGGCCAGCTTCAGGAATCTTTGTGGTTCAGGTACTCAGAGGCCACCCCTGCCATGGCTCAAGTGGGTTTGGGTACAGCTCCTACTGGCTGCAGACCTTGCCATCATCTGTGTAACATTGGATTGCAAGCCTGGATAATACAAGAGTTACAGGCCCAAGGAGGCTTCCCTCAGACAGTTCAGAGGAAAGCCTGGGGCCAAAGTGTGTGGCAGGGCTGGAGTCCCTACAAGCCGCTGCTGATAGGTAGGTATGGGGCTCTGAGGGTGAAGCTCCCATGCAGTCCCAGGAATTCTGAGATGCCAGCCTCGTGGAATGCTTGCCAAAGGAAACCGCAGGCAGCATTCAAACCACTAGCTGTCACTAGTGAGGCCACAGGGGCAGAATTATCCAAAACATTAGGAATATGTACATCCTACACGAATGTGCTATGGAAGCTGGATGCAGGTAAAATGTTTAATGCTTGTCCTGTTGGATTTCAGTCTTATTTTGATCCAACCCCTCCTTCCTATTTTCCCATTTCTCCCTTTTGGAATGGGAAATGTTTATGCTATGACACTGTCTTGGAAGCATGCAACTTATTTTCAACTTTTGTAGGGGTTTAGACATGAGATTATTTGTGTCTCAGAGGAGACTTAGGACTCAGGTTTTTGAGCAATACTGGAACAATCAAAACACTGGAGTTTCTTGGAGATGTGCTGAGTGAATTTTGCATTGTGAGTTGGACGTGAAACTATTCAGAGACCGAGGTGCAATGATACATTGTGGATGATAAAGACCTGGTGCCCAGCTTGGTCTCGTGGGAGGTGGTGGAACCTTTAACAACTAAGGCTTGGCTTTAGGGAATTAAGAGCATGCCTCTAACAGGGATTATTGGAACCTGGTCTCTTCTTTTACACTTTGACTTCCTGACTATGAGGTCCTGGTCTCTTCTTTTACTCTTTGACTTCCTGACTATAAGGTGAGCACTTTGTCCTATCCCATGCTTCCACCATGACACGCTGCCACATAGCCGCAACAACAGAGCCAATCAGTCATAGCATGAAACCTTCACAACTATGAACCCCAATAAGCCTTTTCCTCTTCATAAGTTGATTATTTCAGGCGTTGCATTACAAGGATGGATAAATGACTCACTCAATACTCAAAGAAGCCTCCTGTTTTGAACATTTTTTACTCATCTCAAATAGAGATAGAAATGGCTTCTAATACTTCTCCTTTAGCCAAATTATTCTATCTAAGTCTAAGTTTCTACCTACTCAATGGTTTATTTCTCAGTCATGTATAGACTTCTTTGCAAGAACAGGCCAGAGTTATATTCATTGTGAATACTGGTACTTTGCAAGCTTGAATGTATTTGTTGAGTCAACATGTGAATTCATGGATGGAAGGGAAATACATACATAATAAAACCAAGCATTCTTTCTGTAGATTAAAATATGCCATAAGAAAACTGAAGAATCTACACAGAGTACTTTCTTTTGTAAAAAAAATTTTATTGTGAAAATACCGTACAGAGGGGTTACCATCACATGGGCAAGATAATGAGAACATTTCTTATTGTGAGTACATATTCTTATTGTTGGCCTCCTCTTTTGTTCTCCTTTGTTTCCCCTTCCCATCCCTTCCCATCAACCTCCCCCCCTCCCCCCTGCCAAAGTTGTAAAGTTCGTAAAGACTTGTACATCTCATTGTTGCAATGGGTCCACCTGTATCCCCATTTAAACGGTTTGTTTTTGTCCCTCCCTTCCACAAATTATACCAACATCAAATACAATGAAAGCAGAGGTTATACTGTGGGGGAGGGACATACAAAGCCACAAAGAAATAATCTTATAAGGGGCTGGGAAGGTGGCTCAGTGGTAGAGCGCTTGCCTTGCATGCCAGAGGCCCTGGGTTTGATTCCTCAGCACCACATAAGCAAAAAGAAAAAAAAAGCCGGAAGTGGCGCTGTGGCTCAAGTGGTAGAGCACTAGCCTTGAGCTGAAATGCTGAGGGATAGCCTCCAGGCCCAGAGTTCAGGCCCCACGACCGGACCAAAAAAAAAAAAAAAAGAAATAATCTTATAAATATGTTAGAAACAATCGCAAGAAAGAAAAAAACATTTGAATACTTGTCCTGGGGTTCATTTCACCTAACATCCACTTATCTGACCTTTTCTGCTTTCTTTAATTTCGCAGACTTAATGATTTGGGTAAGTACATATCTACAGAGAAGGGAGCAACCTGTAGCCAATCGATTATGAATACCTTTTGGTAAAAATGGAAAACAGAGACACTTGCTCAGACAATTCTGCCCCAGTAGTTGTCCATGGCTTCCTGTGAGTTTCTATGCTCTTGTTGGGGTTAATTCAAAGCATCTTTCTGTTGATAGAAATTTGCTTAGATATCAGTTGGTTCTCAAATCCTACTTGAATAAATAAACCTTGTCCTATTACCCAGAGTGATCTATTGGCATAGATTTAACTGGTTTTCTTCTAATATTTATCTATTTTAAGTCAGCAGCTGTTGTGTATTTACTGTCACAAGTACTTTGTTAAATATTTAAAATATTTCCTAGTCTTTCTATTTTCATATGGTACACAAGGATTTATAAACCTTAAAGTACCTCAGGTTTTTTGTCTCAGAAACGGAAACATTCAGAAATATCCTGTCTGCTGTATTTATATGCAGACCATCCATTATCTCACCTCCTCTTCTATGTATGCGCATGCAATTATCTGATCCCTAGATACAAAATAATAGGAATCTTTTGGAAATTTAGGCTTCTCACACAATTTAGTACTTGGTTTTTACCATTTCGCCTGAGATCAGTTTGAAGTTTAAGAGTCAGTGAGTATACATTTCCACTGGGGGGCTGGACCATGATGTGGCTCATTGGTGATCTTAAATTGTACAGTATATTGAGGAGAGCAAAAACATTTCTCTTCCTTATTATTATAGGATATGGTCCTTTCACCACAGGATAGCTGCTTCCTTAAGTCATCATGCTATTTTTCAACCAGAGCATTTTCTACCCTGCAGTCTTCTTCCTTACGGGCATCCCTGGTCTTGAGGGCTCTCATGCCTGGTTCTCCATTCCATTCTGTTGTCTCTATGCCGTCGCCATCTCAGGGAATGGCATGATCCTGTTTGTCATCATCACTGAGTCAAGTCTCCATGAACCCATGTACTACTTCCTCTCCATGCTGTCCTTCACAGACTTAGGTCTGTGTCTTTCTACATTGGTCACCATGCTGGGGATTTTCTGGTTCAATGCTCGAGAAATCAGCTTTGATTCCTGCATTGCTCAAATGTTCTTTATCCATGGCTTCACATTCATGGAGTCCTCAGTCCTCTTGGTGATGGCCTTTGACCGCTTCATTGCCATCTGCAACCCACTGAGGTATGCCATGATCCTCACAAATTCGCGGATCATCAAAGTGGGCATTGCGATTGTGATTAGGGGCACAACAGCCCTCGTGCCCTTACTCCTGCTCCTTAAGCGTTTGACCTTTTGCCAAAGTCACGTGCTCCACCATTCGTATTGTTTCCATCCTGATGTGATGAAGCTTTCCTGCACAGACACCAAGGTCAACAGTGCATTTGGACTGGCCATTGTCATTTCTACTGCCGGCTTGGACTCTGTTTTGATCCTCCTCTCCTATGTGCTGATCATCCACTCTGTGCTCTGCATTGCATCCAGGGAGGAGCGGAAGAAAGCATTCGGCACCTGCATCTCCCACCTCAGTGCCGTTGCCATTTTCTACATACCCATGATCAGCTTGTCATTGGTGCATAGATTTGGGAAGCATGCCCCTCCCTTGGTTCACACTCTTATTGCCAATGTTTATCTGCTCATCCCTCCTGTCATGAATCCTATAATCTACAGTGTGAAGACCAAGCAAATTCGCAAGGCTGTGCATAAAGTATTCCTTTCTAAGCTAACTTAAGAACATTTTAGTGTATTTTTCTTTAGGATGTCTTCCCAGACTCATGCTTGATGATTCACTACACACATACACACACACATCCATATACACATATATACACATATCCAAACATATATTGATACATATACACACATATATATCATATATATCTCCTATACAGCATATATGTATACATGTATATTTATACACACATATACATTTTCTATTATCTAAGTCTGATGACATGGTGCTTATTACTTACACAGTTCTAGATTATAGATACTTTGTGACATGGTCTTCATGTGGTATGTTTCAAGCCTGTGCAAATACTGCATCTGGCTCAGAATAGAGCCTAGATTGCAAGCCTAGTATGTCTAGCTTGCAAGCATAGAAAAAAGAAGTCAGACTTAGAATTCAGTTTCTTCACCTCTAGAGCATGCAGCTATCCAAGGTACATCCCATATAATGTAAATCAGTAAGTCTATGTCTCAGTAATTCTGTTTATTGGTAATGATTATTATTATAAAAGTAAGTTGTTCATGGTAGAAATAAAAGTAAAGATAATAAAGAAGATACATGGATGAAAACAATACTTTTCTGTTTTTTTTTTTAAATTGTTACTACAAAGGAGCTGTATAAAGAGTTTACAATTCCACAAGTCAAATTGAGCATATAATACTTCTTGGTCAGTGTCACCCATTCCGTTGCTCTCCTTCATTTTCTGCCTCCCATCCATACCCACAAGTTACACAACTCATTTTCTACATAGTACACATTGAATAAAAAAACTGCATTTCATAAATGCATTCATGTTAAAAGATCTAATGATTTCTCTTTTATCTGTTTAAAGTGAAAAATTACATTATACCCTAATTAAAATACGGAAAAGTGTTTAAAGAGATGGAGTAACAATCTTCATTTGATTGGTATGCATTGTGTACATGTACTGAATTATCATACTGAACTCCATGGGTGGAATGTAAATGGAACGTAATAAAAATAAATGTGATTGGTATAATTATTGTGTTTTAAAAATATTTTTCCTCATTGTATTGTGATCCCTGCAGGGGAAAGATTCTGTTTTAGTCTCTGTTTTATGAGGGCAAAGACATGGTATGTGTTAATTATTTAGCATGCTTTATGAGAGAATAAATAAAAATAATTTGATTTTGAGTGGAACAGAAGTGAAGAGGTTTCTAAAAACATTAAGGATTCCATCTGCATAATGGTGGAAGAAGACAGAATTTATCAGCTGTATCAGAGATGAGTGTGGCAATGAGTGGTGAGCTGAGGGGTATGTCAAATACTTATGTTGAGGATTTTTACAAACTTAAATTTTCATACAATGAAATTCAGGGAAAAGACGAAAGAAGTGTTATACTGGTCACTTCATGGAAGCTATAAAGGCAAGTGTAACTAAGTAGAGGGGAAGGAAACCATGAATTAGAATGAGCCCAGGGGAAGCTTCATACTCTGGGGGCCACAAAAATATTCAACAGTGGCTTTCTGATGAAAAGATTTCAGGAGCCTGAGCTATAGCTGTGGATATATGCTACTTGTCCTGGAGGTGGATACCTCCCTCAGTTCATAGGCCCTTTTCTGGACATTGAGGCTGGAAAGAACACATTTGCGTACTTTGTAAGTAAAACGACTGCTTCTTAGGGTAGCACTAGGCTTCTCTTTTTTTAAAAAAGGAAGATTTTTATTAAGAATTAGTTACATTGATGTCTGTAATCAGAGAAGAGAGATCACACAAAGGAGCTCAGCACAGAACCTGCAGCATGTGTTATAGTTCTGATAGGATATAATCGTGTAAGAATTGATGTGGATGGAGCTATGTAAATGGAGGGCATGGGTGGTGTTGGAAAACATGGGGAGTATGGAAAGAGTGATATAGATTTAAGATGCATTATACTCATAAAATAATTGAATAATTGAATTGAAATCATTTTGTACAACTTCTTAAAAGATAATAATACTAAAATATTTTATAATAGAAGAAAATAATTGATATTGATAAACCAAGAAACGTGGTTTAAATAGGCAAAACCACAATGTGGTGCTGTCAGAGATAGGTGAGGAATCCATGCTTAGGTCATAATTCTTCCCCTGAATAAATTCCAGTAAGTATATGTTGTTTGCTCATATACTCAGAAAAAGGTGCAAATTCTCAGGGATATTATTGTGAATAAGCACCTTCCAGCAGCTGAATGTAATTAGACATATTTTCAAATAATTCATGATCACACCAAAATTTTAGATGCATATATATTCGAAGATATAACTCCAGAGAACGATTTAATTCATTTTGCCTTGATTTAATGATACCAACGAATGCTTCCTGAACCAGGCAAATTCATGTTGAATTTGTAAATGACTGATAGATCAAGTGAAGTCTGAAGAATTTAGTTCCAAAAAGAAGCTTCTTGAATGAAGCCAAGCACATCAGTGTGGGAGAATATTGCAGGTCACTCTAAGGGTAGATATTGCCCATATACTGAAGATCCTTGATGGTTGTGAAAAAGGGATGAGGAGTTTGATGTGATGGAGAGGCAGTGAGGAGTAGCATGCAGATGGATTTTCTGTAGTGCTCACTTGCGTCAATGTGGAGAAAGTCTGGAAGCTCTTCATCTGAGAATGGGGAAACTACGTCTATCAATAGTATCATACTGATGAGTGTAACGTGCAGTAGTGCAGATGGATCTGGAAGGAAAGGACAGTCAATCAAGGGTTATTGTAGAAATTATACGTATAAAGGTTTAGAAAGTGAATGTCTTGGAGCAATAGTCTCAGAATGATCACAGGGGCCTAAAAATCTCCCATTCTCTGTGGTATGGATAGCTTATATTAACCTAGCTATTTGGTGTGACAAAGATCCATGAATAAGATAGGACACACTTTCAGAGATAATGTTACATTACCTGACAATAGCATGTTTGTTTACTCAGGTAAGCTTTTAGTGCCACCCCTCCAAATTTTCTCCTATATAAAGCACTGCTTTTTTTTTTTTTTTGCTGGCTTTGTCTATTTATGTGGTGCTGAGGAATCGAACCCAGGGCCTCATGCTTGAAAGGCATGCACTCTACCGCTGAGCTACCTTCCCAGCCCCTAAAGCACTGCTTTCTAAATATAATTCTCACTGTGTATTACTTTGTTTCTTCATGTAACAGTTTTCTGAACTTTCCACTTTTTTAACTATTTTCAAGAACTGTTACCTCAGCTATGTTTCTATATTCTTATATTTTATAATCTTATTCTGCATTTTAGCCTATGCTCAATCATGTTTGGTGTTAAATGAAATATTATACTATATTATATTATATTATACTATATTAATTGAGAAGCTAGGTAGTAGAGCTTTGTGGAACCAACACAATTTTTGTCATAGGCATATATAAAGAGTAAAAGTTATAACTATGGATAAAGAAGAGAGCAAATGCAAAGAGGTATTCAGCAGTGAGCATTGTCTGCTCAAACACAGTGTATTCCCATTTCAGCTGTCAGATGGAAATATAGGTAGATGAGTGGAATCAGGAGGGAATAATAAGAAAAAGAAGGATAATAAATGTCTGCAGAACTTTTCATCATAATTTCCCCCTTACTTCTAATTCACTACCATGTTATTTCAGGAAGTAAGTAACGAAAGTCCCTGTCTTATCTCATCACATACCTGACATGTCAAGTTAAATAAAGTAAAATATTCATCTTTTTTTGGTATGAAATCCTTTATTCTCATGTAATTGTTCATTTCATAACTTTTGCTGCCTTGTTTACGGTTTTTTAAAAATCATTTTTTTTGAGCTCTTGAGGCAAAACAGGTAATGTATTAGAAGAGTTTACTTGGTATTGTAATTTCAGTTCAACTGCAGACTAAATGAACACAATGATCATTTCAGGATTCTCTGCTGGAGATTTTGCAGTTCAACATGTCACCTATTCAGAACACACATCCTCTTCCATCATCTTCCTGCTAACTGGGGTTCCCGGGCTGGAAGCCTTCCACACCTGGATCTCCATTCCCTTCTGCTTTCTCTATGCAACCGCCCTCTCAGGCAACAGCCTGATTCTCTTTGCCATTATCACTCAGCCCAGCCTTCATGAGCCCATGTACTATTTCCTGTCCATGTTGTCCACCACAGACCTTGGGCTGTCCGCATCTACTCTGGCCACTGTGTTGGGCATCTTCTGGTTCAATGCCAGGGAAATCAGCTTCAATGCCTGCTTGTCCCAGATGTTCTTTATTAAACTCTTCACGGTGATGGAATCTTCAGTCCTGCTGGCTATGGCTTTTGATCGATTTGTGGCCATCTCTAACCCCCTGAGGTATGCCACTATTCTGACTGACTCCAGAATATCACAAATTGGGGTGACAATCGTCATCAGGGGGACACTAGTGCTGACACCGATGGTGGCACTTCTTAAAAGACTGTCTTACTGCCGCAGCTCCACCATTCCTACTGCTTCCATCCTGATGTGATGAAGCTCTCCTGCACAGACACCAGGATCAACAATGCAGTTGGGCTGACTGCCATGATTTCCACTGTTGGTGTCGACTCGATCCTCGTCCTCCTGTCCTATGTGTTGATTATCAGGACTGTCCTCAGCATTGCTTCCCCAGAAGAGAGGAAGAAATCCTTTAGCACCTGTGTCTCCCACATTGGGGCAGTGGCTGTGCTCTATCCATTGATCAGTCTATCCTTTGTTCACAGATTTGGGAAACGAGCCCCACGCTATGTGCACACAATGATTGCCAACACCTACTTGCTAATCCCTCCTGTCATGAACCCCATCATCTACAGCGTGAAGACCAAGCAGATATGTAAAGCTGTAATAAAAGTTCTTTCTGCTGCTGGAAGAAAGAACTAGAAGGCCCTTTTCTTTTTCTTCTATTCTTTGTCATTGTGTGATTTGAGTAAAGAGCCCTTCTGAGATGTTAAAGTGGCTACACTGATACATGATTTCAGTTCCTAAAATGATAACTCTGTGTTTAAGTAAAAAGATAGTGAACTGAGAGAGACTAGTATGAACTGCAAATTTTCAAAGATAACACTTTTTTCTCTTAAAATATTCACAAAGATGGTAAGATTATGTCTTCATTTAGGATAATTTTAATTACCTACATACCAATAATAGAGTTTAGCTTTCTTTGTAGAATTAATTTTTAAATAGTCTATAGATAATGTTTACTTATTGCTTTGAGTTTTTCCCTTATTGAAAGATATTTTCGATACCTGAGCGCTCACACAGAGAGTCCGGGACGAAGGAGCCAGACGCAGCAGGCAAGCGGATTCTACTCAACACCAGCAAGAACCGACAAGGAGCAGACAACTTCATCCTGCACTTTGCAGACCAGAGACGACCCAGGATCCAAGACTCGGCGAATACGTGAATGTGTGTTTTCCTTTCTTTTCTTGTCTTCTTTCTCTTTTTCTTTCATTCTTAATTATCTTTTTGTTTTTTGTCTAGCTCTACTGAACTACTGATCTTTTCTTCTCACTTTCCTATCCTTTCCATCTTTTCCTCTTTGTTCTTCTTTATGTGACTTAACTCTTGTCCTGCACATCCTCAGATAAACCCATAGTTAACCAGTAGACCCTACCCCCCATTGTGTACACACTTAACCCACAAACTTATTACTCAATTCAAAACCTCTGAGACTTAAATTCATTAATAGCAGTACTACCTCTTTATACCTATATAATATTTTAAGCATTTTTTTAAAGTTTTCCACATCTCCTCTATGTCCCTCCCTTTCTCTCAACATATTCATATTCCTCTATAAATAGATGGTCTTTTAATCTCTAAAATAACATTAATTTTTACGTTTCTATTTTTTTTTCTGGTCTCTTTTCATTCCCCTTTCCCTTTCTTCTCTCTCTCTCTCTCTCTACTTGCATCCTACCCAACCTATTTCCTGCACTGTGATTAGGACATAGTTAACTCTCCCTGTGCCTCCCCACACCAATCTATTCCTATTTTTTACCCACATCTCTCCCTAACCCTAATAATTTCTGGTTTTCCAAATTCTTCTCTGCGGTTCGAAGTCCTTTAACATATAGTTGTTTGATGTCGAATAGATGTATCTGTTGAACTAGATTGTATCTGTAGACTATTGACTGTACAAATGCAAACTTTGGTTGATGGTTGCCTTAAGATAGTGTTCTAGCACAAAACTGGTGCTATCTTCATCTCAAATGGGCAGAGTAAGCCGGAAAAACACAAGAAAAATGGCAAATTCGGGTATCTCAATTCCCAATCTTGATAATCAGGGGTTAGAACAGATAATGAATAATCCAGAGGAGAGTTCCCAAACAGCTCTACAAACACTGCTGGCAAACATGATAAATGAAAAGTTTGACAATGTACAAAGGACTCTGTATGAGCGTGACAGGGAGAGAGAGGAGGCATCCCAGAAGTTTATACAGGAATATCATAAGCGTGAGGAAGCTACTCAAAAACTGATACAGGATTTGCGTGAACAACTTGAGAATACTCAAAGAGAAAGGGAGGAATGGCATGAGCAGGCTGAGAACACTCAAAGAGATCTGCAGGAATCCCACGAACGGGAGGAAGCTAATCAAAGAGTAATACAGGAATTGAGAGACCAGGTAGAGAACACACAAAGATCACTAAAGGCATTCATGGAATCCATTAACAAAGAGCTGAAGGAAGTCAGGGAGACCACAAAGGGAATGCTGAATGGAACCCAACAGAAGGAATGGGAGCCCAAAGAAACCATAACCAATCAACTAAGTGATTTGAGGACAAACACTGAACACCAAATTAAGGAAGTAAAGAAATTCATACAAGACCTAAAACAGAGCTTCAACAAAGAACTTGAAGCCATCAAAGCTGACCAACTAGAAGGAAAAGAGATAAAAAACAAAGTAGAGAGTCTTGACAGCAGGTTAGACCATGCAGAAGATCGAATCTCAGGGATTGAAGACAGCCTAGATATTATAGAGAAAGAACATACAACCATCCAAGACAAGTCCAAGAAATATGATAGATCTATCCAACACCTGTAAGACACCATCAGAAGGCCTAATCTAAGGATAATGGGTGTAGAGGAGCACCTAGAAACAGAAGTTAATGGTCTAGGAAATCTGTTTAACAGGATCCTAGCAGAGAACTTCCCAAACATGCAAAAAGATAGGCCTGTCCAGATACAAGAAGCCTTTAGAACCCCAAATAGACCAGACCAGACTAGGACATCCCACCGCCACATTATAATCCACACAGGATCAACTCAGAACAAGGAAAAGATCCTTAAAGCTGTCAGAGAGAAAAGGGTAATCACTTATAAAGGGAAACCAATTAGAATCACCTCAGATTTCTCAGCAGAGACAATCAAAGCAAGAAGAGCCTGGAACGATGTATGCCATGCCCTAAAAACAAACAACTATCAACCAAGAATACTGTACCCAGCTAAACTCTCCTTCATAACCGAAGGCCAAATAAAAACCTTCCATAGCAAAGAAAAATTGAAACAATACATCTCCACCAAACAGCCCTACAAAAGACTCTTAAAGATGTCCTACACATAGAAAACCAACAAGACCGCAATAAAGGCCAAGAAACTGCACCCAAACTGAGAATCCAAGAACCATAGGAAGAACCCAGTTTTCGCAGCCCCCAAAAAGGTAGATAACATGGCAGGAACTCCCAAATACCTCTCAGTCCTATCTCTTAATGTTAACGGACTGAACTCTCCAATTAAGCGACATAGACTGTCTAGTTGGATTAAAAAACAAGACCCTTCTATCTGCTGCCTGCAGGAGTCACATCTTGCCCGTAAAAACAAACACATTTTCAATGTTAAAGGCTGGAACAAAATCTACCAAGCAAACGGACCGCATAAACAGGCGGGAGTTGCAATCCTAATATCAGATAAAATAGACTTCAAATTAAAATTCGTGAAAAGAGATAAAGAAGGTCACTACATACTAATTAAAGGATCTCTCCTTCAGGAGGATATTATAATTCTAAATATTTATTCACCAAACAATGGAGCACCCAAATTTATCAAAGAAACACTACTTTCCCTCAAATCCCATATAGATCCAAAGACATTAATAGTTGGGGATTTTAACACACCACTCTCCCCACTAGATAGATCAACTCGGCAAAAACTCAACAGAGAAACCACAGATCTAAACAGCTGCATAGATCAACTAGACTTAACAGACATTTACCGAACATTTCACCCAGCAGCATCAGAATACACGTTTTTCTCAGCAGCACATGGCACGTTTTCTAAAATAGACCACATTTTAGGCCACAAAGCAAACTTGTCTAAATTCAGAAACATTGAAGTTATACCTTGCATTCTCTCTGACCACAAGGGAATAAAATTAGAACTCAACACCAAAAGCCACCAAAGAAAGTCCGGTATCACATGGAGGCTGAACAACACACTGCTGAATCATGAGTGGGTCATGGAAGAGATTAGAAAGGAAATTCAAATGTTCATGCTGTTCAACAAAAATGAACACACAAATTACCAGCTCCTCTGGGACACAGCAAAGGCAGTACTCAGAGGCAAGTTTATAGCTCTGTGCTCCTACATCAACAAATTGGAGAGATCTGAAACTAGCAATTTAACGACGCATCTAAACCTCCTTGAAAAAGAGCAGCAAGATAAACCCCAATCCAGTAGACAGAAAGAAATAATCAAAATTAAATCAGAATTAAATGAATTAGAATCCAAAAAAACTATAGAAAGAATCAACAAAACAAAGAGTTGGTTCTTCGAAAAACTTAACAAAATTGACAGACCCTTAGCAAATCTTATCAGAAAAAGAAGAGAACACACCCAAATTAATAAACTCAGAGATGAGAATGGAAACATCACCACGGAAACAACCAAGATTCAGAACATTATAAGGGAATACTTCTCAAAACTGTATGCTAATAAGTTTGAGAACTTGACAGAAATGGACCTCTTCCTAGCAAATATTGACATGCCAAAACTAAACCAAGATGAGTTAAACTATCTTAACAGGCCCATATCAAGCATTGAAATAGAAACAGCAATAAGAGACCTCCCAGCTAAGAAAAGTCCAGGACCAGATGGTTTTACAGCGGAATTTTACAAGGCCTTCAAAGCAGAGCTCACACCAATTCTCCTCCAACTCTTCAATGAAATTGAAAGAGAAAGCTCACTACCGAACACATTCTATGAAGCCATCATAACCCTCATCCCAAAACCAGGCAGGGACTCATCAAAGAAAGAGAACTATAGACCCATTTCTTTGATGAACATTGATGCAAAACTTCTCAACAAAATTTTGGCCAATCGACTTCAACAATTCATCCAAAAAATCATACACCACGATCAAACAGGATTCATTTCAGGGATGCAAAGCTGGTTCAATATACGCAAATCAATTAATATTATTCATCACATCAACAGGAGCAAGAATAAGAACCACATGGTTATCTCAATAGATGCAGAAAAAGCATTCGACAAGATCCAACACCCCTTTATGATGAAGGTTTTGGAAAAATTAGGAATCCATGGAACATTCCTCAATACGATAAAGGCTGTATATGACAAACCTACAGCCAGCATTATACTCAATGGTGAAAAACTAAAGCCATTTCCTCTTAACTCAGGAACAAGACAAGGATGCCCACTCTCTCCACTTCTCTTCAATCTAGTATTAGAATGCCTAGCTACAGCAATAAGACAAGATGCAGGCATAAAGGGGATCCAAATAGGGAAAGAAGAAATAAAACTCTCCCTCTTTGCAGATGACATGATCTTGTATTTAAAGAATCCCATAGACTCCACTCCCAAATTACTCAAGCTGATTCAAAACTTCGGCAAAGTAGCAGGTTATAAAATTAACCCCCAAAAATCAATGGCTTTTCTGTATGCCAACAATGAGAAAAGTGTGGCTGAAATTAGGAAAGCAACTCCATTTGTAATAGCCCCACAAAAAATAAAATACCTAGGAATTAACTTAACTAAAGAAGTGAAGGACCTCTATGATGAAAACTTTAAAATCTTGAAAAAGGAAATCAACACAGAACTTAAAAAATGGCAAAACCTCCCATGCTCCTGGATTGGAAAGATTAACATCGTGAAAATGGCAATACTTCCCAAGGCTATCTACAAATTCAATGCAATACCTATCAAAATTCCACCCTCATTCTTCAAGGAAATAGAAGAGGCAATCCAAAAATTCATATGGAACAATAAAAGACCCCGAATAGCAAAAACGCTCCTGAATGGAAAGAACACTGCTGGAGGAATATCAATACCAAACTTCAAACTCTACTATAAAGCCATAGTAATCAAAACAGCTTGGTATTGGCATAAGAACAGACCTCAGGACCAATGGAATAGAATTGAAAACCCAGAAATGAACCCACAGACCTATAGCCATCTAATCTTCGATAAGGGAGCTAAAACAATAGAATGGAAGAAGGACAACCTCTTCAGTAAATGGTGCTGGCAAAATTGGTTAACTACATGTAGAAAACTTAAGCTAGATCCTTATATATCACCCTGCACCAGAATCAACTCCAAATGGATCAAAGACCTTGAAGTCAAAGCAGACACTCTGAAAACATTACAGGATGGAATAGGAGAAACCCTAGGTCTCCTTGGCTCAGGCCGAAATTTTCTGAATAGAGACCTGGAAACACAACAAATCAAAGAAAGATTGGACAAATGGGATTGCATAAAGTTGCAGAGCTTCTGCAGGGCAAATGACATAGCTAGCAAGATCAATAGAAAGCCCACGGATTGGGAGAAGATCTTTACTAGCCATACAACGGACAAGGGTCTCATATCTAAAATATACTTGGAACTCAAAAAATTAAACCCCCCAACAACAAATCCTCAAAGAAACAACTGCCCAATAAATAAGTGGGCGAAAGACTTAAAGAGAAACTTCTCTGAAGAAGAAAGAAGGATGGCCAATAGACACATGAAGAAATGTTCAACATCCCTAGCCATAAAAGAAATGCAAATCAAAACAACATTGAGATATCACCTCACTCCAGTGAGAACGGCAAAAATCAAGAACTCTAACAACAACAGATGCTGGAGGGGATGTGGACAGAAAGGAACCTTAATTCATTGTTGGTGGGAATGTAAACTTGTTCAACCACTTTGGAAAGCAGTATGGAGGTTCCTCAAAAGACTCCACATAGAGCTCCCCTATGACCCAGCAATCCCACTTTTGGGCATTTACCCTAATGTTTACAAACAAGACCACACTAAAGCTACCAGCACAACAATGTTTATTGCAGCATTATTTACCATAGCTAAGATATGGAACCAACCCAGATGCCCCTCAGTAGATGAATGGATCAAGAAAATGTGGTATATATACACAATGGAATTCTATGCCTCCATCAGAAAGAATGACATTGCCCCATTTGTTAGGAAATGGAAAAACTTGGAAAAAATTATATTAAGTGAAGTAAGCCAGGCCCAAAGAAACGTAGGTCCCATGGTTTCCCTTATTTGTAATATCTAGTATATGTATGAGTCAAGCGGAAAAGGTCAGATAATGTGATGTCAGGAAAATGAACCCTTAGATGTGTATTTTAAGGTTTTTTTCTTTCATGCATGTGTTTCTAACACATTTATAAGATTATCTCTTTGTTGCTTTGTATGTCCCTCCCCCACAGTATAACCCTTGCTTTCACTATATTTGATGTCAGTATAACTTGTGGAGGAGATGGGGAAAAACCAGTTGTTTAAGGATACAGGTGGACCTGTTGCAACAATGAGAAGTACAAGTTGTCATGTCCAAAACGAACTTTACAATGTTGGTGGGGGGGGGGGCTGGGGGGAGGGAGGAAGGAGAAGGATTGGGATTAGGGGGGGAGGGGGGAGGCTGGGAAGGGATGTGAAGGATAAACAAAGGAGGAGGCTGCAATGCTTGGTAAGAAATGTACACATTATCCTGCCCATGTAACTGTAACTCCTCTGTACAGTATGTTTTCAAATAAAATAAAATAAATAAAAAAAATAATAACAATAAAATTATATTTAAAAAAAAAAAAAAAGAAAGATATTTTCACTCCATGTGCAAATGGGAATAATGTGTATATTTCCCTATTACCAAATCTCTTTTAACAACTGACAATGCTCACAATAATTAAATTCTTTAAAATATTCTTAGTTTCCCTCTTTGCCTCTGTCTTCCCTGAGTTCACAATTTTAGAGCCAGTATAATCACCAGTAAATGTTTTCCTTGCCTCATCAATCATGTAACTTTGTTCCATCAAATATTTACAGTTTCTGCTAGCTATTCTAGAAGATTATTGGCATAATCTTCTGTGAAAAATAGCTGTTTAACTCAACCCCAATATATACTTTCTTCAATAGTACTATTGTCTTTCTACTTAATAAATATGTTGTTCTTTTGGGCAAAGATGAATTCGGAATGAATTCATTCTCTTCACAGCTTCAAAATGATCAGGAACCAAATCTAGGACCATATTTATGTGTTTGGGCTTGTGGTGCTGTATCTGCACGTCCTTCTGAAGACAGTCTCAGGATGGATATACTAGCCAGGCTCTAGTCTGGAAAACAGACATCACACTAGTAATGTACATTGGGCAGCTCTGGTGCAAGGAACTGTGTAAATCGGTATTGGAGGACTGGAAATTCCCAAAGGATTACACAAGTAATTCAGAGAGAATCACTGCAGAATATATTTTTCCCACCAATGGCTTTGGGAACAAAGAAAATAATTTAGTCTCATTTGAGCCTAGAGTCTTGGAAGCAAGTTATCCTTTCAGTTAACACTCTTACCTGCAAGAAGGGAGTGTGGTCTTGTTTGTTCTTGTACTTTAGGAGCTAAAGGATGGACCACCTAGAGTTAAGACTCAACCTAAGAGAAAGCACACTTCCTACCTAAGCCTTATTTCTTAGAACACAGAGGAGGCCTTGTTGAGGGTCAGATCCCTGAAAAGGCTTCAGTGGTACTGTAGAATTTTGAGAGCGTGAGCTTAGATTGGTGCTGGGTAGTGGGGAACCACCCCTTGGAATTCATGCCATTGGGCCTAGAATGATTATTGTGGTGACATTGACTCTGAGAGGTTTTCAGAGAGATACTTGTCCTATCACCTTCCAGCTTCCCTCTAACATCTCCCACTTGCCAGAGTGAGCAGTGAACCAGCTGGCAAATTATAACAGTGGTTTCACTTGCAGACTTTAACTAAAACAGTTTAGAGCAGGTTTGGAGCTGAGACACAACAGCTTCATGGCCAGCAGAATAGGACAAGGTACTTATAATGTAATTAAGTTCAATATGACTGTTATGAGAACTTCATTAGCTGCTGTCGTTTGGATTGTTGATAATCAAAAGCAGTGACTAGTAACCACCAATTGCCAGTCAAATGCTTTCTGAGTTCATCAAGTGTCACTACATATATAATCAGCTGGATAGCTACAAAATTTCTACAAAATCTCTAGTTTTCTGCAAAATACCTCGGTCTCTTTTTGAAGCAGAAGTGTGTCTATATCAGCTTCGGTTGTGGAATTTGTAGTCCCTTCTGGCTCTGGCTTAATTGTGCTTGTTCTCACTCAGCTTTTCAATTGCTCACATTCTGTTTAATGGATGCATTCCAATGAGTTTATGTTATTTTTATCCTTAGATGACAGATGTTTCCTGGAAACATTGCTCATTGTTTTTACTTTCTTTCCTTCCCCAGTGATATTATTCATCCTTTGTATTTTGATTGATGCCCTGGGATGTTGAGTTCAAGAGATTGTATTACCCAGGTTCTACAGGACGGTGGTTTTAGGCTGAGTTCATAAAGTGGAATGTCCCAGCAGGAGAGGAGAATATAACGTTTGAAGTAGTAACACACACACACACACACACACACACACACACACACACACACACACACACACACACACACACAGAGTATTGATGCCTTCAGATTGCAAACATCTTTCTATACCAAACATGCTCAGAACCTTAAGAAGCAATTGGCCTTTTTTAAAAAATATTTTTTATTGTGAAAATACTGTACAGAGGGGTTACAATTACATGGGCAAGATAATGAGTACATTTCCTATCAAGATTGTAGCCTCCTCCTTTGTTTACCTTTCCCATCCCTTCCCAGCCTCCCCCCACCCCCCAATCCTCCCCCCCAATCCTCCTCCCCCCCCCAAAGTTGTAAAGTTCGTTTTCAAGATGACAACTTGTACTTCTCATTGTTGCAACGGGTCCACCTGTATCCTTATTTAAACGACTTGTTTTTCCCTTCCCCTCCACAAATTATACCGACATCAAATACAGTGAAAGCAGGGGTTATACTGTGGGGGAGGGACATACAAAGCAACAAAGAAATAATCTTATAAATGCGTTAGAAACAAGTGCATGAAAGAAAAAAAACATTAAATACATATCTTAGGGTTCATTTTCCTATCATCACCTTATCTGACGTAATTGGCCTTTTTTGTAAGAACTATCAATCTTTGTTGTCTTAGTTTGGTTTTCTAAGAGTGTGTTCTTTCTCAGAGGCCAGTGGATTTTGACACAGAAGCACAAAGACAAGGCACTGATACAGTGAAGTCTTTTCAAATGAGATTCTTATCAAAAGAGTCATGAAGGGGACTACTCAGAGGAAACCAGGGTGAGTCTACTTGCTGTCTCACCAAAAGGGAAGGGTCAGGTGAGGCGGGAGAGTCATAATGGTGTCTCTCAGAGAGAGCTGGGAAGGACAGCAGTTCACTTTGAGAAAACTAAAAGAGAAAACCAAATGAAAGGGACTGAAGTGTTTCTCTAGTGTTAGAGAAAGAGGACTCAGTGTTTTACTTTTTTATTATTAATAAGTTTTTTATTGTGAAAATACCGTACAGAGGGGTTACAATTATATGAGCAAGGTAATGAGTACATTTCTTATCAAGCATTATTGCCTCCTCCTTTGTTTCCCCTTCCCATCCCTTCCCATCTCCCCATCCTTTCCCTTCTCCCCCTCCCCCCATGAGTACATTTCTTATCAAGCATTGTTACCTCCTCCTTTGTTTCTCCTTACCACCCCTGCCCTCCCATCTCCCTCCTTCCTCCCACCAAAGTTGTGAAGTTCATTTTTCAACATAGTATATTGTACATTTCATTGTTGCAATGGATCCACCTGTATCCCTATTTAAGCAATTTGTTTTTTCCCTTCCCCTCCATAAATTATATCAACATCAAATACAGTGAAAGCAGGAGTTATACTGTGGGGGAGGGACATACGAAGCAACAAAAAATCATCTGATAAATATGTTAGAAACAATAGCAAGAAAGAAAAACCATTTGAGTCCTTATCTTGGGGTTCATGTCACTTAACATCATCTTATCTGACCTTTTCTGCTTGTCTCAGATATATACTAGTTATTGCAAATAAGGGAAACTATGGGGCCTATGTTTCTTTGGGCCTGACTTACTTCACTTAATATAATTTTTTCCAAGTCTTTCCATTTCCTAACAAGTGGGGCAATGTCATTCTTTCTGATGGAGGCATAGAATTCCATTGTGTATATATAGCACATTTTCTTGATCCATTCATCTACGGAGGGGCATCTGGGTTGCTTCCATATCTTAGCTATGGTAAATAATGCTGCAATAAACATGGTTGTGCTGGTAGCTTTAGTATAGTCTTGCTTGTGATCATTTGGGTAAATGCCCAAAAGTGGGATTGCTGGGTCATAGGGGAGCTCTATGTGGAGTCTTTTGAGGAACCTCCATACTACTTTCCAAAGTGGTTGAACAAGTTTACACTCCCACCAACAATGCAGTAGGGTTCCCTTCTGTCCATATTCCCTCCAGCATGTGTTGTTATTAGAGTTCTTGATTATAGCCATTCTAACTAGCCTCTTCAGTAAATGGTGCTTGCAAAATTGGTTAATCACTTGTAGAAAACTAAAGCTAGATCCTTATATATTACCCTGCACCAGAATCAACTCCAAATGGATATAAGACCTCAGAGTCAAAGCTGACACCCTGAAAACATTACAGAATGGAATAGGAGAAACCATAGGTCTCCTTGGCACAGACTGAAACTTTTTTAATAGAGACCCAGAAACACAACAAATCAAAGAAAGATTGGACAAATGGGATTGCATGAAATTGCAGAGCTTCTGCATGGCAAAGGACATAGCTAGCAAGATCAAGAGAAAGCCCAAGGATTGGGAGAAGATCTTCACTAGCCATACAACAGACAAGGGTCTCATGTCTAAAATATACCTGGAACTCAAAAAATTAAATCCCCCAACAACAAATCCTCAAAGAAACAACTGGCCAATAAATAAGTGGGCTAAAGACTTAAAGAGAAACTTCTCTGAAGAGGAAAGAAAGATTGCCAATAGACACATGAAGAAATGCTCAACCTCTCTAGCCATAAAAGAAATGCAAATCAAAACAACACTGAGACTCAGTATTTTATATAGTAGATCCATGATTCTTTCCCAAGATCTGTTTGTATAAAAGGTTTTACCTGTGGCCCAGATATACTATGTGTGCTTAAGAATACCAGTCAGGGTTTCCTCTTAGAATGTGTCCTGAGGGCTGTCAAGAGGCATAGCAGTAGGAGAAAAACAAAGGAGGGGATAACAATGCTTGACAAGAAATATACTCATTACCTTGCTCATATAATTGTAAGCCCTCTGTACAGCATCTTTACAATAAAATGAAATAAAAGAGGCACAGTAGAACTTGATCAGAAGTTGAGTTGGGGGTGGCCCATGGAAAGATCTTCAATTAAAGAAACTTCTGTGAGAAACTTATATCATTGATAGGGCATTTTGATGAGGTCAAAAAATAGTCAGAGATGCACATAGCTGTTTTGCCTATGTGTTCCTCTCCTAAGCATATCCTCCTTCCTGAGTGCCTAGAGACCTGTCGAGTTTATCACATCCCAGTGTATTTTTTTTCTTTGACCATCCAGTGTGTTTCCTTGTAGATTTATAGTGACAGTCCAGTTACCACAAATGAAGAAAACCTATGTTTCTCTTGGTCTGGCATCTGATGATATAAAATAATATTTATTGAAATGAACTCCAGGAAATGGAAACATGAGTTTTTTTTCTTTGTTGCTGTTTTTGTCTTCATTTCCTTTTATCTTGTTTGTTCTTTGATCTGTTTTTGGGAGGGTGAGTGGAGGCACAGAAATGGAGGAATAAAGGATGAACAAATGCGGCAGTGGGTCTCACTACACACTATGTTGAAAATGAACTATACAACTCATGGGTGGGGATGGGAGGGAAAAACTGGGAGAGAGCAAGGGAAGGGGTGACATGGTCAAAAAAGAATTGTACTCTTTATGTGACGTATATAACTGCAACCCCTCTGTGCATCACCTTTCCAATAACAATAAATAAAAAAATTAAAAAGTAGTCTGAGAAATCTCAAAAACCACTAAGCTTAGCCAATATGACAGCATTTTATGATAATAATATATGAATATGAAGTTCACTGCTAGAGTTAATTCTTTTCTGTTCTTTGTAACTTTGGCCTTGACAGTATTAAAAATAATAGCTAGTATGATGTGAGCAGAAAAGAGAAGAAGCCAAATGAAGCTTGTTTCTAGATACCTTGAGGTATACCTGTATTTAGCCTAGACACTGAGGAGGGATATGGTGGAAGATTGAAATGTTTATTAATTTGCTAAATTGAATTGTTCCCATTTATGAGTTTAAAATGTGTTTTGTATCTTAAAGTAAGACTTATATTTCTTAGAAAAAGCAGAAAACTTCACTTTGTCAGCATTTTCATCTAAGACCAAGAAAAGATGTTTCCCACTGATCAACTGTACAGAAAGAAGAAAAAACCCCACTTGATTTGCTTTAAAGAAAACATGCCATGTATAATTTCATGCTTGTAAGACCAGGTACATTGAAAAAGACAACCCATATTATCTCTTACTTTCTCAGAGCATCAGATGGTCTGTTTAATAGCACTTGCTAAAATGTTTGCTTACAGTCACTAAACAGATATAAATAGAAAGTATAAAAAGTTAATGATTTGAAAAGGAATTTTTTATAGTTGAAAAAAAAAATCTGTGTTTTGGGGGTTGGGAATTTAGCTCAGTGGAACATCACTAGCCTAACACTTGCAAGGCCCTGAGTTCGGTCCCTAGCTTTCCAAAAAAAAATTAATCTGTGTTTTTCTTTAGTTATGTAACATAGTACAGGACAATCAAAAAGAAAAAAAACAGCAAAATCAAAACCAAAAAGCAAACCCCAAACCTACACACAGAACAGAAACAAAACAGAAAGTCAACACCAAGCACTGAAGCTTCTTTGCTTTAGTAGTGATCAATAATAAAGCAATGAACTGCCATAATTCAGCTGTTCAATAGCAAAGCCTTGAGTCAAACATCTTGGTTTTGCTATATGAAGCTGAGTAGAACATACTCGTGATCACTGGCGGGTACATAACCTATACAACTGTTGTGAAAGGTAAAATGGAGAGTTATATAAGCCCTAGTGGTTGAAAGTTGCTTTGTTATTAAACTCAGCGGTTCTAATTAGAGGGATGCCAATGAAAGATACTTTTAATAAAGATGCAACTGAAAGTTGGATTATTTGTATAGCATTAAAAATTGGAAAGGGCCTAAATAAATAAATTTAGGAAAGCAATTCCTTACGCACTATTACATTGTAAGCCAAGAAGAAATGAATATTTATGGCTATGTATCTTCTCATAAGCCCTTAGTCACCATGACCTTAAGTTTTCAGAGTGTTGGCTTCTAATAGTGCATGGCTTGCTCTGCTCTGGGAATTTGCCAAAGCTGTCTGGAGTTGTCGCTCACCTTCACCTTTCCCTTGGGGTATCATTCAATGATTGGTCAGTACAAGAACACCAGGTTTGGTTCTCTTTTGACTCAAAAAATCTTGTTACAAGTTACTTTTCTCGTGTAGGTTCTTTCTGAATGAAGAGAGAGCTCTAAGTATCCATGAGCCTAAGGGACTATCACTGGTTCAGAAATCAGCTCTGATGAGCTAATACCCTAACATCCAAAGACAGTTGTCAATGGCTTTATTGTTCCCTCTCCCCTTCTCCCAAATTCATGTCTCTGGGAAATATGAACACACATTTCCAAAATTCATGTCAAGTATGCTCCTAATGTGGGGACCCTTCTGGATATAAATGTTCTCTTACATAATCCACATTAAATTGCATATGTGTACACACAGGTGGCTATTTCTGGTCAACCCTTAGCCCACCCAAAATGAGGCATTTAGTTGTTCTTTACTGTATAGACTTCTGGTTATTTAATGTTTTTGGTCCTCATTGTTGGGTTTTACTTCTATTCACTATAGGCTTCCTTTTGTAGTGTGGGAAAACAATGAGATGCCCTATTATGTGGAGGGTGGGTACACTGTCAGCTCTTTTTTTTTTTTTTTAGGTAAGGGGTAGGTTTATTCATCATTCTGGCTGGCACCAGGCCATCTTGGCCCTCCATGCAGTTGGGAAAGGCCTGGGAAAGAGAAAGAGCTGGGAAAGAGAGAGAGCTGGGAAAGAGAGAGAGCTGGGAAAAAGAGTGTCTGGGCCTGAGGTAGGCCTTATCTAGGGTATGTGCTGAGAAAGGTGTGGCCACATCAAATTCAGATGTGACCTCAGCGGATGCAGATGTGACCTCTTCCAGGTGTGCCAGTTGCCTAGGTAACACAGGTACTGGGTGGAGACTTTGCTGCGAGGAGGGTGGAGTCTGCTTTGGAGTGGACCTTACATTCCAGCCTTTTAATAATCATGAATAGGGTGCAGATTCTCTCTGGCTACTTCCTGCTGACAAGGGGCATTGACATTAGGGGTAAAAGGTTGGAATTTGGTCCCCTCCCAGAGAAGGCAGCGAGCAGCAGCTGTCCCTTGGTGGCATGATTCCTTAGTTGAAGTCTGGAGAAGTCTTATGAGGCATTGAGGGGCTGGAAAAAAATACTAGAGAGCAAATAAATGGCAAGAGGAAGGACTTGGGGCTGAAAATGTTGGTAGAAATGTCCCTAGCTACTTTTGACATCTGGCGACTAGGTAGAGTAGTCAGGTGACAAAGGCAAGTATATAAATTCCTGTTCAGTTAATAGGTAGACAGGTATAGACATTGGATGGGCAGGCTTCTTACTTCTACTGACCTCCTGGCTCTGGTTAATTTTGAAAGGTCAGGCACAAAGTTGCTGATGTGACATCATCTCCTCTTACTCCTCTCCATGTTCCCTTGTTCCCCAGACTGGCTGAGTCTAGGTGCTCGTTGCTGGGATGGCTTGTCCCAGTTGGCATTCAAGAAGGTTTGAACTCAAGGCCTGGGCACTATCTCTGAGCACTTCTGCTCAAGGCTAGCACTCTACCACTTTGAGTTATAGTACCACTTGCAGTGATTACTGGTTAGAGATAAGAGTCTTGAGCCATGCTTCTAGCCTGGCTCTTTGCAGGTTAGTTGGGAGATGGAGTCTTAGGGATTTTTTGGCCTGGGCTGGCTTTGAACTGCAATCTTTGCCACAAAAGCCCTTTATTATTTCCAATTAAAGCAACAAGGAGATCAAGTAAAATAAGTAGAGTTTACCTGGTTCTTATCAAGAATTGACCAACAAATATTCTGCAATGACAAAACTTGTTAGATGTAATGAGAATTTTAGAACAGATAGCCCTTGAATTTTAGAACCATGTAGTCAGTAGTAGAATACACAACACAAAACAAAAAGGGCAAAACTCAAAACCTAAAATTTTTGACAACAATGTGTAGACATCTTTGTTAGCAAAGCATATCAGATGGTTGGGCCCCAGTTACCAGGGCCTGTGAAAAGAGCAACTTGTTAGCAAGGCACCTTAGAACAGATGGATGGAGTGGTAAGCTTGGTGGAAGGTTAAGGGTCAGATGGGGCCAAACCCTTAACCCACCATGTGGCCAAGATGGCGAACTCAAGATGGTGAATTTCTGAAAGAGTGCAAAGAAACCCTGAACAAATAGATCAAGTCTACATTGGCTAGCCTTTGAGAGGGAACCTAGAATGGGGTCCCCGGGACCCAGCCTGAGTCGCATTCTTCAGCCAAAATGTTGTAGAAAAGAGAAAGGGAGAGATAGGGAAAGTTGGACATGAATGGCAGAGAGAGAGCAAAGAGAGCCTGAAAGTAAACAGACTTCTGACCATTTACCATTGCAGTGGCAAAAACTGTCTACATCTGAGAATGGCATGAAATTAGGTGCTTTGGCTTTCCAGGGAGCGCAGGAGGCATTTCAAAGGGGTTTCACCACTTGGGTCTGACTCGCAGCACCCCATCCCCATTAAATGTGTAGGAGAGTCAGTCTGGTGAGTGAAGGAGAGCTGACCGGGCAGAAGCGGCATCGACTTCTCCCAGAGCACTGTAGAGAGAAATTGCCAAGCCCCCAAAACCAAGCGTCCTCGGCTTCAGAGGTGACCGGCCTTTCAGCTAAAGGCCGTAGGAGCTCTCTGGCATGGTGCCACATCTGGACAGAGACTGAGCAACAGAGAACCATAGAGAGTTTTACTCACCAGAGTAGAGAAGTGGTGTGGACATGGATGTGAAGGCCAGCAATGGTATCGATGCGCTGTGTCTGCAGCAGACATACCGGTTCGCAGAAGGCCGTCAGAACTGTGGGTATTCCTCAGAGAAAAAGGGAAGAACAAACAAAAAAAGAAAAAAGGGAAAAAAAACCTATCCTGACTTTAAGCCCTTTCTCTGAGTCACGGCACCATTTATGTTAGGTTTTTAAAAAGAGGTAGCTAAGTAAGAACAGCACCGTGCACGTGGTATTCAGGTAAGGGGTAGGTTTATTCATTGTTCTGACTGGCACCAGGCCATATTGGCCCTCCACATGGCTAGGAAAGGCCTGGGAAAGACCTGGGAAAGAGCTTGGAAAAGAGCTGGGAAAGAGCTAGAAAAGAGCTAGAAAAGAGGACCGTCAGCTCTTGATTGAGGCATAGGGTTCTCTGTACCTCCTGGTTAGTCTACGTACCCTTTGGATGTACCACAGTCAATGGAGAGCCATCCACATTCATTCTTTCGCCTTCAGAAAATATGTCAGTTTCTTGAAAGTTAGTACAAACAGGCCAGGGTAGAGTTAGTGGGATTAGTAGTAAAACAATTCAGCATTTCAATGAGGAAAGAATACATTATTTCCAGAAAAGCAAATTCAGAATTTATAATCGTTTTTAGAATTACATCTATCTGTCTGTGACTATATGTATATATTATGGTCTGCAGTTTCACCTATCTATGCTATTTCATCTTTGGTTGTATTTTCCAAGGATTCCCAAAATTTATAGATCACCGATGATATTCTTATTCATATTCCAGTATGACTATGAACATGATATATGTTCTAAACATATGTCCTCCCATTTCTAAGTGTTGCAGGAGTTTGGGAGGCAGAAATACTTACCAAAAACAATGTATCATTTCTTCATTGAACTCTTTTGGAATGCTTGCTGAAGGTCAGTTGACAGGAAATAGGAATGCTTATGTTTGAATTTTTTCAACTGTAGTATACTGTAGTATACCCTCTTCCTTGCATTGTTCTGTCCAGATAACTGTAGCCAAGTATAATGTTATAAAATTGTTAAATGCGAATAGCCCAACTTTGTCCTCCTTTTTCAACATTATTTTGATTATTCTAGGCCCCTTAAAACTCTATAAATATTTTAAGATTAGCTTGCCAATTTATAACCAGAAACAAAATTCAACTTAATTTTCACAGATTGTATTGCATTAAAAGTTATTTTGTGGAGTATAGTCTTCTCATCCCAATCAGTGGCTATGGTATGCTTTTCTGTATATTTAGTTCTTTAGTTTATTCAGCAATGTTTTGTGTGAAATTTATTTATCACCTTAGTCCTATTCCTCCTTGTTTAAGTTTATATCTAAGTATTTTATTCTTTTTGATGCTATTGTAAATGTTATCCTTGATTTCAGTTTTGGATTATTCATTGCCACTGTATAGAAAATCAATTTTAAATATTGTTGTATTCTGTAACTTTATTGAACTCATTTATTAATTTTAATGTTGTTTTAGTAGATTTGTAAGGTTTTTTATTATAAAATATTTTATGAAAATACAAACAGACTTACTTCCCTCTTTCTCAAATTATGTTTCCTGGATGTTCTTTTATTGCCTTGTCTAATTGTTGACGATGCTGAGTAATACTGCTGATGGACATCCCAGTGCAGAATGCACTCCAAATTACATATTACCTGAGTTTTATTTTTGATAAGTGTCCATCATTAGCAAAAGGAGTTCCTTTATCCTCCTACATTACACACACACACACACACACACACACACACACACACACACACACACACACACACACACTTTTTTTTTGTCAGTCATGGGCTTGAACTCTGGCCTGGGCCCTGTCCCTCAGCTCTTCAGCTCAAGGCGAACACTGTACCACTTGAGCCACAGCACCATTTCCGGTTTTCTAGTGGTTTATTGGAGATAAGAATCTCACGGACTTTTTTTGCCCAGGCTGGTTTTGTTTTTGGGTCCGATCGTGGGGCCTGAACTCTGGGCCTGGGCGCTGTCCCTCAGCTCTTCAGCTCAAGGCTAGCCCTCTACCACTTGAGCCACAGCGCCACTTCCGGCTTATTTTTTCTTTTTGCTTATGTGGTGCTGAGGAATCGAACTCAGGGCCTCAGGCATGCAAGGCAAGCGCTCTACCACTGAACCACCTTCCCAGCCCGCCCAGGCTGGTTTTGAACTGCAGTCTTGATCCTCAGATCTCAGCTTCCTGAGTAGCTAGGATTACAGGCATTAGTCACCAGCACCCAGCTGGGTGTTGTATTTTTATATTACTTTTTCTGCATCTTTGAGACAATTATGTACTTTTTGTATTGATTGCTGTCTAGATATTAGTAGCAATGTTAAATCAATCTTGCATTTGCAGGGTAGGTTCCAACTACTCAGGGAGTACAACCTTTTTTTTTGGTGGGGTGGGGGGAGTTGGGTCGTGGGGCCTGAACTCTGGGTCTGGGCGCTGTCCCTCAGCTCTTCAGCTCAAGGCTAGCACCCTACCACTTGAGCCACAGCACCACTTCTGGCTATTTCTGCTTATGTGGTGCTGAGGAATTGAGCCCACGGCCTCATGCATGCAAGGCAAGTGCTCTACCACTGAGCCACCTTCCCAGCCCAAGTACAATCTTTTAAATATGTTGCTGGATTCAGTTTGCTAGTATTTAATTAATGATGTTTGTTTCTATATCTACAAAACATATTGGGTTGGAATGTTTTTCAGGTGATGTCTTTGGTTTTTGAGAACAAAAAATATAATGATCAGACTTGAGTTGTTTTCTTTGCTTGTGTTTTTGTGTTTGTAAAGAAATGCCATTAATTCTTCTGTAACTGTTGGAATTTACTAATGCATCATCTGGGCTTGAATCTTGCTTAGGAAGTTTAAAAATTACTAATTCATTTGTAGCAAAGAAGCAATACTGTTGTTTATTCTTATCTATTTATTTTCTGTATTTTAATTTCAAATCTAATCCTTATTATTTTCTCTCTCTTTTTTGCTTGCTTTGGGCTTAGTTTTTGCTCTCTTTTTGTCTGAAGTTCATTAAGGTAGAAACTTAAGCTATTCCTTTAAGATATTCCTTCCTTTTCAAGTAATCTTCACCTTTCTGGAGTGAATTTTGGTATGCTACTTTCACTTTTATTCTCTTAAAACAATTACCTCATTTACTTTGTGTATACTTTCTTGACCAGTTATTTTAGGAGTACAAGGTTTAATCTTCACATATTTGTGAATTCCCAGATTTCTGTTATAGAGTTCACTTGAACCATACCTCTAGCCTTGTTCTTTGCTGTGGATTTTTTTTTTTGAGATGGAATCTTTAAGACTTTTCTGCCCAGGCTAATGTTGAACCGCAATCCTCTGATCTCAGCTTCCAGAATAGCTAGAATTACATGTGTGAGTCACCAGCGCTGGGCTAAGGTTACAATTCTGATCTCTCTCTCTCTCTCTCTCACTTTCTCTCTCTCCCCCCTCTCTCCCATATCATCTTTTAAATGTTGAAATATTTTCTGAGAACAGAGAGCTGAAACAAATGAAAAAGTTCAAAAAAATTTCATTAGAAAGGATTGACAGAAACAGTCTAGAAGGGTTGCTATGATCACTGATAAAACCACATGCTATGTATTGAAGTATTGTATCTACAGATTATATTAGGAGTGGACATAAAGAATTTAGTACACATTTGGAAACAAGACAAACTCTGGAGCAGAATTAAAAATACAGGAAAGAAGCTTGGTGAACGTGAAGTATAAAGGCAGACTTTAAAGCTAGTAGTAATAAAGTGAGTGATTGAATGAAAGAAGCTAGGTAAACAATGTAGTATATATTGAAATTATTTCCTGATGACTAAATAAGTAAATATCAATAAGCTGGATACATTTTAGAATAAAATGTAGGTAAATATTTATATAACCTCAAGAGTGGAAAAGAATTATTTTAATGAAGAAACTAAAGATATAAATCATACAAGTAGAGATTAATGGACTTGGCTTGTTAAAATACAAAAAACTTATAGCAAAACAACTCCTACATTCCTTAAAAGACCAATTTCAAACTAGAGAAAATATTTGAAGTTACACATACACACACAGAGCATTAAAATCTAAGTTCTTACTATGAAAGAGTAAAAAATAGTGCACAGAAAAACGTCAGAAGAATTGGTTAACACAAGATAACTTGATTTCAGCTTTTGCCAAAGGAATGTGAATTCATGAACAGGTTCAGAGTAAAAAAGAGTTGAAAGTTGCCAGCAATAGATACAGCGAAGCTGACATGTGAATCCAGGTCTGATGAAAAGATGGTGATTTTTTTTTTTGGTGTCATATTGCCTCTTTGATGTTCAGAAGTAAATAAAAGAGAAATGTAATCGATGAGCTTAAGAAGCTGAATTGAACAATTATGCTTCAGTAAGTGTAAATTACCTAGATAAGAAAGGTAAGCAGTCCTGAAGATGTGCCTATGCTTGTATGTGTTAGGGTTTGGTTATTATATGCCAGGAGATACACACATATGTACACATCTACATGATTATGAAGCATACTTTTAGTAGGATTAGTTAAACTTACGAAAACAAAACATCTATGTGCAACTTAAGGCTTTTGACTAGGTATCAATCCATAGTTGTGCTTAAAGCAGTGGGGAGTTAAGTGCAGTCAGGAGCTTACAGGACCAGGACGTGGTAGTCAAAGACCAGAGTTATGGAGGACCTTATCTGTTACAGCATGGAGAATTAAAAAGGCTTTAGGTGGTGATGTTGAAGAATCAACACCAGAAGACTAGTGTTCGTCTTTACCTTCACTTTCAAAAATTCTTCTTGTGTTTATCTGAGTGAAATTACTCACTCACAGTGCAGCTTAAGTGTTCTCAGACATAATTAGTACAGATGCATAAAAAGACTATTTCCCATCTGAACAGAACTATTATTTTATTTTATTTTATTTTTTTTATTGTGAAAATACTGTACAGAGGAGTTACAATTACATGGGCAAGTTAATGAGTACATTTCTTATCAAGCATTGTAGCCTCCTCCTTTGTTTCCCCTTCCCATCCCTTCCCATCCTCCCCCCTCCCCCCTCCCCCTCTTCCCACCTAATCCCCCCCCCCCCCCCCCCCCCCGCATGAAAGTTGTAAAGTTCGTTTTTGACATAATGACTTGTACATCTCATTTGAACACAACTGTTTTGATTTGATCTTTAGACTATTCATATTTATAGTTGGATATATGGAGGTCATCTGTATGAATGCAGAACCTTTATAAGGACCTGTATAAGAACCTATGTAAAAAGAACCTTTTAACATTTTTTTCATTTTTATTTGCATGTATTGGTTGTATAAAAGTTTTTATTTTGATAGCTCTGCACATGTATATGCTGATTAAATCTCTCTGTCTCTCTTCTCTTCTCTTCTCTCTCTCTCTCTGTCTCTCTCTGTCCTCTCATTTGCTCATTTACTCAGCTAGGGTAAAAGCAGGTCTGCTGTATTTCTATGCTACTATGTAGCTCTCTGACCCTTGGTTTAGTTAACAGGACAAGTGGAAAAGAACTGAGCAAAAGAAAAATAAACATAAAAATAAATGTAGGAAGCTTGTGTTTGCATATCTTAATTAAAAATGAAATTGAATCCTTATGTTGATGACGGATATAGCATTTATGATGAGGACCTAGTATTTATTCCTAGTCTACTTTGTGTTTCTTGTAAGCAGTCTCATATGTGAATAGCTTGGGAACTCAAGTTTAAGTTACTTCCAGAAAAAAATGCCTGACTGTTAATTTAAGGATTATGTTAATCAATTCTGTATATTAGTTACTGCTTTCTAAGTAATTTCACACACACTATCCTATTTAATATTAGTTGTTCAGGCTGAGACAAACTTTTCTAGTCTCCTGATACATGCTAATGTGTGCAGTATCTGATACACGAATACCTTTCAATAATGAGTACTGAACTAGCTTACTCTCATACATGGACATATTTTCACACTCTAGGAAAGAGAATCATATGAGCTAAGAATTTGTTTTTATCCAGTTCCATTTAGGTTATTAGATTTATTTGCTTATAAAATTGGTTTAAAATGGAAGTAATAAAGTATTTGAGCCTACAGTTGAACAATTTATTGCAATCTAAAACTTACAGATATAATTTGTTCACAATGTTTTCATGTAGAAATCATCTTTTAACTTAGCTCTAAAAATTGAAATTCCACATCATCCCTCCTGCATAAGCCACTGAATAAAATTCTTATGATAATGATGCTGCTTGAGAAATATAAGAAAAAAGATACTTGCTTAAGGGGAACAATGAGGTACTGCTAATTTGAAAATGATCTATATACGTCCAAATGCTGGTATAAGCAGGTTTTGTGTGTGTGTGTGTGTGTGTGTGTATGTATGTGTGTAGTACTGGGAGCCATATGCTTGCTAGGCAGAGACTTTTCCACTGTAGCCACACATTCATCCCTTCTTTCTTCAGTTATTTTTCAGGTAGAGTCTCACTTTTTTTTTCTACTCTGGGCTGTTATTCATCTACCTGCATCTCCTGTGTAGTTGGAATGATAGGTGCCTACCATCTCCTATAGCATTTTTATTGTGCTTTTAACTTTTTGTTTTGGACTGGTTAGCCTCAGATCATTCCTTTTATTCTCTCTTTCCCAAGTAGCTGGGATTACAGGCAGAAGTCACCGTATCTGGTACTCAGCCAATGTATTTTTAAAAGAAGGAACAGAGATTTTTGGTTAACCCAGCAAGTCTGCTTAGGAGAACCTTTATAGTCATCTGCATAGTTATAATATTGCTCGACATTTTAAGAAAAGTGGAAAAATGAGGAAGCAAAGATTTTACTGGGGATGGCAAGCTTACTACAGTTCTAAGACATGGGATGTTGCATAGCCCGAAAGCCAGAAAACACTGTGGCTCACAGATGAAATATTATAGATGTTCTGTTTCTTTATCGACAAAGTGGAGTGAGGACACAGATAATCTGAAAACCCACATAGGTTTAGGATTTATTATCTTCCTGGTTGGAATGTAGTGTGCAATTTAGAGAGTAAGAAAAGCTATGGAAGGGTGTTATAAGCTATGTGTGATTCCATGATATACAAAATTAATCTAACATTTGCATGGATGATAAATTAGAATGAGGTGAGATTAAGGTGAGGTCACTTAATGGAATGGTGAGAGATTCTGAAGACCCCGAATGGTGAAACTGGAAATGAGACTAAGTACAGAGAAGTACAAAAGAGAAAAAAAAAAGGTTACATCAGTTTTAATGGAGGCATCAGAGAGAAAAGCTGAAGACGGTATTGATAGACCAGGCTTACTTGGCTAATAACATAAGGAATCATCACAAATGAGGGTCAGAATGTCTGTTTCTCATCAAATAGAAAGTTCAACAGAAAGACACGACAGAGGTCCGGAAGTGTTTGATCAAGCTGCTTTCAAGAACAAAACTTGTTTTCATCCCTTTATATCCTTCATTATTAACTGAAAGAAAGTACATTAATCAATTTAGGTTCAGAACTGCTGAATTGGAGGTGCAGAGATAATGTGTAAATTATTTTGGCAGTTAGGTGTATTTAGAAATGTATGTGTTTTTCAAGAGTCTGTTCTATGGACTTTTACACATAGTGGATGTTGATAGTCACTGAATTGATTAATAAAGAAGAAGAAATGCTTAATTTTGCAAAAATTAGTTTGAGCTAAGATATCGTTTTTGATTTCGAACAAAACATAGGGTGATGAGTGCAGAAACATTGATTTCAGCTACTAACTTTCTGTAATTGTTTTTGCATATTTTAATTCTCCTGACCTGTTGGAGATTAAGAATGATCAGTTTATTTAAAATTTAATAATGTTTATCCACATTTGTTATTACTATCCATGTAGTTAATAATAAATGAGATTCTTAAAACAATCACCAGAGTAGGTAATTCTTAACAATAACAAGGAATCTAAATTATATATAAGGAACCTTTTATTGTGTCTATTCCAAACAAAGCAAAATTTTAATCTTGATTACTTTTTAATCTTTGCTTTGAAATATCTGGTTCTGTTTCTGTTGGCCCGCAGGAAAGATATGACATGTTAAAACATGTGTTTACTCTTAATTTTATCCAATTGTTCTATTGTTTTGCTAGTCAGTGATTTTGTAATCTTTGGTGCTTTTGCCTTGAGCAATTTTACTAAAAATTGGCAATATTGTTCTGTTCAATCAGTTCAATCTCCAGGATCGTCACCACTGCCTTAAGAATAGGTCATTAATTAAATGTGCTTAAGGTACTTTGTTGGGTAAAAAATAAGGTACTCAAGGGTTTTTCGAAAAAACATATTTTAAAATAATTCTGAGCTATTGAGAATCTAAAAACCTACTAAATATTTCATAAATCCTGTGACACCACATTTCTATGATCAAATTTAGGGTCCTGCATATGCTAGGCAAATATTTCATCACTGAGTTACATCTCTAGCCTAAGACTTAGTGAAAGTCGTAATGACTTGACTTTTGGTAGTTAGCCACTGCTACCAGGCCTTTCTTATGCTAAGGCTCATCATATAAATGGATATTAGTAATTCTTACTGCTCATCACTTATACTCACACCAGTAAAACAATAGAAAAGAAAAACATACTATACTTTTGTGACAACTCTCTGATGCTTGTTACCGTAAGGAACTTGGGTTGTTTTTATATAGTGGGAATAGGGAAATTTATAGCTTGAATTTGGATGAATTTTGGATGAATTCATATTTACTGAGTGGTGAGAAGAAGTGTAATTTGGGGGAAATGAGGAGTTTTTAGTCAGTGGGTATAAACAAATTTTAGAGAGTTTCCATATGACATAGTTTCTACAGTTAATAATAGTGTATTTAGCACTTAAATAATTTATGGCGGACCTCATATTACATTTTGTCACCGCAGACAAAACAAAAGCCCATTGGGCTTTCTAGAAGTGATGGATACAATTATTACCTTTATTGGTTTGATAGCTTCATGGATAAGTACATACTTACAAACTTACCAAACTGCATATGTGGGATTTGGGAGTGCAGTCAATTATACCTAAACAAAAGGAGAAAAAAGGCAATTTTAAAAATTTCAACCTGTGAATGAAATTTAACCAGGGACTTAGACTTATCAGGGTTGAAAAACTAGATCATTCTAATGAGCAGAAACCTACATTCTGGAAATGGCTCAGGAAATCTAGAAAAAAAATGTTAAAGGAGGGTGATGATAATATTAGATCTTTGGACCAATCTCAGTTGATTTTTATTGCTGTTTAGTCTAATAAGCAATAGCATTCTTGGGGTAACCTATCATTCTTATGTTTTAAGATTCGAAACAGGAAATGTCTAATATTTTTGAAAATGAAAATATAAAAAATCAAATATATAGTAACTTACAGGCATTGCTTTTCTACAGTGACAGTCACTTGTACCAGTTTTTTCCTCAAGCTCAATAAACTTTTTATTTTGAAAGGAACAGACTAAGGATAGCCCTGTGGATCTGTTTTATTTCGACACTATAGATGATGGAGTTGAGCATGGGGTACAAAAGCAGGTATATATTGGCCATCAATGAGTGGACCACTTTGGATGCTGACCAACCATAGTGTTGCACCAAGGACAGGCTTATCATAGGAATATAGAAAATAGCAACTTCTCCAATGTGAGAGACACAGGTGTAAATACCTTGGGCCATTCTTCAGGTGAAGCAAAATTAAGGACAGAATGAATGATCAAGATGTAAGACAGGACAATGCATGAGGTATCAATCCCTGTGGTAAGGTAAGTGTCTGAACATGCTAGTTTAATCACATCTGGATGGTAATAGTAAGAGTGGGAAAGAGTATGCATTTTAAAGAAAGACAGAGGCCTAAGGTGGCACTATTAATACCAGAGTACGGAGGAGGTGGCTGGCATCTGTAGTTTTGTTGCTGTTCAAGAAAATATGATATATGTACACAATGGAATTTTATGCTTTTATCAGAAAGAATGACATCGCCCCTTTCATAAGGAAATTGAAAGACCTGGAAAAATTTAGTGAAATTCATATTAAGTGAAATAAGCCAGACCCAAAGAAACATAAGCTCTATGGTTTCCCACATTTGTAATAATTAGTATATGCCTAGGATAGTCTTGGCAGAGAATAAGAATAGTTCAATAGCTATGTACTTATGACCATACAAAATAACTGAAATGAACTAATAATTGAAATGAACTCCAAGACATGGAAACAACAGATCTTTTTTTTTATTTTTTTGGTTGTTGACCTTATTGTCTCCAATGTATCTAGTTCTTTCTTCTTATTTTATTTCATTTTTCTTTTTTCATTGGTTTATCCCTGGCAATCAGTCTTTGGTTCTGGTACCCCCCTCCCCTCCGTCTTGTATATACATTTATCTGTTTTGGGGAAAGGAAAGGGAATAACAAAATGCTGAAAGAAGGACACAGGATGACCCATTGCAACAATGAAACTCACAAGGCACTATTGCCGAAATGAACTTTACAACTTTGGGGGAGGGGGTCGAATGAGGGAGGGAAGGGATAGTGGGAGAACAATAAAGGAATGGGTAAAAACCATTGACAAGAAATGTACTCATTATCTTACTCATGTAACTGTAACCCCTCTGTACAGCGTCTTCACAACAAAATAAAAAAAAAATTAAAGGAATGTAGTTGAGGAGGTGGGAGGGAAGGGATGGTAGGGGGAAAAACAAACAAGGAGGCAACAATGCTTGATAAGAAATATACTCATAACGACTTGTACTTCTCATTGTCGAAACGAACTTTACAGGGGGGGGGGAGGATGGGAAGGGATGGGAAGGGGAAACAAAGGAGGAGGCTACAGTGCTTGATAAGAAGTGTACTCATTATCTTGCCCATGTAATTGTAACCCCTCTGTACAGTATTTTCACAATAAAAAAACTTATCCAATAAAAGAAATTCTAAAAACATTTTAAAGTGCTAGATTTTCATTGTAAAAGAAGATGTAGAAAGACTTAAAATCAAATAATAGATATATTACTGATAATATTATTCAATCCAGATGCTGAAGTGGTAACCCAGATGACGATACATTGTACACATATACTGCTTTATTAAATTGCAAAAAATTAATATATATCTTAAAATTATGATAAATAAGGAATGGGTGTATTGGGAGGAACAGGTGAGAATTTTGAAAGGGATGACATTGATCAAGATGCACTGCATTCATAAACTGCTTCTGTGAATAGCAACTCCTTTGTACAACTACTTAAGATAGTAATAATATTTTAAAAATCAAGAGGAAGATTTGTTGAAAAATAAAATATAATATTAGGTGATAGAGTATAAACCTTACTTATGATACTAAATATTCTGCCAGTGATTTTATAAAATATATTTCTGTTGTAAAGATACTATACAAAGGGGTTACCGTTACATGAGTAAGGTAATGGGTACACTTCCTATGGAGCATTGTTACTCCCTCCTTTGTTTTTTCCCTACTATCCCTTCCTTCCCCAACTTCTTCCCCCCCCACCAAAGCTGTAAAGTTCATTTTCAAGGTAGTGTCTTGTACATCTCATTGTTACAATGGGTCAAGCTGTATCCTTATTTAAGCATTTTGGTATTTCCCTTCCCCTCTCCAAATTAGAACAATGTATATACAAGATTCAGGGCACTGAAATCAAATACTGTGAAAACAGGGGTTATACCATGGGGAGAGAACATACAAAAGAAACAAAAAAATCACACAGTACATTGTAAGTACATTAAAAACAACAACAAGAAAGATAAAAGCTCTTGTGTCCCTATCTTGAGGTTCATTTTGCTTAGCATCATCTTATATGGTCATTTGTACATATCTGCTAGTGATTTTATATTAGGTTTTGGAGTTTTGATTAAACCTATAGTTCCTTGACTTACAATTCTACCCGAGAAAAATATTTAACTAGAAATTATTATTAGATAATGTTATATTATTTAATATATTAGCTCATATATTAGATAATAATATAGAATGTGATGTAGATCTCAGAGGATAGGGTGTACACTAATATGAATTGATTTTTCTGTAAGCCTATGTGAGTATTTGTAATTAGGTATCAATCAAAGCACAAAAGAAGCAAAATAACCACCTCCCCCTTTATTTTACCAGCATGCTATTGAAAGAGGAGCCTCCTTTGCCTTTGATTGTAGGGAGAGAATATATCACAATCCTGCAGCTATAAGCTTTATACTAAGTTGAGATGGAAATCTAGTACTATTAACAGGAGTGGATTTCCCTGGGGCCCAAATCCCTCTCTGTCTATCTATAATAGATATATAATAAACTGTGGAAACTCAGAGGTACAGTGGTGGCCAGACATTAATGTTAAAGGAAAACAAGTCACATCCACAGTTGGTTCTCTGTATTGTGTTATGTATCCACAGATGGAAATCATTTGGGATAAAAGTTACAAGAATTCACTAGACACTATGTAGGAAATGAACTATACAACTTGGGGGGGAGAATGGGGCTGGGAGGGGAAATACTGGGAGAAAATGAGGGAGGGGATGACACTGTTCAAAAAGAAATGTACTTATTACTTGAGTTATATAACTATAACTCCCCGGTACATCACCTTTACATAAAATAAAAGTCATGTGAGTGTGAAACAAGTTGTGACTTCTACCTTGACAACATCCACTAAACTACGTAATCTAACTCTTTGTCTAGAATTTACATTATATTAGGTGTTATAAACAATGGAGAGATAAAGAGCATGTAAAGGTGTCCCTGGGCTATATGCAAATATGGAATATAGATTTGAGCATCAGTGACTTTTGATGAGGGTTCTTGGAACAAATATGCCGCAGATATTGAAGGGTGGCTGTAAATGATAAGTTTAGATGATGTTTGAGGTACTGGGAAACAAAGAGATACTTATCATTATCTCTGGATTATAAGTTTTATGTGAAGTTAAGGGAGCAAACTCTTGTTCACTGAAATAATAATAATAATAACAATGAAAAAAAAGTCTTGAAATCATATACAATCTCTAAGGCCCCACGTCTACCCTGTCATATCAACTCACAATGAGAATAATATGTCCATTTTTAAATCTATTTGTTTTTAGACACCAACTAAATGCTCCCCAAGAATTGGGTGGGCTCCCGATCATTGTTCCCTATTTTGGTCATGTCTAGGGTAACTGGGGTGGATGACAAGTACTCATGTGAGTGGCTACTTGATCTCCTATTTGCTTTTCTCTGGTAGTATTAAATTCAAGGTTTTGGACTTGTGGGGGAGTTTGGCCATCTTTGTAGATGTAGATAGTTGAGAAATGAATGCAAACTTGTTTATAATTTAATTAGAAAGTAAAGCCACACCCAAACATTATTATCTCTTTAGTATAGAATCTTATACTGATGGACAGAATGTGATGTTTGCCTAGATAGCAGTATCAATTGGTGTATTGATCAGTCTATCTTTTAATAAAAAATATTATTCTTGTGTTTTTCTGCTTGAGACATTTCAGTGGCAGAAAGCATGAAGGAACTCAGTTCAAGCACTATAACTATGTAGAATTCTCATCAGCTCTTTAGACTTTTATTTTAAAAACCAAATAGCTAATCATAATTAAATCATTTGGATCACTGATAATGAAACCATTCACCATTGTCACTTTCAAAGATCTGATCATCTGTTGAGGGTTTCCATTCAAATCCTTCTGAGATATTCAGACTATAAAGACAATAGAATAGTTCCCAATTATCTCTGCCTGTTGTACCTAAGCCCTGGTGTGGTTCTGATGGCCTGATGAATACAAGCAGGGCCTGTGTGACTTTTCTTTTAACCAATTGAATACTGCAAAGATGGCAGGACATATTGTTTTTGTGTCATCCTGGCTCTAATAAAGTAGATAACATGTTGATAGGACCTCATAGAAAATCGAGCCAGTAATTAGCCTGGAATTAAATATGGCTCTTTCCAATTAATATCTAGTAAGAAATTCAGTACTTCTCTTCAACAAGTCTCAAGCATCTGATGGAATCTTGCTAATAATCATGTAAATTTTAAGTGTATCCTTTCCATGTTCGGCAATGCATAAGATGTAGCTTTTGTAGAAGATTTTAAGCTGTACCAGATTCCCAGGCTTTGGAGATGGTAAGGTGAAATGATTATTTACCTTTAAGTCACTACTTAAAGGCTTAAAATACACATTTGGCAGTGGTTATGTGTATATGATCATATAAAATGATGCTTATTGAAATGAACTCAAAGAAATGGAGACAAGAGGTTTTATTTATTGTGCTGTTTGTGGTTCTTTCCCTCCCTTTAGTTTATTCCATTTTGTCACTGTTTTTGATTTCTGTACCCTTTTTTTGGGGGGGGGTCTGGTCGTGGGGCCTGAACTCTGGGTTTGGGCACTGTCCCTCAGCTCTTCAGCTCAAGGCTAGTGCTCTACCACTTGAGCCACAGCGCCACTTCCGGCTTTTTTCTTTTTCTTTTTGCTTATGTGGTGCTGAGGAATCGAACCCAGCTCCTCAGGCATGCAAGGCAAATGCTCTACCACTGAGTCACCTTCCCAGCCCTGTACCCTTTGTTTTGTATGTAAGTTTATCTGATTTGGGGAGAGAAAGAGGAAGCACAGAAATGATGCGGCAAAGGGTGAACCAATTCAGCAGTGATACTAACTAGATACCATGTTAGAAATGAACTGTACAACTTGGAGGGAGTGGGAAGGGAAAAATTGGGAGAAAATGAGGGAGAGGGTGACTCATTACCTGAATTATGTATCTAAATCCTCTGTATATCACCTTTACAATAAAAATACTCATTTGGGTTGTTTTCCAATACTCCACCATCTCAGGACCTAAAGTGCATTAAAACACTTACATACAGAGTGACATTTACTTCTACCCCTAATGACATATCATAATTAGTTACTGAGATTTTGAAATTATTGAAAACAAAGACAGAATTTTTACTTTTGCAAGAGCCAGTCACCTGTGGCTCCTACCTGAAATTCTAGCTACTCAGGAGGCTGAAAATCGTGGCTTAAAGTCAGCACTGGAAAGTCTGGAAGACTCTTATTACCACTAAACTATCAAAACCCCAGAAGTAGAGTTGTGGCTCAAGTGGTAGAGCACTGGCCTTGAGAAAAATGAAGTTAGGGACAGCATCCAAGACCCAACTTGAAGCCTGAAGACTGGCACCAAATTTTTTTTAAAAGAAAAAAAAGAAAAGAAACTAATCAAGTAACAAATGCATACTATTTCTAAGAGGGTTTGGGATTATGAGTGGTCATAAAATTACCTGAACAGGAAACTACTTATTTCATGTCAATAAACACATGTTTTTTCCTAAATTAAAATGGCCCTATCTAGTTTTACCTAATGATAGTGTTTATAAACCACAGGCCCAGATTCACAAATGAAAAACAAATGAGAATTAGTTGCAGTAAATGCTACCTTAACAGTTGTTCTGTTTAACCCCATAAAAGTCAATTATATCTTAAGAAATAAATTATTTTTCTTTATGCCTGTGGGCAAGTCTGAAGAATCATCTTTCTTTCTTTCTTTCTTTCTTTTTTTTTTGGGGTCCGGTCATGGGGCCTGAACTCTGGGCCTGGGCGCTGTCCCTCAGTTCTTCAGCTCAAGGCTAGCACTCTACCACTTGAGCCACAGCACCACTTCCGGCTTTTTTCTTTTTTGCCTATGTGGTGCTGAGGAATCGAACCCAGGGCCTCTGGCATGCAAGGCATGCACTCTACCACTGAGCCACCTTCCCAGCCCAGAATCATCTTTCTTATATACATAGAATTAAAAGAAATTGAACAAATCAAGATTTGGGGGAAAAGAGAGAGATGGAAAAAGATAGAGATATATCGGGAGCAAGTTAACTGCCAGAATCTTGCTAGTCTTCCTTTTACTTATTTTATTCTTTATAGCATCATAACCATTATTGCTGTGATTTTTTTTTCTCTCATAGATCTAAGAGCAGCTGCAACCTTCAGGATCTTCTTTACTCTTGTGGAATCTTATTTTTCCCGAAAGTACCAGTAGGACAACTCTCCTCTCTGAATTTTCCCAGAATTCTTTGATTAAAATACATGATGTGACAGTTTGATGTCCTGTAAGTTAAAACTCAAGCTCTCCAGAAAGACAGTACCGATATTATACTCTGAAGAATGGTTTCTGTAACCACTTTGCTGCTTCTTTTAGATTTTTTTTTAAATGGTTCATGACTGTGAATGCTGACTCAAAACTAGTCTATGACTAATTTTGAAAGCCTTAGTTTTTACTTTGTGTTGTGTTTCAGCTAGTATGAGGAATCCCCTGGGAAATCCTCATCGTCACACCTAGCTAGAGTCCCAGGAGGCTCTTGGCAGCAGGTTTGCATTACATGCTGAGGTTCTTATAGAGAACTGAGTCCATGAGGCACCAGAGTCCCTCGCTGGAGAGCAAGTGGGAAGAGCATCTCTCCCTTTGTTGGTAAGACAGTAAGGGCACAAAGCCCAGGCCCATAGAGGGAGAGTGTTGAAGTCTCACGAGAAAAGGTATAGAGGAGAGAAGCAAGAATGAGGACTGGAAGGGCAGATGCCTAGAACAGGATTATAGATCAGCGGTGAAAGAGAAGTTTAGAGGAATGGGCGAATGTTAAAGGCTGTGGGAATTAAGGAATATCAGCAGATGCTTGTCAACATATATTTCTTTCCAGGAGAAAACAGTGAGTGCAGTCCATGAAGTTGCGTAGATTCTGTGAGTCTGGGTAGTATTAAATGTGACATTATTGTACATTTTATTTCTGCTGTTTCGCTCAACTTTTACATTAGGGCGATTTCTACATTGTTATTTGTTAGGAAATAAATTGAGTACTTTCTTTTGGTATCAGTTTGATTTTTTTCAAGATCCTGTATTCTGAATTTCCTTCTGGCTCTCTTCAGAATAGTCATTCATTTTTAGAAAGATTTACCTCAAATAAATCTTAACATTTTTGACCATAATAGAAACAACTAGGAATAGAAGAACAAGACTATTTTTAAAGTCCAGGGCACACTTGTAATGGGACCAAAGATGGGAATGAATTGCCAAGTTCCTACCTCCAATGAAGGAGCAAAACTTTCTACCATCATCTTTATTCTTTTCCCTGCCAAAATAAGTATACATTCCACTATCCACCATTTATGCCAACAAAATACAGCAATATATAGTTAGTGCTGAAGCTTCCTGTGTCTAAAGCCTTTACCCTTAGCCAAACAACAGATCATCATGAAAATGGCAAGAAACCTAGTCGAGTTTATCACAATTACATGGGACAAACCTGCGATCCACCTATTAGAGTTGTTTGATCTGGGCTGAGCTCTGATTTCAAAGTTTCAGCATTTCCCAAATGACTCTAAACCTGCAAGCATGATCTGCATTAATTTAATCTACCAACTTCCTTAGTACTTAAAAAGAAATGCTTACAAATGAGATGTGATGGCTGGAGTGGTCATTGCTACACCTGACCCGTTCTATGAGCTTTAGAGCACATTCCATTATACTATCAAAGGACAAATACCCTCTAGTTGTTTTTCTCTATATAATGCTGAATATATTTGCACATTTACAGTAGTTAATGTACTGTAGGCTCTACTTGAGTTTATTTAATCAAAAATATAAACATTATTAATATTTCAAATTTATGTGCTAGTTAATGGCTGAGTCAACATCTACTTATAGAAAATTCCTTTTTTTTTCAGTAAATGCATTAAGGAATAAAGGCAATTCTTAAAGTTTCTTAATACATTTGTCCAGAAATTCCTCTGTTACAAAATAATCATTTTATTTACATACTTTGCAGCATGAATATTTTATAGGGTAAAATGGTTATTCTACCTAAAACCCACTTTTATAAAATTTTTCTCAGTGTTGAATTTTTGCAAATAGGAAAAGCTTTTTTTTTTTTTTAGTGATCTACTATCTTGCTACTTAGGGCAATTGTAATGATTCATAGGCTAATCTTTTAGATTATTTTTATAGTAAAGTATCAAATAAAATACATGCTTTCATGTTTCATTTCTAGAATGACACGTTTTCTTTGTGTTACTGTCTCATAAAATGTTGAAGAGAGTTTTGATATTATACATAAAATCATGTCAATCATTTTAATTACAATGCTATGCTTTGGCAGAGGACCTATGAGCATAAACACAAATATGCCCCAAATGAGTTTTAACATCATGTCTGGATCCTGGAAGCCAGAACTGGCATTCAGATATTTATTTGAAATTTGTCATTATATAGGCTGAATCCATGAAAATGGGCAAGGTATTGTAATTGATTTGAGAGTGGATGGGTAGAGGGTAAATTATCCGGAGACCATAAAAGAATGTAAGTGTATCAAGTGAAAACTAAAAGTCAAGCCCAAGTCAGTCAGACAAAGAGAGAAAAGAGAGGCAGAAGAGACATAATGACAAGGAATGTCACACAGTACATGGAAGAGAAATTCCCCAGAGAGAACCAACAGCAAAGACTGAAGAGTTGGATAAATGGTATAGTCATTGTCATGAGTCAACTAGATTTGGCAGATTTTTCCCCATAAAAAGTCTAGTTCTGCATATAGACACCACCAGTATTAAGGTGAGTGTTCAGAGAATCTTAATGAACTTCATCTCTGTGTGATTCATATGCAATTACACTTGATATATAGACTCTACTCCAAATACACCACACTGACCAGGAAATATCTCTGTAAAAACACAAAGTGAAAACTGCCTGTCAGGAATATGTTTCAGCCAGGCTGAAAGATTCCTTGTATATGTTCCTCAGCTCTGATCAATGAAAGTATCTGGGGTCAGATATATATGTACATTATGTACATGAACTTCAGTTTTCCCCTGTATATTAGAAATAAGAATTTTAGGAATAACAATGTTAGAAATAAGAATATTTTGCTTCTTTCATAGCAGTGATGACTGAATCAGATTATGGTTATGGAGAAGACTGTACCTGCATGCACTGAGCATATGATCATGCTCATGGAGTACTGTGAATTATGGTATTCTAAATTTCAAAGTAGCCGGTGATACTATCATAATGTAATGCATACTGCACTCTGTTAAAAATAAATGGTGAAGCTTCTTTCTCCCTCTCTTACACCCTTCATGCTACTTCCTCTGCCCTCTTTTTACTCCTTTTCCTTTGTCTCTCTTTCTCTATTCTTGATCTTATGTTTTTTTTTTTGTACATTGACAATGTTTTCTTGATAAGTAGGTAGGTTGTTTTGAAGCTATAGAATTATTAAATTGCTGAGTCTTATTGCCTCATCTTTAAAGCACATGTGATACTGACATGGATAAAATTATCGAACCTGTGTAGATGTTCAATCACGCATGGAGAATGCTCAACACATGAAACCAGTATCTATTTCCCTTACTGGAATTCAAAGAGCCATCCTATTATCACACACATAGACATAGGTATCTCAAAGCTATTTTTGCCATTCTTCTGGATATTTCTGAAGAAGGTCTAATGCTCAGTGCAATTTGTTTTCCCAAGAGTACTCAAGCTAGGTTTCTCATAATATTATGTAGCTATGTTATGGGTAGTTAGTTATACAGGTAGAGTGATTACAGTGATTTTATTCTGATGTTTTGCCACTAAAGAGAAAGACTGACTTGATTTGATGTGGAATGTTTCAGGTAATTTTCTTTTCTTAGTAAATATATAACAGGGAAACTTGAAGGGAAGTGTGTAGCTTAAAAAGAAAAGAAAAGAAACCAAAGATTTTCAAGAGTTAGCAATACTAATTGAATGAATGCGGTATCAGATAATCTATACACAGTGTGCTATGTTCAACTATTCCCACATCCTTGTCTTCTTAGTCCTTCACCATGTTGGTCCTCAATAACACCAGTGCTCAGCCTGTGATCTTCCTCCTGACTGGTATCCCAGGCCTGAGAGCAGACCAGGTCTGGTTCTCTATTCCCTTCTGTCTCCTGTATGTCATCGCTCTGTCTGGAAACAGCATGATTCTGTTGGTGGTCTTTTGTGAGCCGAGCCTCCACGCGCCTATGTACTACTTCCTCTCCATGCTTTCAGCCACAGACCTGAGCTTGTCCTTATGCACACTTTCCACGACCCTTGGTGTCCTTTGGTTGGATGCCCGAGAGATCAACTTAAATGCCTGCATTGCTCAGATGTTCTTTCTCCATGGATTTACCTTCATGGAGTCTGGGGTGCTGCTGGCTATGGCCTTTGATCGTTTTGTGGCCATCTGTGACCCACTGAGATATACCACCATCCTTACCAATACCAGGATTGCACAGATCGGGGTGATTGTGCTGATACGAAATGTCGCGGTCATGTTGCCAGTTGTGCTCTTTGTCAAGAGGCTGTCCTTCTGCAGCTCTTTAGTCCTTTCACACGCTTACTGCTACCATGTTGATCTCATTCAGCTGTCATGCTCAGACAACAGAATCAACAGCATCCTTGGGCTTTTTGCCCTGTTCTCCACTACAGGATTTGATTGTCCTTGCATCTTACTCTCCTATATCCTGATCATCCGATCTGTCCTTAGCATTGCTTCTTCGGAGGAGAGGCAGAAAGCTTTCAATACCTGCATATCCCATATCAGCGCTGTGGCCATCTTCTACATTCCTCTCATCAGCCTGTCCCTTGTCCACCGCTATGGCCGTTCAGCACCGCCATTTATCCACACCATCATGGCCAATGTCTTCCTACTCATTCCTCCTGTGCTCAACCCTATCATTTACAGTGTCAAGACTAAGCAGATTCGGAAAGCTATTAACAAGGTGTTAATGCAGAGGAAAAGCCATGTCTAATCAGCAGTTTTCTCAGACTGGGCAGAACATGGAGAATGGAATGCTTCTACCCAAATTACCACATAGGCCTCCAGGCGTCCACACTATGTACTTGATAGGATGTATGACTATTTTTTTAAACTTAGACTGCCTGTACGTTTCTAACAATGCCATCTAAATTATGGATTTATTTTCATTATAAGATGATATATTTGTAAACAAACCATTTGTGGTTTCAACCATCATCAGAGATGTATGAAGTAACAGTTCAGGCTCTAGAGACAATTTGAAAAGTCTATTTTTTAACATGGAAGTGTTCCTAAATAAACCAATTGTTCTTTTCTTAATGACACAAAAATCATTTTAATGAGCTTGAATTTTGTTTGAATTACATTCTTTTAAAATTGTCACCTTGCTGAATAGATCCTGAGTAAGTGTCAATGATCCTATCAGTAAGTATCAACGTAATTTGACCTTGATTCTTGACAGATGGATCTGTAATGCCCTTTATCATGTGCAGAGCCAATGCAGGAATAAAATGGGTATGAAGTGGTCAATTTCAGTTTCTGTTCCTATTGGATGAACATTGGAGGTTGTTAACAATATTACTAGCATTCCAGGCATGAGGGTAACATTTCCAAATATTTTATCAAGTTTAGACTTGGTTAAGGGAGCTCTCACTTTTGGGTCATTTTTATCTCTATATCTGCCATTATAACTTGAATCATAGGTTGACTAGGGGGATAACAGAGATCCTTAGTGACTGATATCCATACATAGGTAGTTTGTACCCAGTTTTTGAGTTACTGTGGGTACTATCCGGTAGTTAATGTTAGATATTTTCACCCTTTCTGTTTATTTCAATGTTTCTATCACATACAAATTCTCAGGGCTTTGTTTAATCCCTTCTTCCAGTCTTGCTGACTTTTTACCTTTAACAAGTACCTAAGTGTCTGTACAACTACTTAATTAAGACAATCTCTTTTCCACACGAAGTAAAGAAAGGATGCTACTCAAAACTCCACCAATTGTAAGGATTTTCCTTTACCAGTCTGCTTCATTGCTGTCCATATGTGAGACATGGTTCAAACATGGTTGCCACAACTTATCCACTAATCCATCAGTAAACTAAGCAAGAGAATTTTTATCTTTTCAACAATAATCAGAAATATCTGATAGAATATGGATATTAGGTCATGGGAAGACATCCACTTAACATTGATAGCAATCATGAAATCCAAAACTACCTGCTCAGATAATTTGGCTTTTATATTTGTAACCTGACACCTCACCTTTTTTGCTATGGAATATAAACCCAGAAGTAGACTGGATGGTATATCTATCTTTGGTTTTTCTGAAAAGACATTTCATTAGCATATATTAGTTTCACAAGGGAGAGCCTCATTGTAACATCCATATATGCATACAATATACCCTCTCAAACTTTCTCTCTATGATTGCCTTTTACCCCCCGCCCCCGCCTTGTCTTAAAACAATTGTAGCAGGTTTCAATGATTTTTATAAAAATACAGGTAAAAGGAGAATTAGGAGGTGAGTGAAAAAATATAGGCAACAAAAATGATATTGCAACAATTTGTAAAGCAAAAATCATGAAGGAAATTTCCTTTCTGTTTTCCTTTTCTTTTTCCTTTTTCAACAGAATAAAAGACAACTCTTATTGACTGGGAAAAAACATGAATTATGCATCTGATAAATGCTGAATATCTGGAATATGGAAGAGCATAATCTTACTAAAATATAAACAAAATAACTAAATAGATACTTCCAAAATGGTCAATGAACAGATGGCCAATATTATATGAAAATATCATCATGACTAATTATTCTCAAACTGTATCTAAGTTCTTGCCTCATTGCAGCTGGAATGATGTTTGTGAAAAAGACAAAAGATAACTGGGTGCCCTTGGCTCACATTTGCAATCCTAGCTATGTAAAAAGTTTAGTATCAGCCTGAGATCTGAGGACCTGAGATCTGAGGATTCTGGTTTCAAGCCATCCCAGGGAGGAAAGCCCTAATACTCTTATCTCTAATGAACCACCCAAGCTGGAAGTGGTGATGTGGCTCAAATGGTAGAGTGTTAGCCTTGAATAAAAAAGCTCTGGGACAGTTCCTAGTCCCCTAGTTCAAGCCCCAGGGGATGGACACACACACACACACACACACACACACACACACACACACACAGACAAAAGACAAAAGATGTTAGCAAAGATAAAGAAGAAAGATGGTGGAAATGTAAATTATATGGAAAGCGCTAAGAAGTTTCCTTAAGAAAACTCAAAATAGGTCTAAGGACTCTCAGTGAAAGCTGATGAGGAGTGGGGGATAAGGAAAGGGAGACCAGCAGGGAGGGTTATTTAACTGAAGTATAATATGTACATGTGTGAAATACCATGCTAAAACTTATTTGTACAATTACTATATCATAAAAAAATGAAAAAAAGCAACGATGAAAGTAAAATGGGGGGGCTGGGAAGGTGGCTCAGTGGTAGAGCACTTGCCTTGCATGCCTGAGGCCCTGGGTTCAATTCCTCAGCACCACATAAGCAGAAAAAGCCGGAAGTGGTGCTATGGCTCAAGTGGTAGAGTGCTAGCCTTGAGCTGAAGAGCTGAGGGACGGCGCCCAGGCCCAGAGTTCAGGCCCCACGACTGGACCAAAAAAATAAAACTAAAAAAAAGAAAGTAAAATGGGCTGTGTTGGGGCCAGGTATCAGTGGGAGTAGGGATATCCAGTAGAAAAGGTGAGTAAGGTGATGGCAGGTACTTAAGCAGATATTTGGACTCTGTTCTCATTCTCATTGTTCCCAATAGCAAAATAAGGAAAATAACACAAGTGTTCATTAGATAAATGGATAAAAATTACAGTAAATTTCATGTATAAAGCCTAGAGATTTTATGGTAAGTGAAAAAAATCAGATGCACAAGGACAAATGTATGATTCGACTTATATAAAATACCTTGGATAAGTAAGTTCACAGAGGCATACCATGGATTAGCAGTCACCAGGGACTAGAGGATTAATGATTAATGCTATAATTTGTCTGACGATAGATTTTAGATAGAAATGGTGGTGATACTTGTAAATATAATCACTTAAGGAATTGCATATGTTAAGTGTTTAATGCGGTCACTTTTATTTTTTTATATAATGATTAACACAATTAAAAATTAAAAGGAGTTGGGATTTATACAAGGCCCTGAGTTCTTTCTTTAGCTCTGCAAAAAAAATGCAAAAGTTAAATATGTAATTTACCCCAAACCATTAGGTCATATGTATTAAATAGGTGACTCATTCAGTATGTTTGACTCATTAGAGTCAAAGCAATCCTGACTAAAACAGCAATTTTAAGCATATTACAGTATCTGACTTCAAATTATACTCTGGAAACCTAAGCAGCATAGCACATAAACAGACAGGGGAAACAAACGGATAGAAGAGGAATGGTCCCACACAGCTACAACCATCGGATTCTCAACAAAGGGGCCAAAACACTTATTAGAGAAATGTATCAAAAATCTTTAATGTAAGAGACTTAAACTAGGAAGCTGCTTCAGGAAAATATTGGAAAAACACTTCAAGACATAAGAATAATCAATGACTTTCAAAAGTATGCTCCAATAGTTCAGGAAATAAAAGCAATACTTGACAAATTTAATTTGATTACATTAAATTATACAGTTTCTGCATATCAAAGGAAGTGATTACTAGATGAAGCCTACAGAATAAGAGAAAAGCCTTATGAGAAAAGATTTGTCCAGAAAAACCTGACCAAGGATTAATATCCAGAATATAAACCTCAACTGGGGGCTTATACCAATAATCATGGAGCTATTCAGTTACTCATGATGATGAGATTTGTAGACTTAGCTTGAAGCCAGACAAGGAGGAAGAGTCTAGGAAAACTATCTTCAACAAAGAAGCGAAAGGTTGGACTTAGAGGTATGGCACAAGTGGTAGACTGAAAAATGTGAGCAAGAAAGCTAAGCAGGAGCATTAGGGCTTGAGTTCCATCCCTAGTACTGATAGACACATACACACAAAATATTCAGAATATATACAGACTATAAAAAAGCAAACACTAAGAGAGCAAACAAGCCAATCAAAAAGCTGGCAAATAAATTGGACACAGTTCTCAAAAGAAGAAATATAAATGACTAAGAAATACTTGAAAATGTTCAACATGTTTATATATAAAGGAAATTACAAATCAAAATACACGGAGAGCTGGGTGCTGATGGCTCACGCCTGTAATCCTAGCTACTCAGCAGGCTGAGATTTGAGGATTGCAGTTCACAGCCAGACTGGGCAAGAAAGGCTGTGAAACTCTTATCTCCAATAAACCACCAGAGAACCAGAAGTGGTGCTGTGGCTCAAGTGGTAGAGTGCTGGTCTTGAGCTGAAATGATGAGGGGCAGCGATCAGGCCCAGAGTTCAAGCTCCATCACTGACAAAACAAAAAAACAAAAACAAAAGCAAAACTACACAGAGAGTAAATCTCACCCCAGTGAATATGACCATTAATGAGAAAACAAGCCACACTAAATACTGTCCAGAATGTGGGCACAAGAACCACTATACACTGTGTATGGGAAGGTAAATTAGGTTAGTTACTATGGAAATCAGGATGAAGGATCCTAAAAATGGAATGACTATATGATCAACCACTCCTGGGGATGTATCCAAAGGGATAAAGTCAACCTACAATAGAGATACCTGCAAGGGATTCTGGAGAGGAGGCTGGGCTACGCAGAATAGCACAAAGAGGGAACAAAACACATGTATGACAGTACCTTGGTAACACTCCTTTGTACAACTAACATACACTAAAAATGACAAGAAAGTCACCTAGGATTGGTTGGGAGCAGATAACAGTGAGATGAGGTGACCTGTTGAAATTTCTTTTCAACACGTGAAGAAAAAATTTCTTTTCCGGAAACAGTGAGGTTTCTTGTGAACCTTGCAAACTATCAAAATGATGTATTCTTATTTTCAAAATCATAATAGTAATAATAATAGTAATAGATGTGAAAATGGTTACAAATAAAAAGCTTGAATTTTTTTTAAATAAAATGTTTTTATTGTGAAAATACTGTACAGAAGGGTTACAGTTACATGAGCAAGGTAATAAGTACATTTCTTATCAAGCATTTTTGCCTCCTACTTTGTTTGTCTCCTACCATCCCTTCCTCCCACCTCCTCAACTACACTTCCCCCCCTCTCCCCCCCCCCCACCTAAATTGTAAAGTTTGAAAAGCTTGAATTTTTGTGCAGATGTATAAACCATCAAATGAGATTTTTTCATATTAAAGAAGTTGCATAGCCATATGCAATAGAACGATGTGTTTCCATTTGCAAACATCATATATTGCACATAAATATACTTGGTAATATTGATAAACAAAAACATGTGTTCTCTACCCCAGAGAGGGTTATATTTAAAAAGGAAATTGTTTTGAGGGATATGTAAGTACACTTAGTAAGAACTTAAATAAAAATGTATACTACTAATACACATCTGAGGATGTAGAAATACATAATAAATATTTACTCGGTAAGATGAGGCATTTATCAATTTTATATATGTATATATATATATAAAAGAAGAGCTGAGGGACAGCTGGTAAAAAGTATTTGGTAAGAAAAGCATATGTACACATATACAGAGTTATCAAATACAACTCATCTTTACAAATTCTGAATAATTATTCCTTTGTCAATGCACACAGTCACAGCCAGGTAAATATAAAGAGTCAATCATTTCCCCACACTTCTGCAGACAGTCACTCCTGCCTTTACTTTGATACACATTCACCAGAAAGTTATTTTCCATTCACTATACAGCACAAAACCATACTTAACTTACTTTTATTTTTTTTTTACCAGTCCTGGGGCTTGAATTCAGGGCCAGGGCACTGTCCCTGAACTTCTTTTTGCTCAAGGCTAGCATTCTACCACTTGAGCCACAATGCCACTATTGGCTTTTTCTGTTTATGTGGTGCAGAGGAATCGAACTCAGGACTTTATGCATGCTAGGCAAGCACTTTACCACTAAGCCACATTCTCAGCCCCATACTTATACACTTTTATATATAAGAACTTACATTTATATATATTTATATATAAGAATTGAAAGACATAAGCAAAAGTGGAGCTCACCAATATGCCTTTTGTGATTACATCTCACACCACGCAAAGTGTTAGCTTACTACTTTTTTCATCAAATATATGAGATATTTTACAAAGACAAGCAAATCATTTTCTGAGTGAGATCATGTTTTCTATAAATTTAACCTATGGCTTCAAGTATTTTTTTTTTTTATTGTTTTTGGGTCCAGTCGTGGGGCCTGAACTCTGGGCCTGGGCACTGTCCCTCAACTCCTCAGCTCAAGGCTAGTGCTCTACCACTTGAGCCACAGCGCCACTTCCGGCTTTTTTCTTTTTGTTTATGTGGTGCTGAGGAATCGAACCCAGGGCCTCAGGCATGCAAGGCAAACGCTCTACCACCTTCCCAGCACCTCAAGTATTGTTAAAAGGCACTTAAAAACACTGAATGATAGTTTCTGGATGTTATAAAAGCTTTTGCATTATCAAACTACCTTCCTGCTACCCAAAAGACAAATCACTAAGGCTACAATTGAGGGGAGTCATAGGATTTTTAATATATAGTTGTAGGGGAGATTTGATGATATTGTAATTGAGAGATGATAGTAGCCAGATATGGACAGTGGACAAGAAAAATATTAGCTCTTTATTAATATATACCTGACCATGATATTTATCAGAACAGCATGGAAGAGTGGGGGGTCAGTCAGGATCTTTGGATGAAGAAAAACGTCTACAAAATTAGAATGGTTAATATGTAGACAATATAATAAAATTTAGGTAGGTGGGGCATAGGATATAGATTAGATAACAGAAGCTCCTTCATTTGTTAAGAAAATCCTTATCACCTGCACCTTCCGTGTGTTTCTACTAATGGAGACATTTTCAGTACTGCCCAGCTGGTATTCCCTGGCGCTCTCTCTGTCTCTCTCTCTTTCTCTGTCTCTCTCTCTAAACAAAGAAGATATCCGACCAGATTCATTACAAAATAGAGGCATGAGAAAGTCTATGCAGACAGCGATCATAAAGAACAGCAAAAGATAAGGCAGCACATTATCTGAGCTTTAATTATAGAAAATACTAGGGTAAAAAAGCAGGTAAATCATAGGCCCTATATATGGACAATAGCTCCTTATCTGCTAATCTTAAATTGGTGTGGGTGTTTGGAATACAGGCATCTTCTGCATCTCCCTGTACTCTTGTTAGCATCCTCACCAGGTTTTCTATGGGATGTAACTGTGGCTGGCAAGACCTGAGAAAGAGAACTCTAGGAAATTACCATTGGAGCAAGGAGGGCAAAAAACGAGCCTATCTGGAGATATTGAAGACATCATCATTGAATTTTCAAAATTCTATAACTTACAATATTTGTAAATTATGGAATTTACAAATTCCATAGTATAATGATATCCTTATATATAAGTATATAGTATAAGAATAAATATAGAACAACATTGTATAATTTTGGGACATCCCTCAGCAGTGTTTAGTCATCAATGTCAGCCCTAGTGTCTTCCTAGTTGTAAAGAATGGTATTCACTTTTAGTCTCCTTTCTGTAGTTGCCTGAAACTTTCAGTCCTAAACTCTGCCTGGTGCCTCATGGTCATTGCCTTTGTCCCTGAAGATCTGTCTGCTCTTCCCCAGTTTTCAACTGAGAAATTAGTTCAACATGACAGCCAATCATGCTACCACTGTCCACTGGTGTTCTGGTAAATTGTGGCCCCTAGGTTTGGTAGAAAAGAATAAGGGAGGGGCCAGTGATGCAGGTACAAAGACTCAAAAGGAAACGTTTAAAAAACACTTATAGTATTAATTCCAAAAGAAATTTTTTACGTGACATTAACGGTTGCTAAAGATTTTCCCATTACCTTAAGTGGTATAGTATATTATAAACGATTCCTCATTCTGTTCTGAAATGATCCCTCTTATTATCCCTCTGAAACTGAGCAAGTGTGAAACTGAGCAAGTGAGACAAACTCTTCAGCTTATCTTATACTCATTGATTACAGTCTCAGAAAAGTTACATCTGGATTCAAAAGACGTTGTGCCTCCTAATCAGTTCTGTAGTCTTGGCCCACTCCATTCCCTTAGATTTTGGCAATAAATTAAACTCTTCTATAGGATTTTGGTTAACAGATTTTTTCATTTCCATATAAATTATACCAGGATTGATTTTTTAAAGATATGTGGAAATATTACTATTACCATAGTACTATTACTATTACTATAGTACAGTAAATACATATTAAATACGAAGTAAAATAACATTTTTAAAGTGAAAAAATGAATATTTCACAAGCCCCAGTAATCCAAGCGGCTGTTATTAGCATTAATGTTACTTTCTCACGTAATTTTTCAAAATGAGTACACCTTCTTAAACTAGTAGGTAGATAAATATTTTTTAATTTAATTTTTACTTAGTATCTTGTACTCAATTTTCACATCTTGTGACACACAGCATTCAGCTGCACATTGCTTCCTCTGGGTTTTTAAAAAGATGGATAAATAAGGATTTTATTCATGTGTTTATACATGACTTTGCTTCACAAATTCTTTTCCATAAAGAGATTCAGAGATAGGGAAAATGTATGTTTTGAACTGCTTCTTGTCAGTTTCTATATTCTTTTGGGCAAGGTATTAGTACGGGTAGTTAAGAATAACATTGCTGCAATTAAATAATCACAGATTCAGTAAGTAGAAATCAATGACTTAATTTCTTGTGATGAGGAACAGAGGTCAACTTAAGTTTTGTTATCTATGATAGTTATCAGATTTCTCACTCTTTGTATATTGAAAAATGTTCAGCTTCCTTTCAGAGAGCGCACATCTCTGAATAGTTGTTCACAGAAATGAATTTGTGGGAATAAGTAACGGCTAGTGTGTGTAATCATGTTCAAGGAACTTAGGGTATCAGGAGAGGTGGCTTGCTGTGATTCTTAGCTCAGGAGTCTTTCCCACAACACCCGTGGATAACCCTGTCTCTGATCTGTTTGGTTCGAACTCCATAGATGATGGGGTTGAGCATGGGAGGAACCAGTAGATACACATTAGCAAACATGACATGTACCACGCGAGGCACATGATGACCAAAGCGATGAGTGAGGAAAGTGAAAAGGGCGGGAATATAAAAAACCAAGATAACACAAATATGTGAAGCACAAGTACCAAAAGCTTTGAAGCGGGCTTCCCCTGCAGGCAGCTGCAACACAGCCCTCAGAATCATCACATATGATACACTAATGACCATTAGATCAAAACCACTTTGAGAGAAGGCCACAAAGAGCCCATAACCACGGTTGACTGTGGTGTCAGCACACAGCAACTTGAGCACAGCCATGTGCTCACAGTAGGACTGGGGAATGACCCTGTTGGGGCAGAAGGGCATCCTGGAGATCATGAAGCAGAAAGGGCTCACCCACAGCAGCCCTCTCATCATCACCGCCGCCCCCAGCTTCATCACTGCAGAAGTGGGCAGGATGCTTGAGTGCCGGAGTGGGAAGCAGATGGCCACATAGCGGTCCAAGGCCATAGCCATGAGTACCCCAGACTCCACAGAAGAAAAGGCATGGATGAAGAACACCTGGATGAGGCAGGCATGATATTCAATCTCATGGGCATGAAACCAGAGTATGGCCAACATTTTTGGCTGTGTGGAGGAGGACAGGACCAGGTCGGTGACAGCCAGCATGGCCAGAAAGAGGTACATGGGTTCGTGCAGGGTGCGGTCGATTCGGATGATATGCAAGATGATGATGTTTCCCACTACAGCCACAATATACATGACACAGAACGGAAAAGCAATCCACACTTGGGAATTCTCCAGTCCTGGGATTCCGAGCAAGATGAAGAACTCGGGATGTGCGGAGATGTTCCTTGAAGTGAACATCAGGGATGGTGTCTATCCCAAAGTTACTTACCGTCTGCAGATGTAATCAAATCAGCCACTGTTAGTGTTTTGTTGCATAATGCAACAATTGGACTTAAAGCTATACTGTAATAATTCAATTGATAGCCAGATATTAATGTTTTATAACATAAACCTATTTTAAAACCTATTTAGGATAATAAAATCAGGTGAGAACATACTAGCTGCAAGTCTAGTTGGTTAGGAACTTTTTTCCTTTGGAAGTTTCATCAAGGATTTCTTGTTGTATAATAGGATAAGGCAGGGAGAAATGTGACAAATAAATGAGCTTCTTCCTGTGAGCCTTAAAGAGTATACTTGTCTGTTCTTTCACGCTTTTTGTGGGCAGTGACTTCCTTCCCAGCTACTGATGTCCTGCAGTCCCTTCCAAAACCCATTTCCTCTCGTCTTCATTGTATATGTTCTCCTGGTAAGTTTTCAAGGACCCCTGGTGGGAAACTGCTCTACCATCCTCAGTCATTTTACTGGCTGTCCTTCTCTCCGATTTTCTTTCTGTAGTGGCCAGTGAAGGAGCATAGGGTGCTTGAGATCTCAGTCTGCAGCAGGAGTTAGATTGGCATCATGATCAGATCCTTGGCTTTCCTTTCGGAACATTTCCCTGACCATCCTGGAAATCCACTCCCTTCATGGTCTTTTCATTCAGTAACTTTTGAACTTAAACAGAGCTTCACGTCACGTGTTATATGCAGGAATTTGACCATTCCTTGGTAGTTTTTGTCAAGTGTGTGGCCTTTTCAATTTGGAAATATTGTTTGTAAAATTCTCATTGGCTTTTAAGGATAAATAGGAATGAGAAAAAGAAAAACCTAATTTTCCTTTTTTCCTAACATACTTTCTGCTCTAACCTATTAAACATACATTGTGTCTTTTTTCCTAGGCTAGAACTCATAAGGGCATTGTGCAGCCCCTAAGCTGTAAGTAGTCACATGCATTTCAAATACTGGAACTAGAGTGATTCAATTTTGTACCCCTGCCTAAACTTCTTTGTGATTTGAGGCTGGAACTTAATGTCTCATAGCCACACTCAGCTTGCTCTTCCGTAGCCAGTGCTCTAATCCTTGAGCCACATCTTCACCTTAGCTTTGGATATGGTGTCTCAAGGACTTTTCTGTCCCGGATGGCTGCAAATCAACAAACCTCGAAACTCAGCCTCTTGATTAGCTAACTAGAATTATAGATGTGAGCCAGCAGCACCTGGGTTTGACTAAAGTTTTGTGTTTCTCAAAATAAAACCTAACTCATAGAGGCACTACTCCACATTCACTTCAGGAAATACGGTTATAAAAATACGTTATCAAAGTGAGAAATACCCAGATTTCTTCTGTAAAAGTTGTTAATGTGCAGTCATGGCACTCCTGGTTGGGCCAAAAATCTTTTACTCTGTGCAGTTTGTGAAAATAATTGTTTATCAGTCCACTGTGCTGCTGAAGGCATTCAAGTGATTGTATGCTAAAATAAAACTGAGATCTTGCTAAATACTATACTATTAGAAATTTAGAATACATATTTTCTTTCTGGGTTATCTAAATCTAAAATGTAGAGAAGATGGGTTTAAGTGACATCTCCTTCATGGAAATTTTATGTATAAAGAAAGACTGCCTACCTTGGTAGCTCTCTACGGAGGACACAGTGGGAGTCTGATTGTTTGTCTTCTTTGGAAGATTGAAGTTCAGTGTTGATGGACTTTTGGACTTGGAGCTCCCAGAGAATCAGGGCTTTTGGTGTGGAGCATCTTCTTGCTTTTTGGAGATTCCGTGAGTCCCACTGCTCTATGGGAAAGGCAGAGATGCCTGAGACATGAAGAGTCATTCACCTTGGAATTGTCTTTTTTACTGACCCAGCTGAGCATGATCTAATAAGCCCCTATGGGTCAGCCTGCAGCAAAAGGCTCAGATCAGGGCCTATTTGAAGGACTGTGTTTACACCGTGCATTCCCAATGCACTAGCTTTCTCCACTCTCCCAATTCCCATTGTCTAACATACACAGGTTCCTCTGAGAGTAGATATAGAGACAACATATTAACCCCAACTTGTTTCTCTGCTATATATACATAAATGTAAAGTCATGAGATAGGAATGTATGTGTTCTTTTTATATTAAAAGTATAAGATCTTAGACACACTTATATTCTTTGTGAGACTATATATAATAGAAGGTCTATTTGTGCAATCTGAAAGTGGATAATTATTTTGTATATGTAAATATATGTATTTAGGGAAAATATCAGTATATAGATTCTTAAGAGACTAGATTGATGTTCAAGTATTTATAGAAACTAATTTGTATATGGAAGAATAAATGATCATTTTTGGTATGCTGAACGATATTAAAATCATTTTGGAAATATGTGGTTGCTGAATGCATTGACTTTCTGAATTACACAACTAATGGCCTATTATAGCATGAAGTGGCATGAAAGTATGTGTGTATGTGTGAGCATGTGGATATTAGATTGTGAGAGGATTGACAGTCTATTGGAACTTCAGAGTGCACTAAATTTTCTATGTTAAGTGTTCATCTCCTCCTGTACATTGGATCATTTTGAGAGAGACGATTTCTTTTTTTTTTTTTTTTTCATGCTAAATGGCTTAGACCATTATTTTAGTTTTCTTTTTTTCTTCTGTTGGTCTACAGGCTTGAATTCAGGGCCAGGGCTCTGTCCCTAAGCTGTTTTCCTGAAGGCTAGTGCTCTACCACTTTGAGCCATAGCAACGCTTTGGTTTTCTGGTGCTTCACTGGAGATAAGAGTCTCACAGACTTCCTTGTCCAGGCTGGCTTTGAACCACAATCCTTGGATCTCAGCCTCCTGAGTAGCTATATTTTAGTATTTTTAAGGCTTTATTAGGTCAAGGACTTCTATCTAAAAATTTACCAGCTAGCCAGTACTGGGGAAAATAATTTTTGATGGAGATTTTCTGGTTATTTCTTAAAAGGCAGAGGCTGAAAGGCTCTCCTCAGTTAACCTGATGTTTTAATCAGAGCTCTCTCTCTCTCTCTCTTTCTCTCTCGATCTGTATAGGGTCTTGCTGGTTTTCTCTGGTTTTAAGCACATATTGAGTATTAAAAATGTATTTCATGAGATGTGAAAGTAAGGTAAGAGAGAAGCATTTAAAATAGCCCCAAAGCACTAATTAACAGAATATAATAAATCACATTCTGGAAGATATATCTTTGAAAGTATAAAATACAACATACAGGTTTTTCAGAACAACATAGAATTATCAAAGTTCTCTCTTTTATTAGAGTAGATTGTGATCACTTCCAGGAAAAGCAAAGTCATTTTTGTATAACCATAATAAAAATAAGGGACATAAATTCTTTAAGGTGTATAGGTATTTTCCTGGAGTTTACATTTAATCATAATTAGGTAAAGAGCTTTATGATGTAGGAAAGTGAGTTGTGAGATCACCAGGCTTAGGTGACAGAAAACTGAGACAGGCAAAAGCTATCCTACAGAGGCAATTCTAAAAGGCAAAACTAAGAGATTCAACCTTCCCAACTGTCCATAGATATTTTGCTCTGACAAGATGTAGAGAGTAGCAAAGTTCCTTACTATAGGATAGATATGGGGAAGAATAATGTTCTTAGCCAGGGATTGAGTTGTTTATATTATTATTAATATGACCTTAATCTTCATAACAGTCTGAGTATCCCCCACAAATAAAGAGAGATAAATTTAAAAAAATCTAGAGCTATTTGGGAAGCACGCATAATGGTGGTCACCATGCAATAGCAAGGATCTGATAATCTGTATTACTGTTTCTAGAGTTTCTCTGTGGCATAGAAATGGCAGTAGACAGGCTGGGAAGGTGGCTCAGTGGTAGAGCGCTTGCCTTGCATGCATGAGGCCCTGGGTTCGATTCCTCAGCACCACATAAGCAAAAAAGACAAAAAACCTGAAGTGACGTTGTGGCTCAAGTGGTAGAGCGCTAGCCTTGAGCTGAAGAGTTGAGGGACAGCACCCAGGCCCAGAGTTCAGGCCCCACGACTAGACCAAAAAATAAATAAAATAAAATGTTAAAAAAAAAAGAAATGGCTGTAGACTAGATGTTTTCAATGGCAGCTGGGATAGCAATATAGATGTTGAGGTTATTCATGTGAGAATGGTTGAAATGATGGACTATAAGAATGAGATTTTTCTATAAAACAATTTAGGAAAAGCACAAGTTAGGGGAAATATATGTTATATAATATCAATTAATTTATATAATATAAAATATACATTAATTTACATAATATGCACATAATATAACTTATGTACAATTTGTCACTCTAAATGATGTGTATACCATATATATTTGAAAATGATATTTATATTACATATCATAAAGCTAGCTATATAAATATTTCTACACATTTAAAAAGGAATGGATGACATGGAAGAACACAGGATGGCTAAAAGAAGTAGAGGTGGGCTGGGAAGGTAGCTCAGTGGTAGAGTGCTTGCCTTGCATGCATGAAGCCCTGGGTTTGAATCCTCAGCACCACATAAGCAGAAAAAGCCATGGCCCAAGTGGTAGAGTGCTAGCCTTGCGGTGAAGAGCTGAGAAACAGCAACCAGGCCCAGAGTTCAAGCCCCACAAATGATAAAAAAAAAAAGGAAGTAGAGGTTAGGATGCTGTAAAAAAAAATAGGATGCTAAGAAAAACAGAAATCAATTATCTAAGTGCTATGAAAAAGTCTGGGCCTTCTTTTTTTTTTGTATGTTTTTATTGTAAAAATGTGTACAGAGGGGTTACAGTTACATGAGCAAGGTGTTGAGTACATTTCCTACTGAGCATTGTTGCCTCCTCCTTTGTTTTTTTGCTTACCTTCTTGATCTATTATTAAATGAAGAACTATGGTGCTAAAGCTCAAAGGGAGTCGAACTAAAGCTAAAATGAAGTGAGTAGGAAGAATTCTGAGACTATCAATATGATGAGATTCCCACATAGATACAAAAGAACTTCAGACTTTTATGTCAATAGCACAGTATCATCTCTGACTCTTTCCTAAGCTTCTTGTAGATTGGCATGACTATAAGCATATGATAGTCACCCTTAACTGGGTCATCAACACTTCCCAGAAATCCTTGTAAGTCTACTGGAGACTGAGCTTTAAGACATGAAAGACTAGTTTGTTAGTTCTCGTTGCATCCTATAGAATTATCAGCTTTTGAAACTCATAAATCACAAAGCACCTATGATAGGATTAATTAAGGAAAGGATTGACTTTTCTATTAGTTATTCCTGACAGCAAGCTTTTCTTGAACAATCTTAAAATTGTTTTTGAGAAGCAATATTTATTTAGTGAATATATATGTACATTCGCATGAAAAAGCATGTAGAAACTAAAGCACATTTTCTTGTGTATATGGAGTCTTTGCACATAAACTAACATGTATAAGTCCTGAATGCTAATGCTTTTAAAGGAACTTGTCCACTGCATGCAATCACAGCATATGAAATTGAAAGAAATTCATTTTGCCACAAGCACACAATTATAGACAATTTGTAACTCTCATCCCTTCATATACTCACATATTCATAAGAGGTTCACAAGCATTTCTTTGCTATACACCACAAACTCTACACTTCATGCATAAGAAATGCAAGAGATTACTAAATTAGAAATACATACTGTATCAATATAGCAAGACAGCATAAAGACGTTCATGTATTATTAATATATTCATGCAATTGCATTTCCCAAGAATGTATTGGATTACTCTTTCCTTCAAATATGTAACAAATTGCTACGATGATAATTAAATACCTCTCACAATCAAGTAATGATTTCAAGAAATTTAACTCTTGGACATTTAACTCTATGAAAATTTAACTCTAAGACATTGTTGCTAAAAGCCATTTTACTAGTTTAGTTTTCTGCTAAATGAAAGAAAAATGAGACTATTAAAGCAATATTAAATAAAAAATCATAATCCTCCTTTATAATTGAACCCTTTATATAAAGAGATATAACATGCTCAGTTAGAAAGAAGATTTGATCTTGGATAGACCTGACATCAACACAGAGATGGAGGTATTATACAAAAAGGCTACCATAGCTTAGGTTTAGTTCTAATTGTCTCTTTGTCAAAATTTACCTCATGCTGGTATTTATCAGAGCAGAATCTAAGACTGTGGGGTAGGTAGAATATGGGTTTGCAAGACTATTGTATTAATAGAATACCTTCAATATGGTACCACGTGGTAGAATTTACAATGTCTGACAGTAGTTGGGCCATCATAGGGTATAGGCAAGAATAAGAAATAGTAATTATGAGAGTGGGCAGTGATTTCCTTATACCCTTACTCTGTCCTGATTGTCTTCACCTCAACTTAGAATGCAGTGAGAGACATCATATGCAGCAAGAAGAGACAAGGAATATATCCCATGAATAAATTGCCTAAAACAGTATTTTGTGAAAACAGGCACATTATTAAACAAGGGTATGATAACATGCCTCTTGTGAAATAAATGATCTAGGCAATAAAGATGATTAGGCAAATTATGGGTCTTATGTAGAGATGAGAAGCTGTCCAGTGATTGGTCTAGCATATCTGAGGGTGGGTAGAATACATGGCAATTATGAGTCCTATATTTCCCTATATTCACATTATGCATAGCTGCATCTCTCGTGGGGACACTCTAGGGATTCAACTTTGGCCTGAGGAATGTGGAGACAAAGGTTGCCCACAGATTATCACATGGGCAAGGAAGGCATCCAAGCATTCCACATTTTGGGTGGAAGATATCACCAGTCAATTTTCAAGGCTCCTCAAATTCCACCATCTACAATGTTGGCCCTAAGTGTAGAGCTATGCTCTGTGACTTTGAGACATGCCATTCTCAGAGATAGGTTTCAACTTCAGTATCTTCTCCAGGTGACTTTACGAAGTTGTACAGTATGATACTCCATTTTAGAATATTTTTTTCTTTACTTGTCAAAGACAGCTCCTAATTCCAAATACTGAGTTGCTCCCTAGCCCTGCCTTTGCACCCACTGCTCGGTCTGCCTCTCCGTCATTTTCTATTCCAGGACTCCATCGTACCTTTGTGTGGCACACAGTAAACCAGTCTCCTTGGATTTTTTTCTGCTACCTTGCTCCTCTCGGTTTGGGTGGGAAAAAGCAGTGAAGCGGTCAGCCATTCCTGTGTGATGACTCAGAAGGAAACAGGGCTTTGGAAAATTGCTTAAAATGTCAACTCAGAAGGAAAATTATTTACAAATGAATTAACTGAAATGGGGTAGTTTCAAGGGAGACCTTAAAATAGTGAAATTTCTTAGCAAAGCAAGGTCAAAGTTCAACCAAAAAACACCAGGAAGTATATACTTGAAAGGGCTGGGATAGAGTTAGAAGGGATGGGTAAGTGGATGAAGAGGAGAAAAGGGGAAGAATGCAGTCAAGAAGCCAAAATATATCCTACAAAATTAAGAAGAGTGAGAGAAGGGGTATGGAGGGGAGGGATGCGTGAGACCTTGAAAGGGGGTGGCATTGAACAAGATGCCTTGTATTCATAAACTGCTTTGTTAAATGGCAACTCTTTGGTACAACTAGGTAAAGGCAATAAAAAGTCTAAAAAATTAAAAATAGATATGACAATGTTATTCAAATTAATAAAGACTTTTTCATCACTTTAAAACATAAAATGTAGTATGATCACAAGAGATTATTCATCCCCACCCCCCCCCCCCCCCAATATCTCCTTGTATTCTGACTTCCATTTTCCAGTGGAACTCACAACATTTAAAGAGAGGCTGATTCTTCAGTTCATCTAATACTCAAAAAAGTGTGCACTGGTCTAGAGTCACAAAATTTTAAACATCCAAATATATTCTACAGTCCTTGTTCTACCATAGGCCATGAACATATTCTGTATGCTATTTTTGCTTTTTTTAATACTTTCATTCTTCATACTAATGCTAAGCCTTACAAATAAAGGATAATTACAAAAATCACACTGAAACCAATATGATTTAGAAGTAAAGCAGAGAAAATTGAATATAAAATGAAATAAAGTGGTTTTTAAAGAAAATAAAATAAAAAGTGCCACAAGATCACTGTTCTAAGAAGTTATTAGCTTTTGTATGTAGTTACACAATCCTAAGAGTTTTCTGTACATATATAATCCCTTTTTAGAAAAGACACCATGACTTAAGGCCAATTGATTTTCTTTTCTATTGAGTGTTGTAACATCTTTTTTACATCATAATAGGTGTACATATAATTGAGTGGCAAAAGGCATTGAATGGCACAGTATATGAAGTGATTTCAGAATTTGAAGAGTTTTCCTTTTATCTTTTATAAATAATGAATTTATGCAAGTCTTTCAACAGGTTCTTATATCAAAAACTCTATTTCTATGAAGAGATTCCCAGACCTGGTTGGGGGGTACATTGTCTGCAATCCCAGCTATTTTGGAAGCTGTATGTGGTAAATCTCAGCTACCTGAGAGGCTTGGTAGGAGAATAATGACTGCAGAATAGACCTAGGCAAAAATATAAAACCCAAACTGGAAAATAGGAACAAAATGGGGCTGGAAGCTTAGATGATGTGGTAGGGCACTTTTCTAACAAGCATGAAACCCTGACTTCAAACTCAAGCAATTTCAAACATCAATTAAAGAAAGAGAAGAAAAAAGAAAAATAAGTGCTTAAGTTTCTAAAATCCTTTTGACCATATACTAATATATGTTTGTAAAATAGTGCAAAGCACTCAAAGTTTTCACCTTAAAATTCTGTAGAAAATAACACTCTTTCAACATATTCAGTGATGCATTGCAAGAAAGGAAACATTATTTCCTTATAGTAAAAAACACAGAGAGACCAGGTTTATCCATTGCAGGAATCAGATTTCTTGCGATTCCAGGAAATTCTCTCATAGAAAGTGCTGGCCCCTGTGACAATGCTTTATGAAGATGTCTTTGTTATAATACACAGTTGCATAACAATATTTCTTCATTACATTCCCAGATCAATGCAACTTGAAATATTGGAAGAGTCTGTGATTCTTGGCTCAGGAGTCTTTCCTACAACATCCTTGGATAACCCTGTCTCTGATCTGTTTGGTTCGAACTCCATAGATGATGGGGTTGAGCATGGGAGGGACCAGTAGATACACATTAGCAAACATGACATGTACCATGCGAGGCACATGATGACCAAAGCGATGAGTGAGGAAAGTGAAAAGGGCTGGAATATAGAAAGCCAGTATAACACAGATATGTGAAGCACAAGTACCAAAAGCTTTGAAGCGGGCTTCCCCTGCAGGCAGCTGCAACACAGCCCTCAGAATCATCACATACGATACGCTAATGACCATTAGATCAAAGCCAACCACTGAGAAGGCCACAAAGAGCCCATAACCACGGTTGACTGTGGTGTCAGCACACAGCAACTTGAGCACAGCCATGTGCTCACAGTAGGACTGGGGAATGACCCTGTTGGGGCAGAAGGGCATCCTGGAGATCATGAAGCAGAAAGGGCTCACCCACAGCAGCCCTCTCATCATCACCGCCGCCCCCAGCTTCATCACTGCAGAGGTGGGCAGGATGCTCGAGTGCCGGAGTGGGAAGCAGATGGCCACATAGCGGTCCAAGGCCATAGCCATGAGTACCCCAGACTCCACAGAAGAAAAGGCATGGATGAAGAACACCTGGATGAGGCAGGCATGATATTCAATCTCATGGGCATGAAACCAGAGTATGGCCAACATTTTTGGCTGTGTGGAGGAGGACAGGACCAGGTCGGTGACAGCCAGCATGGCCAGAAAGAGGTACATGGGTTCATGCAGGGTGCGGTCGATTCGGATGATATGCAAGATGATGATGTTTCCCACTACAACCACAATATACATGACACAGAATGGAAAGGCAATCCACACTTGGGAATTCTCCAGTCCTGGGATTCCAAGAAGGATAAAGGATATTGGAGAAGTATTGTTTCCTGAAGGCAGCATCAGGAGATGAATGATATCTTCTCTCTATTTCCTGCAGATGATAACAATCAGGCAATTAGTTTGATTCCTTATTAATGTTGTGAAAGATTTCATGGAGTACTGAGAACATTCTCAGTTGTTTTTAATAAATAAAAATTTATAGCACTCACAAGGCAACTCATTTTTATTCACATTTATGTCATTATGATAACAATGGAATATACTGTACTCACAAGTATTTTTTTTCAAAGTCAACATGTTTTGAGTTTGAACAAAAGGAAAGTAGCCAAGCTCCATTGTCATTAAACATGTTTCCTTTAGTGCATGGATCCTTCTAGCAGAAGCAGCACCACAATTTTTCTAATAAAGGTCAATTTCTCATTTGCAGACACTAACATTGGCATTGCCAACAATCCATTTAACTTCTCTAGTATGACAGCAGCCTTGGTAATTCATGACTGCACAGCTGTGGCTGTATTTCAATACAAACATTTTCATTTGCACTGTGCATTTTGTCTGCAGGCTGCAGTTCACCACAAGTTGTCCTATGCACCAAGTGTTTCATGAGCTCAGCCCAGAACTTTGCATTCTTCCTCTATGTTTTGGATAGAGTATTTTAAGAAGTATTTGCTGAAGGTAATAACAAATACTTGGTGGTTGCATATTTCTTTAACAGACTAACAATAAGCCACATCCTGAAAGAACTCACTTAATTTCTACTTTATGCCATACCTTAAAGAAAGTTGTGTGCATTTTTTTCATAGTAGAATCTGCATGTAAGGCACCATCTTGCCTACATCGTCTTCATGCATTGACAGTAGTGTTTCATTCCTGTGATGACCATAGTCTTTCTTGTATCTTGCTTGGTTTCTTAACCACTAGTTTCTCACTACTTGGTCTTGTTTGTCTTGTCTCTTGGTTTGGAAACCTTAGCTCCTACCTCCTTTACAATCAAAACCTAGTTAAGAGTTTTGTCATGTTCCATCACCTGAGCAATCGTTTGGAGGAACTGACAAAAATATTTCATTTAACTATACCCAGTGGTTCCTATAAAAAGCTTTCTTAGTCTCTTGTTAATTTTCCCTAGGTTTATAGTCTGAGAGAAACGGAGCTTAGAGTTTATAAGTTGTGCTCTAAAGTGAAAAATTGCATGCTTCTCCACAGGAGTTTCTCCTAAAGCCCTTGGTGAGATGATTAGGTAAAATGCACAAAAAAAGTTGGAAATTGATTAAATCTATTAAAAATGGTATTATGAAGTTCAACAAAGTTTTTTTTTTTTTGGGGGGGGGGGGGTCCAGTTGTGCGGCCTGAACTCTGGGCCTGGGTGCTGTCCCTCAGCTTTTCAGCTCAAGGCTAATGCTCTCCCACTTGAGCCAAAGTGCCACTTCCAGCTTTTTTTCTTTTTGCTTACATGGTGCTGAGGAATTGAATCCAGGGCCTTATGCATGCAAGGCAAGCACTCTACCACTGAGCTACCTTCCAAGCCCTCAACAGGTTTTATAGAGGATACAAAGCATCTAAACTTATTTTCTTATTAACAACTACTCTGCAAAGACATCCTTAAATTTAAAATAAAAGGCAGCACATTTTAGCCTAAAAAAACACTGGAATATTAATTATGGAGCTATCAACCTAATGGGGGCAATAGGTATGGAATACTTCTATTGTTTTTTATGTAATCTTTCTGGTACCCTCAGTTTTTCTCACTTTCAGTGACTAAATATTCATTCTTTGCATTAAAATATTTTTACTAATTTTTATGTTACGTTAGCCTTATCTCAAACATCTTGGGTTCCTAAATATATGTAAGACATTAACTTCATGGCACTGCTTTTATAACCTTTGATACTTGATATTTTTCAAGGGACATAAAATTCCAATAATTGTTTGTAGTTTCAAGAAAATAATCACTTAAAGTATAAGTAGGGTTTTAAATCATTAGCTTCAGTGTGATATTTCTTTTATATATTATTATTAGCAATCTCTTTGCTTGCTTTGTCATCTTTCATCCACTTCACAAATGTTTCTCCTCACTTTATTTTAAGATTTATAAAAGAATTCATAGATGTATGTATGTTAAATGCATGGGTGTGCATATAATAAATGCTGATCTCTATTTTGTTTCAACTTTGTAATAATATTGTTTCTAACTTGCATAAAACTTCTGCATCTTCATTTCAACCATGATAAAAATAGAGTTTAAGTCATGATAGGATCAGCCTGGTATCATATAACCAAATCTGTCAGAAAAAACCACTTCATAGCCAGGACTCTTGGTGACACACATTATTGCCTTTGCTACATAGGGAGTGGTTAGGAAACCGAGCCTGACTGGGTCAAGCAGAGATAGACTCATCATGATAGAGGTGAATATGAGTTTCACAAGTGTGGACTAACTTAGAGACAGATTTGCATTTTTGCCAAGGATGCTGATATTCTACTTTACTGGAGCCTGTGGACAAGGATTCTGCATGGCATTCCAATCTCTGAGGATTTGCTACTTTCTCAAGGAGGACATCTGTATTAACTACTGTGAGCCTTAATGGAACACTCAATCTTCTATACTCTTTGACAACTCTTTGATAACTTTCCCATTCACGTTTCAGCTACCAGAATTAAGCAGCCTCTTTCAAAATCATTTTTCATTCCCCTCTATTCATATGCTACTCTCACGGATAAGCCTAGGATCCCTCATTTTTCACATATGGTTTTATCTTTCCTCATTCAACACGGCTGGCTGAGATGCAGATTTTCCCCCCTGTTTGCCAAATGAAGAGCAGAGTCAACGTAGGACCTATGTCTGGAATGGGCTTTGGGGTCATTGTCAGGTACCTCTGTTTCTTCTCTGTGATTTCCCCAGTAATTGCATGGAATCCAGTGTGTTCACTGTAGAAATTCCTGTGTTTCATGCTTAGAAGCTTATGAACTGAACACAGATATACTGAAGGCTAAAAGTCACTAAGGGTGGACAGACATTTGCCCAATCCCCCATTGTTTTTGTCTGAAATGGGAAGTTTTCAATACCAAAGCCATTTATTAGTTTGTTGTTGACTTTAATATAAAAATGTACATTCTCTAAGCAGTAAGAAGAATATCACTTAACTTTTATTTCCCTAACCCAAATTCCTTCTATTTTTTATTTCCCTAACCCAACTTCTGGCCAGAAGTTTTATTTTTTTTTTCCGTAGGTCAGAGCTCTCATGGATGGAATGTACGAACACTGAAATTAAGTCATATACTTATGGTGAAATTAAGCCATATACATATAATGTGAACACCGTAGATAGGATGATCACAAGGAAGTTTTCACTCAATTTTTCTGTGCCCTCAAATAAAATCTAGCTTGTAAAACCTCTGGGTAGCTTTTTTTAAAAAAGTGTTTTTTATTACCTTTAAGTGGTTTTACAAAGGAGTTACCATTCAACAAAGCAGTTTATGAATAATCACCCCTTGATCAATGTCACCCCTTTCAACATCTCACCCATCTTCCCAAACCACCCCTGCCCTCACTTTTCTTAATTTTCAGGTTATATATTAATTTCTTTTTGCCATTTAACCAAATAATTTATGTATACATCTTTCTCTGTATCATATCTTCAATATCTTCACTCTCCTTTTGACCCACCCTTCCCTTCTGGGTAGCTTTGGGTTGAAGAAATTTAGTGTATTATCAGAGAAGAGAGCTTGCTTCATCTATGAATGTGGGATTGAATCCATTCATGATAGCCACTTAGCTCTGTTGGCTCTCTGCTACTCCATTCATATATTGAAATAGTTGTTTCCAACAATCAACTGCATTACTGAAGCCAGTAAAGGTATGACATAAAATGAGCTGAGATCTTGCGAATGAATAGCTTCAGGAAAATTCTGACTATTTCCAGCTTTAAGATATCTAAAGCTGAATTGTAGAGCAATAATAATGGTGGATACTGGATTCACATGTCACCTCCTTCCTGAAGGGTCTATCTGTGCAAGTCTTCTTACCTTTCTAAATCTCCCTGGAGGACAGATTCTTTCTCCTATTCCAGAGTAACATCCACTGTTCTTGGATTTCTGGACTTGGGGCTTCCAGGGATTCAGGCCTTTCTGCACAGTGTATCACCTTGTCTTCCTGCTTCTCAGACTCTATGATTTGCTTCCCTGTCTAGAAAGGCAGACATACCTGAGGTGAAAGGAATCACTCGGCTTGAGTTATACTCTATCTTACACCAACGTAGGGATACCATCAACAGTTCTAATAAGTCCCTGATTTCTGCCTTGGCAGGAACTTTGAAGGACTGAAGGACTGCATCTGGTCTTTACTTTCCCCGAGTATTAGTTCTCTCCTGCCCCCTTCTACGCCTGCCCCTGGCTTCCTCTGAGACTAGGTACTGAAGCTGGAAGCGTTAACCCCGAGGTTTCCTCTCTCTACTGAATGTACAAGTGGAAAGGCAGTGGATTGGACGCACGTGCACAGTGCTGTGACTGCCTGACTGTGAGCAACATGGACATACCATTTTTGTTAATGTGAGAATGCATATTTACAATTGAAGGGATTTTCTGTGCAGTTTTGAAGTGTACCGATAATTCACATATGTGTTCTATGCCTACCTAAAAGGCATTAATAAAGACATGTATAAGGAGCTGGATTTGCATGTGTACAATATTTATATGTAGATGTTTGACTAATTATTTGCTTTAATGATACCTAATTTGTGGGATGTCTTCATTCTATGAGGTCATGGTTGCGGAATACACATGCTTTGTGAAGTACAACTCTAGTTACCTATGATAGTGTGAAACATCATAGCCATTGTGTGTTCACATAAGCATCTATACACAAGTACTGTGGGCTTCATGAGGTTGTTAGCAGCTTTTTGGAGCTGAAGTTCTCACTAAGTGGTTCCAAGGCCCTGACTTCTAAGGGAATGATAACTAGAGAGGGAAAAGGAATTCTGATCTTTTCTGAAACTTGAAGGCCTTCCTCATTTAAGGTGAAGAGTTACAGCCTACAGCAAAACCCTCACATACCCAACTTGTAGAGGGTCTTCCTGGCTTCTCCTTACTTATTGTTTTCAGCACATACTGAATTTTAAAGTTTTATGTTGATGAGATGTGAAAGAAACATGAGAAAGGAGCACTTAAAAGCAAAAAGGAAAGATTAATTTTCAGAATGTAGAACGGTATGATTTCAGATTTTCCAGAGTTCATACATTTTTAGGGAAAAAAAGACATAAAACTGCCAAGGTTATCAAGTTTATATTAATATACATATGGGAGAGTGTGATCATACTCACAAAAGCTCCACTGTATTTTAATATCAGCATAGCAAAATCAGGTATAATATGTTTTTATAGAGATTCCAGTTTTTCAGAAACTATTTAAGGTGTTAAAACTTTATACAATAGGAAGATATTGTGCTTTAAAATTTTATTTTCATCTTAAGTTGTAAATCTCAGCTATTTCAAGGGCAGAGACAGGAAGGAGGATAAATTCAAGCCTAGCCAGAGAAAACTATGAATAAGACTTCATTTCAACCAACAAGTCAAGCATTACACTTATAATCCTGGACACATGGTGGCATAAATAAGAGGATCATAGTCCAAGATGACGAGGGCAGAAGTATGAGACCCCATTTGAAAACTTAGTAACTATAGTGAAAAGGACTGGAAATCATGGTTCAAGTGGTCAAATGCTTTGTTAAGTAGAAGGTCAAGTACAAAACCCAATACTGCCAAAATGAAATGTTTATCTGTTTGTCCTTTTACCTTAGTATAATAAAAGCAGAAGAAAATCCAGGTCCTTTCAATTTATTTTGTGCCTATTCCTTTTTCATTTAAGAGTCAGTGTAATTTTGTGTGAATAGTTCTGACTTTGTTTTACACCGGAGCCAAATAGTAACTAAAGTAGGATCTTAATCTTCAGTGATTGAAGGTCTAAGGCTCATTTAATTATGTCTCTGTAAGATTTTCTTTCCAGGTTTTTCGCTTGGTGTTTTTGGTCATTGGAAATATTATAAGCAACTGATATATACGCTGTATATTATATTGGCTGATGATTCCTCTTTTTGTCAAATGTACTTTTAGAGAAATTAATATTTTATAAAGACAACATACTTGAATATGGCACATTCAGCATCCAAATGAAAAAAAACACCAAAGCACTCATGATTGCATATAGAAGAAGGGAAATACCAAGAAGTCTGGCTATCCTGGCAAAGTTGATTAAAATTTTTGCATAAAAGTGGAATTTATTGGGATTTAAAATATTTGCTATGTATAGTAGATAGCAGTGATAGTAAAAATCAACTTCTTGGATTATTTTCCTTTTTCACATGCTGAATTTGCTTGTTATATTCTGATATCAATACAATTGTATTTTTTGTTTTTCAGGAAATAAGAATGAAGAGTCAAAGCTACTTCAATGCCTGACACTGCTCATTTGAAATGAATGGTTGATGTCACTTAGTAATATAGGATTATTTTTTCTAGTCAAAGTGTATATTCTATATTCTGTCTTAAAATGTTTATTTAATTGAATTGTGATTGAGTTACTTTTAAAATTTGAATAATTTGAACATACGTATGAAATCATAATTTTAAGACTTATATGCTAATAAAAGGAGAGAGTCAGAAAGATGACTTGTCAGTTTAGTTTATATATTTTCCCCAGGTAAATACTAAATATATATAAATATATATATATATTAACCTAAATAAATATAGGTAAACAAAAAATAATGAATGTTGGTGAGGGTGTGGAAAAGAAGAAACTCTTATACATTGTGGGTGGGAATGTAAATTAGTCCAGCCATTATAGAGAACAATGAATAGGATCCTCAATTTAGCATAAAAAATTTGGCTGGATTTATATCCAAAGGAAATGAAATCAGCATACCAAAGACATAGCTGCATGCCTCATGCTTATTGTAACACCATTCATAATTAATAATTAAGATAGGGAAGCAGCTTAGGTATCTATCAACAGATGATTAGATAAATGAAATGGGACACATGTACACAATGTTAACCAGCAATATGAATAAACTCTGTCATTTGCAGCAAAATGGACGAATTGGAGAACATTGTTATGGGAAATAAGGCACTCTGAAAGCATATGTTCTCATAAGGTGAAGACAAATGAACATTGAAGGATGAATCCAGGGGACTTCTGGGGTATAAGAGTGTAATAGAGAACAAAAACACAGGGAGAAAGATTAACTTTGGGTATTCCACAACACAGAGGAGGCTCTTGAAGGCTCCTAGTAAAAATTATTGGAAAATGCTTATTATCACATTGCTCAGTGTACACTGTGGGCATCTATCAAATATCAAAGACCGTTAATATGCAACATCACTCCATGCTAATCAAGGAAAATTTGAAAAGTCATGGAAAAATAAAGTAATGAAAAGTGAGAGTTGTTAACATGCCGTTTGTTCTGCTTCAGTCTAGCGTGAGGAGCGTCCAGGGAAATCATGGTTGTCACATCCAGGGTAGAGTCCCAAAGGCATCTTGAAAGGAAGCTTGAGTATTATTCTGGGCTTCTTATAAGAAGGTCAGCTCCTTAGCTACCTGTGCACTTACGTGGCTGGGAAGCAAGTGGAGGAACACCTCTCCTTTGAGAGTCAGGTAAGATGCTAGGCCGACGAAAACCAAGTGCACAAGACAATGTTGAGGACTAAACTGGAGGGAGGAACAGAGTCAAGAAACAGAAATGGGGAATATAAAGGCAGGTGCTGAGAAGCAAAAGGCTGCAAATCAGAGATGAAGCCTAGAAATACTGAGACAAGAGCTTTAGGTAAAAGGCACACACTGAAGATTAGCGGAATCCAGGGAGCTATTAGCAAGAACTTAAAACAAGTATTTAATTACAGAAGAAATAACAATGCCAGCTGTATCAAAGAAATGAGTAGCTTGTTAAATTGTAATTCTGTGTAACCTTAACTGTGGCAAGTTGTATTATTTCTGCTTCTCTCAGATATGAAATAAGACTTCTAAAATCCTTTTATTCAACGTCAGCTCTATCTCTCTACACTCTCCCCATTCCCTTTTGGCCCTCTTAACAGCACAACCAGAAAGACATGTTTCAAACACATATTGATTATTTTTAAACTACCAGAGCAACAATTGGAAATAAAAGATCAACAATATTTTTTAAAGTCAAAGGTTTTTGTGCAATATGACTCTAGCAGAAAATCAGTTACTATCATCTAGTCATGAAGGAGCAAGAATTATTATGTTTATTGCCTGGCCAGAACAATTGCACATCTGAATGTCTACCATATTTCCTATGATAGATTCCCTGAACACAGACATCTGTATTTAGTACAATTACTTTCTAATTCCTTCCCTATCAAGCAAACCACAGCACATCACTAAAACAGCAGCAGACACACAACACAGCAGGTACGTGAGCTGCATCCTCAAACGTTTGCCATTATTTCATCTGAGTTGAGACATAGCTTCATGTTTATTCCAAATCACTCATATATGCAGGCATGACTTACAAATGCTAACCTACTCAACCAATTATATAGAATTATAGTGAATTGGCAAAAATGTCTTGAAGTAAATAGGATAAAGCTCATGTATTCTGATGCTAGCTTCACCACAGGATGGCAAGGTAGATTAAATGTTCTTTGGAACATTTTTTTTAAACCTTCTTACCCCTAATTTTGTTTACATATTTTTTGCAATCATACTTGTGCTTAATGCAGTGTACTCTTCATCTTTTATATAAGAGCTTTGAGGTAATGCTAAGGAAGTCAGAAGTGTATATATTTATTCTAATATCATTACAAGATTTGTTTAGCTCCTTTAAAATTTTAATCCAAATGAAATGATGTATAAAATAGGGATGTTTTTAAAAAAGTGATAGTCCAGCTAGACTTGTACCTCAGTGGTAAACCATGCGAGTAGCATGAGTGAAGCTCTGGGTTCAATCCTTAGCAGCAAAATATGTAAATGAATAAATGAATGAATGCAATGTTCGCTAATTGTGTCAACTTCATTTGTGATATGCATTTTTTCATAAGAGATACAAAATATGATGAACTATGATATTATCATATCTTTATCTCATTCTGAGAATTTTGAAAATGCTGTTCACATATTATAATAAATATTTTATAGCTTCACAAATAACTTTATTGATTCCAATAGCATCATATTAAATTTTGATATTAAATAATCAAAGGCATCTTCTCTTTTTTGTTGTTCTCCATATTATACTGTATGTATTTGCATGGCCATAGCATGAATGTTGTTTTAGGATCTGTCAGTCACTATCCATTAAAAAATTATTGAGTACTACTGATTGATGATGATTTGATTCCCTAAATGAGAGAATTCACATCTATTTCTTATGGAGGAAGAATCCTATCTCCTGGGAAAGAAGGAACTTAAGTTATTTAGCAATATTTTGCAGCTCTCCTATAGTTATGAAATACAAATTTTGGTGATATCAATACATTTTTTAGTTGTGGCTACTGTGAAAAATCTATTTTTATACAATTTTATTGGTCATTTTTATGGACAGGAAAAGCTACAGAGCTGTGGAGTTGAGTTTTCTATTTCGTTATGTTGGTAATTGTATTTGAAGAAATTATAGTCTTTTCTTTTGGATGTTTGAGTGAAAAAAATGAATTCAAACCAAAAACTATGTAAACATTTTATTTTCTTTTGGAAAATGACACAAATTTTTCAATTTGTTTTTTTTTTTTCATTTCCTAGTATTGTTGAAGAGTAATTGTAATAGTAGATGTGGTAGCATGTCACTGAAAATAAAAATGTTATAAATAGATCTTTAGCAAACATGCTTCCTCTGAATTGATGGTAAGTACTCATTACAGAATTTTTATTTTCATTTTAAATATTAAATACTTTAACCCAAATTATAATTGAATTGTATGAATTTTTCCATCTCTTAAGAAACTTGTATTTCTCCATGCTATTTTTGTACTTATACTATCAGTGTATTTCTTTTTATTTATTTATTTTTGTTGGTTGTGGGGCTTGAACTCAAGGCCTGGGTGCTGTCCCTGAGCCTCTTTGTGCTCAAAGCTAGCACTTTACCACTTGAGCTATGGCATCACTTGTGGTTTTTAAGTGGTTAATTAGCTATGAGTCTCACAGGGACTTTTTTGCCTGGGTAGGCTTCGGACCGCAAACAGCCACCTGAGTAGCTAGTATTACAGGTGTGAGTCACTGGCACTTGGCTTGGTATATTTCTTAATATGAATAATTATTTTCAATGATAGGACTAAATTTATGACATGGGATGCAACATCATTTTTTTAGTATTTATTTATTTGTAATTCTGAGAATCAAACTCAAAACCTTGTGCATGCAAGGTAGGTATTTCACAATCGAGCTATCCCAGAAACATAACATTCTTTAAAAAGTTTTGTGTCTGAGTTACTAACTTGCATTTGGCTTCATTCGTAATTTGATGAACACACTCTTATCTTTTTTATATCTTCTGGAATAGTGTTTTCATCTTTGCATCATGGACATTTGGGCCTCTACTTTGCTGTAGAAGTCTGTTGTGTATTTTAAGATGTGTAGCAACTTTTCTAGCTTCTCTTTCCTACATTCAAGACTCTCTTCCCAGCTATGACAACCAAAAATGACTTCCAGTATTTTTAAATGACTTCTGGGGAGGGTGGATTCTCTTTCTTATAAATGATTTTGTAATAGATGAAAATGCATTGCTTTTCCTTTGCCAATATTCCAGGGATGAGAATAACATTGTTTTCCAAGTCTTCCACCAGAATAACTCTTGGTGAAAGGGAGCTCATATCATTGACTCATGTTTATCTATTTCTGTCAGTGTGATTCCATCTTTTTGGCTCACTGGACTAGCAATGGGCAGGGTAAGGCAAAACTAGATGATATCCATACATGATATGTAGATTCTACATGATTGTTGAGTCTTTATATCAAGAGAGGACTGTCTGATGATATTTAAAAGTCTCCAGTCTCCATTTCTTTTTATTTTATTTTTTATTGTGAAAATACTGTACAGAGGGGTTACAATTACACGGGCAAGATAATGAGTATATTTCTTATCAAGCATTGTAGCCTCCTCCTTTGTTTCCTTTCCCATCCCTTCCCATCACCCCCTTGCCCCCGTCCCCCCATCCAATACTCCCCACCCCCCCCCCTCCACCAAAGTTGTAAAGTTCATTTTCGACATAACAACTTGTACTTCTCATTGTTGCAACGGGTCCACCTGTATCCTTATTTAAACGACTTGTTTTTCCCTTCCCCTCCACAAATTATACCGACATCAAATACAGTGAAAGCAGGGGTTATACTGTGGAGGAGGGACATACAAAGCAACAAAGAAATAATCTTATAAATGAGTTAGAAACAATCGCATGAAAGAAAAAAAAATTTGAATACATATCTTAGGGTTCATTTCCCTAACATCACCTTATCTGACCTTTTCTGCTTGACTCAGACATATACTAGATATTGCAAATAAGGGAAACCATGGGACCATTGTTTCTTTGGGCTTGGCTTACTTCACTTAATATAATTTTTTCCAAGTCAAAGAAATCATCTTATAAATATGTTAGAAACAATAGCAAGAAAGAAAAACCATTTGAATCCTTATCTTGGGGTTCATTTCACCTAACATCAACTTACCTGACCGTTTCTGCTTGTCTCAGACATATACTAGTTATTGCAAATAAGGGAAACCATGGGGCCTATGTTTCTTTGGGCCTGGCTTACTTCACTTAATACATTTTTTTCTAACTCTTTCCATTTCTACTGGAAAGCCCTTATTGACATAACATGAGGAAGGGAGGAGATCTATTGTTCCCAGGGGACTAGGTATATGTTAATTCTTGGGAAGATCAACTGACACTAAAAAGAGTATGAGAATATAAATACAATGTGAATTTCCACCAGAGTGCTAGAGCAGACTAGCTGTGGAAGCTTCAAAACTTGAAACCTTTCTATACTTGCTTTGGAATAAAGCAGCTAGAGAGGGGATAACATTCTGGAGACTTGCATTAACTATCTCTAGAGAAAGATTACGTTTTCTTAGAAAAATACTGAAATTTATAGAGACCAAGCCTATGCCTTTTAGAAAGCTGGAAGTAAAATTGTTTTGTAGATTGTCCAATGTGCAGGATGAAGCTACTTTTAGGTTGAAAAATTTATGGCTGCAAATGATGGTCTATAGGTGGGTAGGGATGTTGCTTGTATTTTCATGATGATCAAAATTGAAGAAACAATATGGTCAATGGTAATTCACATCTTCAGTTTTTACCTGACTTAAGTTGGGACCTTGTGGAAGAATGGCTTCTGACACAGAATTGTGCAATAGTCCCTTCTGAAAAAACATAAAATGGCACAGGCAGTGTGTCATTACATTTATTTACCACTGTGAATCTCACTCCCCAGAGAAGCTCCTTCTGGTAGCTGTACTGCGGGGCTGCTCTGGTGTAGTGCTCCTTGAACTCTCAATCTTCCTGGCATAGCCTCTCAAGTGCTGAAATTACAGGCATTCATTACCCCGCCCAGGCTGGTATGGAGTTTTTTTTTTTTTTCTGGACTATGCACTGTGGTCTCACAATTTAATATCTATACATATTTTTTCAAAGACCTTTCTGTTTCTAAATAAAAGATTTGATTTCTGAAATGGTATGGAGTTTTTAAAAGGTGAATTACTCAATTTGTCAGTGATACTGGCACTAGGACTATGATCAGTATTAGACTCAAACATCAGATGAATCTGAATTGGTTATCCATTTATGGCTAGACAGAGAAAAGCCAAGAACACTGAGAAAGGAATAAGAATAGGTAGTGAAGGAAAGTAAGAGTTATGAATTACAAACAGGAAAGCTTCCATTGCATGGAATATTGTGACTTCTTTTAGTACATACAAGTGAGAGTTATGGTGCATGGTACATGTCAAGAGAGAATTGATTACATTTGAAAGACTGAGACAAAACTGACACTAAACACTGCATAGAAATTGTGCTCTCCTCATCTAGTCTTCTCCTGTCTCGTCATATGACATGTTTATGACATGTCCACTAAGTCTTCATAGCTCTTAACCAAATCAACTTTGAATGTGTTTTTTTCAGCAGAGAGATAAGCTAGCTATTGTTTCCTTGGCTCTCCTTGACTGATTCTATTTCAATCACCATTAGCTATTTTCTTTGATCTGGATAAAACAGCCTCATGAAAAATGCTCAGGGATCCCCCAACAGCACATTCTCAAAGAAACAACTGCCCGATAAATAAATGGGCTAAAGACTTAAAGAGAAACTTCTATGAAAAGGAAATAAGAATGGCCAATAGATACATGAAGAAATAAATGCGCAACTTCTCTAGCCATAAAAGAAATGCAACTCAAAACAACATTGAGATACCACCTCACCGCAGCTAGAATGGCTATAATCAAGAACTCTAATAACAATAGATGCTGGAGGGGATGTGGCCAGGAGGGAACCTTACTGCATTGTTGGTTGGAGTGTAAACATGTTCAACCACTTTGGAAAGCAGTATGGAAGTTTCTCAAAAGACTCTATATAGAGCTCCCCAATGACCCAGCAATCCCACTTTTGGGCATTTAATCAAAGGATCACAAACAAGGCCATACTAAAGCTACCTGCACAACTATGTTTATCCCAGCATTATTTATGATAGCTAAGATATGGAAGCAACCCAGATGCCCCTCAGTAGATGAATGGATCAAGAAAATGTGGTATATATACACAATGGAATTCTATGCCTCCATCAGAAAGAATGACATTACCCCATTTGTTAGGAAATGGAAAGACTTGGAAAAAAATATATAAAGTGAAGTAAACCAGGCCAAAGAAACAAAGGTCCCATTGTTTCCCTAATTTGCAATAACTAGTATATGTCTAGGACAAGCAGAAAAGGTAAAAAAGCTATGTATATGTGACCATATAAGATGATGTTAAGTGAAAATGAACCCCAAGACAGGGACATAAGTGTTTTTTTCTTTCTTGCCATTGTTTTTAATGTACTTATAATGCACTAAGTGTTTTTTTGTTTCTTTTGTATGTTCTTCCCCCATGGTATAACCCCTGTTGTCACTGTATTTGATGTTGGTGCCCTGCATCTTGTATATACATTTTTCTGATTTGGGGAGGGGAAGGGAAAAAACAAAATGCTTAAATAGGGATACAGGTTTACCCATTGTAACAATGAGATGTACAAGACACTATGTTGAAAACGAATTTTACAACTAGTAGGGAGGAGAGAGGGAGGACTTGGGGAGGTGAGGAGGGAAGGGATGGTAGGGAAAAACCAAAGGGGGAGGTAACAATGCTCAATAGGATGTACTCATTACCTTACTCATGTACCTGTAACCCTGTTGTACACGATTTTTACCATAAAAATGTATTTAGGGCTGGGAAGGTGGCTCAGTGGCAGAGTGCTTGCCTTGCATGCATGAGGCCCTGGGTTCGATTCCTCAGCACTACATAAGCAGAAAAATCCAGAAGTGGCACTGTGGCTCAAGTGGTAGAGCGCTAGCCTTGGGCTGAATTGAAAGGAGTAAGAATTTTAAAAATATAGAAGAATACAAAGAATAACATTGATCTCTTCATGATGGGCAGTCTTAAGGTGTGTAGATTTGCATGTGTAGATTCATTTCCCCTTGGGAATGAACAACGTGGAACAAGAGCCTGAAATTCCTTTTGGTCCAACATTCCAACCATATTCATCCATACTACTGTGACTATGTATGTGTGCACACGAACGTGTTTGTGATTTCATGTATGATTTTATAGTCTCAGTCCATATTTTTAAATAAATGGCCAGAATAGAAATATTTTTTTTTATAATTTTAGGTGTATGTAATCTCTATCACTTTTGGCTTTTCTTTTGGGCAAATATGATTTAAAACTATTCTGGAAAACATTTAGAAATGTAAAGAAGCTTACAGCGTTTACACCAATACGTCATCAGCCAAATTTAACTATGCCCTTTAGTGTGAAATATAAGTGCCATGAAGTATAAGTTAATATTCTGGCCTCCTTTAACCCTTACTCCTGCAACACTGTATTATGTGGTAGTACCTGGCCACTCTACAGTCTTGATATTTGAACTCTTTTATGTTATGAAAGACTAGTTATTTTAATTAATATGTAAATATCAAAAGCTATGGTTGAAGAAAGCATATTAAAACACTTTGGTATTCTTAGTTTTAGTTATTTAGGAATATATCTGAGAAGAAGGATTTCTATAAAAATAGAGTTGAAGAATAGCATAAAAGTCTTTAAATACTATGAAGAGCCTGTTTAAATGCACAGCACATTTTCTTTGTATAGAAAAAATAGGAGTAAGCTGGTGCCGGTGGCTCATGCCTATAATCCTAGCTACTCAGGAGGCTGAGATCTGAAGATTGAGGTTCAAAGCCAGCCCGGGCAGGAAAGTCCATGAGACTCTTAATCCAATAAAAACCACTAGAAAACTGGAAGTGGCACTGTGGCTCAAGTGGTAGAGCACTTGCCTTGAGCTGAAGAGCGCAGGGACAGTGCCCAAGCCCAGAGTTCAAGCCCTATGACTGACAAAAAAAAAGAAAAAAGAAAAAAGAAAAAATAGGAGTATATTATTTCTTGCCTCTTGTTTGTTTTGTTAATTTTCAGATAGTATGCCATTATATAACCCAGACTGGATTTAAACTCACTATGTAGTGCAGACTGGCTTCAAAACTGTGATCCCTCTGCCTTAGACTCCCAAGTGCTGAGATTATAGGTGTGCACTATAATGCCTGGCTTTCCTGTCCTATAAGTTGGAGCTATTAACCCTTAAGTAAACTTAGTTCTGTGTGGTGACTACAACTCAAAAGCATTTTTTTTGGTTTATTGTTGGTGTCATTGTAGATCTGGAAGTGGCTAAACGAAAGACCTATTTATGATGCTTCTTCTCAATACCTCGAAGGTCGAAGTCTCCTCATTTCTGTTGATTGGGATCCCAGGTCTTGAATATATGCACATTTGGATCTCCATCCCTCTCTGCCTCATCTATGTAATGGCCATTCTGGGTAACTGCACCATCCTCTGTGTCATCAGCACAGAGCCTTCCCTGAAGGAGCCCATGTACTATTTCCTTTCCATGCTAGCTCTCTCTGACCTGGGTTTGTCTTTCTCCTCCATTCCTACTATGCTAAGAATCTTCTTATTCAATTCAACTGAGATTTCTGCGGATGCATGCATTGCCCAGGAATTCTTCATCCATGGATTCACAGATATGGAGTCTTCGGTTCTTCTGATTATGTCCTTCGATCGATTTGTCGCCATTCGTTACCCTCTGAGATACAGCTCCATTCTCACCAGCTCTAGAGTTGGGCATATTGGACTGGTATTTGCTGTTAAAAGCATTCTCCTAGTGCTTCCCCTTCCTTTTACTTTAAAGAGACTCAGATACTGTCATAAGCAACTATTATCTCATTCCTACTGCCTCCACCAGGATGTTATGAAGCTGGCCTGCTCTGACAACAGGGTTAACTTTTACTATGGGCTGTTTGTCGCACTCTGTATGATGTCAGATAGTATGTTCATTGTGGTCTCCTATGTGTTCATCCTAAAGACTGTGTTAGGTATTGCATCCCATGGGGAGCAACTCAAAGCTCTTAACACCTGCGTCTCCCACATCTGTGCTGTGCTCATCTTCTATGTGCCCATCATCACCCTGGCTGTCATGCATCGCTTTGCTAAGCATAAGTCCCCTTTAGCTATGATTCTTATAGCAGATGCTTTCTTGTTGGTACCACCCTTGATGAATCCGATTGTATACTGTGTAAAAACTCGGCAGATTAGAGAGAAAGTCTTGGAAAAACTGGGCCTGAAGAGACAAAGGGAAACACTCCATTTTCCCTGTCGTAAACTATGTTGAGAGCAAGATAATGTTGCTTCTAAAAGAGATTGTTCCATTATTTCAGTTTTTAACTTCAGTCAATCAACCCTATCTTTTTAAATTGTTCTGGTACTCAAAAAGAAGAGGCTATCTATGTCATAAAGGTTATATGAATTCTTCATTGTTTTTTGGATGATTGAAGACATTCCATTCTCAGGTAAAATAATGAAGAGCAAGAATATCGAAAACATTCTACAGAAGACTGTCACAGAGAGAAGCCTGTAAGATTCCAAAAGCACTTAACATCTCTATATTGGACTCTTTATTGTACTCCTCATTGTGATTTTCATTAAACTCTACATGTCTGAGTTTGTCTGCGTCCATTCTCTACTCTACCACTCAAAGTGTGACTCACTGAGCAGCAGTGGCAATCATCAAGAAAGCTAGCAAAATTGTTGACTCCCAGTTTTCTGCTGCAAGCTTCTGAGTCAATCTGCATTCCAACAAAATCCCAGGCAATTGTCACAGGCATTTGTGTTTGAGGAATCCGTCCCAGGGCTGTGTGAAAAGGGAGACAGAAAAGCTCTTAACATTTGTTCAATTCCATCCTTGGTGAAGTCAATTTGGGAGGAAGAAATTATAGAAGGGCGTTGGCTTTTGGCAACATTATAGCACAGATAAGGCTTCATTCTCCTGGCTCGGTTGTCAACGGCCCCTTTATATTGCCAACAGTACACATGTTTCTCTCACACCCACTAGGTTGTGAATTCCCATAGGGCTATCACTGTGTATTATTCAACTTTAAACCCCTTGCCATAAAAGTAACCTGCCCATAGTGTTCTAGGTAGATGTGTGAAAATTTGTATTAGAAGAATAGTTTAAAAGCGAGTAAATGAGTGGCCAAAGAGGGTGTAATAAATATTGAGAATTCTAGAAGATTCTGGAACAAAGAAAAATTTAAGTTGTCTTACCATTTAATAGGCAATGAAGTCCAGGATGAGTCCTGCCAGTTCTGCTGCTGTAAGTCAGGGTAGTTATCACCTGGATTTAACTCTACATTTTCTCTTCTTCACATTTCAAAGTAAGAAGTTAGCATTTCAGGGACTTTAGAAGTTTGGTTGAGCGACAAAGAATCTTCCCTTGGGTCTGGCACCAGTGGTTCATACCTGTAATCCTAGCTACTCAGGGGACTAAGATCTGAGGATTGTGGTTCAAAGCCAGCCCAGGTAGGAAAGTCCTTTGAGATTGGTATCTCTAATTCACTACCTGAAACCCAGAAGTGTAGTGGTTCAAGTGATAGAGTGCTAGCCTTAAGCAAGAAAGCACAGAGCCTGGGACTGGTACAGAGTGGGCAAGGGAAGGAATGGCACAAAGATGTCCACTCTCTCCACTCCTCTTCAATATAGTACTGGAATTCCTAGCTAGATCAATAAGGTAAGAGTCAAACATAAAGGAAATCCAAATAGGGAAAGAAGATGTAAAACTCTCCCCCTTTGTAGATGACATGATCCTGTATTTAAAAAAACCCCATAGATTCCTTTTCCAAGTTACTTGAGCTGATCTGGAGCTTTGATAAAGTAGCAGGGTATAAAATTAACAGGAACAGTGCGGGGGAATATCAATACCAAACTTGAAACTATTATAAGGCCGTAGTAATAATAACAGCTTTGGTACTGGCATAAGACTAAGCCTGAGGACCAATGGAATAGAATTGAAGACACAGAAATGAACCCATAGACCCATACCAACATAATATTTGATAAGGGAGCAAAAAACAGAAGAAAGACAGCCTCTTCTAGAAGTGGTACTGTCAGAATTGGCTATACACATGCAGAAAACTGAAGTCAGAACTTTATATATCATATTGCACCCGAATCAACTCCAGATGGATCAAAGACCTTAATGTAAGACCAGATACTCTGATACTCTGAAAATATTACAGGAAGGGATAAGGGAAACACTAGGGCTCCTTGGCATGAGTCAAAACTTCCTAAGTAAAGATCCAGAAAACTGTCATCATTTTGTTATTTCTCTTTCCCTCTCCAAATCAGATAAGTATATATACAAGACACAGTGTACCAAAATCTAAAACAGTGATAACAGGAGATAAACCAAAGGAAAAAAATGAGAGGAAAAAGAAATAACTTCACACTGTACATATAAACCTCTCCTTTCTTTCTTTCTTCCTTCCTTCCTTCCTTCCTTCCTTTCTTCCCTCCTTCCCTTCTTCCTTCCCTCCCTCCCTCCCTCCCTCTCTTTCTCTCTCTCTCTCTCTCTCTTTCTTTCTTTCTTTCTTTCTTCCTTTCTTTCTTCCTTTCTTTCTTCCTTCCTTCCTTCCTTCCTTCCTTCCTTCCTTCCTTCTTCTTTCTTTCTTTCTTTCTTTCTTTCTTTCTTTCTTTCTTTCTTTCTTTCTTTCTTTCTTTCTTTCTTTCTTTCTTTCTTTCTTTCTTTCTTTCCTTCTATTTTGTACTGAGGATTGAACCAAGGATGTAGTACTTGCTAGGCAAGCACACAGCCCAGCAAAATGTCAGATCTTTACTTTTTTTTTGTTGGTCATGGGCTTGAACTCAGGGCCTGGGCATTGTCCTTGAGCTCTTTTGCTCAAGGCTAGCACTCTACCACTTGGGGCCACAGTGCCATATCCTAGACTCTTATTTGCCCAAACAGGACATGAGGACAAAATTGAACAGAAAAAGTCTTGTGCCCAAACTCAAAGACAAAATGAAAATAAGCTTATTGTTCTCATCCCACCCTCACTGATGTGGCCACTACCAGGAAATAAAGAATTGAGACTATTTTTTGTATATAATATATTTAATTATGCAGAATTGTAACAACAAACATGCCTTATATTCAAAAATTTAAAAACAAAAGAATCGAAATAACCAGTTGTCTTCCTCTATTTGTTATTGCTGAGTTCCCTGTCCTGTCTCTCAGAGGGAAATGCTTAAATGAAAGATTCACTGCATTGTCTTTCACGTAATTCCTTTGGGTCATTCAGAATCTTATTTCTTATCAGGGTGCAACACAAGTGGAAAGCCCTCCATCCAGCTGGGCAGGATGCTTCTGTCTTCTTCTGCTGTGCCTTCTGTCCGATACTTCCCCCTTTTCTCAGTTATGCAGGCAGAGATAGAGCGAGTGACTTAACAGCCAGAGAATAACAATAGCCCTGCACATGGAGCGATGTGGCAAGACCGAGAGTCTTCCCATGCACGGGCATATAGAGTACAACTATGGATGGCTTGCATCTATTTTCTTCAGCTTTCTTAACCCCACCACAGGCACACTTCTAGGGAGAGGCAGCTACAATCATGCATAGGCACTTGTTTACCTAAATGGCTATTTCCTGCATGGCAAACAATTCTCAGTGGTGGAAGCTTTGGCATGGGGAGCCTTCTCCAAGCAAACGTGTAAGGACAATCTCACTCACGGAGCACAGCCAACCTTCCCGGGCTGCATCCTCTTGAGTATCCTCTCTCTAATCTCCTTCATCTTGACACTGTATAGAATAGGATTTAACAGTGGAGGAAGCAGGAAGTGAATATAAGAGAGAAGCGTATGGGCAGGCTGAGGGAGGGGCAATTTGAGCCGGTTAATGAGTGCCAAGAGAACCATAGGCACATAGAAGAGAAGCACAGCAGACAGGTGGGCAGCACAAGTTTGACCAGCCTTCCAGCGATCCTCCCTGGACCCCACACCTTGCAGCACTCTGACAATCAGGCCATAGGAGAAGAAAATAAGCAGTGGGTCTAATGCCATGGCCGACAGGACTACAACTAAGCTGTAAACTGTACCCCAAGCTCCTGGGCAGGCTAGGCGGGCTATATCTGGGTGTAGGCAGTAAGAATGGGTCAGGACCTGTGAGTGGCAGTAGGGCATGTGGGCCAGGAGGAATGGCAGGGGCAGATGGAGACCCAGGCATCGAAAAAGAATGGCTAGGCCGATCTTGCTAGTGACCCCGTTGGTGAGGAGTGACGGGTATTGGAGAGGGCGGCAGATAGCCAGTGCCCTATCAAAGGCCATGGCAAGCAAGACTGAGGATTCCATGACAGAAAAGACATGGACAAAGAACATCTGCAAGAGGCAGGTGGAGGCAGGGATAGCACGAGCATCAGCAAAAGCCAAGCCCAGCAAGGTGGGCATCAGGACTGAGGCCAAGCCAACATCAGACAGGCTAAGCAGGAAGAGGAAGAAGTACATTGGACGGTGCAGCGTGGGCTCCAGGACAATGATCCAGAGGACAGTACCATTGCCCACCGCAGAGATAAGGTAGACAGTGATGAGAGGTATTGTCCACCAGGATGGTGCAGCCGACAAGCCAGGCAAGCCCACCAGCAGGAAGGTAGGAGCCATTGGAGTGCTGATGTTGGAGGCTGTCTGGGTGGAGAGTGTTGACATCGTTCAGGGTCACACTTTGAAAACTAAAAAGTGAATTGCCAAGATTTACTTAATTTCATAACACATTGGTATAATGCTTTCCACAGTAGGCTGCATCTCCACTTTCCTGTCCTACACAAACAGATACCCAAGCCAAGCGTGGTAGCACAGGCTATACTATGGACTCTCAGTAATTGGGATGTGGAGGCAGGAGGATTGGGAGTCTAAGGGCAGCCTTGGCTACATGGGAGACTCTCTCAAAATAACTAGGCAAGCAAATAAACCACCCATCCCAACTAAACAATGTATGCCTAGTATCTATTTCCAGACTAGAGAGGAATTTTCTCAGTGTGACAAAGAGAGAAAGCTACAGTGAATCAGGGATGCTTATCTATAAAAATCTGGTTCCTCTCTAGGGCTTGAAATTTAAGAAAAGGTACAACTCTTCCTATTTTTTTTATTCTGAATCATACTAAAGGCTCTAGGTAATGCTTTAAAGAAAGAAATGTAAGCTTCTACTCTGGGAAGGAGAAATAATCTCTATGAATATAGGACATAAAACTTTATGTAGAAAATCCTGTTTAAAAACCTGATAAAACTAATCAAGGCATTAGTAAGGCCATAGGATAAAATAATCCTACCTATAAACATAAATTGGATATCCATAATACAATAGGAATATGAAATGAGAAAAGAAAATTGAGAAAATAACGTATTCATGATACCATTATAAATAAAAAGAACAATAGCAAGAAAGAAAAAAAATTATTTGATGTTGGTATAATTTGTGGAGGGGAAGGGAAAAACAAATAGTTTAAATAGGGATACAGGTGGACCCATTGCAACAATGAGATGTACAAGATGTTATGTCCAGAAATGAACTTTACAACGTTGGCGGGGGAGGAGGGGCAGGAATTGAGAAGGGCTGGGAAGGGGAAACAAAGGAGGAGGCAACAATGCTTGATAAGAAATGCACTCATTACCTTGCCCATGTAATTGTAACCCTTCTGTACAGTATTTTCACAATAAAAAAAATAAAAAGAACAAGAGAATGTATACAGATAGTGCACAAATCATATCCTAAAAATTATAAAACAATGTCAAGGACTTAGAAAAAGTGTAGATATTCTTCACTTATAGATCGGAAGATTTTGATACAGATAAGGTATAAAGTATACCCAAATGAATCTTCCATGTTCAAAAGGTCCATAACAAAAGGTCAGCATGTCATTTCATTGGAATCCAGAAGCTTAACCTAAAATTTTGATTAAAAAAAATCAAGAGGGGCTGGGGGTTTAGCCCAGCGGAAGGGCGCCCGCCTGGCGCACGCAAGGCCGTGGGTTTGGTTCTCAGCCCTGGTTTAAAAAAAAAAAAATCAAGAAACTTCATAATAACAGGCCAAAAACAGGCTGCTTGAAACGAAGCCATAAGTTAAAAATATCAATTAATGTGACAATGCTAAGTTAAAACTATGGAATATGGCTAGCTTAAGTACAGTTAAAATAAAGAAGATAGGATAGATGCATGAAGGGAAACAGGGGAGAATTCAGTCATAAAGTTCAATGCATATCTTACAGAATTTAAAAAATGAAGGGAGCAGAGGGGCTGGGGGAGATGGTGAAGAATGATGAGAGGAGTAACATCATTTAAGATGTATTCATAAACTGCTTTGTTGACCACAACTCCTTTGTACAACCACTTAAAGGTAATAAAATATATTAACAATAAAGGAGATGATAGGATAGAAATCTCCATAATAGGAAAATATTTGAAGCTCAGGTTACTGACAAAAAGTGTAGAATTTGGAACATTTAGAGAGCTACAATTAATTAGAAGAAATTTAAAATACAATCTTCCCCTATGTGAACAATGATGCATATAAAACAAATACAAACAGTAACAACTGGATAATAAAATTAGTTTCAGTGGTTACAAGCAGAATATGTGTTTTCAAATATCAAACAGACTTTGTAATTCAAAGTGGCATTAAATGAAAACTTTGATAAAACTATCTGCTGGAACAGATATTAACTGACTACCTTGAATCCAAGCTGTCAAGATTATGAAATTGTGTAGTCCCTCAGGAGCAATTTGGTGGAATCTAATGAAGTAAATTGATTTGTTTTGGCAATTCTAGTTCCTGAATCATCTATTAGACAGTCTCTCACATGCATAAAGAGGCAAAGAAAAACACTGCAGTGTTCTGTGTAGGGGGACAATTATGTACCCTGTGATTTTTTGTTTCTTTGTATGTTCCCGCCCCATGGTATAACCCCTGTTTTCACTGTATTTGATGACAGTGCCCTGCATCTTGTGTATACACTTCTCTAATTTGGGGAGGGGAAGGGAAAAAAACAAAATGCTTAAATAGGGATACAGGTTGACCCATTGTAACAATGAGATGTATGAGACACTATGTTGAAAAACAAACTTTACAATTTAGGTGGAGGGAGGGTGGAGGGGTGAGGAGGGAGTGTAGTTGGGGAGGTGGGGAAGGAGGGGATGGTAGGGGAAAAACAAAGGAGGAGGTAACAATGCTTGATAGGAAATGTACTCATTGCCTTACTCATGTAACTGTAACCCCTCTGTAAAGTATTTTTACAATAAAAAAAATTAAAATAAATAAAATAATAGCCATGGCCCATAGCAATTACAATGGTTTTAAAAAAGGAAGACATTTCACTGGGTTTTTCTTTTCTAAGTTTTCACCCAGTTTTCATCCTGTCTTCACCCAGGATGCTCATGGAATTCACATCTGCTCTAAAGGATGTGGGAAGGAAGGTCCTAGCCAACCATCAACCAGAAAAGCAGTTTAGATTTAGGGATAAACAATGTCACCATTGAATGTTGAAGGTTCTCCAAATTCCACCATCCAGGACCTTTGGCCATGGGTTAAATTTATAGAGATATCATATAATTTTGAATCTTCCCTTAGCCATAAGCTTGGTTGGCAAACCTCTCTACATGGTCATTTATTTCTAAAGTATGAAATTCAGTTGTAGCATCACTTATCTCTAGAATTCTAAGACTTTTTTTGTCAGTCATGGGGCCTGAACTCTAGGCCTGGGTGTGGTCCCTGGGCTCTTCAGCTCAAGGCTAGCGCTCTATCACTTGAGCCACAGCGCCACTTCTGGCTTTTTCTGCTTATGTGGTGCTGAGGAATTGACCCAGGGCCTCATGCATGCAAGGCAAGTGCTCTACCACTGAGCCACCTTCCAAGCCCATCTAAGACTTTTTCAAATCCAATTCCAAAATCAGTCTGGTTCTTCATAGCCCTTTGCCTTTGCACCTGTGGTGGTATCTCTTTCCTGCCCATTTCCCACTTTCAGGAAGCAGTTTAACTTTGCTAGAATGTGTCAGTTACCAGCTTCATTAGACCCTGTGATATACTGCTAGCCTTCATTAGACCCTGTGATACACTGCTAGCCTTCAAAGGAATCATCATCTCTATCCTACCATTCCTATGGATGATCTCAACACACCCCACATTAGAAATCAACATTCATTTAAGACCCTTTCTATGTATTCCTGTTGTGCTGTCAGCTATTCCAACGCAAAGCCTATCTTTTACTCTTTTCACTTTGTTAATAGCAACATCTCTCCATTGGCCTGAGGTGATGTGAGTCTGCTGAATTCCACAAGTCATTTGGAATGATCTGCCTTTATGAACATTCCTGGGCCTGGCATCTCTGTGAACTTCACTTTTCTTATCGCTCCACCTGCTCCACCTTCCCTGTTCAGCCCCAGTCTGCCATTTAATCTCCAAACATAAAAGGAATTTCCAAGAAAGACTATTTCCCCTCATCTATTCTGCCTTATCTCTTCCATCACCTTCCTCCCTCACTTCCTCTCCCCACTTCCTCCCCTCTCCCCATTTCTTAGGCATGTTCATCCATCCCCTGCCCCCCCCCCCCCCGGGGGCACAGCTGTTCTTCCCACATCTGTGTCTTCCTTTGGAAGTTCACTCACCATACCTGGCAGTTCACTCCCAGCAACCCTCATGCATACTTTGGTGTCAGGGTGGGCTGCCTCAGTTGCATCCTTTTTGCTACTCGGGCTGTAACAAGTCTGGGGGAATGGGTGGGATACGGGGTAAAGGACAAATGAGCATAAATGTCCAGTCTCTCTTAGCCAGAGACCCATAGGGAGACCTCTGTGGCAAGACTGTGGTCAGTTAGGAGCCTGTTCTTCCCAGGATGACTTTGGATCTGCAGCAACAGTGGATGAATGCCTCCATCCCTAGCATCCAGTGTGGCTCTCTAAACCCCTGAAACAAGTCCTCTTCACTCCAGATTAGGCTGGTTCTCACAGAAGCACTGAGTCCTGATGCTGTTTTCCTCTGACCTGTCTGCCCTTTGTCCATTATCATCCTCCCCAGTCTTCCTCCCCCGTCCCCCCCAAGGCTGTCGATAATCAGCCTGAGAATACCCTGGGCTGAGTCCTCAGAGACACCTTCTTGTTTTGTTGTTTCTTGTTTTAATTAACCATTAGCTCAGTGTCGTAGCGTAGCACATGGTGCTGAGAGCACTGAGGTCATGGGGTTTCTGCTCTATAGGGATCACTTATTCACTTGGCTTTGTATCATCAAGTTGAGGCCAGAATCAAATAAATCAGAACCTGTGCTGTAGAACCTCTTCTTGTTTGTGCATTAACAGAAATACTACTTATTTCTGAGTAATATGAAGCACAAAGGGAAATTTTAGTGTAGGAGTGGAGAAATCTGTGTTCTAGTGGCTTGTCTGAAATCATGACAGTTTTCTCTCTCTTTTTTTTTTGTCAGTCATGGGGCTTGAACTCTGGGTCTGGGCGCTGTCCCTCACCTCTTCAGTTCAAGGCTAGCACTCTACCACTTGAGCCACAGCACCACTCTGGCTTTTTCTGCTTATGTGGTGCTGAGGAATCGAACCCAGGGCCTCATGCATGCAAGGCAAGCACTCTACCACTGAGCCACCTTCCCAGCCCTCGTGATAGTTTTCTCTTAACCATAGCTCCCCAAACCACCTTGAGGATCATCTGATGATCTCCTGATCTTTGTCATGATTCCACTTCCATCTTGGGCCACACACATTTGCAAAGTCAGGTCCCTCTGAAAGAAATCAGCAAAGTGTACTGAACCTTCTCAGTCCTTTGCCCCTGAGCCTTGACTTCCTTTTGAAAACCCCTCTGTATTTTCTAATTGCTCCTGTTATGTCTTTCATGGATGTGTTGTTTTCTGATATATTATGTAATACCAAGTGCCTCCTAAGCCCCTTTCAGGATGTATCATCAGCCAGAATCCCTGTCAATAGCTCCTCTACTCATTGTGGTACACCGTCATCTGCTCCTCCTGTCCCTCTAACCTCTCCGGGGTGCTTTTGTTCCTGTCATCTCTTCAATACACCTGAGTAACCATATCCTGTATTTCCATTTCCAACATATCCTGCCTTGTCCCTGTTACTCCTATCCTGCCATTCAGGAGATGGTGCACCAATTATCCTATCATCAGAGTATAGACAAACATCTCCTACACTCAGGTTATTGTGTCCTTCAACCTATTTTCTTCCATATCCTTCCATCTGTATGATCTGTTGGAGATAGAAGCTGCCTTTAAACTTACCCAGTGTGGTTTAACTCCAGTGAATTGTGGTAGGAGAGACGATTAACTTGCTCCTAGCTCTTCAGAACTCGAGACCCAGAACTGAGACCTGTCTCAGGCTTCCTGCCTCAGTTTAAGTGACCTTTCTCTGCTCCTCCATCACTGTCTTCTTCTAGTGTATGATCTGGAGGAAGCACCACATATCAATTTTTAATCTGGTGTCCTTGACATAGAAAGTAGCAACTTAATAATGTAGCAAGTGAAACTGTGTGGGTAGAGGAAGGGTCCACAATAAATAATCCTCCAATATCATCCTCTTTTCTCATATTGGCATGTTCATCCTTTTCTATTGTTTCACTAGCCTAGGCTGGGTTTGAATTCTCCTCCTGCCTCAGCCTCTTGAGTGCTGGGTTTACAGACATATGCTACCATACCCGGCTCAAGCATCAGTTTCTAAGCAGCTCATACAAAGTTATTGAAGTGTTCTCATTTTTATAGTATTTGGATATCAACCTCAGGTCCTCAATACAATCCCCTTTGCTGTTTGAAAATGGTTATTACTGGACAGGTCATTTTTGTGCACTAATAAATGCCAGGTAGAGTTCTAGGGCACAGTAGAAAGTGCAAGAGATGAGACTCCTCTTTAGCATTGATCATACATTCCAGAAATGAGTGATAGGAAATGAGGAAGCAATTAAGACAATTCCAGATGACTCAACATAAAAGGCACATGAAACATTCAGAAAAAGATTCTGAGATAAATGAATGGCCAAACATGTAATATTTCTGACATGGTGATAAACTGAGACCTAAGTAACTTTAGCAAACAAAAAAACAGGAACAGCAAAAACACCCCCCAAACACCCAAATCAACATGTGTTTATAGAATGATCTCTCAATCTTTGTGGGTTTTCCAGTTTTCTTTCTCCTAGCCTCATTTTGCTACAGATGGGAAAGATATTCAGTAGGATCTCAGTCTTTCTAAGATTGGTTTTGTGATCTAATACATGGTCCATCTTAGAGAATGTTTTATGTGTACTGTGACTAATGTACATGAAATTATTGTGGTGTGAGATGACTTTGTGTGCTTGCTGGAGAGATTCAGTTTATTGTTTTCTTGTTTATCTTGTTTGTTTGTCATTGAAAGTGAAGACGCTTGCTGTTACTGTGTGACTATTTCTTCATTTCTGGTAATGTTTGCTTCATCAATACAGGACTTTTAAGGTTTGGTACACGCATGTTTTTAGTTGTTCTGTGATCTTAGTAAGCTAACACTTCCACCTGTATACAATACCTTTCTTTTTCTCTTATGCTAGTTTGCACTTAAATCTATTTTTCAATTTTAAGTGAAAGTCTATTTGCACTTGTCTACTATAGTATATCCACTCATGAGTTTTCAGTTATTGCTTGAATAGATAACTGTTTTCTGACTTTTCTCTATCAGCTTATGTATGTCCTTAGTTCCAAGGTGTGTTTCTTGTATACAGCATCTACATCAAATCCTACTTTTGATCCATTTAGTCATTGTTTGCCTTTGGATTGAGAAGTGTAATATAAGAAGGACTTAATTACTTACTGTTTTTTGCCACCCTTTTACATCTTTTAGCATTCCTTTTCATTTTCATTGATATTTTTGGTTGCTGTGACAAAATTTTGTTCTCACTTTCTTGTGTATTCTTAAGTATTTTCAATGTAGATACTATGGCATAAAAATATATTAAAGTTACAGAATTTTATATTTTAAACCTAGCTCTTGCAGTAATTTATATTACATTAAAGCTATAGCATTTTTTGTTTTAAATTGATAGCGATGTACAAACAGCTCTATTCCTCTCCTCAGTGTGTATGACTAAAACCACAAATTCATATCATGTGTAACTTTTAAAAAATCCTGAGGCTTAAACTTGGTGCTGTCCCTGAGCTTTTTTTTTTCGGACAGATAGCACTCAATCACTTGAGCCATGGCTATACTTTTGGCTTTTTTAGTGGTTAATTGGAGATAAGAGTCTCATGGATTTTCCTGCCTGGGCTGGCTTCAAACTACAGTTTTCAGATCTCAGCTTAGAATTACAGGCATGAGTCACTGGAGCCTGGATTATCTTAAGTTTCTTAAAAGTCTTACTATTTCCAGAGGACAGATCTACTGGATGTGTTATTCTTGGTTCATGGGGCTTCTGTTGTTGCTGTCTTGTCATTGACATGTTTCTGTTTTTGAATGCCTTGCAATCTTTTTGCTAGGATGTAAGCATTTGCAAAATCAACCTCTTCTGGTGTGTGTGTGTGTGTGTGTGTGTGTTTAAATAGCTTCTATCTAGCTCCCCATAAGACAAGACCTTTACCAATCAGAGGATTCTATTTCTCAAATCTTTTCTGATCTCTTGGTCCCCCTGGTGTCTAGCTATAGAACAGCAGCTGTAATGTGCTATGTGCAGTGTTTACCTCCTTCATGTGCTGATGTAGGTCCGTCTATGTACCAAGTCAGGTAGGGTAGAAACCTGTTCCTTGAGCAGCTGCTAGAAAAGTTTAATAGTGTCCCACTCTCAATTCTATCACGAAGGAGGAGCCCAGTAGTGGGAGATTTCCTCTTATTTTTTATGTACTATCTTGGGTCCTGGGTGGGGAATGATCACAGAGGGCACAATGCTATAATGTATTTTTTTATTTTCTTGTTAGAATGCCTTTATGGTTTACAATGGCGTGGGTTATGCAGCTTCTCAGCTGGCCTCTAGAGGTCTCTTAGAGAAGTTTACCCCTGTGTATTGAGTTAAATAGCATCTATATGGCAAAAGGAAGTTTGAGTTCCCTAGTTTGCCTTCTTACTGACATCACTATCTTTCTCTCTCATGGCTTTTTAATTTTTTTTATTATCAGTCCAAAAAATCTGTATCTGCCAATATTCCTAGCACAGTGTCCCTAGTAATCGATAGATTCAATGTGATCCCCATCAAAATTCCAATGACATTAGGGAACTAGAAAAACATATCAAAATACATATTAAAAGACAGAAGACCCTAGGTAGCCAAAGCAATGCTGAGCAAAATTGGATGCATCACAGTATCATAATATGTGGGTTCTAACTGTACTATAGAGACATAATAACAAAATCAATATGGTACTCATACAGATGCAAATACAGAAGCATAGGCCATGTGAGTAGAAGATCCAGAAATAGATCCACATAATTACTACCATCCGGTTATTGACAAAGTTGCAAAAACTTTCTCTGGAAAAATTGTAGCATCTTTAGTAAGTGGTATTCAGAAATATTCCCATATAAATAGATTAAAATTATATTCCTGTCTATCATCTTGTGTAAAACTCAACTCAAAATGGACCCAAGACCCTCTTAAAGGACCTGAAACTAGGAAACTATTACAAAAAGGTAGGGGCATCAAGGTGTAGACATAGGCAATGACTTTCTGAAAAGTACTTCAGTATCTCAGGAAGCAATAGCAAGAATTGACAAGTGGAATTACCTCAAATTCAAAGGCTTCTGCCCTACAAACACCTAACAGAGTGAAGAGATGGCCTAAGAATGTGAGAACATCTTTGCCAGCTATTCATCTGATGTGGGTTAGGTAGAGCTCAAAATTTAAACACTAGAGAGCAAATCATCTAATCAATAAATGGAAATAATGAACAGAAGACACATTTTCAAATGCACAAGTAGAAATTGCCAATAAATATATGAAAAAATAGTCAAGGTCTTTAGCTATCAGGGAAATGGTAAACAAGACTACACTAAAGTTGCATCTCATCCTAGTCAGAATGACTACAACAAAACAACCAAAACCCAACAAATAACTATGAGAGCCTCCAGATCCCAGCCTTCCACACAGCTGATCTCACAGGCATGAACCTCTCATGCCCAGCCATCATTTGGTTTTTGAGAAGATGAAAAGGGAAGTGTGGTCTTGGGGCATGGCTCAGTGCTAGAGTGACCGCTTTATAATCCTAAGGTCCCAAGTTCAAACCCTAATACCATCAAGTTGAAACAAAAGCCAAAGCAAAAACCAAACAACCCCCACAAAACAATCAAAGGAAAAGTGTAGAGAAAGTACATGTTTTTCAAAAATTCTTCTGGGAAATATAGGAAAAATTAACCTATATCTCACTTTGTAAGATTAAAAAGGATCATAGATCTAAATAAAAAGCCAAACATTATGAAATATCTAGAAGAAATAGTTTGTTATGCAAATACTCTTGAAAAGCAGAATCATAAAAGTAAAAAGTGAAATGAATTGGATTTCATTAAAAAATGTTTTCAGCTACCAGGGACAGGCTTTTGCCTACAACCGTAGCTCTTTGGCAAGCTAAGAAAAGGAGGATCATGGCTCACAAGACCCTTTCTCAGTACACCTACAGTGTGGTGCATCAACCTAGACTATGAGGAAGACAGAGATTGGGAAGATTACAGACACAGACCAGCCCGTGTAGAGGTCTGGAAGATTCTATTGCCACAGAAGGCTAGCTAGTTGAGGTGGAGAGCTCTTGTCATTCCAGCAACAATGGGAAGCTAAAAGTAGGTGGGTCAAGGCTCAGGTTCATGCCCAGGTGGGAAATGAGACTCTTTCTTAAAATTAACCAAAAACAGAGTTGGAGGCATGATTTAAGTGGAAGAGGGTCAGCCTAGCAAATACAAGATCTGGTTCCCCAAAGGAGCAGGTAGCAATGCTTGACAAGAAATGTACTCATTACCTTACGCATGTAACTGTAGCCTCTCTGTACAACATCTTTACAATAAAATACAATTTTAAAAAAAGATCTGGTTCATAGCCTCAGTACTGAGAAAAAAAACAATGAAAATTTCACCAAAGAATATTTAAATGTGTCAATCAAACACATGAACAATAGGTTCAATGTTCTCAGTCATTAAAGAAACAAAAATTAAAACCATGATAAGATATCACTACTTAAATACTGGCATGACAAAAATGCTGCTGTTGCCAGCACCAGAGGCTCACATTTGTAGTCCTAGCTACTCAGCAGGCTGAGATCTCAAGATTTGTTCAAAGCCAGCCTGGGCAGGAAAATCCATGAGACTCATGTCCAATTAATCATCAAAAGTCTGGAAGTGCAGCTGTGGCTCATGTGGTAGAGGGCTAGCCTTGAGCACAAAACTCAGGGACAGTGCTCAGGACTTCAGTTCAAGCTCCAGGGCCAGTGCACACATACAAAAAGAAAAAGCTATGTTGGAAATGAACTTTACAACTTTGGGGGATGGGGAGGAGTGAGGGAGTGGGGAAGGAAGGGATAGTAGGAGAAAAACAAAGGAGAGGGTAACAATGCTCTACAAGAAATGTACTCATCAGCTTACTGATATAACTGTAACCCCTCTGTACCACAACCTTATAAGAAAATAAAATTAAAAAGACACAAAAAAGAAAAAGCAACTGATATGGATGCAAAATGACTAAAACACTCTTAAGTCAGGCTCAGAGAGACAAAGGGTACATATTTTCTCCCATATGGAAATTTTATCTAAATTATAAACATATATGAAAACATATATAGAGTCATATGCATATTTACACAAACAAATTGACTAATGTATTGGTATATGCAGGGGAGGAGTCTGATGGCATAACCCCTTTGAAAAACGAACTCAGAGTTAAACAAATTAAATACCAGGTAGCTGAAACATATTTCATCTGTGGTTGGTGGGACTTAACAAGAGTAGGAAGATGAACCGAGAGAGGAAGGGTAGGCAAGTACAGTCATAATATCCAATGTACCTATGTGAAACAGAATCAGAAATAGGTAAGGTTGGAGAGATGGGACAGAATGATGGAAGGGATGACATTGATCAAGATGCATTCTATTCATAAATTGGCAAATGGAATGTAGACTTCCCTTTGTGCTACTATTTAAAGATAATAAAACAAAGTTTAAAAATGTTTAGTAGTTTTCACCTTAAAAATCATCTTGCTTCACCTTGAAATTTATCTTTCAAGAGTTATCCATCTTTTATCCTGTTCCTCTTCTTTCCATTTTACTCACTTTCTTTCTTTCCTTTTTCCACTCTGTCAATCCTGTCATTGTTATGTATACTAAATAATTCATAACCATGATCACACACTATCTCTTGTCCTGCACTATGAATTCTAGCACTTTATCTTCGGCAATTATAATAATCCATTTAAAAAATTGCTCAGTAATGGTTAACAGTGTGTGAATAAGAAAAAATACTTTTGGAAGAAAAATAGACACTTTCTCCTAAAACTTATGTAGCTATCATGAAAATTGCTTAAGGAGTGACAAGATATGTTATGTAGGCCTAGAAATTATTTGCAAATGTACTTTTAATTTGTCATTACTGTGATTTTTCACAAGGACTTCATAAAAAATTAATTTATGTGATAACAAAGTTGTTCTATGACATGCAATAAGAAACATACCTAATTCAAATTTGGTTAGTGCCAAATGTTATTGCAACAATATTTTCTACAGAAAGTTATGAGAATAATAAGAGAATCACCCACTTCTCTCGGGGGATTTTCTTAAAAGAAAAATATAAATAAGCAAAACAACTTATTTTTAATGTGAATAAAAAGAATGTTGTTGAAGTTTATGTAAGAAGAACTGAGGGAATCGTGTAACACTGCTAGAAAGAAACAAGATTAATATTTGAGAGGTAAATTTGTCAGGGTTTGTTTTTGTTGTGTGACTTATCTTTTCCTAATTTTTTCTTTTTTGGTCAGTCATGGGGCCTGAACTCTGGGCCTGCGCACTGTCCCTCAGCTCTTCAGCTCAAGGCCAGTGCTCTACCATTTGAGCCATAGTGTCACTTCTGGCCTTTCCTGCTTATATGGTACTGAGACATCGAATCCAGGGCCTCATGCATGCAAGGCAAGCACTCTACCACTGAGGCACCTTCCCAGCCCCCCCCTATTTTTTCCTATTTTATACAACTAGATTTTACTATCAACAATGGATTCTACTATTACATGAATTGTTCAAAGAAATAACCAGCAAGGTGTATAGGAAAAGGAAGAATGTAATTTATTGTAGTTTTTATTTTCTGTGCCTGCTAGGAATGTGATACCCTACCTGTGTCACACCCGCAGACTTTTTGCACTTTAGTTATTTTTTTGGATGCCTCTTGCATTTTTGCCTAACTGGCCTGCCTCACATTGTAACCCTTCTACCTGTTTCTTCAATGTAGTTTGGATCACAAGCACATATCTCTATGCCAGGCTTTTATTTTGAGATGGGGATTCAGTAACTCTTTGCTTGACCTTACCTTGAATTGTGGTGCTTCAGACCTCTGCCTCTTGTGTAGATGGGGTTACAGGTGTTAGTCATTGTGCTTGGCCCATGTAGTTGCCTTTTAAGGTGATAAACATGTTGGTTTGGGAGAGATCCTTGTTATATAGTGATAAGATGGGTGACCTGGAAGAAAATTATCAATGTTGACCTTCAAGATAAAGATTAGTAACACACTGTGTGTGTGTGTGTGTGTGTGTGTGTGTGTGTGTGTGAGTGTGTGTATCTGTGTGTGTGTAAGAGGGAATCATGAGAAAAGCAAGAACTCATATAGGAAATTAACTAAAAATACTGAGTAAAGTTACTATCAAATTTAAAAAGTAACTATACTCTGGACAGGATAGCAGGAAAGAATGAATATTGACATTACATATATATATATATATATATATATATATATATATATATATTTGTCGTTCATGGGGCCTGAACTCTGGGCCTGGGCGCTGTCCCTCAGCTCTTCAGCTCAAGGCTAGCACTCTACCACTTGACCCACAACGCCACTTCCAGCTTTTTCTGTTTATGTGGTGCTGATGGCCTCATGCATGCAAGGCAAACACTCTACCACTGAGCCACTTTTCCAGCCAATATAGACATATTTTAATAAGTAGCTTGGGGTGAGGGAATTGAGAGAGATCAGGTCAAATCATCACAAAATGCTTTGAAAGGGAAGGAAAAGATTGCTTTTTTCCCCTATAGAAAGTGTTAGAAGGTTTCCATTAAGGAATTCAGAAATGTGGGGAACTTCTGCCATCGCTTTAGATAAGAAGTACTCTGGGGGTGTTTTTCCAGCTTTCCGTGTGAGAAACAGGAAGCATTTCTCCTTTTTTTCCCTCTTCTCTCTTGTTATACTTCACATTATTTTATTATACCAAATGTTTTTTGTTTGTTTTTTCCTTTCATGTAATTGTTTTTAACATATTTATTAGATGATTTCTTTATTGCTTTGTATGTCCCTCCCCCATGGTATAACCCCTGCTTTCACTGTATTTGATGTTGGTATAATTTGTGGAGGGGAAGGGAAAAAACAATTCGTTTAACTAGGGATACAGGTGGATCCATTGCAATAATGAGATGTACAAGTCGTTAGGTCGAAAAAAGAACTTTACAACTTTGGTGGTTGTGAGGGAGGAGGACTGAGTGGGGGGAGGGGGAGAGTATGGGAAGGGATGGGAAGGGGAAACAAAGAGGAGGCAACAATGCTTGGTAAGAAATGTACTCATTGTCTTGCCCATGTAATTGTAACTCCTCTGTACGGTATTCTCATGATAAAAAAAAAAAAAAACCTATTGAAGAAATGATTCTGAGATACAAACAAATTTTGACCTAATAAACCTAATAGGTGAAAGACTACATTATTATTATTATTATTATTATTATTGTCCACCAGGTAGACAGCCGACAGATGAGCAAGTGAACTTAGCATATCATCCTCATTCTGTATGAGCATTTCTTCTTTACCTTGTCATGGTGCCCTTCAGGGTCCAGAAGTGTGGAACAAACTTATGGGAGTGAGGATTCCCTGGTCTGTGTTTTTTGAATTTTATATGATTCTTTCCTGTAATTCTTACAAAGACACTACACCAACAGTCTGTGCCAATTCAAAAATATGTGATCCTCTTCTGCCTTCTAATCAATAATGATGATAATGCTCACTTCACGGGAAAATTACATTTATGCTATATAAGTATTATAATGACAATCATATAATAGTTACAATAAATAATATTACTGATAAAGCTCAGAATTCATGTCAGATATTAATTATTCTTGCTGCTGATGTATTCTTCATAAAGCAGGCAGAGAGAGTAGCTTTTGAGTTAGATATTCTGGAATTGTCACTGCTCCTTGATTGATCAAGGCACTGATTAATGACTTCGCAAAGGGCTTCTTGCTTTCTTTTTTCCCTAGGAGTGGCTTAATACCATAATTAGGTTGAAATTGAAGACTGAAAAACACAAATGGAACATGAAAAGAAATCACTCACTAGAAAGTTATTTCAACTTTGAGATCTCATTTGAATGGGAAAAATGAGAGACATTTTTCCTTGAGGTTCTCTTCCCCCTATTAGTTGTGCTGTACTAGAGAAAAATAAAGGCAACTATCATTTGTTTAGGTCATTAAAATGGTGAAATGGATAAGATGGTTATCCAAAAAAGTGAATGAGCTGTAACTAGCCTCTGGAATTTCCCACCCTCTCAAACATGCATGTGTGTGTGTGCGTGTGTGCACACACGTGAGCGTGCGCGCGCGCACACACACACGCGCGCACACACACACACACACACACACACTTTATCCCTCAATATTATGTCATTTTCCTGACCTGAGGAGTTGGGATAATTTAACAACCCTGGAGAGATCTCTCCAGTCCTGCAAGCCCCAGGGAATAACTGCAATTGATCTGAGTGGTTCAGTACAGGGGAGAATATTGGAGGGGGTTCAGTATATAAAAATCATCATGGCGTAGTGCCAGTGGTTTTGCGAGGTGAACCATAGATTGCTTCAGAATCATCTTCTAGCTAGGGCTCCTTTCAGAAGCCAGGTATGTTTTACACCAAAATAAGAAGATAAAGTTGGCCAGAGACAGAATAATTTAAGAGAATTTAAGAAAACTTCCTTTCTCTGTGCCCCTTTATCTTTTCTTATCTTTTGTTCCCCAACCCAAGTACTCCATGTTTTATGTCTGGTTTTCTTTCTCACTCACCTACTTTAAGTCACTAGCTTCATTAATTTATTTGCATAAAATTTTAAGAGTGGGAAAGGTATCTGATTATCTATGTTGAAGGTATTGGTTTCTGAAGGTAGTGAATTCCCAGTTACTGAAATTAATACAGGTAAATGGCAAGTGTCACCTATGAAATATTGTATGTATATTTCTATGTGTCTCTCTTGATCAGACATTTAAAATAAAAACATCTTTCATCTACAACATCAAATGATTTGAGTCTGGGGATTCCCACTCCAGAGAGAGATATTCATAACTTTGTTATCAAGTGAGGAGTGGTTGGTCAAATCTCTATTAGGAGGAGGTCTTTGATTTCTATTTTAGGTCTTTCCTGACCATCATTTGTCCTGAAATGGTGGAGAATAAAATTCTTATTTTAGCACCTGTCCCAATTTTATTCCATTTCTCCTAATGTTCTAGAATGCCTAGAGGTTTCCTATGACTTCCATCAAGTAAAAGTTGATTTTAAGTTTCTGTGTTTGATGCTGCTCACAAGAGGTTGTATCATTAAAAAATGACATCTACTTCTTCAATCTAGGATATATAATGAGATCATGGATTTGCAGGAGCCTAGGGGCTAGATGTAGAACACATCCGTGACTTTCCTGGCTATAAGCAAGAGGCTCAGGACAAGCTAAAATAGCCAAAGCCAGAGCTTGAGGATCTAAGAAACTGCCAGAGGATAGACTAGTTCTTGTAACAAGGTAAATAGCAAAATGTGAGGACTCCTGTCAAGAAGGGTTTTGTCCAAGAAGCTGCAATCTGACTGCTTTTTCTAATTGAGTCTACAGCAATCATTGTTCTCACCAAAGTTATGCAGGTTTTTTTTCCCTCCTCATTTGTTTTACTCCTATCAACGTTTTTTTGTCTCATGGAGAATTGTTTTCATTGTATAGGCTTTAGGAATTTGTTAGTATAGTGTGAAGCATGACATTTTTTTTACCTCTGCTTTTATTTGAATTTGTTTTCATTTTAAAATTTATTTTCTTATCTCTCCTCCTCTCCTTGTTTCATCCCCATCACCTCTTAAATATTTTTCACCGTTTCTGTAATATAATTATCTGAAAAATTTAATAAGCATTTTCTTCCTCAAAATTCACTGAAATACAGAAAACTAAAACAATTGATTGGAAAGAAAAATGGTCAATTGACATTCAGAAGAGCAATGGAAAAAAAAAGGTTATTGCTATAGAAATAGATAAAATGTCTCGGTTAAAGAATCTTAATGAAATATTTTTCAAAAACAGTATTTTAGTAGATTTAAGAAAAAGCAGAACTCTTTCAAAGGCAGTCTTTTAGGGGATTTAAAAAACATATTTTTGATTCATTATGGGATCATGTTGGATAGGGAGAGATGTATTGGCCAGAAGTGGGATGCTTAAAAGCTAAAGAGCAGGTTATGGAGTATTTTTTCTTTTTGAAAATTACAAGGGAGAGAAATTAAATGTGATTCTTCATGATAGTGGACAATATTTCAGTTTCTACTTTTACTTATTGAAAAGCACTCTGGCACAAAATTTCAAACTCACAAATCAAGAGACAAATAAACAGAACAAAGCAAAACAAAAAAATCAGTTATCAATATTGAAAATCTATGAAGAACAAAATTTTTTTATTCCAAATGATTATATTAAGCTCCCATTTCTTGCCTGGTCTCTTATGCTTGTATCCTTACAGTTACCTAGAGATAGCTGCTATGATCAACTGTGTATTATTCATGTAGATACTGAACATGGGAACTGATGCTTGAGCATATTGTACACATAAATGGACATGTTAAGTTGAAATTGTTTTTTCCAACTATTTGAAGATTAAAAAATAAATAAGATGTGTGGACTTAGAGCCTATGCTCTTAACATTTCATTGCTTCTTAGTCAATTTGATTCTTTCTTTTTTTTGTGAAAATACAGTTCAGAGGGTTTACAATTACATGGGCAAGGTAATGAGTGCATTTCTTATCAAGCATTGTTGCCTCCTCCTTTGTTTCCCCTTCCCATTCCTTCACCCCCCTCGCCAAAGTTGTAAAGTTCATTTTCGACTGATAAATGGATAAGGATAAGGTAACTCAAATGTCTTAAGATGAGAGCTTTTAAAATCACATATCTCTGTCTGGCAGTCTTACCAGGACTCTGTTAAAGGCTCTTTGGAGAGAACAGAGTTGATATCTCTGGCAATAGAAACATGTCTTTCAGATATTTATGAAGGACTGGAGACATCCCTCAACCAAAATATAGCATGATTAATGTTAATAGGAGATTGCAAGATGATCTTGAAAACACCTTTAGGTGAAACCTGGTATCTTAGCTCAAAGAATGAGTTACTGTAGTGAAATTTTTCATTGCTTTCCTACATATGATTTACTCCTCAAGGATAAATGGCTCCCAAGTTCAATATACTAGTATGGCACTAATTTAGAAATGACAAATTCCTTTTATTTCATAGCTATTTGTATTCTCTTTAAGTCATGTACAAAAGAGTTGTCATTCACTCTTGGGCATTTATCCAAAAGATTACAGTAGAGCTACCATGTTCTTTGCAGCATATTCACTATATTCATCATAGCCAAAGTATGGAATTAGCCAGGATGCCTCTCAATGGATGCATGGATCAAGAAAAATATGGTATATATTCACAATGGAATTTTAGTCATCCATTAGAAAGGATGATACTGGGACTGGGAAGGTGGCTCAGTGGTAAAGCGCTTACCTTGCATGCATGAGGCTCTGGGTTCGATTCCTCAGCACCACATAAGCAAAAAGAAAAAAGCCGGAAGTGGCACTGTGGCGCAAGTGGTAGAGTGCTAGCCTTGAGCTGAAGAGCTGAGGGACAGTGCCCAGGCCCAGAGTTCAGGCCTCACGACCGGACCCCCTCCCCCCCCCCCAAAAAAAAAGGATGATACTGTACCATTTGAAAAGAAATGGAATGACCTGGAAAAAATTATGTGAACTGATGTAAATCAGGTCCAAAGAGACAGAGATTGAATGGTTTTTTTCTCATATGTGGAAGATAGAATTCATTTATAGACATATAAGGGAATATATCAGGTGGTATGCAAGCATACACAAATGTATTACCTGAAATACAGGTCCAGGGGAGAAGTCAAATGGTATAATTCATTAGAAAGGCTGAATCAAAGTCCAACCAAGATCTTAGCTATGGTAAATAATGCTGCAATAAACATAGTTGTGCTGGTTGCTTTAGTGTGGTCTTGTTTGTAAACATTTGGGTAAATGCCCAAAAGTGGTATTGCTGGGTCATAAGGGAGCTCTATGTGGAGTCTTTTTTTTTTTTTTTGGGTCCAGTCGTGGGGCCTGAACTCTGGGCTTAGGCACTGTCTTTCAGCTCTTCAGCTCAAGGCTAGCGCTCTACCACTTGAGTCACAGCGCCACTTCCGGGTTTTTTCTTTTTGCTTATGTGGTGCTGAGGAATTGAACCCAGGGCCTCAGGCATGTAAGGCAAGCGCTCTACCACTGAGCCACCTTCCCAGCCCTCTATGTGGAGTCTTTTGAGGAACCTCATACTACTTTCCAAAGTGGTTGAACAAGTTTACACTCCCATTATTTACCATAGCTAAGATCTAGAACCAACCCAGATGCCCCTCGGTAGATGAATGGATCAAGAAAATGTGGTATATATACACAATGGAATTCTATGCCTCCATCAGAAAGAATGACATTGCCCCATTTGTTAGGAAATGGAAAGACTTGGAAAAAATTATATTAAGTGAAGTAAGCCAAGCCCAAAGAAACATAGGTCCCATGATTTCCCTTATTTGCAATATCTAGTATATGTATGAGTCAAGCAGAAAAGGCCAGATAAGGTGATGTTAGGAAAATGAACCCTAAGATATCTATTTTAAATGTTTTTTTTCTTTCATGCATTTGTTTTTAATGCAATTATAAGATTATTTCTTTGTTGCTTTGTATGTCCCTCCCCCACAGTATAACCCCTGCTTTCACTGTATTTGATGTCGGTATAATTTGTGGAGGGGAAGGGGAAAAGCAAGTCGTTTTAATAAGGATACAGGTAGACCTGTTGCAACAATGAGAAGTACAAGTTGTCATGTCGAAAACGAACTTTACAACTTGGGGGGGAGGAGGATTGGGTGAGGGGGGGAGGGAGGATGGGAAGGGATGGGAAGGGTAAACAAAGGAGGAGGCTACAATGCTTGATAAGAAATGGACTCACTATCTTGCCCATGTAATTGTAACCCCTCTGTACAGTATTTTCACAATAAAAAAATAAAAATTAAAAAAAAAGAAGGCACAAAAAAAAAAGTCCAACCAAGTAAACACCAGAAAACCAGTGCTTGGAATGGAGTAAAGTGGGGTCCAGGGGAGAAGAATGGTGAGAGAATTAAATAAAAAAAATTCCATGCTTATTCTACAAAATAAGAAAAGTGAGGGAAGGGGTGGGTTAGGAGAGATGGATGAGAATGTATCCCTAAACTGCACTGTTGAATCACAAAACTTCCTTTATTTTAAATGATCACTGTGGCTGTCTTTGATGGCTGCGTTGAGAGTGCTTCTGAGGCCACATCTGAGGCTCAGCACAATAAAGAAGGGCTGAGCTCAGAGTGAAAGCACAGACATGTGAACTGAGCATTTTCATCTGCTGTTTTAACAAGTCTGAGCAGAAGTGGGACTGGCGGCAGTGACATCTGATGTTGGTGCTATTTGAATTTTACTGACTTGCTCATCTGCCCTCAGCCTCTAATTCAACATCTCATAGGATACTAACTAGGAAGTGGGAAGAAAGGAAAGGGGAGAATGAAGACTTCACCTTATAGGTGGACACTGCAGTGTGGGCTTTAGACAGAATGTGACTGGTTTGTACCTGAATGGGTCATTCCTCCCCTGCCCCTCCCTCGGGCTATTAGAAACTTCCTTAACAGAGTATACCTTGGACTGTTCATTTCAGGGACTCAGTCTTCTCTTACATTCTCCTATATCCCTTCCCCCTGCACACACACATGCACACACACACACATACTCACATACACACACACATGCATATACACACATATGGGAAATAAAATGAGTCTATTCCCAGAGAGGTCAAGTTGTAATACACCACTAAAGTCTGTCATTGTGATTTTAGGAAATCACTCCACTGGACCCCACAAGCTCTCCCCTCATGCCCAAATCCCATCGGCTCCATGGCAAGTAACCACACCCATTTTCAACACCTTTACTTTGTCTTAACTGGAATTCCAGGGCTCGAGGAAAAGTATTACTGGATGGCATTTCCTCTGGGCGCCATTTACGTCATTGCTCTCTTTGGCAATGGCATCATTATTTCGACCATCAAGTCTGAATCTTCCTTGCACATCCCCATGTACTACTTTCTGTGCATGCTGGCATTTGCAGACATGGGACTTACCCTTTGCACTCTGCCCTCTATGTTAGGCATATTCTGGTTTAACTACAAGTTCATTGCCTTTGATGCCTGCCTTGCTCAGATGTACTTCATCCACACCTTCTCGGCCATTGAGTCAGGTGTGCTGGTGGCCATGGCCATCGACCGGGTAGTGGCAATCTGGAATCCCCTAAGGTACAGCACCATCCTAACCAACCAGGTGGTCTGCAAAGCAGGGATAGTTATCTTGTCCAGGGCGGTCTGTGTGGTCTTCCCCGTGCCTTTCCTGATCAAAAGGCTCCCCTTTTACCGCTCCAACATCCTCTCCCACTCCTTCTGCCTCCACCAAGATGTCATGCGCCTTGCTTGCGCCAGCACCCGCGTCAACAGCCTGTACGGCCTCATCGCTGTCATCTTCACCAAAGGCTCTGACTCCGTCTCCATCCTCTTGTCCTACGTGTTCATACTGAGGACGGTGATGGCTATTGCTTCTGGGGAGGGCCGGCTGAAGGCGCTCAACACCTGTGTTTGCCACATCTGTGCCGTACTCATCTTCTACGTGCCACTGATCGGAGTGTCTGTCATCCATCGCTTTGGAAAGCACCTGTCACCACTGACTCATGCCCTTATGGCGAATGCCTACCTTCTTGTCCCCCCAGTGCTAAACCCCATCGTTTATACTGTGAAGACTAAGGAGATACGGAAGAAGCTTGTCCACATGTTTGTTCAAACCAAAGTTTCTGCAGAAGGGTAGACTCTTCCATTTTCGAGGCAGGATGAGTCTCTTCAGTGATGGCAAATTAAAATGGGAAATAAAGTTTATTTTTTAAAAGTGTTGTGTGCAATTTAAAATAAGAAGACAAATTTCTCTGCTCACAAAAGACACTTCCCCGTGTGACAAATTGTCTTTTGTTTGGTATAGTAATGGTGGGATCTATAAGAAGTATTTTTCCCTTGTCAGCCTACATTGAAGATTGCATAGAACAGTTGAGCAAGGAAATATTGCTAATGACATTAAAATAACTCCGTCAGAAATAAGACAGGGGTTTTTACTTCTTTCAACTATAGTTAATTAATTAGTTAACTATTAATGAATTAATTTAACAGTTAGGTTCCAGGGCTATTTCTTGAGACAGACTTGGCCAAAGAATTTTATTCTATTCTGCAGGTTTCATTTCTATGTCAGAAGTTAACTTCCTTTTTTTTTTTCAAGAGCATTCTAGGCAATGCTCTATCACCAAGGTAGTCTTTTAGCTCCATGTAGTCCTCAGGAACAGTTGAACAATCTTCATTAGCCAAAAGTTTTAGATGCGAATATTTTTGTGATAAATCCCTATTTGCGCAGAGCTTTTGGAGACATGTAGGGCATTTTCTTGCAGCCTTAATACATTTTCCTTAAAATTCTCAGAAGCATGTACAAATTCTCACAAAACCTCTTGCCAGAAGAGGAGAATTACAAGGCATAGTCTTAAGATGGACATAGGCCTTTTCTCTATCTTAAAATTATAGTAGGCACTCTCTTTTTCTCTCTGATGTTGGACTAAAAAATCTGGTGATCCCAAGAATTAATCTTTGCCAAGAAGTTCCTATTAATTAAAAAAATTAAGACATACCAACCGGAAGGTTGGAAATGAAACCGTTTCTTCTCACATTTAGTACTCTTCCTCAATTACATGACCTCCTCTCAATGGTTATAAGATGAAAAGTTGGCAGGAGGACTTACAGAGGTCACAGAGGGACCAGGGGAGGGGAGAATGTGTTGAATGTGTGAGAGGAAGTGCTGGAGGCAGGTGATAAAACTAGAGGAGCGTTCAAGGAAAATATATTTTATTTGTTAATATGAGAAAAGGCCTGTGTTGTGAAGGCATTGATTTCGTGTAACAGTGGAACCAAAGTCAAACTGCAGGAGATAAAGAAGGGATTGTGCATCCAGATGGAACTCATGTGCCATGTGCTGACAGAAAAATTCAGGATTCTGATATTATCAGCTGATAGCTCATTAGAGAATGAGGGCATTTGGAAGGGTATCTGCAGGAATTTCCCCCTGTCATCATAGCGCATGTGAAACTTTAATACTCTCTATAATTGAGTGGCTTTTAATCTTACTATAGAATGAATGATGGTTATGATCTATAGCTATTAATCTATACAAGCAAAATAAAAAAGGGCCTGCTGTAAATTATTTCCATTTTATGTTTATTCAAATATTAGATCTAGACACTATTGTACTAATATAGTTTACATATGAGAGCCCATGAAATAGTATTTTTTGAAGGATCAGATAAACTTAAATACAAACAAAGGTCTTTTGTGTTCTCCCTCCTGGGCCAGTGGATTACAGTGAGTTCTTTTGAGTGCATGTTTTTCAGACAGCATCAACAATGAGGCCTTGAGCTCCTAGCATATGCATTTCCATTCTGAGCAAGCTAAAAGTGTCAATCTTTCCAGCTCTTCCTCCTCTTTCTCCTTTTCTCCCTCCTCCTCCTCCTCTTCCTCCTCCTCCTCTTTCTCTTCCTCCTCCTCCTCTTTCTCTTTCTCTTTTTCTCTCTCCTCTTCTTCTTTCTTTTCCTCCTTTTGCTTCTTCTCCACTATCCTGCTCTTTGATCCCTTCCTTCTCCTATTTGTACTAGAGTTTGAACCCAATGCTCACACAGACATTCTTTCACTTGAGCTACACCTCTAGCTTTTTTCTTTTTTAACTTTAGCTATTTTTTTCATGTAAAATCTTGTGTTTTTGCCTGGGCTGACCTCATATTGCAGTTTTCCTACATATATGTTCTGTGTTGCTGAGACCACAGGCTCATGTGATGAGTTGATAACCAGCTTGTGGGTTGAGAATGGATCTTCTTTTCCTTCCTTCCTTCTTTCCTTCCTTCCTTTCTTCCCTCCTTCTTTCCTTCCTTCCCTCCCTCCCTGCCTGCCTGCCTGCCTTCCTGCTTGCTTGCTTGCTTCCTTCCTTCCTTCCTCTCTCTCTCTTTCTTTCTTTCTCTCTCTCTCTTTCTTTCTCTCTCTCTCTCTCTCTTTCTTTCTTTCCTTCTTTCTTTTTGCATCACACCTGGTGTTTAAACTCAGGGCCTGTGCACTGTCCATAAGCTTTTTTTCCCCTCAAGGCTAGTGCTCTATCACTTGAGTCACAACTCTACTCCCCACTTTTTGCTGGTTAATTGGAGATAAGAGTTTCATGGACTTTGATTCTTTGTGGCTTCAAACTGCAATATTCAAATACCAACCTCCAGAGCATCTGGGATTGCAGGCATGAGTAACCAGTGCCAGGATGGGATCACCTTAACTTTTTAGCCAAATAGGCCTCTAAGTGAGATCTTCATGATCTCTGCTCAGAAGTAGTTGGGATTATAGACATGTACCACCAAGTTCACTCTTTTTTAAAAAGAGAGATGGAAATGCTTACTTCAGTGTTCAGTATTATGAAAATGAAAAATTGGGAAGACCTATTGATTCTTAATCTTACCTTATCATTTGATATTTTTCGTCTTAGCAAATTGAACCTTGCTCAAGGTTTCAACAACAGTAATTTCAATCTTATTCTTCATGCATCTGGATCTCAGAATGCCTTGGATCTGTCTTCTCACTGAATTTGTTGAGAAGTCTAGGAAATGCTAACCTGTGTCTCAATTTGCATCTTTCAGCACCAGTAGTTCTAAATTAGAATATAGCAATGCTGGGGCTGGGAAGGTGGCTCAGTGGTAGAGCACTTGCCTTGCATGCCTGAGGCCCTGGGTTCGATTCTTCAGCACCACATAAGCAAAAAGAAAAAAAGCCAGAAGTGGCGCTGTGGCTCAGGTGGTAGAGTGCTAGCCTTGAGCTGAAGAGCTGAAAGATAGTGCCCAGGCCTAGAGTTCAGGCCCCACGACTGGACCTCCCCCCCCCAAAAAAGAATATAGTAATGCCATTTAGACGTTGTGTGACTTGGAGCAGTGTATTAGATTTCTTGATTATAGCCATACATTTATCTAATTTGGAGTGGGGAAGGGGAATAACAAAATGCTGAAACAAGGACACAGGATGACCCATTGCAACAATGATACCCATAAGACACTATGTTGGAAATGAACTTTACAACTTTCAGGGAGTGGGGAGTGGGGGAGATGGGAAAGGGAAGGCATAGTAGAGAAAAACAAAGGAGGGAGTAGCAATATTTGATAAGACATGTACTCATTATTTTACTCATGTAACTGTAACCTCTCTGTACAGCATCCTTACAATAAAATAAAATTAAAAAAAGAAAATATTACGCAATATTATCTATCTAAACAATCTATTATTACATAATCTCATCTCCATCTTCCAAGAAAAAATATGTTAGTCAAATGAGATTTCTGTGACACCCTATCTCAAAATGCATACTTTCCAAAATGAGTAAGTACAGAGCAAGAATGTCCTGAGTTGTATCTATGCAAGCCTGGCCCACTCCTACATATTTCTAGATGTGCAAAATCTGATTGCATTACAGTAATTGATGAAAGTAGATCTGTGCATCATATATATAATTCCACTTCACTAGGCCCTGTTCTTCCTCTCCTGGAACACTTGGAAGATCTGTCTTCCTATCTGCTTATTTTTCATGCTATAGACAATCGGGTTTAGCACAGGGGGAAGGAGCAGGTAGATATTGGCCATGAGCGTTTGTATTACTGGTGATAGATGTTTGCCAAACCTGTGGATCATGGTGGCACCAATGAAAGGAATGTAGAAGAGTTCCACAGCACAGATGTGAGAGAGGCAAGTGTTGAGGGCTTTGAGCCTCTCTGCTCTGGAGGCAATACCCAGCACTGTCTTCAAGATGAGCATGTAAGAAAAGAGAACGAAGAGGGCATCTTGCCCCAAAGTCAGGATGACCACGATGAGGCCATAGAGGCTGTTGACATGGGTGCTGGCACAGGCTAGCCGCATCATATCTTGGTGAAGACAAAACGAATGCGATAAGACATTGGCATGACAGAAGGGCAGCCACTTTATAAGGAAGGGCACAGGGAAAACCACACAGACAGCCCGGGTGAGGACAACGATTCCATTGGAAGGCCAATAATGTGGTGGCTAAGGATGGAAGTATAACCCAGTGGGTCTCAGATAGCCACAAATCTGTCAAAGGCCATGGACACCAGGACTCCAGAATCTACTAAGCCAAATACATGGATGAAGAACATCTGTGTAACACATGCATCAAAAGCAATGTTAGGAACATTGAACCAGAAGACGCTGAGCATGGAGGGCAAGGTGGACATGGAGAGACTAACATCTGTCAGAGCCAAGATACAGAGGAATTAGTATATAGGCTCATGGAGACTCTGATCCACCTTGACAACTGCTAGGATGGTGCCATTTCCCAGGAGAGTCAGTGAGTAGAGAAATCCCAGGGGAAAGGCCAACCACATGTTCTTGTCAGGCATTCCTGGAATACCCATCAGAATGAAACCATGGTGATAGGCGTGTGATATATTCAGGCTCAGCATGGTATTCTCCCCAAGGTGTTAAGCTGGACTCTCACATTTAGTTTGAAGCTCCCGAATAAAAAATATAGTCTTACATGAGAAAAGTGAAATGACTGGATAGAACAGCAGAGGGAAATTAGGTTAAAAGTTTATGTCTAGATGATTTGCATCACTTTGTCGACTGATCTACGTCACTTTGTCCTTATGGTTCCTATACTGATTACATGTTCTAACTTCTCTTAGTTTTCATTAGTTCATCTAAAAAGAAAATGGAAACAAGATTATACATTCAATGTTCACACAACAGAGAAATTGATTTCCTTCTCCTTTGATGATTCACAAGGTTTGGCAGAAAAGAAGCTATAGCAAGGATTCAATAGTCTAGAATTTTAGCTAAAGGAATAATACTTTTTAAAGTCATTAAAATCACAGTGCCATCACCACACACATACCTACATACAATTATACTAACATTATAAGTTCACATGCATACAGATCTGCATGCATGTGTAAAAATAAAACCTATGTGTAAAAATAAAACAAATGTATTTGTTCCACGCTATTTATAGTAAGTGAACATAAATGTGTAGATGAATGTAAGTGGTAAAAGTTTTCACATTAACATTAAATCTTCACACATGTCAAAAATATACAATTTTCTTAACTTAATTTTTATGTTTTTCAATCATGGGGCTTGAACTCTGGGCCTGGGCACTGTCCCAGAGCTCTTCAGCTCAAGGCAAGGATTCTACCATTTGAGTCATAACAGCACTTCTGGTTTTCTGGTGGTTAATTGGAGATAAGAGTCTCATGGACTTTCCTGCCCAGGCTGGCTTTGAACCGCAATCCTCAGATCTCAGCCTCCTGAGTAGCTAGGATTACAAGCATGAGCCATTTTTGCCTGGCTCCCTTAACTTAATTTTAAGATGACAAAAAGCCAAGAGTAAAATTTCCTAGACCACACACATAAAACCAGGTATAACACATGCAGGAATAGACTACTGACAAATATTTAATTTTGAGAGTCTTCTACGACACCAGAAATTTGACACTCATTCTTGAAAACTCTTTATTCCTCAAATCAACACTTAAGAAATAATGGTAAGAAGCATTGTATTTATAACATGACATATGGAATTGTAGCCCCTTTGTACAACTACTTAATAATAACAATAAAAAAGAAATTACCAAACTAACCTTTCTTTCTATTCTCATAGCTTTCAGTTGGTAAATACATAAATTCAAAGCATTATCAATGCTATTTTAAACATTCTACTTATTTTTAATATTTTTAACATTTTAATATATTTTAAGATTTTTAACATTCGACTGATAAGTTTATTAACAAATAATGTAGCATGTATCTTTTAGTATACATAACTAATGTTTCAAAACAGTGGTGCTCTTTTCTAATATGGTGTTTATAACTAAATTAAAATCAATTTTTTAATTGAAAACATTATTTATTTTATTATCTTTAAGTAGTTGTGCAAAGCACTTGCCATTTAACAAAGCAGTTTATGAGTATAGTGCATCTTGCTCAATGTCACCTCTTCCAACATTTTTGCCCATCCTTCCCTACCCACCCCTTCCCTCACCTTCTTCATTTTGTAGGATATACGGTGAATCCTTAACTGCATTCTTCCCTTCTTCTCCACTTCTATCTCCCCCTTTCCCCGTGACCTCACCCTTTTCCAACTGTTTCTGATATTTATAAAATCAATTTTTGTTTTTACTGAAAATCTTAGGCAATCATCCCAAGTAAAACTTCTTTAAGGCCTTACAAGTCCTTATCTTAGCTTTAATCTTTACATTTATGCCAAGGATTTATTCTCTATTTTGGCCTCTTAGATTCAGACAAATTTGTAGTCTTTTTAATAAAATACTTATGAAGACATATACATGCACTATAATTACTATATTGGCAAGTCTCCTATAAAATGATTACAGAATATTTCTTTTTATATTATAGGATTGCCAAATGAATTAAAAATTACACCTCTTAAGAAATACATTACGGGGGCTGGGAAGTTGGCTCACTGGTAGAGCGCTTGCCTTGCATGCAGGAGGTCTTGGGTTGGATTCATCAGCACCACTTAAGCAGAAAAAAGCCAGAAGTGGTGCTGTGGCTCAAGTGGTAGGGCACTAGCCTTGAGCTGAAGAGCTGAGGGACAGAGCCCAGGCCCAGAGTTCAGGCCCCACGCCTGACAAGAAAAAAAAAAGAAAAAGAAAAAAAAAGAAAAGAAAAAAAAAAGAAAGAAAAGAAATATATCATGGAATGGAATGGATACACAAATAAATTTTAAAAAGCAGTGTTTTTTATAAGAGATGCAAAAAGTCCAGTGGTATTGAAGATAAAAATATCTGATGTTTAGCAAGAGAAAGGAACTTCTATGATGAATACTGCTCCCCAGGACCCCGAAGAATGTATGTTTACCAGTGACCCATAAAAAGCATTTTCATGAACATGAGAGGCACCATGCATCTGTACTATCACACAGTAAAGTTAGGAAAAGACAAGAAAATAGAAGCAGTTTTTGTACTTCTCAAAAGAAACAAAAATGTCTTTATTTGGATCTAACTGTACAAATTTACTAAGTAGCATTAAAAGAACATTTGTTCTTAGTAACTAATTACATTAAAATGACTCCTTCGTCAGAAATAAGACAGGGGTTTTTACTTCTTTCAACTACAGTTAATCAATTAGTTAACTATTAATGAATTAATTTAACAGTTAGGTTCCAGGGCTATTTCTTGAGACTGACTTGGCCAAAGTTTTTTATTCTATTCGGCAGGTTTCATTTCTATGTTGGAAGTTAACTTCCTTTTTTTTTTCAAAAGCATTCTAGGCAATGCTCTCTCACCAAGGTAGGCTTTTAGCCCCATGTAAGACTATATTTTTTTATTTGGGAGCTTCAAACTAAATGTGAGAGTCCAGCCTAACACCTTGGGGAGAATACCACGCTGAGCCTGAATATATCACGCGCCTATCACCATGGTTTCATTCTGATGGGTATTCCAGGAATGCCTGACAAGAACACGTGGTTGGCCTTTCCCCTGGGATTTCTCTACTCACTGACTCTCCTGGGAAATGGTATCATCCTACCAGTTGTCAAGGTGGATCAGAGTCTCCATGAGCCTACGTCCTAATTCCTCTGTATCTTGGCTCTCAGAAACAAATTAGTGAATCAGGAGTCTTTCACTTGGTAAACACATAAATCCAAAGCATTATCAATAGCACAAAGCATATTTTAACATTCTACTTATAGATTTATTAATTTATTAACAACCATTTAAGACTTAGGTAGTGCCAGCACTGTTCTGATACAAAGAAGAGCATCATTGAATCTCTTTATAAGGTTGAATATGGTAGAGTTTTCTATGAAGAATTTATATACACACACAGAACTCGAAGGATTTGATTCTGTGAAACTATGAAATTTAGGTACTGTGATAATACTACAAAGTCAAAACATAAATAACAAATCTGAAATAAGTAACTTGCAGTGTGATAGACAAATGTCTCATAATCTTAACTGATAAAGGGCATGTAAAATGTGAAAGAAAGAAATAATTCTAAATCCAATAGAAAAATAGATTAAGAAGATAAACAACAATAAGCACCTGAAAAGATGCTCACCATCTCTTGCAGTATAAAAATGCAAGGCAAAACAGAATACCATTTTATAACCTCTTCATTTCCTGAAATTGTGGATGTGGTAGATTTCCAGCCTGAGGAGCAGGGGTGAGGGAAAAAAAAAGCCTTTTATGAAATGTGGCACGAGCTACTGCTTCTACAGAATATCAGTTTAGCAATGTTTCTACTTATTTACTTGTTCATTCATTCTTTTTCTTGTTATTCACTTATTTACCTTTTAATTTTTAATCAGTATTAATTACTTGTACAAAGGAGTTTTATGGTGATATGTCTAATGCATACAATGTAATTTTATCAAATTTATCCCATCTGTATTATTCTTTCTTTACTACCCTCCCTTCTCCTTCTTTTTTCTTTTTAACAGTCTTTGGTCAGTTTCACCGTGCTGATATCACACATGTGTACCTAATATACTTCTGTAATATTCATTCTTGTCATCCACTCCTTTCTACCTCCTCCTACCCATCCAAGAACTTTTGCTGGATAATGACAGAAGGATCCTAACATACCATCATTGTACAAATGTATTCAGTAAGACAAAATAAATAATAAATCAATAAAAATAAATAATTAAATTAAATATTAAATATGAATAAATAATAAATTAATAAAACAAGACTAAGTCATTGCTCACCAATCACACATGCACATCAGAATCATTTGGGAAGTTATAAAATACAAAGCTAGATCTGAGCTCACCTGAAGTGAATGCAGACATTTGGAGATGAAAGCCGCTTATCGGCATGAAGTTAGATCATGTGTCTGCTGTTTAGGTTGTATTCTATGGTTTGTTGGATGGTGAAGGAATTAGAAACAGGAAGAAACTGCAGGAAATATATATTTCCCTGTTTGAGAGTTTTAGGCTTGGAGGAAATGGTAAACATTGCCCTTTAGTGTGGACAGGCAAAATAAAAAGAGCTAAAAATGGAAGTATTTGGTCTGCCAGCCAATGGAAGATCTTGGGAAGCTGTTTGCATCTATGATCCTATCACATGTAAACCCTGGCTTTAGAAGTATTTTTGATCTAGCTGGGTGCAGGTGGCTCAGGCCTGTAATCCTAGTTACTCAGGAGGCTGAGATCTGAGGATTGCAGTTCAAAGCCAGCCCTGGCAGGAAATTCCATGAAACTCTTATCTCCAATTAACTACCAGAAACCGGAAGTGATGCTATGGCTCAAGTGGTAGAATCCTTGCCTTAAGCTGAAGGGCTCAAGGATAGCACCCAGCTCCAAAGTTCAAGCCCCATGACTGAAAAAAAAAAATTGTGTGTGTGTGTTCTTGATCTGACAATTTCCAGTTGTTTTTATGATGATAAATGTGTCAAGATAAATTTGATGTATGTCTGCCAGGAGCCAGTGGCTCACACCTATAATCCTAGCTACTGAGGAGGCTGAGATCTGAGGATCATGGTTCAAAGCCAGCCTGGGCAGAAAAGTCTGTGAGACTCTTATCTCCAATTAACCACTAGAAAACCGGAAGTGGTGCTGTGGCTCAAGCGGTAGAACGCTTGTCTTGAGCTGAAGAGCTCAGGGATAGCGCCCAGGCCCAGAGTTCAAGACCCACAACCAACCCCTCCCCCCCCAAAAAAAACCCAAAACTTGATGTATGTCTTTCTAAACATGAGTGGTTTCTATTAAGAAAGCCAAAAGGGAAATCAGAACATGGATATTCTGTAAAATGGTATAGCTATAAAAATAAAAAGACTAAAATAAGACTAAAGAAGTGTACATGAAGCAAATACAGATACAGAAATCAGCCTGTTTCAAAGCTGAGTGAAGCAGAAATAAAATATAGGTTAAGAATCACAATTTAAGGCCTCAGGGAACTGCAGTAATTCTTTGCCTATCTTGTGTAAAAACTGGCTTTGATAGGCATCTTTTGGCAGTGACTATCTGCTTTCCAATTTCTTACATATACATGTCACAAACTTACCACAGTCTTCAGTTTGTGCCTTTTACTCTGAATCCTTCTTCCAAATATCTCTCTGCTTCTTCCTCTGATGAACAGTCCTTTGCTTCTAAAACACCTGTCTCTCAGTTCCCATTCTCTGCTCTGGTTTGCCTGTATGTTTTGATAGTCTGTCTTGTGTGTTTTGTCTAGCCAGTCCAGTATCTTACCTGACTCTCAACAGAAATAGAAGTGCTTTTCTACCTGTTGTTCAGTCAAATATGTATGTGTCTGGCTCATGGACCTGGCTTTCAAATAGCAGGTCAGAATGAAGCTAGCCCTGCTGGAAGGACACCCTTGGGGTTAATCCAAGTTGTAACGATTAGAACTCCCAGAATGCTTCGCAATGAGACTGAAGCACATGTACACCATTTCTTTGTCCCTGTCTTTTAATTATTTTGTCCTTATAATATTTAAAGTTCTTGATTAGCATAGATTAACAATATATAGTAATATGGTTTGCTTAGTATACTACTTCAATCTATTCACATGGCATGCAGTAATCAAATAAGGGTAATGCACACTCTTATAATTGGAGGCTTTAGGAACCTCTCTTTCAGATTTTCATGAAAAATGTAAAAATTTATCATTAGCTGTGACCATTTCATTGTGATGTGGTATACAAGTTAACCCTCTGTTTATTTTGTTGCCTCTTATCTAACCTATACCCTTTCTCCTTCCCATGTTTTCTTACCACTGTTGCATGCAGTTGACATGATTTTACTTTCTTATATGAGAATATATGAAAGAAAAATAATGTAATGTTTGTTTCAATTTTATGTTTTGTATTTATGCCCACTGTGCTGCAAATCAGAGTTTAATTTTTATTTAGGATTGAATAACTTCCTTGTGTGTATGGACCATATTTCCATTATGCAATCTGTGATAGACAATAGAGTTATTCAATATTTTAACGTAACAATGATGCTTTTGTTTCTTTTGGCTCTATACCCAGGAGTGACATAGCTGGATCATATGGGAATTCCTTTTTTACTTTTTTGAGAACCATCCATACTAATTTCCATAGTGAATACACCATTTTACATCCCAACCAATAGTGGATCAGTTCTTTTTCTTTTTTGTAAAGATGATGTACAGAGGAGTTACAGTTACGTGAGTACGGTAATGAGTCCATTTCTTGTCGTGCATCATTACCCCCTCCTTTATTTTTCTCCTACTATCCCTTCCCTCCCCCACTTTTTCTCCCCTCTCAGTTCTTTTTCTGAATATTGTTTTGTTCCTTTTCCTTTGCTGATAATAGCTTATATCTTCAATATATATAGTCTCATTGGTGTGGCTGATTGAATCCTGGGAAAAGCATTTGTCATGAATAAGACACAGAAGGTAAATACCAGGATTATTATTATTCTTTTTAGTTTTTGGAGGTAGTGATGTCTGATGTCTAGCCCTCTTTAGGCAGGTGCTCTACCACCTGAGGCATGCCTCAAATTCTTTTTATCTTTCGTTATTTTTTTCAAATAAAGTTCTTTTTTCCCCCATTGCTGGCTTGGGCTAATATCTTCCCATTTATTCTTTCACTGGAGCTGGGACAACAAACACATGACCAGCATTTCATTGGTTGAAACTTGACTTTCACAAAACTTTTTTCCTGGCTGACCTTGAACCACAATCCTCCTTATCTGAATCTCCTGAGTAGTTATAGTCACACACAAGCCCCTACTTTCCTGCTAACACTAGGAGTATTAATTAAATGTCAGCTGTGATGGATTTTGATCAAAATAAGGCTCAGATCTGATATGATCATGCAATTAAGAATCAAGCAACCTATAAAATAGAATGAGAATAGTACATTGAAGCTGTATTTCTTTAAGATGATAAAACATTTTGTAATAAACTACTATTACTGTGTAGAGTAGCGTATTTATTAACAGCAAAGGCTTTGGAATACAATTGAGGTAAGCTTAAATACCAACTCTATACCTTACTAAGTCTTTGATAGATAAAGTTATCTAAAACCTTTCTAAGCTTTAAATTCCTCAGCTGGGAAATAGTGGAGACTAAAATTTAGCTCATAAGGGCTGGGAAGGTGGCTCAGTGGTAGAGCGCTTGCCTTGCATGCCTGAGGCCCTGGGTTCGATTCCTCAGCAGCACCACATAAGCAAAAAGAAAAAAAGCCGGAAGTGGTGCTGTGGCTCAAGTGGTAGAGCGCTAGCCTTGAGCTGAAGAGCTGAGGGACAGCGCCCAGGCCCAGAGTTCAGGCCCCACGACTGGACCCCCCCCCAAAAAAAAAAAAAAAAAAAAGAAATGTACTCATTATTGGGGCTGGGAAGGTAGCTTAGTGGTAGAGCGCTTGCCTTGCATGAGGCCCTGGGTTCAATTACTCAGCACCACATAAGCAGGGAAAAAAAGCCGTAAGTGGTGCTGTGGCTCAAGTGGTAGAGTGCTAGCCTTGAGCTGAAGAGCTGAGGGACAGTGCCCAAGCCCAGAGTTCAGGCCCCACGACCGGATCAAAAAATAAAAATAAAAATAAATAAAATTTAGCTCATAAGGCTCAAAAGACAAAGCTAGGCCAGACAGGAAAGTCCGTGAGTCTCCTATTTCCAACAAACTACTTAGAAAAAGCCAGAAGTGGTGTTATGGCTCAAAGGGCAGAGCAGTAGCATCATGCACTGAGAGGTTCAGGCCCTGAGTTCAAGCCCCAGGACTGGCAAAGGAAAAGAAAAGATCATGGCTTCTTAGGAAGGGATCCTCTGTAAGAAGAGGAACATGGGGATTGCTAGAGAGACGATGGGATATATATTAGAAGCAGAAGGACAGAGGGATTCATCTTTCTGTCCTGTCCTAATTCATCTCTGACACTGAGGGAACTTCTTGGCTGGGAATCTGTAGCCCAAGGCAGGGCAAAGAGGAATGGGTTTAGTTATCCAACACAGGCTGTTTCTTGCAGAGAGCTATTACTGACAGCCTCCAGGGCCAGGGCTGTGCCCCAGGCCCTGATGGATGGCATTTGTTTCGGCCTGGAAGCAGCATGTGAAACTGTGTCTCAGCTGCTAAAGAGGAACACACGCATATGGGTCCCATCACTCTTGTTCCAACCAGTACATTTAAATAATCAAGATTACTTACTGTTGTCTGGTGACTCCAGGAGGCTACTTATAAAGCCCCCACCTTCGAGTAGTTTAGTCCCTTCTTTACGATGAGGCTGAAGAGAAATTTGTGGTGATTCCTGCTGATGTGACTAGGTAGGAAGAATGCCTACTTGGGAAGGGGATGGAAGGGGAAGAAAGAAGGAATGATAGGAGATGATGGGAAGGAGAATAAGCAAGGAACTAATGTGAGAGATGAGTAAGATGCCTGAAGAAATGGAGGCATACGTAAGATATTCTGGAAGTATTGAGCTAGGACAATAGAAGGCTGGAGAAAGAAAAGAGTGGAGGGGAAAGAATGGAGAAAGAAAAGAGGGAATAGAGTTCAGAATTCTCTTACTATGGCCATAAATTTCCTGTGTGCAGTTGATATATTGGTTTTTCTGTTGATACTTATCTTGTTGTGCTAGCTAGCATTGGTATATGAAAAGTGTGATGTGCATGCCTTAAATTTCATGGAACTATTCCAAGCAGAAAAATAAATGATGGATATCATCTCCAACTTGTTATGAAGAATCAAAGAAAATGTTCAAGAGCTAAATGGTACAAAGGCTTAGGATCAGAGGAATTTTTCAGTTTAACTTTTCTTGGAGTTGTCAGGGTAAGTTCTGGATTGTGGAAGCAGTAGCATTCAGTGTTGACAAATGAACACAAGGTAGCTGTTGGTAAGAGGGTGAGTTTCTATCATTATTGATGTCAGAGGTAGTGATGTTGATTCTCAAATCACTTGGGTAAAATTAGGTGGCTCTTACCCAAGTCATTTTATCTAGTCTATATGTGTATGAGCAGAAGTTAACTTCTGCCTGGCCATTCAAATGGAAACTTGTACTTGTAAAAGGAAAACATTAGTCCATAATTTTTTTCTGGAAGGTGGGCAATATAGGGAAAACTTCAATAAACACGGGCAATGAAGTTTGTCCTCCACATTGCTTCAAAATGTATGGGAAGCCTCTACACTTCCTTCTGTCTATGTATGTCCATCTCAGATGACAAAGTTCTCAACATCAAAATAAGCCATTTGTTTCTATCCTATCTCTGTCACAATATCTAGTGTTATAGTTTGTCTTTTATAAATGCTATTTAAAGAACAGAACATGACTGATGCCTGCTTCATAGATATCTTATCTCTTGACTATACTTGCACTCTATAACTTCCTTCTATCTACACCACTTGTGATATAAAATATGTATACTTCATGCATATCCTCAACCACCTTTGGATCCCACAAATATTCTTTAGAAAGCTGTGAGTACACCTTCTCTTTTACTTATTTCTCATTAATATAACTTCTCTGAATCATATTTATTTAAAATAGAATATATTTTATTTTTAAAGAAGGAAATCACAACATCCAATGGTATATATAGATTGTCAGCCTAAACTTGGCTTCTTTGATGTTTTGAATTTTGGTAAAATATAGTAGACTTTCAGAGTTTGGATATGAATTTTTAATCTGGATCTACTATTTTTAGATATGATACTTAACCTTGCTCATATCCTATCTTTAAAACAGGAAAAAATTATCCACCTCAAAATTTTCTTGGGATTATATAAAGTAGATATAAGGAATATTTATGACTGAATTGACAAGCTTGATTATTATCTCTTTTCTCTCATTGCATTCTGTTTATTCCCCTGGTTGACAGGTGATTCTCTTTGTACAGTCTCTCAGAGAGCATTTTCCCCTATGGTTCACCCTTCCTCAAAACTTCCAGGCTCAATCTCTGTGTTTTTCATTTATTCTTTATTATTTCTCTACTCCCTACAAGTTACACATCTCATATAAGTTTAATTGTGATTTTTAATTAAGTGCCAAACAGTGTGCTTCATCTGGAGAAAAACTAAAGACCAATAGCATATTTCCTTTATTTTTTTTTGTGGGGGAGTCCGGTCGTGGGGCCTGAACTCTGGCCTTGGGTGCTGTCCCTCAGCTCTTCAGCTCAAGGCAAGCGCTCTACCACTGAGCCACCTTCCCAGCCCCAATAGCATGTTTCTTATTCCCAAAGTGCTGGCCTTCTAGTGGGAGAAAATAACATCCAGGAAGAATAGGTATTACCAAAAGCACATGTACATTATCATTGGATGAAAAGGGCAATTTCAGAAACTCCTTCTGAGCATTTGTGTTTAGCAGCCCAGAAGAATGACCCAGAGTTCTCAGTAGTCCTGCTTTGTCTTGTCTGGTTGTTCACTCTTCTCTCATTTTGTCATGTAGTGATCATCTCCAATTAAAGTCCCTTGGCTCCTTTAGTCATCCAGTCTCACTATGTTGACAGAATTTGGAAGCAAAAGTGTCCTTTACTCCTTTCTGTTCTCATGGTCTTGACCATGTAACTAGAATCAGAGCTGCCATTAAAAGCCCAAGTATTTTGTTTAATTCACATGTTTGAAATCATTATCTCATTTGCACCTGTTTTCTTGATTGTGTAAATTCCCAATTAAATCCTGGACATATATATTAACTTACATAGTATAGCAGAAAAAGTAACTTGTGGGGGGGGGGGGAGCGGGGAGGATTGGGAGGGGAGGTGGGGGGAAATGGGAAGGGATGGGAAGGGGAAACAAAGGAGGAGGCTACAATGCTTGATAAGAAATGTACTCATTATCTTGCCCATGTAATTGTAACCCCTCTGTACAGTATTTTCACAATAAAATAAAATAAAAAAATAAAAAGGAAAAAAAGTAACTTGTAATCCTTACTGGAGTAAAACTGATTATAGATATCACTATCGTGGATTTGTATAGAAAAGTGTTAACACTCTCATATTTATCTTTATAAAATACAAAGATGCTCTACCAATGGTGAATGTCTTGTAACTCCTCCATTAGCTGTGCTGAAAGCTTAGACCCTTGGAGGAAGAAAATCACGAGCTGGCCATATGCGCTGAGTAACCAAGTTAGATGAATCATTCCTTATGTCCTTTGCTGGTGACTATGTGGTCTAAGTGAAACTTATTCTGATTGTTGTTGACCAACAGTCAAAAAGCAAGTCCTGAAAAATATTGAGATAGTCGTCTTAAATATAGGCCCTGTATTTCTGCCTTCCTAGGAAGCTACATAGGTTGTGTTGTTATTGTTTTTCTCTTATCACTGTTTCCAAGCTATCGTTCTATGGAATGTTTTTGTAGCCATTGAGCCGGTTGATATAAAAATATCTGACATCAGCAGCCTGCTAATCCCTTAGTTACTCACTTCTTTCAATCCCTGTTTTCACTCCATTCATAAATTTCCCAAAGTCATTTAATGAGAGTACCTCTCCTGCTTTTCACCAGACCCTCAGGTGAAAAGATCACTTACAAGTGATCTTAAATCCCTCCCAACTTAGACAGACAAGCCCTGATAAGAGAATTTCATTCAGATAACTAGAATAAGTCCACACATTGGCACAATTCATTTTACCATCAAGAGAAGAGCAAGCAGAAAGGAGGATCGTTTTCCTAGAATTCTCCTGATGGGAAGGTAAAATGGAGTAGGCATCCCAGCCACATCACACTGTTGCCAACAATGTCTCCAGCAAATCATTGGACTGTTGCCATGACTAACAAATGATTAGAACCAAGATAGAAGCATATGTGACATTTGTCAGGGCTTCTCTGTGTTGGGCCAACATGAGGAAACCTGTAGTCATATATTCCAAAATAATGTTTAGAGATCTAGAGAGGATTCCATGAGTTGTATAATCATAATGAGGGAGCTCAAATTAATGCTGCAGACATTCATGGAGGCCTAAAAACAAAATCTCCAAAGTATAAGATAGATAAAAGACCAAAACATGTATTTCAGTAAACTAGGAAAACACAAATAGAGAGCACAGTGAATCCTAGCCTAGCATATGTATGGTATAGGAATAACAGAATTATTGGAGTTATTTTAATATAGGAAATGAAATAAAGAACTCAGAGACTGATCTAAGTCTTAGAAAAGGAGAATATAAGAAATGATTTGGGTGCAAAGATTACTTTGAACACAATATCCCAGACCAGATTTCAACAAGAGTACCACAAGTGCCCAGAATTACACCTATGTTCTTCATTATTTTAGGAAGAACTTAATACATATATCCATTAGGTTTGTAGTTGCAACTGTTTTTGCTTTATTGGTGTTTGGATACACGTATGACTCAAGTATAAAAGCATTTCTTATTCAGGTCAATGTTATTCTGGAAAATAAGGTGGTAATGAGCTTATGGGAGATGGATAGTTTGTGTGTGAGCTTTCTGTCACTGTGACAAAAATACCCAAGGAAAACAACTTAAACAGAGGAAAGGATAGCTTTGGCTTACTTTTCCAGTCCCTAGTTATTGGATTAGTTGCTTTGGCCTGTAGTGAGGTACAGAATGGCACAAGTTTGAGGCAGTACAAAGTTGCTCATCTCATGGAAATTTGGGAAAAAATAAACCCTGAAAGATACTAGAAGGGATGGGAACAAAAACACCCTTCCAAGTTATTTTCCTCCAATTAGCTCTCACTTCCTAAAATTTACAACAGCTTATTATGCGATAGATCCATTGATGAGGTCAGAGTCCTTATGATCTCTTCACTTTCCAAAGACTCATTTCTGAACACTGCTGGATTGGGGTTCAAAATTTTAGCACATGAGCTATGGAGAACCATATAAGACGGAAACTATAACGGATAGTTATAATCTGGAAAGAGTAGAGGTAAGAAAATGAGGACAGGTTCTCACAAGATCACTCCAAGACTCTGTAGACCTACAATGAAAAGCACATTTCTATCGGGAATTTTAAATAAGGAGATACAGTCATCTGGGTTATAAGACGCGTTAACTTTTGGGGGGGGGATATGGGAGAGGAGGGGGGAAGGGATAGGAAGGGGAAACAAAGGAGGAGGCAACAATGCTTGATAAGGAATGTACTCATTACCTTGCCCATGTCAATGTAACTCCTCTGTAGGTATTTTCATAATAATAACTAAAAAAAGAAGGATCTAGTGACAGATATTATCATCATTCTGTTTCTTCTCAGGAGGTGCTGGGTACTCACCATGTTGATTTTCAATAACACCACATCCTCCTTCTCCTCCGGCTTCCTCCTCACTGCCTACCCTGGGCTGGAACTGGTTCACACCTGGATCTCCATTCCTGTCTTTTGCCTCTACACCATTGCCCTGGTGGGAAACAGCATGATCATGCTCGTGGTTATCACTGAGCGCAGTCTTCACAAGCCGATGTACTATTTCCTCTCCATGCTCTCGGCCGTGGATCTCTGTCTGACCGTCACGACTCTTCCTACAGTGCTCGGGGTTCTCTGGTTCCATGCCAGGGAGATCAGCATAAAAGCGTGTCGAATTCAAATGTTCTTCATGCATGGCTTCTCCTTCCTGGAGTCCTCCGTGCTGGTAGCCATGGCCTTTGACCGCTACATGGCCATCTGTAACCCACTGAATTATGCCATTGTCCTCACAGACATGATGAGCCTGGTGACTGGACTCACCATCCTCATACGACAAGTCGTTTTCATGTTTCCCTGCGTTTTGGCTGTGAGCACTGTGTCTTTCCAGGGCGGCAAAGAGCTCTCCCATCCATTTTGCTACTACCCAGACCTGGTCAAATTTACCTATACCAACCCCTGGGTCAAAAACTTTTGGGGAATGTTTCTGCAGTTCTACCTGAATGGCACTGATTTACTGTTCATTCTCTTCTCCTATATCCTGATCCTCCGCACGGTTCTGAGCATCGTGGCCCCGAAGAAGCAAAAGAAAGCGCTCAGCACGTGTGTCTGCCACATCTGCGCGGTGACGGTCTTCTACGTGCCCATGATCAGCCTGTCTTTAGCCCACCGTCTGTTCACCTCCACTCCCAGGGTGATCTGCAGTGTTCTGGCCAATATGTACCTGCTCTTGCCTCCTGTACTGAACCCCATTATATACAGCTTGAAGACCAAGGTGATCCGCCGGGCCATATGCCAGCTGTTCAAATTCAAGGGTTCACGGGACCCCAATAGGAGGAGCCTTAGAGGAAGGTGGAATTGAATGGAGCAATTTTCTGGTATATAAACTATGGTTAAGTTGTAAAAGACATCCACAGGCATTTTGGTTAGTGACAGGATTATGGGAGAAAGAAGACGACGTTAATTTCCCTTGAGTTTGAATGCAAAGAAGTTTTTCTTAAATATCACATTTCAAAACCAACTTGGGTTTGGCCAAGAATTTAAAACAATGACCTGGACTCCTGGGTGTACACATTCAAAGCACAATCAAAATAATTTCGATCTGATGTGACAATTTTTCTGCTTTTAAAATTATTCAGGTCAGAAGGAAATGCCAAGAGTTTTATTTTTCTATTCAGCTGAATGAAATTCAATTTTCGCAGGAGCAATGAGGATGGTTCCTTACAGTAGCAAAAGGGGGAAAAATACACAAGGATGTAAAAGCATGCATGTATGAATTTGTATCTAAAACTTCCAGGAAATCAGTTGGTTTCAGTTCTTTAGAATCATTTCTAGAGGGTGCTGCCTGCATGTGGATGCACTCTTGTGCTTTCTTTAAAACCCTTTGATTTATGTAGCGAAGGAAGGGATAATCTTACCATTTTTATGATTATTTTGAAGCCTCCCAGTCAGTTTTGTATATAAAATAACACATAGCCTTTCATTATTATTTTTTTCATTGCCTGGATGTTCTAATGTTTTATAATTCTCATTCCATAGCTTCTGTGCTGGGTAGGTTTTGCCTGTTAGCTGCCTGTGCGTTCTGTTGTGCTTATTACAATAGGTTGTACAGTCATGTCTATGCTATTTACTCAGTTGTTGTGTTTTCACTGTTTTTAATTAGCATACATTAGAGTTAACAAAAGCATCATTCCATAGATGCTTAGTGTGCTTTGAACAAATTCACTCTTTGTATTCCTTTGGTCTCACCCCCTTTTCTTTCCCTCTTTTAAATAGTGTTTGGTGGGCTTCATAGTGCTATTTTCACGTGTGTGCACATGTGTGTATGTATGTAACATGCTTATGAATGATTATTGTAAAGTTGCATATCAAACTTCATTTCCTTTGGAAGCTGTCCTTTATTTATAGTGAACTGGCAGTTTGTCATTCTTTCATGTAAGTAATCAAATATTACTAAATGAATATAATTATTTCTTTGTATGTCTCCACCTCTAGAAACTGATTCTTGACATTGTTGTTGCTACTTGAGGATCTAAGATTATGAGTAGTAAGTATGCCTATGTCTTATGCTACCGTCAATCCTTAAGCACCGATGCTGTGTTTAGAAATACTATTTAGTTTTTAATGTTGTGATGCATGAATGAATAATGTTGAATAATATTTATATCATACTAGATCTTAGTAATTAACAATGTTAAACATTTTAGTAATATTTGATAAATAGTTTTTATATATAATACTCATACTCTGAAATTTCTATAAATACGAATGAATATATATTGAAGGAAGCAAAAATGATTGCCAATCTCATTTAATGTCTGAGATAGATATCGGAATCTTGCTGCCCGGGTTGAAGGTCAATCTCTGAGAACTCCATATCCAAATATTCAAATTTTAAATAATATTTTCTACAGAATAAGAGAAGAGTAAGTCATATGTGGTAAATACTGGATATATATAGATATGTATACTGTGATTATTTGTTGTTTAATTACAAATTTAGTTCAATTTTAAATTTGTTTTCAAATGCCAGGTGTTGGTGGCTCATGCCTGCGATAATTACTCAGAAAGCTGAGATCTCAGTATCATGGTTCAAAGCTAACCCAGGCAGGAAAGTCTGATTCTTATTTCCAATTAAATTAAATGTCCTTCCCTCTCCTCTTCCTCCTCCTCCCCCCCCCCCGCCCCCCAGCCAAAAAAAGCCATAGTAGAGCTCTAGCTCAAGTTGTAGCTTGCTAGCCTTGGGCTAAAAAGCTTAGGGACAGGCCCTGAGTTACAGTCCCAGGATTTCCTCCCTTCCCCCCCCCCCCCACAAAAAACCCCCAAAAAACAAAGTACCAAAAAACGAAAAGTTATTCATATAACAAATTGCTTTTTAATAGAACCTACTTTCCTTTTTCACTTTTAATTGTTATTTCCATAGAAAATTGTAATCATTCCTTGATAATTTGTTTACTTATATTTAGATAAGATTTAAAATTCTGTTAGTACTCAACCCTTAAGTTACTTTAGTTTAGCACTCCACCTCTGATATTTTAAATAGCCTGCTATCTTTCCTACTATCATTAGCTGACTAATCCGTGTATTTGCATAGTGTTCTTGTATTCCTTAAATATGTATCAAGTTTTCAGATCTTTTATAGAGTTTTGAAGTGTGCCTTTTCTATTTGCTTGTTATGCTCATTGATTTGCTAAGTTAAACACAATTTTAGGGCTGTTTAATAAATGCCATTACATATTGAACTTTATCCTAGTTGCTGTTATTTTTGTCTTATATTCTCTAGCATCTACCCATAATTCCATTTTAGAATTATTTTTTGTAAATTCTCAAAGAAACAATATTGTAACCTTGATAAAAAATGTATGGAAGCTAAATTATAACTAAAGGAAGGAAATAGACAATATTTCAGATTCCTTCTTTTGATCCAGAAACATTTGTTGTCAGTTTATGGTTTAAATCATTTCTGTCAGGTACAAATCTGAACTTCTAAATTTATAACAAACACAAAAAGGGGTATAAATGTTATTTCTTGTTTCTTTTGTGACAATGAGTTTTTTTTTTTTGTGTGTGTGGTTTAACAGAACAGGAACCTTTCCTTGACCTAAAATGAATAATTATTCCTCACTGACTTCATAAATGGGTTTTATGCTATTTGTCTTAGATGATGCCTTATATTATTTTTTTTCTGAACTGCAAATGGTTGTGTATGGGTATTCCAATTTAATAGTCTAAATGTCCAATGCTTCTTGATCTGGGTTGCCCTTTCCACCATTTTCCTTCCACACTCAATTTGCATTTCTTACTTTCTTTATCACATTTCTACATCTAGTATTCTGCTGTATTTTTCCCCTAACCCTTTATCTTTAATCCACCCATTCCCATACCCCTCCACCTTAAAATCTCATTTCAACTTCCTGATATTCATTTGTTAAACTATTAATTGTTCAAAAGGTTTACTCAGTGGTGTTTCACTTCTGTAAATGCTATTCTTGATTCAAATTATATAAGTTATGCATTTTATATATAATACACAGATGCCTCTGTGTGTGCATATATGGAAGGTTGTGTTTTGTGTCCAAGATCCTTCATATACGTCATTATACTTAGTTTTCTAAACATCTCTAGGAGACAGATAATATATTTCTAGTCTATAAATTATGAAAAAAGAGAACTTGTAAGGGATTGAACTGGGCTTCAGATCCAGGTTTTCTTCATTCCCCTGCCCAATGCCAAGTATCACACTATATGGTTTCCTTTCTAAGTAGATATAATTCTTAGGAATAACTGGTTTCTCTGTTGCTTAGCCCTAAGTTATTCTCATCATCTCACCTGCCCTCTCTTCTGAGCCTGTGTCCATTTTCTCTGATTCTACATAACAGGTTGAAACTGTTATCCATGGACTGACTTTTGGCTGCTAAGATATTTCCCTTCCTGTCCTTTGCTTAGACAGATAAATTTGGTCCTTTTAGGCATGGACTCCTTTATTTCCCAATCTCTACAACGCATAGACTTCTGAGTCTACCTATCATTTTGTCTAAAACTGGATGATTTCCGATGCTTAGATGAGGTGAACCGTGTCAGGGTTAAGAATGGCTAAGTTGAGTTTATACCTTTATAATTTCCATATTATTTCCCTGACTTTAAAGTATATGCTTGCCCAGGAAACAGCTCAAAGATATGTTGCTTCCATTTCTTATTGTATTCAATGTTTGCTGCCCCCCCATTACTTATTAACGTTACTTAGCAGTACAGAAGCTTTTACTTTCATGTCCAATATGTCTCGATCCGATTCACTCTTCCATCATCCCTCCTCAACTCTTCCATTTTCCAAAATAAATCTCAACCACCTTCAACTATTCCATTTTCACACGTGTACACAAGCTATTTTAATCCTATTTACCGTCTTTCACTGTCTCCATTGACTCTGTCCCGTCCCAGTTTAAGCAGTGATGATGATGCACTTCTCAGCCTTTTATGAATTGGTTGTATATCATTTTGATTCTTCTCAAAATTAAGAAAATAATTTTACAAATAAAGCAATGAAGTTTGTTGAAATTGGTTTGGGAAGTAGGAAAGGATAGATGAGAAAGGTAAGGGGAGGGTGAGTCTACTTGAGGTACATTGTATACATATGTGGGCATGCTAACATGAAATCCACTTGTATAACTTATTGATGTTGATAAAAATGTGGAAAAGTGTTTAAAAAGAACACAATTTTAGAACAACTTGATTATTTAATATCTAATCCTAGAAATGCCTATAGTTTAATGGAACAATTTTGTAGGGGAAGGAAAGTGGCCAATGTGTTTTACATTATGTAGTAAGTAAACAAGTATTAAATTTTACTCCTAGGTAACTGGGAGCCAGTTTACAACATTTGACTTAGAGTTAAGGAAACGGAAACATTTTGAAATTATTTTGTGTCTTTCTGGTGAGGGCTGTTCCAGGTGTGTTTAGAATTACAGCACTTCTGCAATGTGGGAAACAGACAGAGGCTGCTGGTGAAAGCTTCACCTTCAACAAATGCAGATGTTAGAAGCTGGCTTATATGAAATAATTCTATCCTCTAGATTTTTTTTTCTTTACATTTTGTCACCAGCTCCTGTTTGAGGATCTGGGTCCCAAAGAGTTAATGCAAAGTCCCAGGCCCAACCCTTTCTTTATTAACTTACTAGGAGATCCCAGAAGAATTAACTCCTCAGAGGTCTATACTCCTGAGGAAAACAGAAGTCAATACATTGAGACAAAGTGGGGTCAATACACAGTTCTTGTTCTTATCTTTCAGGAAACCAAGTGTCTGGTTTTGGTAAGTGTGAGGAGCTAAAAATCCTATTTGCAACCTTAAACCAACCCTTTGTTAAATGGCTTGTGTCCAAATAAATGACTACTAGGGAAGAATAGGAAGTGAGTTCAGTGAATGTGTGTGGTTTGTGTGTGTGTGTGTGTGTGATCACTTGTCTCTGTGGGTAGCTGATAGTAGAATTTGAACATTAAATCATTACTAGGTTATTTTATCAATGCGATAACATTTGTAAAGTCTCATTTACTTGATAATATAATAAAATGATGTTTTAGTACCAACAAGGAGAAAATGTCCTCTTAGTCTAAGACTTGATGCTTAGAAGGAGTAGCCAAGGAAATGCTTTCCAAGTATTTTTTTTTTTTTTATGTTGATTGTGGGGCCTGAACTCTGGGCCTGGGCACTGTCCCCCTTGAGCTCTTCCACTCAAGGCTAGTGATCTACCACTTGAGCCACAGTCCCACTTCTGGCCTTTTCTGCTTATGTGGTGCTGAGGAATCGAACCCAGGGCCTCATGCATGCAAGACAAGCACTCTACCACTGAGCCATCTTTTCAGCCCCGCCAGGTATTTTTTTTAAAGTAGCCAGTGGTGTTTGCTCATTGTCTTCAATATGTTAAAGACCATACCAGACTGTCTAAAAGAACTCTGAAGTAGATATTATTCTTTACAGTCTTCAACAGAAGAAGAAACAGCTATGTGGTGGTTTTGGTTCATATAGGGTAAGTTGCCAAGCTGAGGTTATCCACAGATGTTTATTCATTAGGCTAAGGGATGATTTCTTACCTTAAATATCAGAATTCTGAGATCTGGACAATGTTTAATCGGAAGACTCTTCTCCTTAATGTGTTCTTCTGGTACATATTTTAGCTACTATATTAGATTTCCTCCCATGTCTCTTAATATTTCTTTATCTACATATTCTCAATCACATGGCTGATATGAAGAGTTCTAGTTAGATAGATTATTTAAATAATCTATTTTGTATGTTTTCTATGGATAAGAACATCTATTTTTCATGATATAAAATACCATCTATTATGTTAATATTTGTTGATTTAAATTATTTTGGGCTATTTCTTTTTCTGAAACATAGACATACAGGCCCATACATAGTCTATTGAAGAATGAATTTATGACTGAAAATAAAGTGAAATAAATGGCATGAATCTATTTTTATTGTTGCCACATTGTTAAAATGTGTTATCAAAGGCTGTATTTTGAAAACAAGATATATTAATCTAAGGATGTTTATCATTTGTATTTTATTTTTGGTTGTGGAGTTTGAATTCAGGGCTTGGGCATTGTCCCTGAGCTCTTTTGCTCAAGGCTAGCACTCTACCACTTTAAGCCACAGCTCCACCTCCAGTTTTTGAGTGGTCATTTGGAGTCTCATGGTGACTTTTCTGCCTGGGCTGGCTTTGAACTGCAATCTTCAGATCTTACCCTCCTGGGTAGCTAATATTACAGGCATAAGCCACTGGCACCTGGCAGTCATTTATCATATTCCAAATTATCCTACAAATGACCAAAAATGCCACCTTAATTGGCATTCAAGCTTTAGTTGAGAAGAGCACAAGTTTTTCCTTCTTTTACATATTCTACTAAATTTTGTAACTTGAAGTTTAAAAACTTATGAGGTGCCAGGCGCTGGTGGTTCACGCCTGTAATCCTAGCTACTCAGGAGGCTGAGATCTGAGGATCACAGTTCAAATCCAGCCCGAGCAGGAAAGTTTGTGAGACTCTTATCTCCAATAAACCACTAGAAAACTGGAAGTGGCACTGTGGCTCAAGTGGTAGAGCGCTTACAGTGCCCAAGCCCAGAGTTCAAGCCCCAAGACTGACAAAAAAACAAAACAAAACAAAACTTATGAGGTGACATTGACATATCCTGAGTGCATTACCCTTCTATGGGCTCTCCCATTATGTTTTGTATTTTGCTATATTTTGCAGTAGAAATTAATTTCATAAATATTTTATGCATCTATTTAGAAGGCTTATTAAATAGAGGAAGGATTTATGGTGTCTATTTTAGATATTTGTATTTTCTGGACATTAATATCACTTATTCCACATTTGGTGATCCAAATTGTAGTAATAAAATGGAAGATTATGTAGCTTGTCTCTGAGAATGTAAATAGCAAACTTGTATTATAGACTGTGTAAGTGAAATCAGGTATTGTTATTTAGAGTTTTAATATTTAAATTTCAAAAGGAAATTAAGTGGTTTGAGCATTTTTCTTAATTTACAATTTCCTTAACTTGTTCATGACACAGATAAATATAAATATAAAATAACCCAGTTAGGATCTATAAGATGAAAATGTGTACGACATTACTGTACAGATTCAAACTCTCCCTTGAAATAATAAGAAGAATGAAATGTGACCCAAAATGTTTAAATTAAGTAAGGTAAAGTCACTGCTTTATATCTCTTACATATTTTACTAAAATCTATTAGAATAAATATTAGTATTTTCTGATACTTCTTTGTAATATGGTGAGCATAGGTCTAATTATTATTTTATTAATACCTAATTGATATTTTATTAATACCAACAGCTTAATACTCATATCAATTTTAAAGATTATAAATGATATTTAGATAGATGAGATAACTTAAAACCAAATAGGTGGCAAATATATTAGACCACAAATTATTATGTTTATTTTCATATATTTCTTGAAGGAATACATATTTACATGAATCATACTCATGAATATTATATACATAAGAGACTATTTCCTAAGTTTAATATATGAAATAGTTCATAAACTTAACAGTTTAGAATTTGTTTACTAAGTATTTTCAGTGATCTGAGTTAGATAATTGTTTCATTCCATAAATTTCATAAATTTTGTTGTAAAGGCACTCTGGGTCTGCTGAAGACTGCATGGCAAAATTCAGTGAACTAGATTCTGGGTGTCTTTTCATTGAATCAATACAAACAGTTCTACTTTGACATACTTTACCTGTTTGATGAAAAATGTTGAAAAATGCATATTTAGCATGCATTGTTAAAGTGAACTTGTCATGTGGGAGAATTTACAATATTTAAGACCTTATGGTAAATTTGGAAGAATATAATTGTTTCACATACCAAATATACTTCTTCAGACTACGCATGAAAGAACATTCTATCCCCACAAGATTGCATTTTGTTCAAAAGCATGACTGGATTTTGTTCATGTGATTTCAGAGCTGGCTTTAAATCTCAGATTCCCCACTCATGTCTGTTCTTAACAACTCTGAAGTGAAATATTTTCTTCTGACTGGGATCCCAGGACTAGAGCATGCCCATATATGGATCTCCATTCCCACCTGCTTCGCGTACCTGGTTGCCATCCTGGGCAACTGTACCATTCTCTTTATCTTAAAGACAGAACCTTCACTTCATGAGCCCATGTATTATTTCCTTGCCATGTTGGCTGCCTCTGACCTGGGGCTGTCTTTCTCTTCCCTTCCTACCATGCTGAGAATCTTCTTGTTCAATGCCATGACAATTTCCCCTGATGCTTGCTTTGTTCAAGAGTTTTTCATTCATGGATTCACTGTGATGGAATCTTCTGTGCTTCTAATTATGTCTTTGGACCGCTTTCTCGCCATCCACAGCCCTCTCAGGTACAGGTCTATTCTAACTAGCAGCAGAGTGGCTAAAATTGGAATTATCTTAGCTTTTAGAAGCCTAATTTTAGTGCTTCCATTTCCCTTTACTCTAAGGAGACTAAAGTATTGTGAAAAGAATCTCCTTTCTCATTCATACTGTCTTCATCAGGATATCATGAAGCTGGCCTGTTCTGACAACAAGATTAATTTCATCTATGGCTTCTTTGTTGCTCTCTGTACTATGTTGGACTTTTCACTGATTGTGCTGTCTTATGTGCTCATCTTGAAGACGGTACTCAGCATTGCTTCTCTGGCAGAGAGGCTGAAGGCCCTGAATACCTGTGTCTCCCACATCTGTGCTGTGATCATCTTCTATGTGCCCATCATCACCTTGGCTGCCATGCATCGCTTTGCCAAGCACAAAAGCCCTCTAGTTATTATCCTTATTGCAGATATATTCTTATTGGTGCCACCCCTGATGAACCCCATTGTGTACTGTGTAAAGACTCGCCAAATCCGAGAGAAGGTCTTAGGCAAAGTAGTCAACATCTGTCTCAGATAATAATTCGAGTATGTAAGAAATAAATTACCAACTAGGAAATACTTAATGGAACTGTTTTATCTTCAGGGCCATGGTGGTGTTGAACTATCTAGTGAACCATCTAGTGAAGAGCCAGGCTACAAGATTTATATAATAAAGTTGGGAATACAATTTACCCAAGATAGAACAAAATAATTGGGCACTCTGACATGATTCATTGAAGTTGAATGAACATTTTAAGAGGACTTGAAATAAAACTTATGTGACTGACCAATTAGATCAGAGGCATTTCTTAAAGAATAGAATTTGAGTGAATAGATTATTGTGTAATTAACATTTATTAAAATTAATGCTACAGTGTGTAATCTCTATGCCATCAAGGAAAGACAAAAATCAAGGAGCATATATTACCTAGGAAGAATGTTCAATTTGTAAAAAAAAAACAAAACAAAACAAGAATATCACTTGGCAAATACTGAGTGACATTTTTTTGGATAAAACAACTGAATCAGATTTATTCGTATGTAGAGGAGAATTGCAAGTCTAAATTTAGGAGATATTAGAAATCTTATTGAGTCTGTAAAAATATCTAACATGACACATCTAATTTTAATAACAATATGCTATTATAAAACCTTCATATAGTCTGTAATCCTAGCTACTTAAGAAGCTGAGATCTGAGGATCAAGGTTCAAAGCCAGCCCAGGCAGGAAAGTCTGTGAGACTCTTATTTCCAATTAACTACCAGAAAACTGGAAGTGGCGCTGTGGCTCAAGTGGTAGAGCACTCGCCTTGAGCTGAAGAGTTGAGGGACAGGGCCCAGGCCCAGAGTTCAAGTCCCACAACTGGCTGAAACAAAACAAACAAAAAACCCAGCATATAATTTATAAAAAAGTCACAGATTCTGCTAAGTAACTAAGAAACTAATTTTAAACAATATGATTTTCCTACTTAGTCATTTTTTTGTGATAGTGTTTTCCCTGGGCATTTAAAATAAAGTGAAGCTGCTTTAATACATTTTCAAATAAAATTGTATAAAAAGACATTCTCAATAAATTTTATCTATATCTTATCTATCAATCTATCATGCCTTATTTCCTATTATTCAATATTGACTTTTCTCTATCACCTTACCTAACAGCATTCTGTCTTACATTTCTGCAGAGAAATACAAATGCAGCATCATCCTATTAAACTTATACCTAAATCTTTGGGCATTGTGTGTGTGTTTTTCCAACAAGCATGTGTTTTTTTTTGTACTTTTACATAGCAAAGTCCCATGTATTCACAAAAAACAATTTAAGAACACAGTCCTTTGTTAGGCTTTGCATTATGTCCTTACGGTGTCTGGACAACTATCACTGAAAGACAGTAAACAATCAGCACCTCTTGTCACCCAGACACTTTCTACTTTGAGGCTTAGCTCCACAACTCCTTTAGAAATATAGGCCACTCTTTCCCTTTAGGGTTATTTCTAGGTTCCTTTATCCATTTGCCAAATGTTCTCCATGGTGACAATTAAACATCCAGATGATTTTCTGAATGTACTGTCTCTCCCTCATCTCTGTCTCAGCATTGAATATGTTATTCTAGATTAAAATACATTTTTATCTACTCTCCCCTACCACATGTCTCTGAGATATCTCAAATAATTTTATTAAGATAGGCTTTCTTCTTGAAAAGCTATTCCTCATCAGATGATATTTTTAAATAGCATTTAACTGCCTTTTCCTCTGGATAATTCAAATAACAACTTATCTTCAAATTGAGGGTCTTAACATTTTTACTTTTATTCTGGTTTGCATTTGTATTGGTCTCGTAGTAGAGTTTACCTGCCTCTTCTCTCTCTCTTTCTTTTTTGTTGGTCATGGGGCTTAAACTGGGTGCTGTCCCTGAGCTCTTCAGCTCAAGGCAAGTGCTCAGCCACTTGAGCCACAGTGCTGCTTCTGGTTTTCTGTTGGTTTATTGGAGATAAGGGTTTCATGGACTTTGCTGCCCGGCCTGACTTTGAACTGTGATCCTCAGATCTCAGCCTCCTGAATAGCTAGGATTACAGGCGTGAGCCACCAGTGCCAGACCCTACCCCTCTATTTCATCTTGACTGTCTGCTAGAAAAAAATGGAAAGATGGAAGTGGAATAATCTGAAAGTTTGCTCACTCACTGGGCTCATATCTTAGCTGAACCTGCTGTATGAAACTTATAGTTTCCCCATTTGGCCTTGGCTTCCTGTCAGTACAATAGCTAAACAGCAAAAGCAAATGTTGTACAAGATAGACAGGAATACTGAAGATATGTGTACATCACCAGTGAGAAACATGTAATTGTCTATGATCTAACCTTGAGATATTTCTGGGTTTATTTCTACAACGTTGACTTCATGGAGGCAGTTACATAGGCCTACTTGGTTATAAGAGAAGAAAAAGTCTATGTCTTGACATGGAATGGTAAGCTTCTGGGACTGGAAATACTTGAACAGAAAACAAGACTAAGAATATCTTTAAAGACATTTTTGGAAAATGTTCTGTATCATAGTACACTGGATCTCTCCTAATCGGCCTTTATAAAGTATGAATAGTGTGAAAGCTGCCATTTGTTCATCCTTGTCTACAGTTGTAAACAAATACCTCTTCTCTTCCATGCATATCCCATCTTATAAAGACAGAAGTGTAAAACCACTCAAAGACAGTCATGTCTCCAAACTTGATCTGGTCAGGAACAAAAAGCATGAGCGACCCGATCTCGGATCTGTTTTGTCTTCACACTATAGACAATGGGGTTCATCACAGGAGGGACAAGAAGATACACAAAGCCCATGATCACCTGCACCAGATGGGGTGCCTGCTTCCCGAAGCGGTGGATGACAGACAAGCCAATCATGGGTGTGTAGAAGAGGAGCACAGCACAGATATGGGAAACACAGGTGTTCAGAGCTTTGAGCCTTTCAGCCCTGGAGGCAATAGACAGCACAGTGTTGAGGATGAGGGCATAGGAGCAGAGGATGAGCAGCGAGTCCACACCCACTGTGGACACAATGACGAACATGCCATAGATGCTATTGGCTTTGATATCTGCACAGGCCAGTTTCATCACTTCTTGGTGGAGGCAATAGGAATGGGAGAGAACTGGAGAGCTGCAATATGGGAATCTTTTGAGCATAAAAGGCAATGGGAAAATGAGTGCTACACTACGGGCCAGGGAAGCCAGACCGATTCTGCCAATGACTGTGTTGGTGAGAATGGAAGCGTAGTGCAAGGGACGGCAAATGGCCACAAACCGGTCAAAAGCCATAGACAGGAGCACAGAGGACTCTAGAAAGGACAAACAGTGAATGAAAAAAAGCTGAGCAAAGCAGGCATCATGACTAATATCTCTTGCTCCCACCCAAAAGATGCCCAGCACTGTGGGAAGGGTGCAAAGAGAAAGCCCCAGGTCAGTGAGAGCCAGCATGGACAGGAAGAGGTACATAGGCTCATGGAGTGAAGGCTCAGTTTTAATGATAAAGAGAATCGTGCAGTTGCCTAGGATGGAAATCAGATACATGAAGCACAAAGGGAAGGAGATCCAGATGTGCAAATGCTCAAGCCCAGGAATGCCACTCAGCAGGAAGGTAGAGGACATGCTGCTGCTGTTTCCTAGGTATCCCAGCATCTTTGTATTTCACGGAGAAGGGATGATTTGACTTCCTTCCAAAATCTCACAATTAATTCTGGAAGTGTTAGTGATAGTCCCTGGAAAAAGTCTGAAAACACAAAGAAACAAAGATTAGAATCAGGTAGGTAAGTCCATAACCACTCTTCCAACAAACAGCTTATTTCAAGTTTTGGACTCAAGTTATTCTTATATCTTTTTTTAAAAAAATATTTATTTTTGTATTGTAAAGGTGATATGCATAGGAGTTACAGTTACGTAAGTCAGGTATTGAGTACATTAATTTTTTTCCCTCTCAACCCCCTTCACCACAAGTTGTATAGTTCATTTGTAACACAGTGTCTAGTAAGTATCACTGCTGAATTGATTCACTCTTTGTCCTACCATTTCTGAGCTTTCTCCTTCCCTCCCCAAATCAAATAAACTTATATATAAGACAATGGGTACATAAATCAAACACAATGACAAAAGGGAATAAAAAGAACCAGGAACAATACAATGAAAAACCTCTCATTTCCATTTCTTAGACTTTATTTCAATAAGCATTATTTTATATGATTTTATGCACATAGCTATTGGGCCCTGGTGATCTTCTCCTAAGAATATCCTCCTTTGGTCTTCCTGTGTGAATGTTTAGAGAAACATTATTAATCTTATTATTTTAATGAGGAACAAAGACATGAAATTGTAAAAATGATTTGCTTAGGTTATGCAATATTTAAGAGTTTACCCAGTGAGGTGGAAATCCTCAGCGAGATCTTTTACCTTGCGCCCTTCTCTGACCTTTGTATCAGTTCTCCACCCTACCCTGTGCACTCTAAAATTTGTTTGGGTGAGGTCTTGATATGTTTGCCACACTTGTATCAGGCTAATTGGTTCAATAAATTTTCTTTCTTTAGCCTCCTGAGTATGTGGGACTGCCATGGTATGTCTGGAGACTTAGGTATTAGGTTCTGTCAATGGCAAGCATTTAGGAGAGGATCATGTAGGAGAGTGATTCTGTCTCTTGCCAAGTTGGGTCAAGTGTGCTGTATTCCACCTCTGAAGGCCACAGCTCTTGTTGGGGATCTTTATTTCTTGGAAACTTAACTCCTTAGATTCTAGTAATTTTTGTATTTGCTCCTTCAAGGTAATAAGCAAGAGCATGTGTCATGATCTGCTCAACATATTAACTTCACCTGTCTCTAATGAGTAAACCGTCAGTGTACACTCTCCATATATCTTTCTTCTGCTAGGCCTCTTGCTAATGTTTTAGTGTTTCTTTTACTATATATAATTTACCATTTTCTGTTCCTTGAACCAACTTTCTTCTTTTTTCCTTCCTTCCTTCCTTTCTTCCTTCCTTCCTTCCTTCCTTCCTTCCTTCCTTCCTTCCTTCCTTCCTTCCTTCCTTCCTTTCTTTCTTTCTTTCTTTCTTTCTTTCTTTCTTTCTTTCTTTCTTTCTTTCTTTCTGTCTCTCTCTTTCTTTCTTTCTCTCCTTCTTTCTTTCTTTCTTCCTTCCTTTCTTCCTTCCTTTCTCTTTCCTTTCTTCTCTCTTTCTCCTACCTTCTTTTTAACTTCATCAACCAAATTAACCCAAGGGCTGTCCTTCTCTTATCTCCTGCTCTGGTCTTACTGACAAAGATATCTTGCTGCTCAACATAGCTGGTAAATGCTGTTCACAGAACTACAAGGAGAACTGGGAGGGCTATTATGGCTATCTCTAAAGTTACTTCCAATAGATAAAATGAGAAAGCTTTAATCTTTTATTTAGTCAGTAACTGACATGTCGCAAAAATCTAGAATCCAACTGCAACAGAACTGAATAGGAGAACTGAAGCATTATTAGCTATAGTCTCATTATCTATCACAAACTGAGTTCATGAGACTCCATAGAACAAGGAGCAATGATTCTGTTAGTTCCCATTCTTCTTGGCTGAGGAGACAAGTCCCTGTGCTATGTCAGATGCAACTAAATTTGAATTCCAGAGTTCCAGAGTGGAAATCTCTTTCAAACCCTCTAGAATGTTAATACAAGGAGAAGACAAGGCCTTTCTTTCTTTATCTTTGTTAATCCAGAATATATACTATGTCTTGGCATATGGCTCATGTTCAGTTTCTTTCATAAGAGGCAATTTTATTTAGTTAATTATGAATAATTTGGCATATGTTTTATCTTCTTTAAATCTCCACTGATGATCTATTAATAATGGCACACTATATTAGAGTAAATGGAGGGTTAAAGAAAATTATTACTGTGCTGGGTGCTGGTGAATTATGCCTGTAATCCTAGCTATTCAGGAGGGTGAGATCTGAGGATCACAGTTAGAATTCAGCCTTGTCAGGCAAGTCCATGAAACTCTTATTCCAATTAACCACCAAAAAGCCAGAACTGGAAGTGTGGCTCAAATTGTAGAGTGTCAGTCTTGAGCAAAACAGCTAGAGGACAGCACCTAGGCCCTGAGTTCAAGTTCATTTGCCAAAAGAAAAATAAAAGAAATATATTATTCTAAGATCAAGGAGATAGTAAATAGGATTTTAGCTAACAACAAACTTTTCTCAGAGTCTGGGCTCTAAAATGCTGTGGATATTCTGCTCACATAGGTAAGAATTCAGTGACAAATAACAGCAGTTAGTATAAAATCAAACTCTGACAAGCCTTTAAAATTGCTGACTAGCTATAAACGGGTGGTAATGGATGTAGTTCCATTGTAGAAGGCTTGCCTTGCATGTGTTTGATTCCCATTAGCAGGGAATAAAACTGATTAGAGAAATAAATATGCACACATTTTTTTCTCCATCTAAATACCAGAGACATTAACTGTTCTTGCCATGAACTCACGTTCCACTTGAAGATTGCATTGGCTCCAAATTCTGCTGCTGCTTGATCATATTATTCACTAAGGTGAATTCAGAAGAGTTGTGATAAACTTGCTTGTTAGGGCAAGACGAGTTCCAATGTGGTGAGTATAACTAAAAACATAAACAAAAACAAAAAACCCTGAAGACAGAAGTTACTTTGGATGTTAAAATGAAGTAGGATGTGAAAATAGTAAGAAATATAATTTTTAGTGAACATCAAGTATTTGCCAGGCACTATACACGGGACAGTCAAATGTAATCATATTAAGACCTCACAAAAACCTTGTAAGTTATTACCTCCATTTATAGATGTGAAATGAGAGGCTTCAAGAGTTTGATAATACAACTGAGGACAAACAACCTACAGTGAGATTCAAATTTAAATCTTTGGACTTTTGCATGTTCATAATAAAAATTTTAAGTAAGATAACTCATTTCAGCAGTTGTTTTAACAAAGTATGAGATAGGTAGAATTTAAATGACAGATATATACAAAGGTTTGGGTCACTTTGGAAAGCAGTGTGAAGGTTCCTCAAAAGACTCCACATAGAGCTCCCCTATGACCCAGCAATCCCACTTTTGGACATTTACCCAAATGATCACAAACAAGGCCATACTAAAGCTACCAGCACAACTATATTTATTGCAGCATTATTCACCATAGCTAAGATATGGAACCAACCCAGATGCCCCTCAGTAGAAGAATGGATCAAGAAAATATGGTACATATATACAATTCTATGCCTCCATCAGAAAGAACAACACTGCCCCATTTGTTAGAAAATGGAAAGACTTGGAAAAAATTATATTAAGTGAAGTAAGCCAGGCCCCAAAAAAACATAGGTCCCATGGTTTCCCTTATTTGCAATAACTAGTATATGTGTAGGACAAGCAGAAAAGTTCAAAAGCTATATACATATGACCATATAAGATGATGCTAAATGAAATGAACCCCAAGGCAGAGACACAAGTGGTTTTATCTTTCTTGTTGTTGTTTTTAATGTACTTATAATGTACATTTTTTGTTTCTTTTGTATGTTCCTCCCCGGTGGTATAAACCCTGTTTTCATTGTATTTTATTCCAGTACCCTGCATCTTGTATATACATTTTTTTAATTTGGGGAGGGGAAGGGAAATAACAAAATGCTTAAATAAGGATATAGCTTGACCCATTATAACAATGAGATGTATAAGATACTACATTAAAAAAGAACTTTACAACTGGTGGGGAGGAGTTAAAGAGATGGGGAGGGAAGGGGTGGTAGGGGAAAAATAAAGGAGGAGGTAACAATGCTGGATAGGAAATGTACTCATTACCTTTCTCATGTTACTGTAACCCTCCTGTACAGTATCTTTACAATAAAAAATATACAAAAGGTTTTAGATTATACCTTTTGTTTGTGTTAAGCTGAAGATAGGCTCTATTTGGCATTACAATTGTGCCTCTCAATGTATAAGAGGTAGGACAGAAGAAGAATCAAAGAGAGAAAGATGAGGGTAGTTTGGCAGAGGGAACCTAGAAAAGGAAAATCTAGAATAATAAAATCAGGATTCTCTCAAAATCTTTTTTTGTTGTTGTTGGTTGTAGGGCTTTGACTCAGGGCCTGGGCACTGTCCCTGAACCTCTTTGTGCTCAAGCCTAGGGCTCTACCACTTGAGCCACAGTGCAACTTCTGAAGTCAGAATTTTCTTGGGAATGAGCACATATAGTCTTTTTGATCTAGAGATTTTAGTAAGATAGTATTGTAAGTCCTATTATTGAAAGCTTGTCCAAGTATTAATTTTCTTTTTGTAAAACCCAAATAATGGGCTGATTTTTCATTTTATTATTTCCTTTGGTCATGAGCATTACCTGTAGAAAATACTCTGTCCAACAGAAGTAAAATACACATTCTTCTAAAGCACAAATTCAGCATTCTCCAAGATAGATTCATTAGGTTACAAAACAAGTCCTAATAATTTATGAAGTCTGAAGTTGTATCAGTGTATTTTTAGACACGGAAGTATAAAACTAGAATCCCAGAAACAATGGAACCGTTAAAAATATGTACATATTAAGCCAGGCGCTGGTGTCTCATGCCTATAATCCTAGCTACTCACGAGGCTGAGTAGCCAGCCCCAGCAAAAAACTCCATGAGACTCTTCTCTCCAATAAACCACTCAGAAAACTGGAAGTGGTGCTGTGGCTCAAGTGGTAGAGTGCTAGCCTTGAACTGAAGAGCTGAGGGACAGCACCCAAGCTCAGAGTTTTAGCCTCACAGCTGACCAAAAAAACAAAGAAAAACAAAAACAAAAACAAAAAAGAACTTGTACATAATAAAAATCATACTCCTGAATAACCAGTGTGTTATGAAGTAAATGTTTTCAGACAAAAATAGAAATACAAAATATAGAAACTTACTAAAGCTGTAAAAACAAGTAAACTCTACAAAATAAACATTATACCACAGTAAAAAGCAAAAAAGGAGAACAAATTAACCTTATAGTTAGTTATTAGAAGTAAAGGAGTAAAAAGCACAGAGTAGGGGCTGGGAAGGTGGCTCAGTGGTAGAGCGCTTGCCTTGCATGCATGAGGCCCTGTATTTGATTCCTCAGCACCACATAAGCAAAAAGAAAAAAGCCGGAAGTGGCGCTATGGCTCAAGTGGTAGAGCGCTAGCCTTGAGATGAAGAGCTGAGGGACAGTGCCCAGGCCCAGAGTTCAGGCCCCACGACCGGACCCAAAAAAAAAAAAAAAAAGCACAGAGTATAAAGAAACGAAATAAAGACTAACAAATATCAGCAAAAATAAGTTGTTTTGAAATGATTTCTAATGGGGGAAAATTTCATTGTTCCTGACTAGTACTGAAATAATTGCTTAGCGTTGGGTGGGATGAGGGTGTACATTTCTATCCAATTGCTCTGCTTGGAGACATTTTTTCTGAAAGGAGTTCAGTAAGTGCAATGGCTTTTGATTCAATTGCTTAGACTACATGATTATTCAAGGAAATATTTTTATGTGACAGATACACACACACACACACAGTTTTTTTTTTAACCAAAGGTTTAGATTGCTTCTGACCCTTCTATATTTTTTCCCTTGTGAAAAAAAAAAAGAGCTCACAAATCTATTAGCCTTTGCCTGGGAATAAGTGGTAGATGGTGAGCCTGTAATAACCAAATGCATGTCATGTCATCACCTCCTGAGTCCCAGTATTTCTGCTGTTTACCATATAGAATAAACCTCTCTTGACAGTAAATTAAGTCAGCAGATGGTTGTGAGAAAGCTATTGTCTTTCTGAGCTAGTGCTAAGAACTGGGATCATGTGAAGTAAGGAAGAACTTATAACAGCTGGCCTCTTCAGCATGCACCCTTTGTAGCTTTTTATTGTGGCCAAAGCCCCTCATCTCCAACTGCCTACACAAAGCTTTGGGATGAGTGTTTTGGACCTCCTGTTGATTCCACAATGAATTCCAAATTCCTGCCTACTGTATCACATCATCACATACCTTGGTCCAGAGGCTGCAGACCTCACAGTGAGGCAGAATAATGCTGAAAATAGAGGCCAGGATGGGTGTGGAAAGACTAGAGAGTGAATACTTAAATCTGTGATTTTATGCAACCACTAGAACCTTGACTGGGCCCCTGGGCCTCATTAACTCAGACTGTAGGGATAAGGGAAAGGGAAGAAAGGAGAGAAACCTTGTGAGCTGTCTGGGTGGGAAGTTCAGGAAGTGCCATGCACCTGTCCTTACTACTGCGCAAAGATATGGAGAAAAATTTCCACATTCTCCTTAACTTCAGGAAAGCAGAATGGATGTTGTTTATATTTTATTTATGTGTGATATAGTGTCTTAACATTTATGCTCTTTGTATGTGACAGTGTGCATGTGGTATTTAAAAAATGTTTTTGGTAGGTAAGTCCAGAGAATAAACAAGATGTGGTATCACTTCAGGTAGAATCCAAAACAGTTGATCTTACAGAAAAGAGTAGAATGTCCTCAGCACAGGCTGGGAATAATGAGGCCCAAGGAAGACTAGTGAGAAAGGAGTCTCTTTGGAATGTGGATAGTTTCTTTGGAATTGTGGGTATTTTCTCTTAGAGCCTCAATCTAATAGTCTGGTTGAGTACATTCTGTATACAAGTGTGATGAGACAGTGTTTTACATGTTTTATCCCCAGACAACCTGCATCAGAATCTCTGTGATGCTTGTTAAAATACAGAATATGGTATCTTCATAGATAGTTATTTATGGTTATGTTATTTATGGTCATTATAGAAGTTAGGCATTTTTCTTATGGGATGCTACAACTCTGGCCACAGAATTTTCAATTTCTTTTGTGATAAATTATACATCTTCATGTTTAGCCTACAATCATTCCAAATTACAATTACTAACTAAATTAGTATTTCTACAATTTATTAACTTAATTAGTTTCATATGGAGGCTTAGTTTGACATGTCTATATATGCATACAACCTAGTTTGACCCCCCCCTTAGCCACTCTCCCTCAATCCCCTCCTACTTCCCAAATAAATCTCAAGTCTCATTGTTCCATTAATTAATTAATTTGTTTGTTTGTTTATATTTTATTATCTTTAAATAGTTGTACGAAGGGTGCTCAATTCAATGTGTCAGTCTGTGAGTAAAATGTGTCTTGCTCACTCTCACCCATTTTATCATTCTCACCTTTTCTCTACACAAGTACACAAAGTATTTTGATCATATTAACCCACCTTAATTTTAAGGCTGATCTAAAAATAACATAGATTAAGTAACATTAGAAGTGTTTTATTTTCATAGTTCTGAAGGTTGGTGAAATCCAAGATGGCAGGATTGACAGGTTTGATGTTTTCTGAGGCCTCTTGTCTTTGTTTGTAGCTGGTCACCACCTCCTCACCGTCCACACACGGACTTTTCTCTGTGTCTGGCCACACGGGCTTCTCTCCACATACGCTAACTTCCTCTGCTTATAAGAAAGCCAGTTTTATTAGACTTTGGCCCTACCATTTTTTAAACTTAATTACTTCTTTAAGACCAAACACATATCCAAGTATGGGTACATTTTTAAGTTCTTGCAAGGAAGGAATTGAGGAGAGGAACAACCCATAGCCTACTTACTCATAATCTTTTCACCCATTCATTCATGTATCTTGTAACAAAAAGATACTTTGTATACAATGAAAGGATATCTTTTATTTTTATCCCCCAGTAATATGTATTTATAGTCGCCAAGACCGAGTTCTCAAAGGAGAAAACTAGTATTAGATATGTTTGGCTAGGTTTGAATGAAAGAAGAGAGAAACAACACAGCCACACACATAATTTTACAGAATGAGAGGATTAATCTCTTTACATCCTTAATTAAATAATAGCAGTTGATTTATATTGCAAGAAAGGCAATGTTGTCTGCTTTATATCTTAGCCATGACAAGTTTTTAGGTAGAAAACAGACTATGTGGGAAAACCATAGTTCACAAAGTCAAAAGTGCACAGTGTTATAAAGTTCATGTTTGGAGGTTTATTAGATTTGTGATCAGCTCCTGGTCAAAAACATCCCTACTGGTGGACTCTAGAAACAATGAGTAATGAAATTCTCATTTGAAGAGAGAGAAGTTACTCCCTAGTGTTTTAAGGACATCATGATTACTGAACAGGGAGAAAGTGTGGAATCTGCAACAATCTCATAGTGATTAAACCACAAAGGAGCCAGTGTAAAGGAAGAGTAGAAATCTATTAGTATGCATGTATATATGATCCTACGTATTTGAAAGATTTGAGCTTTGTCTTACTGGATATTCATATCTATATGTGATCTTGTGAAGTTATACAAGTATGATTATTCTTATTGATTTCTTTTTATTGCTTCCTCACAGGGATAGAAGAGGATCTAAAACTGATTATTGCTTAATCTTCTTATCATGGTGAAATGTTACATCTTTGTGTTTCTCTGCCAGTGGATTCCTTTTTGGTATCTAGAGTTAGGCTAAAATAATGAAAGGAAAGATTTCTGAGCCAAACTTTTTGCCTTCTCCTGGTTTTAGGTAAAGTCCTCCAAGAGGATGCATCTACCTACATGAGAGTATAAAGTCTTGTACTTTGTTGTTATGTGTTCCAGTGTATGTGGTAATGCACAGAAATGAGTCCATTAAATGGCCAGTTATATTAACTGAAATATGGAACTTGCAGGGAAGAATTAAAACAGTGTATTTTCCCCAGTCTGACAAAATGAATACCAGGAAACTGGCATTGAAAAGATGGGGGTGGGTGTCTCAAGGTAAGGAGGAATTGGGAGAAGAATGAAGACATAAAATTCTGTGCATGTCCTATGAAATTAAGAAAACAGAGAATTTGGGTTGGGAGGGAAGGAGAATGAGGAAAAAGGTGACATTGATCAAGATGTGTTGGAGTTATAAACTGGTTTGTTGAATGGGAACTGCTTTGTAACAACTATCTATAAAGATAATAAAAAGATAATTAAAAAGTAAACAAAACCTGCCCTGGTTAATTGGATCACATGTACCAATACAAACAAATATGGCACAGTAAATATATACACACACAGAAATTTAAAAACATTAAGAAATACCAGCAACTGTCTGTTTATATGTGCATATGTGTGTGCACATTGTTTGGTATTGCTACATACAGATGAGAGAAACATCTTGTAAAGAAATAAAACAATGTGCATTTTCCTCTACCATTCCACCTGTGTAATATATAGTGACTAAAGAAAAAAGTGAAATCCTTTCACTAGTTGCTGAGATGATGAGTTGATAACCCTTTAATTTCCTCTTTTGAGGATTATCTATGTATATTTTTGTATTGTTTCAATCATATTCATCTCCTTAATCTAGGTCAACAGCCTCTTTTCTAATTGCCTTTCCACAAACTAGGATATATGCTTCTTTTTCTAATATTGTGAATGTGACTGGCTGGGGTAAGTGTGGATATGTCAAACTAGGTTATAAACCAAGAAAAACTGTGATTATAATAATGCAATGAACTAAATTAAAATATACATTTAAAAAGTACAATCAATCCATTGACTAGGGGGATGGAAAGATAAAACTTATGTCATCTTTGGATTTTGTGTTTTAAATAATGATAGGTAATATTTATTGAAGATTGTGTATTTGCAAAAAGCACTGGGTTAGAGATTTACATGAATGTATTCTTCAGAAACAAAGATAAAGAAGGAAGTATTATAATTATTTTTGGGCTTATCCTTCAACTGAGAAAACTGCAGCCAGGCAGGTAACTCTTTCAAAACCATCTAGGCCCTAGGAAGCATACTTTTATTTTTACTTTTGCTCTCCTTAACAATTGAGAGCATGCTTTTCCCCTGTTGCACAACTGAAAGCAAAAACAGTTGCGGGCGATCTATGGCAAGCCTCCCTCCATTCCCCCTAACCTAATCCTGATGGAAACAGCTCAGTGACTTTACAAATGCAAACTTCTTCAAGATCCTTTGGCGGATTTGCTTGGTCTTGATGCTGTAGACAATGGGGTTCATGAGGGGTGGTACCAGCAGGTACACATAAGACATGAGGAGGTGTACGATGCGGGGCAGATGTTCCCCAAAGCGATGCACGAGGGACAAGCCGATCATGGGGATGTAGAAAAGTAAGACGGCACAGATGTGCGAGACACAGGTGTTGAGCGCCCGCAAGCGCTCTTGTCGTGAAGCTTTGCTCAGCACCGTGTGGAGGATGAGGGCATAGGAGAGGAAGATGAGCAACGAGTCCACGCCCACCGTGCAGGCCACCACGAAGAGCCCATAGATGTGATTGACAAGGATGCTGGAGCAGGCCAGCTTCATGATCTCTAGGTGTAGACAGTAGGCATGCGCCAGCACATGGGAGCGGCAATACTGGAAGCGCTTCAGGAGGAACGGCAGGGGGAGGATGAGCACGACGCTTCTTAACACGGAACTCAGCCCCAGCTTGATAATACGTGCTGGAGTCAGGATGCTGGAGTAACGCAGTGGGTTGCAAATGGCCACATAGCGATCGATGGACATGGACAGTAGAACGGATGATTCCACTAGAGACAAAGTGTGGATGAAGAAGAGCTGAGTGAAGCAGGCTGGGATGCCAATCTCTCTGGCGTCAAACCAGAAAATGCCCATCACGGTGGGCAATGTGGAGAGGCAGAGACCCAAGTCTGTGAGGGCCAGCATGGCCAAAAAATAGTACATGGGTTCATGTAGGGTGGCATCAGTGCGGATGACATGGAGGATGGTAAGGTTCCCCAAAATCACTGTCAAGTAGATGGAGCAGAAGGGAATAGAGATCCAGCCATGCACATGTTCCAAACCTTGGAAGCCCGTCAGGAAGAAAGTGGCTTTTTGGAGGCTACTGTTGTAAAGAATGGCCATAGATTTCGAATCTGTTTTCACCAACCTGAGATGCAGAATTGGATCCCAGGGGGTTGCCAAGGTTGAATGCTCAGTGACCTAAACATGCCAGGAGAAATGAGTCAGGAGGGGTCTGCAGGGTGTATAGGAACGAATTGGGCGCCTTTTCTACTAGCTTTTTTGGGGGGGGATCGGTGGTGAGGCCTGAACTCTGGGTCTGGGCACTGTCCCCCAGCTCAAGGCTAGCGCTCTACTACTTGAGCCACAGTGCCACTTCTGGCTTTTTCTGCTTATGTGGTGCTGAAGAATTGAACCTAGGGCCTCATGCATGCAAGGCAAACACTCTACCATGGAGCCACCTTCCCAGCCCCCTCTACTAGCTTTTTCAGAGAGACTGGGAAAGGATTTTGATAGTGGATTATTATAGCTCCCCAAATACCCTTATTGTCACTTATGGTAGAACATCCACTAATGTTGGTCTCAGATTCAACAGGGTCACCATAGGTAGTATTTTTTTTTACCCTGAAAAATTCTCCAACTCAATGAGTAAAACATTCATAATCTGTATTACCAATGTGGGAGAATTGGCACTATACACTACCCTGCATAATTGTCTACTAGGAACAGGTATGTAGAATGTGGTTTCAAATATAGTTGTAATTTGCCTGGGTATGTTGTTTCATTCCAAGGTTAAGAGTCTACAAAGGATACTAGAAAAAGTTTGGTGAATCTTGAAATCTTTGAACTTGACACACACAATCGGAGTGATGAGTGTTTTCTGAATTTACATAACACTCATGGATGAGGAGGCAAATTGTATTTTTTTCTTTGAACAGATGGATGGAATATTACTTTTGTTGGTTTCACTATTAGGAATAACATACATATGGGATTATTTTGAAAGACAAACAGACAGTAACATGGAAAGACATAAAAAAAGCAATCCTGGTTTAAATGAAGCAGGAATATATTAAGAAGCAAAACATTCCATTTACAGAGAATTTTCTTCCAGAAATGTATATGTAAAAGCTATTTGGTCACTTTAATGAAAAGTAATGAAAGGAATCTCTATATTTCTCCCTGACATTTTGATGGAGGGCAAAATTCATGCATGAGTTTCATAAATCTAAAGCTTAGAACTGAGTAGCCTTGTAAAACAGTCGAGACTTCAGGAAAGAAAGAATTCTAAGACAGGTGGCTTTGAGACTTATTCCTCAAAGATGCCAGAAGAGATGGGTCTGCAAATGAATGGTTAAGCAATTACAGATGAGGATGAAAAGAAAGTGTGCAGAAAAGAAAACTGCTAGAGTGGAAAAAAGACTTTGTTTAGCTTAGAATGAGAACACGATGTCTAGAGACACCTGAGTGATAATCTAAAGTTAGCTATGACTCTGAAGTTTAGATGGTTATGCTTTCTTCTAATACCAGACTTGGACTTTCATTTGCTCTGCCTTCATAGCTAAGTTGCAAAGCATTCTATTGTGTGCTATATATGCAAGTGATCAGTGTATTATTTATCATATTTGTAAAAATTTACAATAGATCAACATATATCATGTTATATAGCAGCTACTTTTCTACACACTAATGTGGAGTGAATCATGTCAACCATGATAAGAGTACCTCAGTGCTATCAGACCAGTTCAATTCTTAGGAACACTGTAGTGTTGTCAGATTCAATCTGGTCTTAAGAGGATATCACAGTGGAGAAAACTGTGGAAAAGAGAGGTAAAATGATCTAGGTTAAGTTACAGAGCAAGTAAGAGAAGTCTTGAACTTGAAATTCAAACCTTGACTGTGCTGTACGGAGTCTATGTTATTTGTATCATCTCTTTATACCATATTTCCTATTAGTATTGCATAGAAAAAATTGGCTGCTAATGCCAGATGCCCGTGGTTCATACTTGCAATCCTAGCAACTCAGGAGGCTGAGATATGAATATAGTGGTTCAAAGCCAGCCCGGGCAAGAAACTCCATGAGACTTTTATCTCCAATTAACCACCAGAAAACCAGAAGTGGAACTGTGGCTCAACTGGTAGAGCTTTCGCCTTGAGCTGAAGAGCTCAGGGACAGTGCCCAGGTCCAGAGTTCAAGCCACACACCGAACAACAACAACAGAAAAAGAAAATTAGCTGTTATAAGAGTTAGCTAATTAACAAGCTGAAATTAAAAAGTGAGAACAAACCTCATGGTTTTCTTAGACCTCTACTATATTAACAACAGTAAGTAAACTGGCATTGGTTAACAGTAAAGAGGAAACATTTCAGGGAATGAGTTAAGTTTGCAATATGTGGAATGCAAGTCAGCAGGAATTCTTGGGGAGAGAATGCAGAGAGAATGTTTGGTTTGGGTTCTCACTTAACTGAGAGCTTGAATTATAAGATAGCTGCCATAAGTTTAGGGAGAATTGCTTACCAATACAATGACTGGAAACTATTTAAATGAGGCGAGAGCATAAAATTAGAAAGAAAAAGGAGATAAGAAGTAGAGAATCAGGGAAACAGGAAAACAAAGGATGTAATGTCAATGAAATCAAGTTATTATTGATTATAAAAAGATGAAGTAAGGTAAGTTTCAAGAAGACATTGTGCTTTTTTTGTGTGCTGATACTGGGGCTTGAACTCAGGGCCTAGGCTTTGTCACTTAGCTTTTTCACTCAAGGCTAGTGCTCTACCACTTGAGTCACAGCTCCACGTTTGGCTTTTTGGTAATTAATTAGAGATAAGAGTCTCATGGACTTTTCTGTCTGAGCTGGCTTTGAACTGTGATCCTCGGAACTTGGCCTCCTGAGTAGCTAGGATTGCAGGCATAAGCCACTGATGCCCAGTGGTATTTAGTATTATTTGTTTTTACTACGTAGTTTGACACGCTACACATTTCCGTTCTATATTAGTAGAGAGCTTCAACATTTTAAAGTGCTGTCAGATCCCCTGTAATATTTGGATACAAGTTTAAGATAAGGAAGATAGAGATTTCAATTGTAAATTTAAAGATGTGGACCATGTTCTGAATAATCACAAAAGAGATGGCAGGCAGGGGAGATTAAACAAAAGCATGATCACGACACACAACTATAGAGCTAGGACTATAGCCACAGTGCTCCTATACCAACTTCATTTGCTATTCAAACTCCTTTGAGCAGTGATAAGGGGATGGCTGGGGCCGAGGGCTCAGTTTGTGGGCGTGCTTCCATGGCTGGAGTCATCATCAGACTACCGACTGTTCTTTAGATGATCCTGTGTGCATTACATACCTGCACAATAGCAAAAGGGCTGGGCTGGGGAGCTCCAACAAAGACTTCAGGCCAGGTGGTAGCTCAGCTTCAAGAATATTCTCTGTCTAAAATGCAAGATCCTTTTAAGTGTCCAGGAACATCTCTTCAGAGGCTTCTGCTGAGGAAGAGAATTCCCTAAGGGTTTCACAGGATCTTTAATTGAGGACAGAGGCAGGAGGAATGGCTGGAAGGATAATACAAACCCTATTACCAAAGACTCAAGAAAAAAAAAGTCAAATGTTAACTGGAGAAATCCATCCTAGTTCAAAAATCTGTCCCCAATTTTTCAGTTTTGTAAAGTATTAGAGAAAGTTTCATTAAAACAACTGGGCATGGCTGCTACATTGCCACCCTGTACTTCAGGGTTCTGGGGCAGCCTTATCTAAGGGGATCTGTGATGCTTGTGCACGGATCACGGAATAAATGTGTGCAGTATTGTAGATCAAAAGAGCTGGGAGTTGGTGGCTCACACCAATGGTACTAGCTATTCAGGAGGCTGAGACCTGGGGATCATGGTTTGAAGTCAATTTGGGCAGGAAAGTCGATGAGACTATCTCCAACTAAGCACCTAAAAAGCTGGAAGGGGAGCTGTGGCTCAAGTGCACAAGAGTAATAGCCTTGAGCAACAACTCAGAGACAGCCCCCAGGTCCTGAGTGCAAGCCCTTGGACTGGCGCGCGCGTGCGCGCACACACACATACACACACACACACACACACAAGTTATGTGTATACAAGTGATGACTAGCATGCTAGGATTACAAGGAAATGTACATGATATGTAAGAAGGAAGAGAGGAAGATTTATGTTCAGTAGAAAGTAAGATCTGTCTAGTTTGGACATGATGAGGGAAGGCTTCAAAATGAAATTGTAATCTTACCAAGGTAAATGATTGAGGAAAATATTAAGGATCTTCATTAATCTCCTTTCTTCTCATTTATTTTTGAGTTAGTATTCATTTGCAATTTTTTGACTATTGTAAGATTTCCCTACATGCTCACAGGGCATGATGAACAAATTCATCCCCTCCACCTAACTCTTGTTCCTTCCTCCTCTCCTATTTTTTTTGAAGAGTGTTGGTAAATCTCATTATGGTGGGGAGAGAAAGAGAGAGAGAGAAGATTTCATGTATTTATATATGTATAATATAATTTCATATGTGTGTATGTGATATAATTTTGTGTGTGTGTGATATAATTTCAAAGTACCAGCACTGAGGACACTGAAGGAAAAGCCATGATATATATAATCATTTCAAAGATAAGAATGTTTAATAAAAAGAGACAACCCTTTTAGAAGTGAGAAGTCACAGTTCTCTGAAACAATCGGGATGTGATAAGGAAAGAATAAAGCACATAATATAAGTAATTCACAAAATTTTGGTTTCCTAGGCAGGTTATTAAAATAGTAAAGAAATTTTAGGGGCTGGGAAGGTGGCTCAGTGGTAGAGCGCTTGCCTTGCATGCCTGAGGCCCTGGGTTTGATTCCTCTTCACCACATAAACAGAAAAAGCCGGACGTGGCGCTGTGGCTCCAGTGGTAGAGCGCTAGCCTTGAGCTGAAGAGCTGAGGGACAGGGCCCAGGCCCAGAGTTCAGGCCCCATGACCATACCAAAAAAAAAAAAGGACAGATGAATGAAGAGAGGAAGAGTGTGCAGATACAGCCATTCTATGTTCATATGTGAAAACAGAACTAGATAAATTGAGAGAATGGGTAATGTTGGAAAGATTGGAGAGAATAACGAAAGTGGTGATTTGATCAAGATGTATTTTACTCACAAACTAACTTGTTGAATTGCAAACATTTTGTACTTTAAGATAATATAAATAACTAGATAAGAAAATAAATAAATAAATAAAATGTCAACATAAAGTTTTCATATTCTTATTTTGGAACATCCAAACATTCTCCTTTGAAATAAAGTTAGATAGTTCTTCCTTGAATAAAATCACATCATTCATTTCTCATATGTTGCCTTATCAAGAACCATTTCCATGTTGTTAGCCCATTTTTGAGTTGTTCTCTTATGATTTTTACTAGTTTCGTCTACATATATTGATTGTATTTCTTATCTATGAGTAAACTTCCTTTTGCAAAAAAAAAAAAAATACCAGTTTAAAACTTGTGAATTGTCTGTCATAAGGTAGGATTCTGTAATGGGATAATAAATTGTTCACTAATTGCACAGCATTTAGCATCATAGGATCCCTCATAGTACAATTTTAAATATGTGAAAATGCGTTTATTAATAGAATCAAACACACTGTGTTGTTACTGGAGCTTAAACCCAAGGCCTCTCATCCTGGTATCCTTTTTGCTCAGGAATGGTACCCTACCACCTGACCTGTATATACCTCTACTTCTGATTTTTGCAAGTTAACTGGACATATGAATCTTGTGGATATTTATCTGCTTCAACTATCTTTATACTGAGATACTTATTTCTCAGCCTGCTGAGTGGACAGCAGTACCTGGCTCCTTTTAACGATTTTTACATCACACGCATGTTGGGCAATTATCACAAAAGAGTAATCTTTAAAACATAGGTTTGGTTTAAAACATGATCCAACTCTCTAGTTAATGAAATAAAACAAAATCCATGCCTCTATTATAGTTAGAGCTGATAACTCAGTAAGTATGCCATATTCAAATTAAATCTATAATATCAAACTAGTCCTATTTTAAAATTTGAGTTGATTTCTACATTTATAGAAATATTTATTTAGACATTGATTTATTGAAAATCCATTTTGAATAGAATATCTTTGAGAGGTTTAAATTAATTTGGTGATACCATCTAGACTCAGAAATATCACATCTACATAACATGTACATACATAAATGTGCAGACACATGTAAATGGACATCATATAAAATTCCACTTAAAATTTTAATTCTGAATCAATACAACATGGCAACACAAACTCAATCATGTATTGCAAAATAATGATCTCTTAACTTCATTCTTTGTTAAACTTTTATCCAAATGATGTTCCAACAAAAATGTGGCAAGCCAAGGTAACTGACTGAATGAGCACTAAGTATTGATTACAGAAGTATTCATGGAGAACAATCTAAGAGGTTCTTTTTTTCTGATCGGAGGCTGAGGACCAACTGTTAGATGGAGGTGCCATAAAGCAGCTGCCCTAGTGCCTTCAGATGGAAATTGGATAGACAATCCATTCTAACTAGATTATTTTATCTTTGGGCTACAGATTCTTGTTTTGTGCATGTGAGCTGCTTCCTTTGAGAGCTCCTGATAAATGTGGGTGGGTGTTCTAATACTACAGTGACTACCGGCAGAAGGAAAGAATCTGGCAAAAGAAGTCAAAGAAATGGACGAGGTAGGTATTTATAAATGTCATGTGGAAAGGCTCAGGAGAACTGAAGGGAAGATAGTGAAGATACGTAGTAGAAGGAGAAGGAAGAAACACTATGAGAAGTGTTTATTTCATTCCTATATAGTTCAGGTTGCATATTTGTTTGCTTGAGTTTCTTCTGCATGTGTGCCATTACCCATTTTCATTTTACTTTCTGAGAGGTATGAACATATCTCAAAGAGATCAAAACTATGTATTGAAAAGAAATACTTTAAACTTTAAATAGTTTAAATGTAAATGCAGGCTTTGATTGCTTCTTCTCATTATCAAATAATCATATAAATGTATATTATGATTTTCAAAATGAATATGTTGAATATTCCTTTAAGCCTAGAGAAAATTGTTATTCTGTGATTAAAGAAATCTCCCTCTCTCCCACCTCCTCCCCCTTCTACCCCCCCCCCCCCTCCAACTTCTCTCCTGGGAAAAGTAGAATGTCTTCAATGTTTACATCAGGAACGGAATCCTAAATCCTAAACCAACAGATTCACAAGGGTGATTCTTCTTCCATGCTTATAAACTTGACAGATGTTAGGGAGAAGAATATAATGTGGTTGTTGAATGAATCATCCTACTTGTTCTGGTGTCACTTACTGATTGAGTTTTCACTTGATTAAGAATCCCTGTGAGTTTTGCTCTGGCACAGTTTCTCTAAGACCAGATTTCTTATCTGTTGGCTCTTTACACAGTAGACAATGGGGTTCATCAATGGAGGCACCATCAGGAAAACATCAGCCATGAGGATCCTGACCATTGGAGAGCAATTTTTGGCAAAACGGTGGATAACAGCAAGGGAGAAAACAGGAATGTAGAAGATGAGCACAGCGCAGATGTGGGAGACACAGGTGTTGAAGACCTTGAGCCTTTCCTTCTGGGAGGCTATGCTCAACACCACTTTCACAATCATCACATAGGATACAAAAATAAATGTTATATCCAGGATGCCCGTGAGAGCCACAAATAAGCCATAGACGACATTGACTCTGTTGTCAGAACAGGCCAACTTCATGACATCCTGATGGAGGCAGTAGGAATGGGACAGGAGGTTCTTCTTACAGTATCTTAGATGTCTCAGAGTTAAAGGGAAAGGCAGGATCAACAAAACATTCTTGAGAGCAAAGGCAAGCCCAATCTGAGTGACCCTGGTATTGGTAAAAATGGAGGTGTATCTCAGAGGGTTACAGATGGCAACAAATCTGTCAAAAGACATGATGAGAAGCACAGATGACTCCAAAGCTGAGAATTCATGAATGAAAAACTCTTGAGCAAAACATGCATTGGGCGAAATTTCTGGAGCATTGATCAAGAAAACCTTAAGCATGGTGGGGAGAGAGGAGAAAGACAGCCCAAGGTCCGAGAGAGCCAGCATGGAGAGGAAATAATACATGGGTTCATGCAAAGAGGGTTCTGTTTTTATGAAAAAGAGGATGATACAATTCCCCAAGATGGCCACAATGTACATGAGACATATGGGTATGGAGATCCAAATGTGGGCAGGCTCCATCCCTGGGATCCCAACCAAATAGAACATGAAAATTTCATTTCTAGAATTGTTGAAGTTGGACATGATGGTATGTATGAGAAATCAGATGAAAGTTCTCAGCAGAGATGAATTGTAGCAGTGCAAAGGGACTGGCCAAAATGCATGGCTTTATTCTCTTGATATTATTTTGTTCTTGTCAAACCAAGTGATACAGACATATTCCTTAGATAGAAAGCTAAATGGAGAAAAATAGATAGCCAAAGAGGTACAGATCACAATCCAGCTAAATTAAAAACTGAGAGAAAAATAAAACTACTTGTCATCAAAATCTATTCTTACATAACTGATACCAGCTTTATATAAGGAGTATTATAGAATTAAGATAATCATTAAAATGTTTATTTTCCAGTGGAAAATCTGACAGTTTTGCCTTTTAATGTAAATATTATAACCTATGTCTTGATGAAGATGTGTTAAAAATAATTCAATAAACTATACTCCAGGAAACATGTTTTCAATGGTTTATCTCTCTCTCTGTTTCTCCTTCCTTCCTTCCTTCTTTCCTTTCTTCCTTCCTCCCTTCCTTCCTTCCTTCCTTCCTTCCTTCCTTCCTTCCTTCCTTCCTTCCTTCCTTCCTTCCTTCCTTTCTTCCTTCTTTCCATCCTTCCTTCCTTCCCTCCCTCCCTCTTTCTTTCTTTCTTTCTTTCTCTTTTTTTTCTATCTTTGCTTAATTTGAGGTGAGAGTCTTTCAGAGTTTCCTGCTCTGGCTGATTTGAACCATGATCCTCAGATCTCAGCTTCTTGAGTAACTAGGATTGCAGGTGTGAGCTAGCAGCACCTGGCATGTTTCTATTTTTATAATAGTAACTAAGGAAAATAGGTTATTCTCTGTATCACCAGTGTTCTACATTCTAATATATGATGCTTAGGAAGGGATGTTAAATTAATTTATCATCAGAGTCTGTTCTTATACAACATAGATCTCGGTGATTAATACAATGGTAAGAGCCATTTATGTCTTCACTTCCAGATAGGTCAGTCATGTTGCCTTCTATATTTTATATTTAAGCAGTTTATATAGCTTTGAAAAGCCTCAGCATAGCTTTGTAGTTAGATTATTTACCTTTTAGAACATTTGATTCGTGTTATATTTTCTAGTATACTCTATTTTAATTCTTTTCTTATTTCCTAATTATTTTGTTTGTGTCTGGTTTTAAGTACATCCAAACTGTTGAGTTTCATTTTGATTATATATTTTTCTTTTTGAATAAATATAATAAATGTTTTTCTTTCTGAATTAATTTAAATGGCATGCATTTCAATTTGTGTTTACTAATTACTCTATTAACTTTCATTCTTTTTTATTATTATGCATTCATATTGGGTTTAATGTATTTTTATCTTCAGTGACAAACTTATCTTTAAATATTGATATTCATAACTTCAGTGGCTCATGCCTGTAATCCTAGCTATTCAGGGGGCTGAGATCTGAGGATTGCGGTTCAAAGCCAGCCAGAGCTGTAAAGTCTGTTAGACTCTTATCTCCATAAACCACCAGAAAACTGGAAGTGGCGCTGTGGCTCAAGTGGTAGAGCGCCAGCCTTGAGCTGAAGAGCTAAGGGACAATGGATAGGACCAGGGTTCAAGCCCTAGGACCAACAAAAATAAATAAATAATGTGGAATGATTGCTTTAGTCATTTTAACAAATCCATCACCCCATATTCTTACATTATTTGTATTCAAACCAGTTGAGATGCCTCTTTTGAGTGACATTGAAATATAGAAATTCTCATTAGCTAGAGTCACTATGCTATGCATGAATATGAAAAAAATTATTTCTACTGTTTTACTGAAACTGAATCCTTTGACCAATTTCTCATTTCCCCACTTATTATTCACACTGGAGAGCATCTTCCTCAGTGTTTAACTTTATAATAATTTTTTAAAATCTTATTTGTAATCCCATCTTCAGTTGGCATTTTATTGAGTTTGATGATGTATTTTTTTATTCATGCTCCCAGATTAGACATCGTCATTGGTTCTTTCTAATTCCCAGAATTTGATTAACTACTAGGATTTCAAGAATAGTTAAGGGATCTTTTCTCAAAAGCAAACCTAAGTACACTTTCATCATTTTCCCCCATCTGCTGCAATATCTAACTTGTTATATGGTGTACATCCAACATTGGGTATCTTACTTTTGATCCTTTTCAGACATGACACATTACCATGGCAAGCAACATTCAGGCAGAGAACTGCCAGAAAGTAACATCTTTAAGGTTGGAGCCCTGTGGGCCCATGAATTTGTCTCAATTTGCCACAATTAAGTATTTTTACACTAAATCCTGTCTATTATCCATCATCTATCTATCTATTGTTTGTCTACTTACTTATCTGTCATCAGTGTAGCAATTATCTAGCATCTACAGCTCCATTTGTAGAAAGAAGCAATTGGGATGCTTTTATCATTTAGTATTTATATCTAGTACTAATGTAAGTTTGTTGTAGACTAGAGAGTGATATATCTGAATGGGCTTAGTATACTACACTGAATAAATTTTTCCTTCAAAACTTAGACACCATTTTCTGTACATAACTATCAAAGCACACATTGAGAAACAGTCAGATTAGTGGAAAATTATTAGGTCATAATCTCTTATAAAGTAATTAGTGATTAAAAAATTTATATAAAACAAATTTGGGGCTGGGGGTTTAGCCCAGTAGAAGGGCACCCGCCCAGCGCGCACAAGGCCCTGGGTTCGGTCCTCAGCCCTGGGAAAAAAAAGACAAAAAATTTATATAAAACAAATTTATATAAACAAATTTATATAACAATCATTAGAACAATTTTTTAGATTTTACCATCGATGTTGTCATAATTTGGCAGTATTTTTCAAAATGTAGGTGATTTCTTAACACTATGATTTTCTACTTGCTTCCATTTTTAAGTATTCTGTTCTTTTTTTTTTGAATGATAATTTATCTGTAGCAAGATGTTTTATTGTGATATTTTCACTCATTAGCACAATGTACTTATAGTCCTGAAGACTTGACTAAATAGTTGTTGTCATTAAAGATACTCTATTACCTGTCTGGCTTAAACATTAATACCATCAAGCTAAATGCCTCAGCCATCAATAGAATGCAGTCTGTTAGAAAGCATATTTACTTCTTCCTACCTCTTCTTTCTAATATACATCTGAGGGGAATGAGAAGAGCCTCCAATGAAAAAACTGAAGCTGTATTTCAACAGGATTGTGGAAGGGTCATGCTTTGATGGTTTGTGTATATAGTGAAGTAGTATTGCTCAAAATTGTCTCCCACAAGGACAGAGGGTTCAATGTGTGTTGAATGCTAACACTGTTAAGGTAAATAAAACAAAGAAGGTGCTGCTTTGATTCCTTGGAGTCTTTCTTTTGTCTGACTTAGGTATTAAACCCAATTGGATCAGGCTTCATTTCCTCAACCTTCCTGTTCATTCTACCCCAAGGAGTGCTTGACATCCAAAGAGTGCTTCCTAGAAAAACATGGAGAGACATGGTTTCTCTTTTAATTTTCTCCATTGTACTCCCTACCAAATTTTCTTGCCAAACTACAATAGTTTGCTGAGGTATTTACAGTCTATTTAAAACTACTTCAATAATGCTTTTATTGAGTTTATACATTGTGACATTTAAATAATACAGCTATTTATCAACTAAGCAGGCTGTTTCTCTTCGTTGAGTACATCCTCAGATAGAAGCAATGAAAGGGTTAAATGAAAACAGTGTATGGAGAATCAGCTACTCATCATCATGTGACCTTTGATGAGATCCATAAAGGGCGCATTGGGGCTTTCAGCTACTTACCAAGATATGTACAACTTGATGTGCACTTCAAGGTCTAAAAAGAGATGAATTCAGGATGAAATTACCCAGTCCTGATTGTTAGGTGCAAGCATGCTTTCTTAGAGTCTGATTCAAGTACTTATACCCTACTGACTTTTAGTAGAAAGAAGGTCTCTAGGGATGATGTTGCCCAGTGTGACTAAAAAGCCCACAGGTCTCTATGTCCGCTCAAGTTGAGTTCAGCTGACTCTCACAGTGCTCATGCATTAGCTGTTTTTGCTTCATTCCCAATGAGACCTTCCTTGCTCCACCAACCCAATGGATTTCTCGTTTGCTTGTAACTTTGAGATTCTTCTGGAGAAATGGCTACATTTTACTTTCTGAGAAAATTAAATAATCAAAACCAAATAATTAAAATGGTTAAAATAGTTCATGGCTAGCTAATGTTTAATAGACAATAGTACTCAATTAGTATTTACTTATGGTTAAATCAACTTTTAAATGACTATATAGTAGCTGATTAATATGAAATCAAATATTATTTAATGATTATATACTATCTGGCATTTAGTACATTTCAAATTGAGTAATTAAACCCAGCAGAATGGCAGATGTGGTGAAAAGTATTGCAAGGCTCAGAGAGAGAGCATGGTGGGACCCTATTAAGTGCTGTAGGCAGATCTGGTGCACCACGAACTTCCAAAGCCCACACAATATGCTGGTGAGTCTAACAGGAGACAAAGTATTCCTCAGAAAGCCAAAGGTGCTGCTAGGAAAGGCTGCTCCTTTCATTCTACACTAACAGCAATAGGGAAGATACAGCCCGGAAATTATTGATGTGGAACAGTATCACAATTACAATAACCAAGGAGAGGATTAACATCTGAACAGACTAAGCTAGAGAACTGTAAAAGTAGTAATTCTTTTGTTAACACTAACTAATAAATGTCTGCATCTTAGGTTTTCCACAGGACAAAAACATCAAGCAGCTTTAGTAATATTACTTAGCTTGTAGCCACTACATAAACCACAGAACGGTTCCTGGGAAACCATGAGCAATTATCCTTTATGACTATCTAGCCTTGGCTGGCCTAGATTTCAGATCTCAGTTTCAGACTCTGAACCAATTGGTTAGAGATAGGAAACCTGTCCCAAATAAAAGTCTTTCAGATTCTATGGTTCTTAGACACAGCCAAGAAGAAATGTTCTTTCTACCTTCTCCAATAAGAATTATGGCCAATTACTTCAGTAAATTGATTAAAAAAAAAGAGTGAACTCTAAGTCAGATACTTGGAAGACTTTTGGATATAGGCTCTGAATAGACATTGGTCCTTAGACTGTGCAATGTGAGTGATGTAGTAGATAAACTCAAACCCTCATGATATCTCCTTGGTCTAATAAGCAAGAGCTTTTCCAGTGAGACCAAATAGAAGTGTGTGAAACTGTGTCCAGATTCCTGTAGCCAATAAGTTAATTTTAAAATAACATCATATATCAGTCTCACTGATAAGAATTATTGTGAAGTCTCTGTTACATCTCCCTTTTAGTTTATCAGCAAGACATCTGCACTCTAGTTAGGTATTTGGAGAATGAATAGAGACTTCTGTAAGCCCAATCACATAGTTTACAGATGTGATATGTTTGTGTGTATATGTGTGTGATTTTTGATTTATTTGTCTTAGACTGTATTTCTATTTACCTATTTGTCTATCTGTCTATCAATTACCTATCATCTAGATATATTGTATTTGTGTACTTGATTCTGGACAATGTGACCTTAGAGAATGATTATTTAAATAAAAACAATGAAATCTTTAATCTGCTGAAGGGCTGGTTGGTACAAAAGGGGAACACATACAAAGCCAGTATTTGAATTGGAAGAAGGAATTTTAAATGCTACTGAAAGTTACCTAGTCAACTTTTACCCAATAAATATTTATGACTATGAATGATAAGTAGGAAAAGTAATCAATAGAAAATGAAATATTCATGTAGATGTTTATCAAAGTGACCTTTCACATGGTATCTAAGTAGTTTCAAAACTGATATAAAGAAAAGCTGAATTGTCTGTACTTATTAACTATAAAAATCATAGTTAAGGGCTGGGAAGGTGGCTCAGTGGTAGAGCGCTTGCCTTGCATGCATGAGGCCCTGGGTTCGATTCCTCAGCACCACATAAGCAAAAAGTAAAAAGCCAGAAATGGCGCTGTGGCTCAGGTAGTAGAGCGCTAGCCTTGAGCTGAAGAGCTGAGGGACAGTGCCCAGGCCTAGAGTTCAGGCCCCACGACCGGACCCTTCCCCCCAAAAATCATAGTTAAAACTACTTTTAGATGTCTACTTCATGATGAAATATCAACTATATGTAAAATTTCCTGGTTTAAAGAGGGAGTCTTTTCTAAGTTATTTTTTAATGCTACCTGACTTTGAGCAAACTGTGACAACTATTTTTTTCAAATGTGGAGGAAAATTTCAGGCCATTCTTACTGATAAACCTTGATGTAAAAATCCTGGAAAAATGTTAACAAGTATAAACCTGCAATCCTTAAAAAACTGTTGGAAATGAACTTTCCAACTTGTGGGATGGTGGGGAGAGTGGGAGTGGTTGGGAAAGGAAGGGATGGCAGGGGAAAAACAAAAGAGGAGGTAACAATGCTTGACAAGAAATGTACTCATTACCTGTAACTGTAACCCCTCTGTACAACATCTTTACAATAAAATAAAATGAAAAAAAACTTTAAAAAAATAGAAGGAAGGAAGGAGTTAGGGCAAGTTAACTTCTCAGAGAAGTTAAACTGGCTCCAAATTCACCTAGGGAATTATCAAACATACTCCCTTTACTCTACTAATGAATCCTCAATTTAAACAATTAAATTTATTTATCACTACCACTACTAAACATTTAGAAAAATGAATGAATTGTTCATGTGCATAACCACCAATTGCTATCAAATAGTTAGAGAAAAACCTAAGGCAAGGTATGTAATCTCCAAACACACCAGTATAAAACAACACTGAGAAAAAGAACATACTTTTGTTTTGAAATATCTGATACCCTAGATCTTATACCATGGTTTTATATCATGCTTGGAACTAAAACTGGTTTCATGATCCCTCTGCGTTAGAGGAATTATCGTGAACTCTCTTTCTTGTGTGCATTTGGGAAAGGACTTGGACTCACAGGAGGAAGGAATGATGCATTTCTTTAGCTCCCATATGGAGGTCATGCACTCTCCCACAGCTGTGGTTAGGGGCCGAGGCAGACCTTCCCTCCCTAGGGATCTAGAAGCCTGTGACAGAGATCCTAATTCCACCCCAGGAGGAAGGAGGAATATTTACAGACACAGAGGAAGCATGGAGACTCACTTCTCCAAGGCTTTCAGTTAACTCCAGTGAGGTCCACAAAGAATCAGAATTGCAGCATCTGTCGTCAGTACAGGTTTGACTTCTCTCAGGTAAGTGACTGACCTGAGCAAGAAATAAAACTGTAGAAATATCTAGAAAAGCAGGAAGATAGAAACAGGCAAAAAAAAGAACTTGAAAAATTAGGATTATGTGTGGAAAAGACAGAAATCTGGTTAAAGAGCAATAGAAAGAAATGGCAGTGGGAAGCAGAAAGATAAAGGAAGGATGCTCAGAGAGTATGTGAAAGCAGAGCGAGGAGAAAGTCACATTAAGAGAAACAGAAAGAGAATTAAATTTAGTCAGCAAGATATAAAACTCACCATTGAGTTATTTGGGAAATGGGTTATTGCTTATTGAGTAGTCTTGGTGACTCATTGTCCAATGCATACATTCCAGAGAAGCATTAATTTTTAAATTGTAAATCAATAGTGGGGAAGATTTTTAGCATAGTTTATATGAAATCTAGTACCAAAGAGTAAAACTACTAAGTGGTCAGCATGTAATCAATGCATGAGGGAAAATGGGATAATTCTCTGTGCACAATTTCAAAAATTGTGTGACACCTCCTGTTCTGCTCTAACCATTTTAACAAATCCTAAGCTATGAAGGACAGTGGAAAATGGCTTTTGAGGCTTGAAGTTGGGAATGGTTAAAAATCTATTAATGGGCTGAGAAAGTGGCTCAGTGGTAGAGCGCTTGCCTTGCATGCATGAGGCCCTGAGTTCGATTCCTCAGAAACACACAAGCAGATAAAGCTGGAAGTGGTACTGTGGCTCAAGTGGTAGGGCACTAGCCTTGAGCTGAAGAGCTCAGAGAGGTTTGATAAAAGATTAGATTTTAGGTGTTCTTATTATACATGTTCACACATGGAAGCTCTCTATGGAAGGTAATTTAATTGATTGTAATAATTATTTACATACCTATCAATGTGTTATGATGTAGATTTAAATTTTTTGCAATAAAAAGAAATGAAAAGTGTAAATAAGTGCATTTCGATCTATTCTTCAGCTATGGGCAGGTCTACATTTGAAATTTTCCAAACATTAAAACCAACACATAGGAGAGTTACAATGTAGAGAAAGTAATTTTAAACAATGTCAATTTGCTATTTTTTTTCCTGAAACTTATCTGAACATCAAAGAAAATGTGATTTATATTAGAGTTGGAAATAAGAAGAACATAGAGAACAATTTCTCAGCATGACATAAATCATTTTTCCATAGTGGCTATGGTTTCTTATACTTGTTTGATATGTGTGTGTTTATGTGTGTCTGATGTGTGTGTGTGTGTGTGTGTGTGTGTGTGTGTGTGTGTGTGGATGTGGCTGTATAATGAATATACCATTGCTCTGATGAACTAGCTATACAGTAGAAAGTAGGAAAAAAGCATTCTGAGCAAAGGAAGAAGAAAAATATGCTATCAGCTAGTGAATTTAAGAGACATGGAAGACTCTAGAGAAAAAAAAAACATTTGCTTCATGGTAGAGAAATATGAATATACTGCTCTAGTTATAGACTTCTATGAATAACTGGACTGCTTTATCCAAGTAAGCATCCCAGTGAATGTTCAGTTTAGTGTACTTGGGGCTGCAGTAGAGTATTAGAGTTGAGTCTGACCCAGAAGATGAGAGCTGCATGGTCTTGGACAAAATGAGAGAAACGTTTCTTTTTTTTAATTTAAATTTTATTGCAAAGGTGATGTACAGAGGGGTTACAGTTACATAACTAATGTAATGGACACATTTCTTCTTGAAAAGTTTTATTCCTCCCTCATTTTCTCCCATTCTTCCCCCATCTCACTCCCCTCTCCCGAAGCTGTAAAGTTCATTTCCAACATAGTGTCTCCTGAGTATCACTGTTGCTTCAGTTCACCCTTTCTCCCACTGTTTCTGTGATTGCCCTTCCTTTCCCCAAATCAAATAAACTTATAAATAAGACAAAGAATACAGAAATCAAAAGCAGTGACAACTGGGAATAAACCAAATGGATGAAATGAAAGAAAAAAGAAATAACTGCAAGTAGTGCAAACAAACAAACAAAAACCTCTTGAGAAATGTTTGTCGATTCATTTAAAGAAAGGATTAACATTTTCTTCCAGTCTGCAGCTATAAAAATTCCAAGTCAATTTCTTTTTGGAGTTATAGATTGTGCAGCCTAAGAGCTTTACCCTTCACACTAAAGAATGAAGATAAGAATAAGTAAAAAATGAGAAATATGAAAATAGGCAAATGAAAACCTTTTATTAAATGCAATCCAGAAATAAAGCATCTAGTGTTGGACAGTCACAGTGCAATGATAAGAGTTTCAAAGCTACATTTGGAACAGTCTTTCCAGGGGGCTAGCATTGAGTCCTGTGCTAGAGACTCACCTAGGTCAGAGATTGGAGTCAGCCAGGAACAATGAGCCACAGCTGCACAGATATTTGAAGTCAACCAGCTTGGACTTCAAAGAACAAGGTATGTTAAAATGTTCCTAAGGGCAGTCAATGGGGTTAGACAGGGAAACCATAAAGAATCAGAAATAGATGCATGTTAGGTGAATTCATATTTTATCACTTAAGCATTGAATATGTCATCACTTAAATATTTTAAATTATTAAATAAAAATTAATTTGAAAGGAAACTACACTACATTATTGGGATTCCCTTCAAATGTCTGCAAATACCAAAAGAAGCTACTGATTGGCCAGAGAACCTTTCTGACAAGAAGTTCATGCAGTTCTACTGGCATATACTCTGACTTTTCTCTAAGTTTATCTTTACAATACATCATAAAACTTCCTTTGTCCTTTTGTGTTGCTTAGTTTTCCAGTGATCCCAATGAAAATCTGAGAAATGTCCACCCAGAGATGATGATATTCGTGTGGCTTACACTTTTCTTTCTATGTTTACTGTTCATTAATTCCTTTATATCAGTCTTCCATAAAGCACCATAGAGGATTCTTGTTCTTCAAGTGAAAGGTTAGAAGAACTATGCACTTTGTCCTAGTTGCTTTGCATGTACCCTCAAAAGATAACTTGGAGAGATAAAGACAGATCAGAGTCTAATCCACACTGTTCACCTAGTTACTCACGGAATTACCATGGTTTTCTGGAATAAGAGTGAAGCTATGGAGCCCGTATTTATCCTGAAAGGCTTCCCGGGCTTGGAGTACGTTCACTCTTGGCTCTCAATCCCATTCTGCCTGGCATATCTAGTAGCGTTCATTGGTAATGTTACCATCCTCTCCGTCATTTGGGGAGAGTCCTCACTCCATCAGCCTATGTATTACTTCCTTTCCATCTTGGCACTGACGGACCTGGGCATGTCCATGTCCACTCTCCCCACCATGCTTGCTGTGCTATGGTTGGATGCTCGAGAGATCAAGGCAAGTGCTTGCTATGCCCAGCTCTTCTTCATCCACACGTTCACATTTCTAGAGTCCTCTGTGCTGCTGGCTATGGCCTTTGACCGTTTTATTGCTATCTGTCGACCCCTGCACTATGCCACCATCCTTACCAACAATGTCATTGCCAAGATTGGTTTGTTCTGCTTACTACGAAGTATGGGCGTGGTACTGCCAACACCTTTGCTGCTGAGACGCTACCACTACTGCCATGTCAACGCTCTCTCCCACGCCTTCTGCTTGCATCAGGATGTTCTGAGACTCTCTTGTTCAAATGCCAAGGTCAACAGTGTCTACGGATTGTGTGTGGTCATCGCCACACTGGGCGTGGATTCGGTCTTCATACTTTTATCTTACGCTTTGATTCTGAGCGCGGTGCTGGGGATCGCCTCTCGCGAGGAGCGGCTGAAGGCCCTGAACACCTGTGTGTCCCATGTCTGTGTGGTGCTCATCTTCTTCGTGCCAGTTATTGGGGTGTCCATGGTCCACCGCTTTGGGAAGCACCTGTCGCCCATAGTCCACGTCCTCATGGCTGACATCTACCTGCTTCTTCCCCCCGTGCTTAACCCAGTCGTCTACAGTGTCAGGACCAAGCAGATTCGCCTAGGAATTCTCCGCAAATTTGCTAGAAGGAGGAGGTTTTAACTAACCCACAATCTCTGGTTTCTGCCCTGGAAATACTGGGCAAGCGATCTTACCATACGGTAAGCGAATGATTTATGTCTTGGGTCATGGTTATATGCCTAAATTCTTATTTCTTGACTTCCTAAATAGGTAATCTCTGTGACTTGCTAACTTTTTTGTCCTTCAGATTTTTGGTGGGTAAATTGTAATAGAATCTATTGCTTCATGCATCCTATGATCATTAGGAAACTTAATCATAGATAATGTAGATAAAAGAAATGGAGGCTGTGAGAAACTGTACACATCTGTTAATATGTGAAATTATTACTATTAATGATATATAACTAACTTTCCTTATAAAATGTCACTATACATGCATAATTTTTTGGACATAATAGTGTAAGACATGCATATACTATGTATTATAACCTTTTCTGGTCTTTATGAACTCTTTTCATAGTGTGTTTGATTGTCAAAAATGTTCTTAATTTTAAGAAATATCTAGTGTATAAACTTGTTCCATTGTTAGTGTGGTTTAAAAAGTATCTGCCAGCTATGTTATTTAAAGTTCAATAAAAAGACAATAAATTTGAATGCTGTTCACTGAATGCCAGCATAGGTGATTATTAACTTGGTCAGGAAAACAACTTTAAGGGGGGGATGAAGACAGATAGTTCCCTAGAGCTGAGGAGAATATTCAAGGAAGGAACAAAATTGGAATAGGGAAGACTTTTCTGCATCATGAAGTTGGGAATTCATTGCGGAATGTATGGTTTCTAGTCACCCAATGTTAGCAAAGGTCACAAACTTGCCCTGGGTAAGAAAGAAATTGTTCTGTAGGGGAATCATGAACCAAGGCTATCAACTTAGCACCTTTTCAGGATGAGGAAGAAGGCAGCATCAGCTAGAAAAACTGCTTGGATGGGAAGCAACTGGCATCTTCTTGAAGAAGAGATAGGCATGACATCACAGCTTGGACTGATAAGCCAGAAACACTCCCTGAAGAAAGCAAATAGCTAACAGAGTAACTGCAAGATTCAGAAGTCTTGCCACAGGGATATTGCTGACATTTGATGGTGTGAGTACTGTTAAGTATCTACCACATGTGCCTTTCTTTCCACATGGAAGAAGAAACAGGAAGTACACAAGAATTTCTCTTACAAATACTTCTGCAGCACCCTCTACTGGTCAAGTTTGGCACCATGTCACCTGCTGGCGCTCTCTCTCTCTAAATATATATATATATATTCCTTGGGTTTGGTTACATGCATGCAAAGCAGACAATTTGAAGACCATGTTTGGAGTTGGAACAGCAGCAGCATTTTTAGCTAGCATTTTAACCAATATTATCAACGTTATTATTTTGTGTGATTTTTATAAGCTTTATTTATTTGTTATTTTTCAAAATTGGATATTCATACAATTTAGAATTTACTTTTATGGGTGATGTTATTAAGCATAATTTTATATAACTATGACATTCATTCAGAATCATTTATCAAAGAAAGCATCTCCGCACATGATAGCCTGGCTTATAGAATGTGAATGTATCTGTGTGGGAATAATTTTAGTCTTCATTTTAGTTCTATTGGACAATGATTTTTTCTACCATCCAATACTGCTCTTAATTATGGTGATTTTATACTTAGTTTGTTTGAGGGTGGGAATCAGATCACTACTGTAGAGCAATTTCTACTTCTAATGTCTATAACAGTCTTGAAATTTATGTTTTTTTATAATTTTTTTAATCATGAAAATACTATACAGAGGGATTACAGTTACATGAGCAAGGTAATGAATATATTTCTTATCAAGCATTGTTGCCTCCTCTTTTGTTTTTCCCCTTCCCATCTCTTCCCTTCCACCTCCTCAACTACACTCCCCTCTTCCTCTGCTCCCCACCTAAATTGTAAAGCTCGTTTTTCAACATAGTGTCTTGTACATCTCATTGTTACAATGGGTCAATCTGTATCCCTAAACATTTGGGTTTTTTTCCCTTTCCCTCCCCAAATTATACTAACATTAAATACAGTGAAAACAGGGGTTATACCATGGGGGAGTGACATACAAAGCAACAAAAAAAATCACATGGTACCTTATAAATACTGAATGTATGTTTTTATATTGACTTTTGTATGATATAATCTGGAGCTTATAGCTCAACTTGGAGTGATTTTTCTGCTGATTTGTAAACAAGTGTATCTCTTGACAGAATGGGACATTTTTGCATCTCATTAATCTTTGATATTTTAAGAGTAGAAATCTCTCACATCTTTTATTAGTTTTTTCTTTGTATTTTTATGCCAATTGTAATTAACATGTAATTTCTAGCCTATTCCTTTTAGGTATAAAATTGGTGTGTCTTTATCCTGATGAGTTAATTGGACTTGTTTTCATGATTTGTTTTAAGAGTGTTTTACATTTACTAATTGTTTATCAATATTGATTATGAATAGTAACAAAATCTGTTTCCTTCCAAACTGTGCTTTATTTCTGTTATCTCACCTAGTTATAGTGAGTAGAGATCTCAGTGCATTTTTTTTTAATTTTATTTTATTTTATTTGAGAACATACTGTACAGAGGAGTTACAGTTACATGGTCAGGATAATGCATACATTTCTTACCAAGCATTGCAGCCTCCTCCTTTGTTTACCCTTCACCTCCCTTCCCAGCCTCCCCCCTCCCCCCCACCCAATCATACCCCCCCTCCCCCCCCTCCGACATTGTAAAGCTGGTTTTGACATGACATTTTGTACTTCTCATTGTTGCAACAAGTCCACCTGAATCCTTAAACGACTTGTTTGTCCCCATCTCCTCCACATGTTATACTGACATCAAATATAGTGAAAGCGGGGGTTACACTGTGGGGGAGGGACATACAAAGCAACAAAGAAATACTCTTATAAATGCGTTAGAAACACATGCATGAAAGAAACAAAAACATTAAAATACATATTTGAGGGTTCGTTTTCCTAACATCACATTCTCTGACTTTTTCCGCTTGGCTCATACCTATACTAGATATTGCAAATAAGGGAAACCATGGGACCTATGTTTCTTTGGGCCTGGCTTACTTCACTTAATATAATTTTTTCCAAGCCTTTCCATTTCCTAACAAATGGGGCAATGTCATTCTTTCTGATGGAGGCATAGAATTCCATTGTGTATATATACCACATTTTCTTGATCCATTCATCTACTGAGGGGCATCTGGGTTGGTTCCATATCTTAGCTATGGTAAATAATGCTGCAATAAACATAGTTGTGCTGGTAGCTTTAGTGTGGTCTTGTTTGTAAACATTAGGGTAAATGCCCAAAAGTGGGATTGCTGGGTCATAGGGGAGTTCTATGTGAAGTCTTTTGAGGAACCTCCATACTGCTTTCCAAAGTGGTTGAACAAGTTTACATTCCCACCAACAATGAAGTAAGGTTCCTTTCTGTCCACATCCCCTCCAGCATCTGTTGTTGTTAGAGTTCTTGATTTTTGCTGTTCTAACTGGAGTGAGGTGATATCTCAATGTTGTTTTGATTTGCATTTCTTTTATGGCTAGGGATGTTGAACATTTCTTCATGTGTCTATTAGCCATCCTTCTTTCTTCTTCAGAGAAGCTTCTCTTTAAGTCTTTCGCCCACTTAGTTATTGGGCAGTTGTTTCTTTGAGGATTTGTTGTTGGGTGGTTTAATTTTTTGAGTTCCAAGTATATTTTAGATATGAGACCCTTGTCCGTTGTATGGCTAGTAAAGATCTTCTCCCAGTCCGTGGGCTTTCTATTGATGTTGCTAGCTATGTCATTTGCCCTGCAGAAGCTCTGCAACCTTATACAATCCCATTTGTCCAACCTTTCTTTGATTTGTTGTGTTTCCGGGTCTCTATTCAGAAAATTTCGGCCTGAGCCAAGGAGACCCAGGGTTTCTCCTATTCCATCCTGTAATGTTTTCAGAGTGTCTGCTTTGAGTTCAAGGTCTTTGATCCATTTGGAGTTGATTCTGGTGCAGGGTGATATATAAGGATCTAGCTTTAGTTTTCTACATGTAGTTAACCAGTTTTGCCAGCACCATTTACTGAAGAGGCTGTCTGTCTTCCATTCTATTGTTTTAGCTCCCTTATCGAAGATTAGATGGCTATAGGTCTGTAGGTTCATTTCTGGGTTTTCAATTCTATTCCATTGGTCCTGAGGTCTGTTCTTATGCCAATACCAAGCTGTTTTGATTACTATGGCTTTATAGTAGAGTTTGAAATTTGGTATTGATATTCCTCCAGCCGTGTTCTTTCCATTGAGGAGCGTTTTTGCTATTCGGGGTCTTTTATTGTTTCATATGAATTTTTGGATTGCCTCTTCTATTTCCTTGAAGAATGAGGGTGGAATTTTGATAGGTATTGCGTTGAATTTGTAGATAGCCTTGGGAAGTATTGCCATTTTCACGATGTTAATCTTTCCAATCCAGGAGCATGGGAGGTTTTGCCATTTTTAAAGTTCTGTGTTGATTTCCTTTTTCAAGATTTTAAAGTTTTCATCATAGAGGTCCTTCACTTCTTTAGTTAAGTTAATTCCTAGGTATTTTATTTTTTGTGGGGCTATTACAAATGGAGTTGCTTTCCTAATTTCAGCCACACTTTTCTCATTGTTGGCATACAGAAAAGCCATGGATTTTTGGGGGTTAATTTTATAACCTGCTACTTTGCCAAAGTTTTGAATCAGCTTGAGTAATTTGGGAGTGGAGTCTATGGGATTCTTTAAATACAAGATCATGTCATCTGCAAAGAGGGAGAGTTTTATTTCTTCTTTCCCTATTTGGATCCCCTTTATGTCTGCATCTTGTCTTATTGCTGTAGCTAGGCATTCTAATACTAGATTGAAGAGAAGTGGAGAGAGTGGGCATCCTTGTCTTGTTCCTGAGTTAAGAAGAAATGGCTTTAGTTTTTCACCATTGAGTATAATGCTGGCTGTAGGTTTGTCATATACAGCCTTTATTGTATTGAGGAATGTTCCATGGATCCCTAATTTTTCCAAAACCTTCATCATAAAAGGGTGTTGGATCTTGTCGAATGCTTTTTCTGCGTCTATTGAGATAACCATGTGGTTCTTATTCTTGCTCCTGTTGATGTGATGAATAATATTAATTGATTTGCGTATATTGAACCAGCTTTGCATCCCTGAAATGAATCCTGTTTGATCGTGGTGTATGATTTTTTGGATGAATTGTTGAAGTCGGTTGGCCAAAATTTTGTTGAGAAGTTTTGCATCAATGTTCATCAAAGAAATGGGTCTATAGTTCTCTCTCTTTGATGAGTCCCTGCCTGGTTTTGGGATGAGGGTTATGATGGCTTCATAGAATGTGTTCGGTAGTGAGCTTTCTCTTTCAATTTCATTGAAGAGTTGGAGGAGAATTGGTGTGAGCTCTGCTTTGAAGGCCTTGTAAAATTCCACTGTAAAACCATCTGGTCCTGGACTTTTCTTAGCTGGGAGGTCTCTTATTGCTGTTTCTATTTCAATGCTTGATATGGGCCTGTTAAGATAGTTTAACTCATCTTGGTTTAGTTTTGGCATGTCAATATTTGCTAGGAAGAGGTCCATTTCTGTCAAGTTCTCAAACTTATTAGCATAAAGTTTTGAGAAGTATTCCCTTATAATGTTCTGAATCTTGCTTGTTTCCGTGGTGATGTTTCCATTCTCATCTCTGAGTTTATTAATTTGGGTGTGTTCTCTTCTTTTTCTGATAAGATTTGCTAAGGGTCTGTCAATTTTGTTAAGTTTTTCAAAGAACCAACTCTTTGTTTTGTTGATTCTTTCTATAGTTTTTTTGGATTCTAATTCATTTAATTCTGATTTAATTTTGATTATTTCTTTCCATCTACTGGATTGGGGTTTATCTTGCTGCTCTTTTTCAAGGAGGTTTAGATGTGTCATTAAATTGTTAGTTTCAGATCTCTCCAATTTGTTGATGTAGGAGCTCAAAGCTATAAACTTGCCTCTGAGTACTGCCTTTGCTGTGTCCCAGAGGAGCTGGTATTTTGTGTGTTCATTTTTGTTGAATAGCATGAACATTTGAATTTCCTTTCTAATCTCTTCCATGACCCACTCATGATTCAGCAGTGTGTTGTTCAGCCTCCGTGTAATACCAGACTTTCTTTGGTGGCTTTTGGTGTTGAGTTCTAATTTTATTCCCTTGTGGTCAGAGAGAATGCAAGGTATAACTTCAATGTTTCTGAATTTAGACAAGTTTGCTTTGTGGCCTAAAATGTGGTCTATTTTAGAAAACGTTCCATGTGCTGCTGAGAAAAACGTGTATTCTGATGCTGCTGGGTGAAATGTTCGGTAAATGTCTGTTAAGTCTAGTTGATCTATGCAGCTGTTTAGATCTGCGGTTTCTCTGTTGAGTTTTTGCCGAGTTGATCTATCTAGTGGGGAGAGTAGTGTGTTAAAATCCCCAACGATTAATGTCTTTGGATCTATATGGGATTTGAGGGAAAGTAGTGTTTCTTTGATAAATTTGGGTGCTCCATTGTTTGGCGAATAGATATTTATTTATTTTTTTTTTTTTTTTTTTTTTTTTTTTTTATTGTAAAGCTACTATACAGAGGGTCACAGTTACATGAGTGAGGTTATGAGTACACTTCCTCTTGAACATTGTTACCCCCTCCATTGTTTTCCCCCTACCATCCCCTCCCTCCCTCCCTTCCCCGAGGTTCTTTTTTTTTTTTTTTTTTTGATTGTGATTAAATGATTACATAATTTCAAAGTCACAAGTTCATTCTAACTTCCCTGGAGCAAATTGTCTACCACAGTCTGTAATATATAACAGTGTTCACATGTTATATACCATATTTGTGATCAGCAGCATGAGGATATTTAGTAGTGGTTCAACCAGATGAGCGGGAGTTCTTTGTTTCTTAAGTCCTGTTAGTTTTGTCGTATCACTAACCTTTTGGATTTAGCATCCACTTATGAGGGAGACCATGTACCGTTTGTCTCTTCGTTCTTGGCTTACCTCGCTCAACATGATTCCTTCTAGCTCCATCCATTTCCCTGCAAATGCCATTATTTTGTCATTTCTAATGGCTGCATAATATTCCATTGTGTATAGATACCACAATTTTTGGATCCATTCATCTGTGGTGGGGCACCTAGGTTGTTTCCATATCCTAGCTATTGCGAACAGTGCTGCAATAAACATGGAGGTGCACGTGTCCTTGTATATTGGTTCCTGTTGTTTAGGGTAGATGCCTAGAAGTGGTATGACTGGGTCGTAAGGGAGGTCAATCTTTAGCTTTCTAAGGACCCTCCAGACTGCTTTCCAAAGTGGTTGTATAAGTGTACATTCCCACCAGCAGTGTAATAGGGTTCCTCTTTCTCCACATCCCCTCCAGCATTTGTCGTTGGCTGATTTGTGGATGTGGGACATTCTGTCTGGGGTAAGGTGGTATCTCAGGGTTGTCTTTATTTGCATTTCCTTCACCACCAGGGATGATGAACATTTCCTCATGTGTTTCTTTGCCATTTTTATTTCTTCATTTGAGAAGTCCCTCTTTAGTTCCCTTGCCCATTTAGTAATTGGTTTGTTAGGTTTGGGAGGGATTAGTTTCTTGAGTTCCCTGTATATACAGGATGTTAACCCCTTGTCTGATATATTGCTGGTAAATATTTTTTCCCAATTAGTTGGTTGTCTTTCTAGCTTAGTTGCGATAGATTTAGCTGTGCAGAAGCTTTTTATTTTAAGGTAGTCCCATTTGTCGAGTCTCTCTCCAACTTGTTGTGACCCTGGGACTCTGTTCAGGAAGTTCCTTCCTGTGCCTATTAGTTCAAGTGTCTCTCCTACTCTGTCCTGCAGTAGTTTCAGAGATTCAGGTTTAATGTTAAGGTCTTTAATCCATTTTGAGTTGATGTTGGTGCATGGTGATAGGCTGGGCTCCACTTTTAGTTTTCTGCATGTGGCTGCCCAGTTTTCCCAGCACCAGCGGTTGAAGAGGCTGTGTTTCTTCCATTGTATGTCTTTGGCTCCTTTGTCGAATATCAGCTGGCTGTAGGCCTGTGGATTTATTTCTGGATCTTCTATTCTGTTCCATTGGTCTTCAGGTCTGTTTTTGTGCCAGTACCATGCTGTCTTTGTTATTATAGCTCTGTAGTAGAGTTTGAAGTTCGGCATGGATAGCCCTCCCATATTGTCTTTATCCCCTAGAATTGTTTTGGCTATTCTAGGTCTTTTGTTGTTCCATATAAATTTTTGGACTGTTTTCTGTATTTCAGTGATGTACGTCATTGGGATTTTAATAGGAATTGCTTTGAATTTGTATATTAATTTTGGAAGTATCACCATCTTTACTATATTAAGTCGGCCTATCCAGGAGCATGGGAGGTCTTTCCATTTCCTAGTGTCTTCTGCAATTTCTTTCTTTAACTTTTTATAGTTCTCATTAAATAGTTCTTTTACATCTTTGGTTAGGTTAATTCCTAAATATTTTATTTTTTGGGAGGTTATTGTGAATGGGGTTGCTCCCTTTATTTCCCTCTCTTCCTGTGCGTTATCAGTGTATAGGAAGGCAACTGATTTTTGTGGGTTTATTTTGTATCCTGCTATTTTGCCGAAGTGACTTATGATTTCTAAAAGTTTGGGGATGGAGTTTTTGGGATCGTGGAGGTATAGTATCATGTCGTCTGCAAAAAGGGATAGTTTCACTTCTTCTTTCCCTATGCGGATCCCTTTAATGTCTTTTTCTTGCCTTATTGCCCTGGCTAAGGGTTCTAGGACTATGTTGAAGAGGAGTGGAGACAGTGGACATCCTTGCCTTGTTCCTGTTTTTAGGAGGATTGGTTGTAGCTTTTCCCCATTAAGTATAATATTGGCTATTGGTCTGTCATAAATGGCTTTTATTGTTTTTAGAAATGTTCCTTCTATTCCTATTTTCTCCAGAGCTTTTAGCATGAATGAATGTTGAATTTTATCAAAGGCCTTTTCTGCATCTGTGGCGATAATCATGTGATTCTTGACCTTGGCTCTGTTGATATGCTGGATTACATTTATTGACTTACGTATGTTAAACCATCCCTGTGTCTCTGGGATGAAGCCTACCTGATCATAGTGTATTATTTTTTTTATGTGTTTCTGGATTCTGTTAGCTAGAATCTTGTTAAGGATCTTTGCATCTGTGTTCATCAAGGAGATTGGCCTGTAATTCTCCTTTTTGGTTGGGTCTTTGCCTGGTTTGGGGATGAGTGTGATATTGGCTTCGTAGAATGAGTTTGGGATAGCTCCCTCCTTCTCTGTTTCTCTGAAGAGCTTGAGGAGTATGGGTATTAGTTCTTCTTTAAAGGTCTTATAGAATTCTGCTGTGAATCCATCTGGTCCTGGGCTTTTTTTTGTTGGAAGACTTTTGATAGCTTCCTGTATCTCATTATAGGATATTGGCTTATTTAATTGGTTAACTTCTTCTTTGCTCAGTTTGGGTAACTTGTATTTCTCTAAAAATGCATCCATTTCCGCCAGATTTTCTTCCTTTAGAGAGTATAGCTTTTGAAAGTAGTCTGTTAGAATTGTTTGGATATCTTGGGTACGTGTTGTGATGTTTCCCGTGGCATCCCTAATCCTATTAATATGGGTTTCCTCTCTTCTTTTTTTAATTAATCTTGCCAACGGGCCATCAATTTTGTTTATTTTTTCAAAGAACCAGCTTTTTGTTTGGTTTATTTTGGTTATGGTTTTCTGATTTTCTAATTGGTTAATCTCTGCTCTCAATTTGGTTATCTGGCTTCGTCTAGTAGCTTTAGGTCCCATTTTTTCCTGTTTTTCTAGCTGTTTTAGTTGCAACATGAGATTATTTACTTGGTCTGTCTCCATTCTCTTGATGTGGGCACTGAGGGCAATAAATTTGCCCCTCAGGACTGCTTTTGCTGTGTCCCACAAGTTTCTTTGTGAGGTGTTTTCATTTTCATTGAGTTCTAGGAACTGCTTTATTTCTTCTCTGATCTCTTCTGTTACCCAGGCCTTGTTAAGGAGTGTGCTGTTCAATTTCCATGTATTAGAGAAATTTCTGCGGTATGCTTTGTTATTGAGAGCTAGCTTGATTCCACTGTGGTCAGATAGGATACAGGGGATTATGTCGATCCCTTTGTATTTGCTTAAGTTCCTTGAATGAACTATGATATGGTCTATTTTGGAGAAAGTTCCATGAGCTGCTGAGAAGAATGTGTACTGTGTTGTTTTAGGGTGAAATACTCGGTAGATGTCAGTTAATTCCGCTTGAAGTATGGCCTCACTTAATTCGGTAGCTTCTTTGCCAATCCTCTGGTTGGTAGACCTGTCCTTTGGTGAGAGTGGCGTGTTAAAGTCTCCTAGTATTATCGTATTGGGATCTATTTTATTCTGTAAGTTTGAGAGCATTTGTTTAACATATCTGGGTGCACCGATATTTGGGGCATATAAGTTGATGATGGTTATATCCTCCTCTTGGATTGTTCCCTTTATTAATATGTAGTGTCCGTCCTTGTCTTTCTGTACTGATTTTAATGAAAAGTTTATTTTGTCAGATATCAGGATAGCTACACCTGCTTTCTTATTGGGGGAATTTGATTGGTAGATCCTTTTCCACCCCTTCACTCTGAGTTTGTTTGTATGTTTGGCTGAGAGGTGGGTCTCCTGAAGGCAACAGATGGATGGGTCTTGTTTTCTGATCCAGTCCTCAGTTCGTTTTCTTTTAATTGGCGAATTCAGCCCATTTATATTAAGAGAAAGTATAGAGAGATGCATTGTTGTCCCTGCCATTCCGTTTTCCTAAGTTTTTCTTCTTTCCTTTCCTCCTGTGCTTGCTCAGTTAGACTTTGAGTAATGCCTGTTTGGGGCAGGTCCCAGTTCCTGGTTGCTTTCTTCAGGTTGTGTCCCCCCTCTTAGAATTCTTTGTAATGCTGGCTTAATGTTTATGTATTCATTTAGTTTTTCTTTGCTATTAAAAGTTTTCAGTTCTCCATCGAATGTGAATGCTAGCTTTGCCGGGTATATCAGTCTGGGTTGGCAGTTATTGGCTCTCAGGGCTCGTATGGTGCTTTCCCAGGCTTTTCTTGCATTCATTGTTTGTGTGGAGAGATCTGCAGTGATTCTAATTTTTTTCCCGTTGTAGTATAGCTCCTTCTTCATTTTTGCTGCATGCAGGATTGTTTCCTTATTATTCAGATCCATCATTGTTACTATTATGTGCCTAGAAGTGTTTCTCCTGGGATCTTGCTTGTTGGGTGTTCGATAAGCTTTTGTGATGTAGTTAAGATGGTCGTTTTTGAGGTGGGGAAAATTTTCATTGACTATCTTGTTAAATAGGTGTTGCATTCCCTTGCTCTGGAATTCCTCACCTTCGTCCACTCCGATTATGCGAAGGTTAAATTTTTTAGCATTATCTGCTTGCTCTTGAATTTCCCTTTGGTTTAATTTGAGTGATTTTTCCATATCTGTCACTTTTTGGTCCAGTTGGTGTATTCTGTCTTCTGTATCTGACACTCTACCTTCCATTTCATTCACTCTGTTGACCGTGGCTTCTATTGTGGTTTGCATGGTGGAAATGGATCCCTTTATGGATTCAATGTTGGTTCTCAGAGTACTGATCTCACCTCTCAATGAGGTGAGATCAGTATGCATTACCTCTAATTTGGCGTTTATCTCACTTCTTACTGAGGTTTGTGCAGCTTCTATTTTTGCATCCAACTTTTGTTTGATATCCTGTATATCTTTTGATAGTTCATCCTTGTGCTCTTTCAATTTCTGATCCATTTCTCGCTTTATTTCTTGAGTCATTGCCTCCAGCAACCCTTGGATGTAGTTTTTGTCTTCCATTCCTGCTTTGCTCCCACTGGGGCTCTCCCCTGCGTGGCTGCTGGCTTTTGAGGTGAGCTTGCTGTCCTGGGTAGTGGTAAACCTTGTGATTTTTCTCTGTGATTTTCGCATGGGGGTTCAGGAGACTGCTCTTCAATCTTGTTTTGGTGTGTCTGTCTTTGCTTGGTTGCTGATTCTCTATTGGTAGAGAGAGTCTGTGTCTGATCTGGATTCTGTTGGGAGCCTATTTCCAGCTGCTATTCACTTAGGATTCTCAGCTCTCTGCTGTAGCAATTCCCGCCTTTGGAAGGGTTGAGCAGCCTAGACTGCTTGTGTTTGCTCCTGCGGGTGCTCTTGGGAAGATCAGATGCTCTGGATGCACTCTCCCAAATACTGGAGTCTGCTATGGGCTCCTGATGTGTTTTTGTTTGTTTTGGGCTGGTTGTGGGCTTGAACTCTAGGTTTGGGTGCTGTCCCTCAGCTCTTCAGCTCAGGGCTGGCACCCTACCATTTGAGCCACAGCCCCACTTCTGACCCTTTTTGCTTTGTTCAGGCGCCGGTCCCCTGGCCTGGTTCCGGCCCCAGCCTGGAGCGCGCTCGTTAGGCCTGTGCTAATGTGTATACCACCTTGGTTATGCAGCCTGGAGGACACAGTTCAAATTTCTTCTACTGTTGGTAGTCTTGACCCAGGGGCACTGTTCCTGGCTTGAGCATTTAAGCTCCCTTCCCGGGGCGCTCTTGCTCTGGCCTGGCCAGCAGAGTGTGCTCCACCGGCTGGTGGGGCTCTCGAACAGTTCCCAGTTTTAGTGGGTCCTGTGGTCTGGGTGTTGGGGTAGGGAGTCTAGGTCAGGGTCTGGGGATTCCCTCCAGCTCTGGTCTCCCTTGATGGATTCCCTGTCCCCTGATGGGTACTCACCCTGTAGGTCGTCAGTTGTTGTTGCAGTCCGTCAGTTGTTGTTGCAGTCCGAGTTCAGTTGGGGTGGTTGCGGGCTGGGTTGGGCGGCCCCCCGCCGGGTCGTTGCGATCGCGACAGGTCCCTTTGTGGCGCTGCTGGTGCCGGGCGGCTTTGGCGGGATGGAGCCTCTCCGCTCCGGTGGAGAGTGATGGGTGGGGTGGGATCCTCCTGGAGACTCCCGGCTGGTAGGTTTCTCTGTTCCTGGCGATCCGCTGTTCTGCAATCCGGTACCTGGTGATCTGCAAGCAGCCCCCTGTGTCTCTGTGGCTCCGGCAGCCCCCGCCGGGCCGGCTGGCCGGCGGCTTGGCGCACTGCCGCGCGGCCAGTAAAGGTTGGGGGAGGGGTCTTCGCTCTTCTCTGTTCTGAAATTCTTCTTTTCCTCTCTTTCTTTTTTTGTTATTTTCCACCTCTGGTTTTTCTCTGAGTGTTCGTCTTTTTGTTGTTGTCGGTCTCTTGGGGAGATTAAAGGTTGGAACTCGAACTCTCTTTTTGGTTGGAGAGAGCTGTGGCGTTTCCCTACTGCCCCGTCGCCATCTTCCTGACTACCTCCGCGAATAGATATTTAGAATTGTAATATCCTCCTGAAGGAGAGATCCTTTAATTAGTATGTAGCGACCTTCTTTATCTCTTTTCACGAATTTTAATTTGAAATCTATTTTATCTGCTATTAGGATTGCAACTCTCGCCTGTTTATGCGGTCCGTTTGCTTGGTAGATTTTGTTCCAGCCTTTAACATTGAAAATGTGTTTGTTTTTACGGGCAAGATGTGACTCCTGCAGGCAGCAGATAGAAGGGTCTTGTTTTTTAATCCAACTAGACAGTCTGTGTCGCTTAATTGGAGAGTTCAGTCCGTTAACATTAAGAGATAGGACTGAGAGGTATTTGGGAGTTCCTGCCATGTTATCTACCTTCTTGGGGGCTGCGAAAACTGGGTTCTTCCTATGGTTCTTGGATTCTCAGTTTGGGTGCAGTTTCTTGGCCTTTATTGCAGTCTTGTTGGTTTTCTATGTGTAGGACATCTTTAAGAATCTTTTGTAGGGCTGGTTTGGTGGAGATGTATTGTTTCAATTTTTCTTTGCTATGGAAGGTTTTTATTTGGCCTTCAGTTATGAAGGAGAGTTTAGCTGGGTACAGTATAGCTGTTTGTTTTTAGGGCATGGCATACATCATTCCAGGCTCTTCTTGCTTTGATTGTCTCTGCTGAGAAATCTGAGGTGATTCTAATTGGTTTCCCTTTATAAGTGATTACCCTTTTCTCTCTGACAGCTTTAAGGATCTTTTCCTTGTTCTGAGTTGATCCTGTGTGGATTATAATGTGACGGTGGTATGTCCTATTCTGGTCTGGTCTATTTGGGGTTCTAAAGGCTTCTTGTATCTGGACAGGCCTATCTTTTTGCATGTTTGGGAAGTTCTCTGCTAGGATCCTGTTAAACAGATTTCCTAGACCATTAACTTCTGTTTCTAGGTGCTCCTCTACACCCATTATCCTTAGATTAGGCCTTCTGATGGTGTCTTCCAGGTGTTGGATAGATCTATCATATTTCTTGGACTTGTCTTGGATGGTTGTATGTTCTTTCTCTATAATATCTAGGCTGTCTTCAATCCCTGAGATTCGATCTTCTGCATGGTCTAACCTGCTGTCAAGACTCTCTACTTTGTTTTTTATCTCTTTTCCTTCTAGTTGGTCAGCTTTGATGGCTTCAAGTTCTTTGTTGAAGCTCTGTTTTAGGTCTTGTATGAATTTCTTTACTTCCTTAATTTGGTGTTCAGTGTTTGTCCTCAAATCACTGAGTTTATTGGTTATGGTTTCTTTGGGCTCCCATTCCTTCTGTTGGGTTCCATTCAGCATTCCCTTTGTGGTCTCCCTGTCTTCCTTCAGCTCTTTGTTAATGGATTCCATGAATGCCTTTAGTGATCTTTGTGTGTTCTCTACCTGGTCTCTCAATTCCTGTATTACTCTTTGATTAACTTCCTCCCGTTCGTGGGATTCCTGCAGATCTCTTTGAGTGTTCTCAGCCTGCTCACGCCATTCCTCCCTTTCTCTTTGAGTATTCTCAAGTTGTTCACGCAAATCCTGTATCAGTTTTTGAGTAGCTTCCTCACGCTTATGATATTCCTGTATAAACTTCTGGGATGCCTCCTCTCTCTCCCTATCACGCTCATACAGAGTCCTTTGTACGTTGTCAAACTTTTCATTTATCATGTTTGCCAGCAGTGTTTGTAGAGCTGTTTGGGAACTCTCCTCTGGATTATTCATTATCTGTTCTAACCCCTGATTATCAGGATTGGGAATTGAGATACCCGAATTTGCCATTTTTCTTGCGTTTTTCCGGCTTACTCTGCCCATTTGAGATGAAGATAGCACCAGTTTTGTGCTAGAACACTATCTTAAGGCAACCATCAACCAAAGTTTGCATTTGTACAGTCAATAGTCTACAGATACAATCTAGTTCAACAGATACATCTATTCGACATCAAACAACTATATGTTAAAGGACTTCGAACCGCAGAGAGGAATTTGGAAAACCAGAAATTATTAGGGTTAGGGAGAGATGTGGGTAAAAAATAGGAATAGATTGGTGTGGGGAGGCACAGGGAGAGTTAACTATGTCCTAATCACAATGCAGGAAATAGGTTGGGTAGGATGTAAGTAGAGAGAGAGAGAAAAAGAAGAAAGGGAAAGGGGAATGAAAAGAGACCAGAAAGAAAAATAGAAACGTAAAAATTAATGTTATTTTAGAGATTAAAAGACCATCTATTTATAGAGGAATATGAATATGTTGAGAGAAAGGGAGGGACATAGAGGAGATGAGAAAAACTTTAAAAAAAATGCTTAAAATATTATATAGGTATAAAGAGGTATTACTGCTATTAATGAATTTAAGTCTCAGAGGTTTTGAATTGAGTAATAAGTTTGTGGATTAAGTGTGTACACAATGGGGGATAGGGTCTACTGGTTAACTACGGGTTTATCTGAGGATGTGCAGGACAAGAGTTAAGTCACATAAAGATGAACAAAGAGGAAAAGATGGAAAGGATAGGAAAGTGAGAAGAAAAGATCAGAAGTTCAGTAGAGCTAGAAAAAAAAACAAAAAGATAATTAAGAATGAAAGAAAAAGAGAAAGAAGACAAGAAAAGAAAAGAAAACACACATTCACGTATTCCTAAAATAAAAATTATAAGAGGAGAAAAAAAAAAGTTAATGGAAAACAATTATTTTTTCAGAAGAGGCAAAAATTAAAGATTAATAGAAGTTTTAGAAAAGCAAAAAAAATTTTTATATATATATAAGGTAACAAAAAACGAAAAAAAACAAAACAAGAAAAAGAAAAAAAGAAAAGAAGAAGAAAAAAAAAAGTTCTTTGATTTTTTTTTTTTTTTTTTTGGGAGGGGTGGGAAGAGTCCTGTATCTCCCTTTTGTCTGTAACTAGAGTCTGGTTGGAGTCTCTGGTCAGCTTGAGGTCCTGTGTCTTGATTGGTTTCTTAAGTCAGCTTGTTGGAACAGGCAGAAAAATGCTCTGCTTTACCCAAGATTTTGAGATTCCCCCTCCCAGGTTAGTTTACTGGGAGGGTGATCTGCTTTGAGAATCACAAAAGAGGGGGATGCAGTGATGAGGCTAGGTTCTGGGTAGAGTTGAAGTCTTTCAACGAACAGTAGCTTTTCCCTGGGGCTATTTTGTGAAAAAAACTCACAGCACCCAGCCTGGAGCCATTCTCAGGGTTTCTGTTTTTCAATTGATTGTGGTGGCTGCTAGAGGGAGGGGCAGCCTCTGGCTCTGGTTACCCGGTGAGGAGAGCCACTCCAATGGCTGGCGCCCGAGCTGGGTGACTTTTCCCTGGATGGAACTGAGTCTGTGAGGTCACTTCGCCGTTAAGTTCTTGTGACCTGCTAAATGACTAGTTTTATTCCAAGGCCTGAGCTGGAGCTAGCCACTCCTCCGAGCTTTGTCGGTATCCAAGATGGAGATCACCGGTGCTGGGGGGGGAGGGGTGGCCTTCCCTCCTCAGCTCCCAGAGAAGGAGTGAGGAAGTGGGGCTTCTACTCACGCGGAGTCTTGGATCCCGGGTCGTCTCTGGTCTGCAAAGTGCAGGATGAAGTTGTCCGCTCCTTGTCGGTTCTTGCTGGTGTTGAGTAGAATCCGCTCGTCCGCTGCATCTGGCTCCTTCGTCCCGGACTGCGTCTCAGGTATGCCTCCGCGGCGGTGGTCGCCGCTGCGACCCTGCCGCCTCAGCGGCAGCTGCTCAGATGTGTCTGCTTGGCTTCCCCTCTCTTGACTAACTCTCTGTCCTGTGATGGCACACTTGGTGTGATTCTCTGGCTTGGGAATGTTCACTGGAACTCTGAAACTGTTTTCTATGCAAGAGCTTGTTCAGATTCCAGCTTCTCCTCCGCCATCTTCCCGGAACTCCGAGATCTCAGTGCATTTTAAAGGCAAACAGGGAATCTTTTCTTCTTTTTTTATATCTAGAAAAAATGCCTAATGCTCCATAATTCAGATTGATAATCATTGTAGCTTCCTCTTATAAATATGCTAAGGACATTCTCTTCTATTTTTAGTTTTATATATTCTAATAGGACTTTTAAATTAAATTTATTTTTTTGAAATTCAAAAGGTGTATAGGGGGTTACAATTTAACACATCTAAATGCTTCTTGATTAGAGTCACCATTTCTGTTATTCTATTTTTATATTATCAATATTAATTTTAAGACAATATTTTCTTTATTAATCTGGATTATGAAATGATTTCCCCATTGTAATATAGCAAAATTCATTTTTGTGATTTTTGTTTGTAAAATGATTTGGTTGCATTTATTAAATCTAGGCTAATTAGTGTGTGTGTGTGTGTGTGTGTGTGTGTGTGTCTGTGTGTGTGTATTTGATGACCAGATTATATGTGATTATGCCTTGTTTTAGATTTTTGTAATAAATTTTATGGGAATCTAATATCTTTGATGTCACTTTTACATAATTTGTTTATTCAGTTTAAGAGTACAGGTTATTCTTGCTTCACAAACTTGTGTGACTAAGAGAAAATTGCTCATTTTATATTTTTATGCTCAAAGGTATTTAATAATATGTCCAATGTTATTGAAGTAGTAAATAGGAATTATTATCTGAGGTTTTATGATTCAAGACAGATACCCACTGGGGCTGGGAAGGTGGTTCAGTGGTAGAGTGCTTGCCTTGCATGCATGAGGCCCTGGGTTCGATTCCTCAGCACCACAGAAGCAAAAAGAAAACAGCTGGAAAGTGGCACTGTGGCTCAAATGGTAGAGCGCTAGCCTTGAGCTGAAGAGCTGAGGGACAGCGCCCAGACCAAGAGTTCAGGGCCCACGACTGGACCCCCCCCCCTCCAAAAAAAAAAAAAGAAAGAAAGAAAAGACAGATACCCACTGATAGCAGAAAGCTTGGATTATATCCAATAGAGAAACAAGATAATCAATACTCTAGCTAATCTAGCAGGGTACTATTTAACCCCTATTTGACATTTAACTATTTAACATTTTAGGACCTGGAGTTCACAGTTCAAAACTAGCCTGGGCAGAAACATTTTCAAGCTTTCATCTCCAATTAACTATCAAAATTCCAAACTGGATGGGTGGCTCAAGTGGTTGAGTGTCTGTCATGAACAAGAAAGTGGAGGTAGATCAAGGCCCCTGAGTTCAAACCCTGGTACACACACACACACACACACACACACACACACACACACACACACACACACACACACCGATATTCTAAATTAGAGAAATTTCTAAGGTTATAATGGAGTTATCTAGCTATCTCAGAAGACCTAGTGTGCCTACAAAATGGAGATTCTGAAGATAAGTAGAGGACTTGAGGGTGAGAATCACAAAATGAGATAATAATCATGTGTGAATGACAAGTATCAGTGATGAAGGAAAACAGGACAGTAGTTTATGATAGAATGATAGTAGTATATGACATTAAAAACAAGTGAGGAAAATACATAAACAGGATTTCTAATATGCTATGATTAGTATAGTATATAAATCAACATATGTGTGAACCATGAAGGTGGAAGTCAATTATTCTCTTTATTGTTTCTGCTTCTAAAATAAAGAAGAGTAAGAGTAGGTATGAGAGTAGAAAACTGCCACCCTCTCTGTAGAGTGTTTTTTTTCATTCATTTCTTTTAATTTTATTTTAAAGATGCTGTATAGAGCAGTTACAGTTACATGAGGAAGGCAATGAGGACATTTCTTGTCAAGCATTGTTACCCCTTCCCTTCATGTTTTCCCACTATCCCTTCCCTCCCTCACTCCCTTCACTCCTCCCCAGCCCCCCCTCAAAGCTGTAAAGTTCATTTCATTGTTGCAATGGGTCATCCTGTGTCCTTGTTTCAGCATTTTGTTATTCCCTTGCCCTTCCTCAAATTAGACAAATGTATATGCAAGATGCAGGGTACCAAAATCAAGTATACTGACAATAGGTGATATACCATAGGGCGAAGAACATACAAAGGAAACAAAACAAAAAATCACTTAGTACTTTAAAAACAACAACAACAAAGACAGACCTCTTGTGCTTGTATCTTGGGGTTCATTTCACTTAGCATCATCTAACATGGTCATAAGTACAAGGCTTTTGAGCTTTCCTGCTCATCTGATAAAATTAAACTAGATAATTATACTAATATACTTATTTCTAAAAGGTTTCAATTAATTATTTTCGAAGTACTTCTTACCCAGTTTCATATGAACCTCCTCAAAAGTGCACTTTAAATTCAATAGGTCAACTAGCATTCCTTTTCAAAGAACTCTGTTAATCCTCTGTTAATCACTTCTTTCTGTCATACTCTGGATTTGAGTCAGACCTGAAGGCTTGGCCCTGTGGTTAGCCATGTCCCAGCATGACATTTTGACATTCATTTTATAGATGTAAGGGACAGGGCACTAAATATTCAAGTGTTTGCCAGAGGCCACATAACAAAGTTAAAGAAGATGAACAGAAAGACCTCAGAATTGCTGGCTTCCTGTTTTGGAACTATATTTTACCATGAACTTTCCAGAAATACAAGTATTACACAAGGCAAAGCAGATTGTTTGCAATATACACTTTAACTATACACATATAATCAAATAGTTATGTGACAAAAGACAGTGAAACTTTAAACACTTTACAGTGAATATTTATTTTAGCTTCTTACTAAAATATCTAACTCTAAACATGAAATCAGTTCCAACATGAATGTTTCTTGCTTTTTCTTTTCTTTTTTTCTAACAAATAAAAATTGCTGTCAGGAGTTGGTGGCTCATGCCTGTAATCCTAGCTACCAAGGAGGCTGAGATCTGAGAATGGCATTTCAAAGCCAGCCAGGCTGAAAGTCTTTAAGACTCTTATTTCCAATTACCAGGAAACCGGAAGTGGAGCTGTGGCTCAAAGCAAAAGAGCTTAGACACAGTCCCCAGGCCCCGGAGTTCAAGCCCCAGGAACATAAACAACATTGCTCATTTGAAAATATGGCAAACTTTATGGTTTGGAGACAAATTATTTTATAATGAGGATTGTCAAAGGAGAACTTTAAGGTGTGATTTTATTGATGGAAAAGACACAGATGAATGGCCTATGTGGATTTTGTAGGACATTCTGGATAAAGTTCTAAAATATTCACTGTGTCCTACCAAGATGATTAAAAAAGAGCCTGTATTTGTCCAACCCAAGCCAATGGTGATTAAAAGATATATATATATATATCTTCTAATCATCATACTTAGAAGTTAGAAGTAGCATTTTAGAGAATTGTTTTGAGCCAGGCAGATTAAAAAGTTCACCTCATACTGAAAAGAGTGAGCAAGTCAGATGGGCTAAAATTAAAAATATCTGTGCTATTCTCCAGAATTCAAAACATTTTGTGGATGCTTCCTGTATGTGATGTTTCATTTGATGTATATATTTAACAGTTGAGGATTTTCACTATCTTGGTACTTTTGAAACTTACAATGTGTCTGAAAAACAAAACAGCTTCTGTGACCATGAAATATCCCCCAACCTTTTATTTAAAATTCCCAATACATATAGTGAAACTTGAGTTTCCTTAATTCATTAAATATAGCACTGAAGACTTGTGGCCCATGCATAATATATTCTGTAGCATTTATGCTAAGTTTAATTTGACTTTTATTGAAATTTGAAAGTCTTAATGGTTATTTACTTATTTAAGGAACAGAATACAAATATAACAGGTAAATAATCTTTGAATTGAACATATTTGTTTATTTCTTTTCAAAGTACCCTTAAATATGTACTTAAGATTATTTTGCATACACACACACACACACACACACACACACACATATATCTTCACTAAAGGGCTCACTGTCTAGAACTGAGACTAAAACCATGGATTGATAAAAATTTCATAACTTCATATAAAGTATACAGAAGAAACATTACTTCATTTCTTCTTGTTTTTTCAGATTTGACAAATATTTACTTTCTGACGTTTTAAGTCTACCAGAGGACCGCCCCCCCCAGTCTATTTTTATTACATTTAAATTTTTCTTTTAAACTGTTGTTAGCTCTTCTACCACATGTATCCTAGAAATTACAAACCCATCATTCATATAATTTTATTTTACTGACTCTTTACATGATTTAGGGTCTCCTATAAAACCAGGAAACAAGTTCCGTAATGATCAGTTCTGTGAAAACTTCTTGTACTCGTTTTGCTGTTTGACAAGGTTAAGCACAATGTCACCACAACTTCTATGCATACTCCTGGAACAAAAGGATTCATCTCCTTCCCACATTTCTTTTTCTCTAAATTAAGTATGTTCTCAGAATGCCCAAGGCTTTCACACAAACACCTCTAAACAAAATCTTTCTGTGGACATGGATAGTCTCTCCCTGATTTGTATTTTCACGCCTTTCCCTTCTTGATCAAAACTGATTCCCTTCAACAAATGCTATCATAGTGATTTCATTTGAAAAATAATCAAATTGTAAGCCACCAAATACTGGAAGAGGGAGGGTTGTGTGTCCTAGTTTTTCTAGGCCAAATATCAGTGGTGCTGTAAGCACTCCCTTCAGATTTGATGTATGTTGCTTCCTGCATGTAACTTAGTCATTATGAGACATAGAGTGTCTTTATCATCTAATGTCTTCATTATTTACTCTTTGTTACTTTGACTAAATGATGAGTATTAGGAGCCATTCGTTACTCACATGGATCAATGAGGAAAACAAAATATTAATATCCTGTGTTCTACCTGAGTTTCATCTAATACATTTTGCAGATCATTACATGAAAATTTTCAAGATGCTCATTCAAAGGTGATGAGTATCAGCCAGGCATGATGGCATGCCCCTGTGCTGCCCAGACTGATCTTGAACAGAGATCCTTCTCCAGCCTCCGGACCAGCCTGGGTAACACAGTGAGAGCCTCATTAAAAACCAAGAAGCACAAAAGATTATAACTCATTTCTCTCCTGAGATGTAATTCAAATGTTCTATACAGCTCATTGAGCAATTTTAAATATTATCACAAAGAAAAGTAATCATGTGCCTGTGCATTATTGTATTTTGTATAGTTCTACTTAGGAATTTTTCTTAATTTAAAGCTTTTTCTTTTTCTATTGTCTTTAAGTAGTTTACAGTGGAGTTGCCATATGGTCTTTCTTTCCTCCACCACCAAAAAAAGAAATAAATAAAACATTGTACAAGTGCTTAAAGATAATAATATATGAATAAAAAGAAATTTGAAAAAAATTCAAAATCCCTAGCCCCCAAAATAAAAAAGTTTCAGGACATTATTACTCAGGTTGTTTTCGAACCACGATCCTCAGATCTCAGCTTTCTGAGTAGCCACATTACAAGCATTAGTCACTGGTACCCAGACATTTACAATTTCTAATGAATAAACATTGATTCCTGTTCATGAATCTCAGATTAAGAACCCTTTCTTTGCAGTAGGTAATAGAGGTTGATGAAGGAACACTAAGAACCGCAGTAGGACCCATCCTGTACTTTAGATGGACCAGTAGATGCAATATGGAAGTTGAATTGGTAACTAAGTCAGGTGATCTCTAGGAACTGATGAAAACTGGTGGCTCACAAATGTAATCCTCACTACTCAGGCAGCTGAGATCTGAAGATGGTTTGAAGCAAGCCCAGGCAGGAAAGTCCATCAGACTCTTATCTCCAATTAACAACCAGAACACTGGAAGTGGTTTTGTGGCTCAAAGTGCTAGCCTTGAGCAAAGGAGCTCAGAGACAGCACCCTGGTCCTGAGTTCAAGCCCCATGACAGACCACAAAAGAAAAGAACAGAAAAGAAAAAAAAGATTAGGTAGGAAATAGAGGGTTCAATGGAAATTAAAATAAATGAAGCTAAGAGGCTAAATCACCTGCCCAATGTCATTTTATGTAGTAGGTTATTTACAGCTACAAGTAGAAATGGGGTATTGGCTCAGGAGCTCGTGCTCTGGGACACAAAATTGAACTTTTCTTCTTAAAGAACATTCCAGAACAACAGCATGAACTCTGTCTAACATTACTACTCCATTATAGAGCTAGTTAACGAAAGGAACTCAGACATTGCAGGTAATTGAGAAACCTTGGTTTCTCCTTCATTTAAAAAACTTGTTATTGTAGAGGTGATATACAGAGGGATTACAGTTATGTTAATCAGGGAATAAGCACAATTCTTTTTTAACCGCATCTCCCCTTCACTAGTCTTCATGACTCTAGCCCAGGACAGGCACTAGAGAGATGGTATCCTTTTCATGACGGCCTCTAGGGGATATTCTCATCAAAGATGCTCCCAAACAAACAGAATTGCCCTCATAAAAACTGAGGAGGTTGAGAAAGCCCACACAGAATTCTGTCCTGGTGCTCAGCCTGGTAAGTCTTCCCTGGCCCTCAGCTCACAGACTCACAGGGGAGGAGGCATAGAAGAGATGACAGGAGAAAGGGGATACATTTATGGAAGAGCGTTCTAGAAAAAAAGAAAACAACCAAACTCATCATTACTAGTGGAAACATTACAGTTTCAGCCTGGTTCTAGCTGGTGTATCCTTTATTCTGCACAATAACTGCTGGACTATAAGCAACTTGATTGCCTTTTAAAAGTGGTTCAAATATATTTATTCCCAAACTACTAATGGATTTATGGACTATCTTTACTAACTCTATTTTCTGGATTAAGCAATTGCTTCATGGTGATGTAAAACTATTTCTGGTATGTTACTCAGCAATGAATAACAAAGCTTGGCAATATGATAGAATTTACATGAATTTAGAGTAACTAACTTTGGGATAGTGATAGAATATAAACAACGTCACCAGCTATTAAGTCTATACCTAATTATTTAATATTCAACATATATATTTGATAATTTTAACTGGAATTGGAGTCAAAAAGATAAATCTAGAGAGGTAGAAAGAAAAATCAGAAAAGTACAATACTCTGATATTCCTCATTCTATAATCTACAAAATGCAACTTGGTATCTTTGTAAATGTCAGCACTGAAAATCGTAGTGAAATTTATTGGAAGGTGTAGAATCACTTACTTGAGAAATTCTATTCTTGAGAAATTCTATATACATTTTTAACTTAGCATGCCTCAATTTTTTTACTTTAAAGTCTTTTTTTAAATTAAAATTTTATGGTAAAGGTGATGTACAGAGAGATTACCATTACCTAAATCAGGTAATGAGTACATTTCTTTTTGAACAGTGTTACCCTCTCCATTTTCCCCACTTTCCCCTCAAAATTTTAAGAAATTAAAATTAATTCATTTTGAAACAGAATGTATGAACACATTTAAATACTGTACACCTATTTCATTCTAGCAGCATAGTGTCCTAACAATTTTTGGACATGCTTTTCCCACAAGTATCCTTGTTTGTAAACAACTGAATTGGGTTCTATATAACTATTTTATGATCACTATAGAATAAGCTTGAATTTTGAAGGGAAACGTATTGGTATAACAACAGCAAAGAGTTACTGGCAATAAAACACATTCAATAATATTTATTTGATAAACATGTGAGAAATGTTAATAAAATTAAAGTTCAAGTTGTGTCTTTCCTATGATGCGCTTATAGCCATTCATCATTTTGTGTTTATTATTAAATTGATCCAATTTATTCTAATATGTGATGAAAAATACATACTATCCATATCAGTAAGGCACTCATACTTGTGAACATTCTATTGGATTTTCATATTCATAAAGTGTACATTACATATATGCAGCTCAATTATAAGAAACTTTCAGACATACTAATCAGCATATAAAATTTTAAAACAAAACATCTGTTAACAGTATCTCAATTATCAGAACCTGTACAAGGTAACAATTACCTTGACTTTTTTAGGCAGTTGGTTAATTTTTCTCATTTTGGGGCTTCTTTCTCTCATGATTTAAAGACTCATCCATTGTTTTTCCTTCAGTTGTAGTTGCAGACTTTTGTAATGTAAATACGTTTAATATATTTTATACTGTCAGGAGATATTCTCTAATTATTCCACATTTCAAATTAGAGTTTGGTATTGATATTCTTCCAGCACTGTTCTTTCTGCTAAGGATTGTTTTTGCTATTCAGGGTATGTTATTATTCCATATGAATTTGGATTGCTTCCTCTATTTCATTAAAGAATGCTACTGGGATAATGGTGGTCATTGCATTAAATACAGCCTTTGGCATTATTGCCATTTTCACGATGTTAATCCTCCCAATCCAGGAGCATGGGAGGTTTTTCCATTTCCTTAGTTCTGCTTTAACTTCCTTTATCAGGATTTAAAAGTTTTCATCATAGAGGTCCTTCATTTTTTTAGTTAGGTTAATTCCTAGGTATTTTTTTTAGGCTATTATAAAAGGAATTGCCTTCCTGAATTCAGCCTCGCTCTTCTCATTATTGGCAAAACGAAAAGCCATTCTACATCAGCCGTTTTACAATGAGTAAAAACGGAACATTTTGTAAAAGCAACAGTGTGTTGATTTGTTTTCTTTTCTTTTTAAAATAAATATTGTTAAAGTGATGTACAGAGGTGTTACAGTTACGTAAGTAAGGTAGTGAATACATTTCTTGTCCAACTTGTTACCCCTCTTTCATTTTTCTCCCTCTTTCCCTCCCGCCAGTCCCCCCACCCCCAGTTGTACACATCATTTTCAACATATTTTCTTGTATCATTATTGCATTGGTTCCCCCTTAGTCTTTTTTCTTACCATTTTGTTGTTCCCCTTCCCTTCCTACTTCAGATAAATGTATATACAATTCACCGGGTACTAAAATCAAATACAGTGATAACAGGGGGTAAGCCATAGGGAAAAAAATACAAAAGAAACAAGACATTGCATAGTACATTAAAAAGAACAACAACAAAGAAAACCCTCTTGTGTCCATGTCTTGGAGTTAATTTCACTTAACTCCATCTTATATGTACATAGCTATTGAGTATTCTGCTCATCTGCTAGGATTATCCTAGAAATATACTAATTATTACAAATAAGAACACTACTACACTGTTGGTGGGAGTGTAAAATTGTTCATCCACTCTGGAAAGCAGTATGGAGAGACTAAACATAGAGCTTCCCTATGACCCAACAATCCCACTTCTGGGCATACCCAAATGACCAATGACCATGAATAAGGCCACATTAAAGTTACCAGCACAACTATGTCCATCATAGCATTATTTACCATAGCTAACATTTGGAATGAAACCAGATGTCCCTCAGTAGATGAATGGATCAAGAAAACATATCTATATCGATATATCTATATATCTATATCTATAGCTACACACACACACACACGCTTTCATAAGAAAGAATGATACCACCCCATTTGTAAGGAAATGGGAAGACTTGGGAAAAACTATATATTAAATGAAGTAAGTCATTGATTTTTGAGGGTTAATTTCATACCCTGTTAATTTGCCAGTTTCTTTTTTTTCTTTTCTTTTTTCTTTTTATCAGTTGTGGATCTTGAAATCTGGGCCTGGGCGCTGTTCCTCAGCTCTTTAGCTCAAGGCTAGTGCTCTACCACTTGAGCCACAGCACCACATCCAGTTTTCTGTTGGTTAATTGGAGATAAGAGTTTCATGGACTTTCTTGCCCGGGCTGGCAAGAAACGTGATCCTCAGATCTCAGCTTCCTGAGTAGCTAGGATTACAGGTGTGAGCCACTGGTGCCTTGTTTTGCCAAAGTTTCTGATCAGCTGAAATAATTTGGGAGTGGAATCATGGGGTTCTTTAAATACAGGATCATGTCATCTGCAAAGAGGGAGAGTTTTACTTCATTTTTCCTTATCTGGGTCTCCTTTATGTTTGACTCTTGTCTTATTGCTATACTTAGGAATTCTAATACTATATTGAAGAGGAGTGGAGAAAGTGGACATCCTTGTCTTGTTCCTAATTTTAGGCGAAGTGGTTTTAGCTTTTTGCCATTTAGTATGCTGCAAGCTGTCGGTTTATCATATACAGCCTTTATTATATTGAGGAATGTTCTATGGATTTCTAATTTCTCCAGAGCTATCATCATAAATGTGTGTTGATCTTGTCAAACGCTTTTTCTGCATCTGTTGAGATGATCATGTGATTCCTGCCCTTGCACCTATTGATGTGATGAATTACATTAATTGACTTGTGTATATTGAACCAGCTTTGCACTCCTGGAATGAATCCTGTTTTATCATAGTGTATAATCTTTTTTTTTTTTTAGATGAGTTGTTGAAGTTGACTGGCCAGAATTTGTTGAGAAGTTTCGCATCGATGTTCATCAAAGAAATGGATCTATAGTTCTTTTACTCTGAGTGTTAATTGTAATGGTTCTATAGTATAGATTGGTATTAAAACCTGTAGGAGCACAGTAGAGGAAGGGATAAGCTCTGAATGGGGTCAAGCAGAAAATATCAGGGTGCTCCCAAGATAACATCAAATGAATGAATACCTTGGGAAAGGAGTGATAAAAGCAAAGTGATTTTAGACCTAAGATCATAGTCATTCTTGATTTCAAAGATAAGAACCAAGATAACTAACAATTCTTTTGAAACATTCATGTCTCCATAAATTTTCTACTACAAAGGATTTTTGTCTTTCCTGAAGATCATATCATCAGAAATTACCCTTCCTATCCCAACTTCATGTATCCATTGAGCATGTACTTAGGCTTTAACCATGATGTTCCATAGCAATCTTTAAGACATGATAATATCCACAAGAGGATAAAAATAGGTATCACTGAAAAATATTGCTCACTTCTCCATATTTCCTATTTGTATTCTATTTTTTGTGTGCATCCTCTCTTCTGTTTTTATCTTCCATGTGGTTTATTCATAACAGTTTCTGGATAATTCTCTAATGCTTGGATCCTGAAGTATTACAAGATAAATCTAAGTTATCCAGGAGACAGACTTTCCTCACATTTTATTTGCAATCATGGATTATATGGTTATTTGTAAAGTTAAGCTACCTATCAGCCTTCTATCAGCCACAAAATGTGGTAAAGAAGGCTGATAGGTAACTTAATTTTACCCATCACTTTTCAGTTATGTATCTATTACCAAAAGTAAATACATGTAGTCTAAACAAGGTACCAGTGGTTCATACCTGTAATCTGAGCTCTGAGATTTGATGATCATAAGCAGCAAAGTCCATGAGACTCTTATCTCCAATTAACCACCAAAAAGCCCGAAGCAGATCTGTGGCTCAAGTGGAAGAGCACTAACCTTGAGCACAAAAACTCAGAGACAAAACCCAGGCCCTGAGTTCAAGCCCCTGGATCAGCACACAAACAAAAAGTCTAGTAATTGAGAAAGTATTACATATGGGTACACTAGATGAAAGATCTTTTGTTGATTCTAAATTGCTCTCCACTCACGAAATTCATAGAAAATTCTGCTTTCAAGAGTGAATCCTACTTTTACTCCTCCATTTAACAACCAGCAGACCTTTCAGTGGTATTCAAAATTCTGTTGCCCTGGTATCACTGAGGAGAAACGGTATGGACTGCCTCAGTATCCTGCCAGTCACCAGGGTCTCAGGTTCTTGCTTTAATTCTCTTGTCATTTGGCTGATCCCTCCAAGTTGCATTTAATAGCTTCCTTCTTCAAGTTTCATTTAATACCTTCTTACTTCATTTAATTTCCCAGATCTTTCATTATAATAACTTTACAATTCTGGCACATCTTTCAAAAGTCCTTGATTGCTATATCACTCAGAAATATGCAAAATTAATTATCTTAAAATCATTGTTTCAAATTGAGCCTTAAAGGAAGCTCATTAACAATTAATGGCTTCCTCCCCTATCTTATTTTACAATTGCATGATCAAATATTAACAAATCAAGTTCTTTAAAGTGATGTTAATGTTTTGGCATAATATTTGATGAACCCCTGTGTGTATGGAAGAGGTGTTACTCATCCCATGTGTTACCTTAAATGTTATATATGTTAGCATTTAATCAGAAGGAATTTATTTTCAGCATTATATGTAGGGCTAGAAGAAATCCAGGTTTATTCAAGCTTCTAAGAGATCTCATTTTTGATGGATAAAAGATGGTAGCTAATGAAGAGAATACTGAAGTCTGGTAATTAATGAACAATATTGTTGATGAGGTTCTTGATAAGCTACCAAGAACGAAGGTGAGACTATATTGTCCAAAATATTTCATTTTTACTCACTGTATAAAATCCCTCCAGGGAAAGATTTTTGAGATATCGCTTATCTAAGGAGCTCTTGTACACCAAACTTCAAACTAGTAGGATCACAAGCCTAAGAAAATGTGTACAAGTGTATAACATCCCTTGTTTTATCTTCAGGACTCCACAGGTATAGCAAACCACATGTATGTTAAGAATCTGAAGACTGAATGAGCATGCACCTCTGGAGACTGGACAGACACATTCCCAAGCACAATGCTCATTCACAATGAGACCCAATTTCACCCCTCCTCCTTCTTTCTGCTGGGGATCCCAGGACTAGAAAGTCTTCATATCTGGATGGGCTTTCCCTTCTGTGCTGTGTACATGATTGCATTCATGGGGAACTTCACTCTGTTGTGGGTGATCAAGGCTGAGAGCAGTCTACATCAGCCCATGTTCTACTTCCTGGCCATGTTGGCCACCATTGACTTAGGCCTTTCCACAGCTACCATCCCTAAGATGCTTGGAATCTTCTGGATTAATCTCAGAGAGATTCTCTTTAAAGATTGCCTCACCCAAATGTTTTTCATCCACAAATTCACACTTATGGAATCAGCTGTCCTTCTGGCAATGGCTTATGACCGCTACGTTGCCATCTGCAACCCTTTGCAATACAGTACCATCCTCACCAACAGGGTTGTTTCTGGGATTGGTGTTGGTGTGTTAGTGAGGGCAATTATATTTGTCACTCCATTTGTATTTCTGATTTTGAGATTGCCCTTCTGTGGGCATCATGTCATTCCCCATACCTACTGTGAACACATGGGACTTGCCCGACTATCCTGTGCCAATATCAAGGTCAATATTGTTTATGGCTTATGTGCCATAGGCAATATGGTGTTTGACATCATAGCCATTGCACTTTCTTACATCCAGATACTTCGTATTGTGTTCCAGCTCCCATCTCAAGAAGCCCGCCTCAAGTCCCTGAGCACGTGTGGCTCTCATGTTTGTGTCATCCTTGCCTTCTACACGCCAGCCCTGTTCTCCTTCATGACCCATCGCTTTGGTCGCAATGTCCCCCGCTATATCCATATACTCCTGGCCAATCTTTATGTTGTGGTTCCACCAATGCTCAGTCCTGTCATATATGGGGTCAGAACCAAGCAGATATATGACAACGTGAAGAAGATTGTATTGAATATGCAAGGAAAGGGGAAAGAATAGGCCCAACTATAGTATGAAGTTCCATAGGCAAGGATGAAAGGCCCATCAGCAGAATGACCTGTGGTGAAAACTGAGTTTCAAGGTGAGGCTGTATCAGAGAAGCCTCAATTTTCTTTCTTTCTTTTTTTTTTTTTTAAATTTTATTTTATTTTATTTGAGAACATACTGTACAGAGGGGTTACAATTACATGGGCAGGATAATGCATACATTTCTTACCAAGCATTGCAGCTTCCTCCTTTGTTTACCCTTCACCTCCCTTCCCAGCCTCCCCCCTCCCTCCCACCCAATCATACCCCCCCTCCGCCCCCCCCACCGACATTGTAAAGCTGGTTTTGACATGACTTTTTGTACTTCTCATTGTTGCAACAGGTCCACCTGAATCCTTAAAAGACTTGTTTGTTCCCATCTCCTCCACATGTTATACTGACATCAAATATAGTGAAAGCGGGGGTTACACTGTGGGGGAGGGACATACAAAGCAACAAAGAAATAATCTTATAAATGCGTTAGAAACACATGCATGAAAGAAACAAAAACATTAAAATACATATTTGAGGTTTCGTTTTCCTAACATCACATTCTCTGACTTTTTCCGCTTGACTCATACCTATACTAGATATTGCAAATAAGGGAAACCATGGGACCTATGTTTCTTTGGGCCTGGCTTACTTCACTTAATATAATTTTTTCCAAGCCTTTCCATTTCCTAACAAATGGGGAAATGTCATTCTTTCTGATGGAGGCATAGAATTCCATTGTGTATATATACCACATCTTCTTGATCCATTCATCTACTGAGGGGCATCTGGGTTGGTTCCATGTCTTAGCTATGGTAAATAATGCTGCAATAAACATAGTTGTGCTGGTAGCTTTAGTGTGGCCTTGTTTGTGATCATTTGGGTAAATGCCCAAAAGTGGGATTGCTGGGTCATTGGGGAGCTCTATGTGGAGTCTTTTGAGGAACCTCCATACTGCTTTCCAAAGTGGTTGAACAAGTTTACATTCCCACCAACAATGAAGTAAGGTTCCTTTCTGTCCACATCCCCTCCAGCATCTGTTGTTGTTAGAGTTCTTGATTTTTGCTCTTCTAACTGGAGTGAGGTGATATCTCAATGTTGTTTTGATTTGCATTTCTTTTATGGAAGCCTCAATTTTCTACCTGCTTCCTTTGCCAGTTCTCAGCATCAGTTCCCTTATAAAACTCGTTAGCAAATTGTATCTCTGTTCTTTATTTTTCAACATCGGGTAGATATTTTACATCATATTTCAGTGCATCCATCTCAGTCACAATTGGTTTCAGGAGACTCTTTCTTTGATCTCTCAAGATTACTGTGTAGATTTTCTTTGAGTGTTGTTATATTTCAGGAGGCTGTGATGAAGTGGTAATTTGCTACTTTCCTTCATTTCATGAAGTTTACCAGGTTTAAACTGAGCCTGCAAACTCAACTTGGTAAACACCATCCTTCTTTGCCTGGTCTTAATAGTTTTTTAGTTTACATTTGTCTCCCCTTTCAAGTAGCATAAAATTTCTCTTCTGGCAATCTGCCAAATTTTTTGAGTAAGTGTATTGCTAAATTTATGCACATTTAACATAAGATTGTTATTGATTCTATATAATTTACTCCCTTTACATGTATTGTCTTTTAATGATAGCTGAGCTATGGATATTTTATGAGAGCAATCTTCCATGGGGATTTTGCTGTTATTATAACACTATATCTGATCTGCCTTCATTCTTTACAAATGTTTACTGTAACTTTAGCCATTTTCTTGGGGCATTTGTGTTAACTAGCCAAATGTAATATAAGTAATACTTTTGCCTTTCTCCTCGTAAAGGAATTTAGAAATCCTTTAGAAATTTTAGTCTATTTAGCCACATTCAGATTTATATGCTTCCACACATGTACATATATCCTTATATATTCAACTTTTTGTATTTTCTTATTGATTCGTAAAATATCTATTTCAATATTTCCACATAGTTACTATCTTTCATTACTCATTCCTTCCTACATCATCAAAATGCCATGAACAACAATTTAACTTCTGTCCAGAGTAACCATAAATGCTTCCTTTGTTGTAATTTCTTGGTGGTGAATTTCTTCTGTTTACTTGTTTAAAATAATTGCAGTCCATATTGATTATAGTGGTATTTTGAGGCCATAAAATTTTAAATTTGGTTTTTTTCTTAGTAGACTACTAGTTATGTTATTTTATTCCATTCTGCATTCCAAGGTTTCAACTAGGAACCTTTTAATTATTTTAAAGGGGATGGATCTGCTCCCTGGTTTGCACTGATGTTTTGTCTTTGAAAAGACTTTTTTGATTGTTGAATCCTTGACTTGACTTTTTACAATTATTTTTTTTACAAAATTTCTTGTAATTTATTCATCAAACATTTTCCTTGCTTGGTGCATTATACTCTTTTATATTTAATCTCCAATGTCATGGTTATATAAGATCTTTTCATTGCCTCTGAAATTACTTGTCAATATTTTTAAACGTTCATGCTACTTTTCTCACTGCCACATTACTATTTTTCTTTTTAAAATTACCTTTATTGTAGTGATTGCTTATGCATTTGTGCTTAATTTCTCTTAAGTCCTTCTATTTTTAAGACACTTCATTTCAAGTCCTGATAGTTCCTTTTTGTTTAGGAATTTGCTAATAATTATGCACTCTTATTTTCTGTATTGAGATATATAATTTTAAAATACTATTTTTATTTGGTCTGCTAAATATGATGTATTAATATAATCATCTTGTCTATTTGTTCTCTTTTTGGTGTGTTTTTATTATCATCATCACAATCATTACTGTAATGACTATTGCTTTGTTTTCTTGTTTGACCAGTTTTGTTTTAGACCATTCTACCAACTGGATATAAAAAAATGTAGGCTAGGCATGATGGAACATACATGTAATCTTGGCTATACAGAAGGCAAAGATTGAGGGTTTGGGATACAAGGTTAGCCCAGGAAAACACAGCAAGGTTCCACCTCAACCAATAAGCCAGATATAGTTGTGTATGCCTGTGATCCCAAGTATGTAAAATGTAGAGATAGAAGGATTCTTCGCTAAGGTCACCTCCAGACAAAAATGTGAGACTAAAATACATAAACAAAGCAAATCCAGGGAAGAGCATCTGCTAAGCAAGTACAATGTCCTGAAGTCAAACACGAGAACCAGTGTCCAAAATATGCATATAGATATTATTTGAACTTAGCAGGATATTTTATTCCTTCAATTATGTGTATTTTCAATGGAACACGAAAACACTAAGCTTCACCATTGTTTTAGGCATTACAGCATCTGGCTGTTTCTATTTCCTCCTTAACTCTTTTTTTTTTTTTAAACCTTTTTATGGCTCAGTACAGTACCTAGATTGGATCTCCAAATCTCTTAAGCTGAAAGAATCTGATATCCAGTGTAAATCCTCATTGCCAAATAAACATGTATGAAGTTTATTCAGGCCTTCATCTTCCCAGATCCTGTTCTGTAATTGATGGCCTCAACTTAGAGAAGAACCTTCCTTCTAGCGCAATCCCTTACTACTTGATCCTGCAGTCTTCACAGTTTTGGTTCCTACCTTCAGACAATATTGTCTGAGTTTTCTAGTCTACTTTAGTGGAAAAAAATCGATTCTAATTTCCTAATATGCCATTACTAAATTATACATAATTTCATTTCTGTTTATTTTGTTCATGGTGGAGTAGTAGTAATGTGAACTAATCAGCAGCATAGGAGACTTCCTTGGTTTCCTTTCTCATCTTCTACAGGACTACTAAGTTGTTTAAGAAGGTAGGAATAACATAGTCCACTTGTTAAAATAATTATGGAGAGTGGAGCAAGAGAGTGAACATTTGAAATGAGAATGTAGTGGAGATATTTGAGTATACTGTCAATTAAACCTAAAAATAGATGGGTTGAGAGTGTTTTATAGATATAAAAGGTACAGAAGCCACATGGGAGCATTGATTGCAAAGAAAACAAAAAAGTATCATTGATGAAAAGTCAGGGATGGTGTGAGAGAAGGCTGTGTTCTATGATTTATTTTTTTAATAATTTGATTATTATTATTAAGTTATTGTACAGAGGGACTACCATGTCATAAATCAGCTAATGAGTACATTTCTTTTTCTTTTGTTTTTTTTACATTGACACCTCTTCCTTTATTTATTTATTTATTTTAATTTTTATTTATTTTTTATTGTGAAAATACTGTACAGAGGGGTTACAATTACATGGGCAAGATAATGATTACATTTTTTATCAAGCATTGTAGCCTCCTCCTTTGTTTATTTTATTTATTTTTATTCTAAGTCTCAGGGTTCTATGAATGAAAAAAAATAGTTGAATAAATATTGGGGTAAGGAGCAAGAGCAAGCCTTCCTTTTTTTTTTTAATTTAAATTTTATTGCAAAGGTGATGTGCAGAAGGGTTACAGTTACGTAAGTAAGGTAATGAGGACATTTCATAAGTAAGGTAATGAGGACATTTCTTTTTGAGCAGCGTTGCCCCTTCCCTCGTTTTCTCCCACGTCGCCTTCATAGTCCCCATACCACCAAGCTGTACAGTTCATTTCCAAAATAGTGTCTAGAGAGTATCGCTGTTCAATTAATTCACCCTTTGTCTCACCATTTCTGGGCCTCCCCTTTTCTTCCCCAAATCAGATAAACTTATATACAAGTTGAAAGGAACAGAAATTTAAAAAAAACTGTGACAATAGGGAACAAACTTTATTATAAAGGTGATGTACAGAGGGGTTACAGTTCCATGAGTCAGGTAATGAGTACATTTCCTTTTGAATAGGGTCACCCCTCTCCTTCGTTCTCTCCCAGGTTTTCCCCTCCCAACTTCTCTCCCCACTTCTTTATTTACCCCCTGTTCCAATGGTTTATTTTGAGGATAGAGAGCAGAGTAACATATTGGTTTAATACATGTTTTGCCAAGCCATACAGCCAAGTCTTTAATTTTAAGTAAGATATTATGGAGTTATTTTCCAGTTCTAGTTTTATAAAAATATAAAATAAAATAAATATCAATGTAATTTGTTCTAAAATTTAAAATCTTAGGTATTGATTCTTTTTTAAGTTTTTACTTACTGAAATCTGTGAAGTAATTTTGATTTTGTTTTTAAATATATCAATAGTGCAATTGACTAAAATATAGGAGGCAATCCTTATGTATATATACACACTGACAAACACAATTATGCACATATATACATTATATATTCTTCTGCACCAAAAGCTAAAACTATACTCACCAGAAAGCATTTAGTGCAAAAGAATATATATATAAATACACAGATCTATATTATCATACATAATAAAATTATAAGAATATATTATAGAATTAAACTACACATAAATATAAAGATACATAAATACACATAGATATATACATACATCTATGTATCTCTATATATATATCATTAAGACACTTAGTTGAAAATACAATTTAATAAATATATTTATTTAGTATTAATCATATGACATGAAATGACTTTAAATCATTTCATTAAAAAACATCCTAGAGCTTTAATTGCTGCTACTTTTATTATCATATAGGAAAAAATGAAATAACTCAAACCTTGATAGCTGATCAAAAGTCACCTTCCCCAAATATGGTACAACCATATCTAGAATGTAAAATTAACATACTTTACTATGCCAAAATCCTGTTCTCTCTCTTTCCTTTTTTTGTTATGCTTTGAAACTTTTTCAAAAGACATCTTTAATTATATAAATTTTGTCATACATATGGAATGTTAGTTTACCTGTTTACACGTAGATACTCTTCCTGCATTTTAAAGCACAAATAAACAAACATGCTTAGTTATTGTTGTATAACCAATATCAGATTACTCAGCACATAGACAAAACACTATTTTGGCAAGCTTTTTGCCACTTACTTCTGGATGAATATCCTCAACACCCTTTCTCTGATCTGTTTGGTTCTGACCCCATAGATGACAGGGTTAAGCATTGGGGGAATAACCACATACAAGTTGGCCATAAGGATGTGAATATATCGGGGAATATTTCTGCCAAAGCGATGCGTCATAAAAGAGAAGAGAGCTGGGGTATAAAAGGCCAAAATTACGCAGACATGGGAACCGCAGGTACTCAGAGATTTGAGCCTCGCTTCCTGTGAGGGCAGACGAAAAACAGCACGGAGAATGTGAACATAGGAGACAGCAATGGCTATGATGTCAAAGCCGAGAAAAGCAATGGTTCCAAGACCATATATGATGTTGACCTTTATGTTCGCACAGGCAAGCCGAGCCAGGCCCATGTGCTCACAATAAGTGTGTGGAATGACATGATGTCCACAGAAGGGCAATCGCCAGATGAGAAATACAAATGGAAACACGGTGAGGAACGACCTCCCAATAACCCCCAAACCGATCAGTAATACAATCTTGTTAGTGAGGATTGTGCTGTAACGGAGAGGGTTACAAATGGCTACATAGCGATCATAAGCCATGGCTAGAAGAACAACCGACTCCATGCCAGTAAAGATGTGAATGAAAAACATCTGAGTGAGGCAAGCACCAAAAACTATCTCCTTGAGGCGAAACCAGAATATGCCCAGCATCTTGGGAATAGTGGCTGTGGATAATCCCAGGTCAATGGTAGCCAGCATTGCCAGGAAGTAGAACATGGGCTGGTGAAGACTTTGGTCACTCTGGATCACAGACAAGATGAGGAAGTTTCCTACCAGGGCAGTCAGGTACACAGCACAGAAGGGAAATCCAATCCAGATGTGGCTGCCTTCTAACCCTGGGATTCCCAGCAGCAAGAAAGTGGGTGGGTGGTACTGGGTGTCATTGCAAAGGGCCATCTTGCTGGTGGCTGCAGGTGACGGTGCTCCTTGCCAGATGCATGCTGACCCATCACAGAAAGCCTTAAGCTGTCACGGTGATGGTTTCTTGTACTGGGGATAAAGAGAAGAAGTCATGTCTGACCTTTGGTATCTCATTATCAAAACAGAATCATCAATTTCCTAGTAAGTTAGATGGCACAAAGACTGTGGGATTTTCTATATTACTTCCTGGAGTTGGAGAGGGGTGGGGAAGTGGGGGGGGGGGAGAGGGATAGTAGGGGAAAAACAAAGGAAGGGGGGTAACAATGCTAGATAAGAAATGTACTCATTACCATACTCATGTAACTGTTACCCCTCTGCACAGTATCTTTACAATAAAAAACCTAAAAAAAACCCTAAAAAAAGAAGTGATGGTTAAAAGATCACGGAGAGATGAAATACGTTCTCCAAGAGGAAGGATGCCACTTACCTTTTGTACATGATGCCTCCTCCAGAAGCTGGAGCACAAAGCTCCACCACTTGTGTTGAGTTGTACATAGGGACTAACTTCCCAAAGTATTATGAAACAAATAGGAAGAGATGATAGGAAATTTAGAGGAGAGAGCAAGACAATCACATCCTGTTGACCAAGGTATTATAAAAAAGATCTGCCATGCTTTAGCTGATTGCCCCTGATATGATGTGGTGAGAAATTGTTCTTGACCTTGTAGCCTTCCTGCAATACCTTACATCTCAAGTTCTACCACAGGATTCAGAGAAATCAGGATATCAAGAAACAAAATAAGCTAAGAAACATTTATAGACATTTTATAAAATATTAGTCAACATGCCTCAAAACTATCAAGGTGATTAAAAAATAAGGAAAATGTGAGAAGTTCTTACTGTTTAGAGCTGCCTTAGGAGGCAAGATGATTGAAAAGTAATGGGGTAAGTAGATAGTTTGCTAGAACAAAAGGCAACATTAGCTACTAACCCAGGAATAAAGCTTAGGCATTAGTGAATTCTCTATTGTCTTACTAATAGTACTATAGGAGTTTTGTCAAATTGACCATTTTAAGTTGTTAGAATTCTAATATTTTCCCTCCATTTTAATATGGTAACAGGGGAATTAAGTGTTGGCATCATGTTAGAAACTCTGCTTTATCGTCTTAAATTATGGTCCATCAAAAACTATTCTAAAATAAAAAGTCTATTTTTTGAAGTAACAATGAAACAGTAACTCCTTAGGAAAAAGAAACATGTAGAGATATTGACCACCTGCGCTGATGGGTAAATACATAAATATATGATTTTTTTCACAGCTTGATAAAGTTTTATTGTCTAAACAAGTATAAACACAATTTTCTTCTATTAGGAGAACCATCTCAAGGAGAAAAGATACTAAGACTTTATTATGAAGGGAAAAAGAACTTTACATTATCTTTCATTCTTTGCATACTCATTATCCCCAAATTTATCAATATTCTTATTCACAAATAACTGAAATTCTCTATCCTAATTATACTTCTATAACTAGAATTTAGTTCAAGAGAATAAATTAGTTTTATTACTCAAAATTCTAACTGATCCTGCATTTTATTTCATGTACTTGATCTTTTGCTGTATCCTTATAAATAGTAAGTTCTTATTTTCAAATATATGAAGTTAATGTTTATATTAACCTCTCTGTTATAAAGGTGGTGGCCATGGTAATCTCTGTGTGTCTGCGTATGCTGGCTACTCATTGTAGTCTTCATCAATTTGAATCTATTCCTTTCATAGAACTGAGCTTTCAAACCAAGAGTATAATTCTTTAGTGATATATGTATATATATATATAGAGAGAGAGAGAGAGATTGACAATTTTACTGAAATATGGAATATTCAAGGGAGAACTTAAATAGTGTAATTTCTTAAAGGTAAAGTCAAAGTTCAACAAAATAAACACCAGAAGCAATCACATGAAAGAGTTGGGGTGGGTAGGGGAAAGGCATAGACTAATGAAGAGAAGGGGGAAAAATACAGTCAAGAGTTCAATGTATATCGTATAAACTAAAGATGAGTGAGGGAAGTGGTGAGTAGGGGAGAGATGGGTAAGAATGTTGAAAGAATGACATTGATCAAGATGCATTATGGTCATTAACTAGTTTGTTAAATGGCACTCCTTTGTACAACTACTTAAACACAATAAACAAAGAAAAAACTGTAAAATAAGAAAAATTCTTCAGTAGAACTATACAGAACACAATAATCCACAGGTACATGATTATTTTTTTGTAAAAATATTTAAATTGCTCAATGAGCTGTAAAGATTATTTGAATTACATCTAAGTGGAGAAATGACTAATAATCTTTTGTGCTTCTTCGTTTTTAATGGACAGGAGGTTGAAGAAGGATCTCAACACCAGCCTGGGCAGCACAAGTACATACCATCATGCCTGGCCAATATGAGCATCTTCAAAGTTTTCATGTAATGATCTGCAAAGAGTGTTATATGAAACTCAGGTGGTACACAGGACATTAATGTTTTATTTTCCTCATTGATGCATATGAATGACCAATGGCCCATAATACTCATCAGTTAGTCAAAGTAACAAAGAGAAAACAAAAGCAAGAACATAAGTAAGAAATCAGGCGAGAAAGGACACTCTATTCTCATAATGACCAAAGCACATGCAGGAAGTAACATACATTAAATCTGAAGGAAGTGTTTACAGCACCACTGATATTTTGACCTAGAAAACCAGGCCACACGAACCCTTCCTCTTCCTGTATTTGGTTATTTAAAATTGGATTCTTTTTCAAAAGTAAACAGTATGACAGCATTTGTTGAAATGAGTCAATTTTGATCAAGAACTGAAATGCATAATCTGTACAAAACAGAGAGAGATTGTCCATGTCAACAGAAAGATTTTGTTTAGAGGTGTTTGTGTGAAAGCCTTGGGTGTTCTGAGAACATGTTTAATTTAGAGAGAGAAATATGGGAATGAGATGACTCCTGTTGTCCCAGGAGTAAACACAGAAGTTGTGGTGACATTGTCCTACTTGTTTCCTGGTTTTATAGGAGACTCTAAATCATTTAAGAGTCAGAAAAATAAAATGACATGAATGATGGGCTTGTAATTTCTCAGATACATATGTAGAAGGGCTAACAACAGTGTAAAAGAAAAATTTAAAGATAATCAAAATAAGCACCGAGGGGGCCTCTTGTAGACCTAAGATACCAGAAAGTACATAATTGGCAAATATGGAGAAATAAGAATAAATAAAATGATGTTTTTTCCGAATATTTTATATGAAGTTAATGAAATGTTTATCAATCCATGGTTTTGGTCTAAGTTCTAGACAGTGAGCCCATTAGTGAAGGCACACACACACACACATACACACACACACACACACACACACTCACACACACACACATACATTTATATATGGGATAAAACACTCTTTAGTACATATTTAAGGGTACTTTGGAAAGAATTAAACAAATATGTTCAATTTTGAGATTATTTACTTGTTATCTTTGTATTCTGTTCCTCAAATAAGTAAATAACCACTAAGACTTTCAAATTTCAATAAAAGTAAAATTAAACTTACCTTAAATGCTACAAGTCTTCAATGATATACTTAGTGAGTTAAGGAAACCCAAGGTTCACTACATATTTTGGGAATTTTAGGTAAAAGGTTGGGGGATATTTCATGGTTACAGAAGCTATTTTATCTTTCAGACACATTGTAAGTTTCACAAGTAATGAGATAGTAAAAAGTCTCAAGTGTTAAATATACATATCAAATGACATATCACACACAGAATATTCACAAAATGTTGTGAATTCTGTAGAGTAGCACGAATATTTTTAGTGTTAACCCATCTGAATTGTTTACTCTCTTCAGTATAAGGTCAATTTTATTTGCCTGGCACAAAACAATGCTCTGAAATGCATTAGGCCAACTCTAATTAATCTCTGTCTCTGTCTCTGAGTCTGTGTTTCTCTGTCTCCCTGTCTGTCTTGTTTGTCACAAAGATGATTGTAGAACTTTACCTAGAACTTCTTAGTTTGAAGCCTCTGACTTTACAGTTATAAAGATGGAAATGCAAATTGCACTTAGTGACTTTTTGCTATAGCATATAAACATAAAAGTCCATGTCATGGACTTTTGTCTGCTCCTTTATGATACCTCTTCATTTCTTATCTTCTTTCCTTCTCTCTGTGTGCCATCTATCCATGGGTTGGAGAAGGCATTGTGAACTCACCAAATTGTAAGCCATTCTTGCTTTCTGTGTTTTCAAGGATACCTGAACAGGCAACACAGATTTTCTCCTTTTGGTTGGTGCTCTCCAGGAGAGAGCATCTCTAAGATGGTATTTGTGAAGGACAGAATATCCCAAGGGTCTCTGTTTGAGCCATGCCCTGAGCAAAATAGAAAAGTCCACCAGGGACTTCTGATCATTTCCTGGGGTCAGTAGCTGCACACTTTAGAAGCAGTAATGTGCACCCAAGCGTATGTGAGTTAAGGATGCACTTGCCTAGAAGGTTATGGTAGGGATAGGAGATAAGACAGATATGACTATAACATGACAATTAGAAGGAATTTTGTGCTATTAGAACTTGTTAGATCATGACAGGGTATACAAACCTATATAAAAATCTGAAGAACTTAAATACGTGGATCATCGTAAAGCTGGGGAATCAGAATAAGATGGATTGATTGTATTATTTCCCACATCATGATTGTCATATAATATCATAGTCTTGCAATTTGTTACCTTTGGAAGAACTAGAAAAATATGTCTGATTTTTTTTATCTTACAATAGTATGGGAATCTGTAACTAACCAACTGTAATAACTATTTAATTTTATAGAAATAGGGGAGAAATAGGGAAGGATCTATGTGGGGCAGTATTCAAGTTGATTTCAACTTTAATGTAGTATATATATATATATATGTATATATATATAATTCAGCATTACTTCTAAAATGAGTGCATTGTTAAGAGTTTTTAATTCTTGTTTGCAGGAAAAGAAAATATTCATTATATATTTAGTTCTTTTTTCCCTAGACTGAAAAAATAATTTATATTATGAAAGGTGGTGAAATGATGAGATAACTTTGAAGACATAAAAATTTATTGCCTTATCTTTAAAAATTGTATCAATAAATCACTTCAAAACTATCACAATCTCATGTGCAAAGTAGTTACTTTATATTTTTAATCTACAGAATCTACATTATTATCTGTGTGGAGGAAAAGGTATATGCTCTATGGAAGAAATATCCCAAACATCCAGAAACTCAGAACGCAGGAACAGGAGTAATTAGCACAAGGATGAAACATGTAGCTTTGCATAACTTTGAAGCCAGACCCCTGTATTAACCATATAAATACCCCTAACAGCCAAGAATTTGTATCTCTCTCTCTCCCCCTCCAGAGCACTGACAGACACTCTGTTAGAGTGTGCCCCTGCCCTTCTGTTTTGCTGTTTGTCTGCTTATCTGCTTGTCTGCTTGCTCAATAAAGTTACTCAATGAAGCTCTGCTACATTTTCTTATCAACATGACTTATACAGAAATTTTTATTCTGTGATCAAAATCAAGGACCCTAAGAGAAGAGTCCCTGTTTCTAAAGGAAAACTTCACTAACCCTCCGGTTACAATCAAGAATACCTGAACAGGCAACACAGATTTTCTCCTGTAACAATCCCATTCTGCCTGAAATCAAAAGTCAAAAACATGAAAGAAAAATTATTTCTTTGTTGCTTTGTATGTTCCTCCCCCACGGTATAACCCCTGCTTTCACTGTATTTGATGTTGGTATAATTTGTGGAGGGGAAGGGAAAAAACAAGTCATTTAAATAGGGATACAGGTGGACCCATTGCAACAATGAGATGTACAAGTCATTATGTCGAAAACGAGCTTTACAACTTTGGTGGGGGGGAAGGGGGAGGATGGGAAGGGATTGGAAGGGGAAACAAAGGAGGAGGCTACAATGCTTGATAAGAAATGTACTCATTATCTTGCCCATGTAATTGTAACCCCTCTGTACAGTATTTTCACAATAAAAAAAAGAGTCAAAAACAAGAATCAAAAGCATTCTTTGTTGAATTAATCCGTTTTCCAAATTTCTTTGGTCGGTCATGGGGCTTGAACTCTGGGCTTGGGTGCTGTCTCTCAGCTCTTCAGCTCAAGGTGAGCGCTCTACCGCTTGAGCCACAGCGCCACTTCCAGTTTTCTAGTGGCTTATTGGAGATAAGAGTCGCATGGATGTTCCTGCCCAGGATGGCTTTGAACTGTGATCCTCAGATCTCAGCCTTTTGAGTAGCTAGGATTACAGGCGTGAGCCACCCGCGCCCAATTCTCAATCTCTTTTCTTAAACTATTTATTCATGTTATAGCAGGAGTGTGTGTGTGTGTGTGTGTGTGTGTGTGTGTGTGTGTGTGTGTGTGTGTGTGTGTGTTGTGCTTGTGTGTGCTTTTTTCCCAAACATTAGGCATTGAGGAGTCCTGAATCCACCACAGCTTTGATGATAAGGGTAACCTCCGCATTCTCATTTCCAGATACCAAGCATTCTCTCTAAATGGCATAATCAAGTCATCCTTCAATTGTTTCTTTCTTCAGAATTGTAACAATTGAAAGTTTCCCCTTTTTATGTTTCTTATACTTACACTGAAGAGTTGGTATCTTAAAGGCAAAATAGTACAATATCACTAACAGATAAACGTCTACAGTAATTCACACAAAGGGAATGGGGGGAGGTTGTGTTATAAAATCTATATCACCTAAACTTTCTGTTTCCTGAATTTCTTGAGGATTCTTTCACGAATCTGCCTGGTTTTGACACTATACACAATAGGGTTCATGAGCGGTGGAACCAGCAAGTACACATTGGCCATGAGCACGTGGACAATTGGGGAAGCGTTCTGCCCATAGCGACGGATCATGGATAATCCAATCATGGGTGTGTAGAAGGTGAGTACTGCACAGATGTGGGAAATGCAGGTATTGAGGGCCTTCACTCTCTCTGCCTTCGAAGCTATACTCAGCACTGTGGCCAGGATGAGGAGGTAGGAGAGGAGGAGCAGCACTGAATCAAGAACCATGGACCAAATAACCACCATGAGCCCATAGATACTGCTGACCCGACGGCTGGATACAGTTGTTTTGATGAGATCCTGGTGAAGGCAGAATGGGTAGGAGAGAACATTAACATCTCGATATTGAAGTCTCTTCAGGAGAAAGGAAGCTGGAAACACCAGAGCCAAAGCCCTGCCAGCAATTGCTAATCCAATCCTTATGATGACAACATTGGTTAGAATGGCTGCATAGCGCAGAGGTTCTCGGATTGCGACATAGCGATCAAAAGCCATGGCCAAGAGCACAGCTGACTCAATGATTGAGAAAACATGAATGAAGTACATCTGGACCAGACAAGCATTGAAAGGAATCTCCCGGGCATGGAACCAAAAGACACCGAACATGGTAGGCAAAGTAGTAATGGACAGGCCCAGGTCAGTGAGCGCCAGCATGGATAGGAAGTAGTACATGGGTTGGTGGAGAGAAGGCTCCGTTCTGATGATGAAGAGGATTGTGATGTTCCCTGTGACTGATGTGGCATAAACCAAGAAGATGGGAAGTGAAATCAAGCCGTATCTGCTCTCCAGGCCTGAGAAACCTGTCAGGAGGAAGCGGGGATACAGGGAAGAACAATTAAAGACAGACATCGCGCTGATTGGGCAATCCGCAGCCTGCATGGGTAAACAAAAGATGGGAAATTAGGATTCAAATTTACACTATTACAACGAAGATCATTTCAGTGTTTGGGGCTCTATATTTTGTGCTTTTAATCTTCTGCTTGTTATACTTAGTTGCCCCTTGTATTTATGTTTGACTAATTCATTTATTCTTTTTAATCCCACAGTTCGTGTGTGTGTGTGTTCTGGGGCTTGAACTCAAGGTCTGAGCACTGTTGCTGAGCTTCTTTTGCTCAAGGTTAGTGCTCTACCACTTGATCCACAGCACTACTTCCTGCTTTTTCTGTTTATGTGGTACTGAAGAATCCAACTCAGGGATTCATGCATGCAAGGCAAGCTCTCTACCACTGAGCCACATTCCCAGCACACAGCTCACAAGTCCCAACAATAAATTAAAGAAAAGTACTAGTGCTAAAGGTACAGCATTTTATACAGACTACCTTCAAGTACTTATAAGGTAGTGGATTGAGCTGGGGAAAGAATGATGGAAGGGGTGACTGATCAAAATGCATTGCACTCACATACTGACAAGTTGAATTGAAACCCCTTTGGACAACTACTTAAAAATAATTTTAGAAAGTAAGTGTTGGAGTTTAGATATAACACCAGTTGATGTAAAATACACAGAGCAACTAAGCTGACCTGGGGAATTAAGGGAAGATTTACTCATGGTGCCCTTGATTAGCTCTCTGATGATAAATATGGGTCACATAAAATGGAAAGTCTAGCCAGGCATGGTGGCTCACGCCTGTAATCCTAGCTACACAGGAGGCTGAGATCTGAGAATTGTGGTTCCAAGCCAACCCCTGCAGGAAAGTCCATGAGACTTTTTTTTTTCCATGAGACTCTTATCTCCAATTAACGACTAGAAAACTGGAAGTGGAGCTGTGGCTCAAGTGGTAGAGTGGTAGCCTTGAACAAAAAGAGCTCTGGGACAGCACTCAGGCCCTGAGTTCAAGCCCCACAACAAAAATACAAAAACAAACAAAACAAAAAACCTGAAAGACTGGCTGGATTCCATGTAAATATAAAATGCATTTGAGAGTATCACAATCCCCTTCATGCTTGGGAATTTCATTCCTACAACAACAAAGATGCTTCACACCACCAAATTCTTCCTGTGGTATTTTGTTGTTGCTGAGTTCACATAGTGTCACTTTTGCTTTAGATGGACTTTGTTTTCTATCTGGATACATTTTTGTACTATCTATACAAAGGACTTTTATTTTTGATTTGTCCACCATGCAATAATGTGTTTGATCAAATTCACCTTTTGAATTAGTCATTTTTCTTCTCCTCCCTTCTTTATAAATAATTTGAATGGTCTTTGTCATTTTATTTTTATATGTGTATATAATGCACTCTAATCATACTGCTCTAATTACCCTCCTCTTTCACCCTCCTCCAACTGCAGATTCCTTCGAAAAACCATCTTATGACATGTATAGTTTTAAATATACACACACTTTCATTTGATAGAATTGAATTTATAAGTTAGACACAATAATAGGTTATCAAGAGCTAACAATAAAACAGAATAATTACACGAATATGCTATTAAAAATTTATTTTCAATTTTAAATGATTTATATCTGGGATATTCTAATATTTTGAGACCAAAGTTGATAGCAAGTAACTGAAATAGCTTAAAGAACTGTGCATAAGGGAAGAATTCTTATAAAAATGTACAAGCATAATTTAGCAGCACTGCAGCTCATAAGTGGTTCTTTGTATGTACTGGAGCTAGGCTTGTTTAAGAATGGACCAGAAGGGCTGGGATGGGGCTCAGTGGCAAAGTGCTTGCCTAGCTGGCAAGTGATTGATTTCTGTACCCTTTGTCTTATATGTAAGTTTATCTGATTTGGGGAGGGGAAAGGGAAGCACAGAAAGTGTGGGACAAAGGGTGAACCAATTCAGCAGTGATACTCAGTAGACACTATGTTGGAATTGAACTTTACAGCTTGTTGGCGAGGGAGGTTGGGATGGAAAAAACTGGAAGAAAATGAGGGAGGGATGACACTGATCAAAAGGAAATGTGCTAGTTACCTGACTTATGTAACTGTAACCCGTGTGTACATCACCTTTACAGTTAAAAACAAAGATAAAAATAAAAAGGAAAAACGCTTAAAAAAGTCAAAGAAACCTTAGTAACGTGATGGTCATCCAATTGCCTGTGGTGAAAATCCATGTACTGAAATCCCTCGTGGTCTTTTTTATTAATTGTTTGTTTGTGGTTTTGTATCTAAGACATTGCTGTATGTATAATCTTAAAATGGATGAAGCTGATGATATTAATGATGAATGTCTCTTCTCTCTCACCTTTATATTTTTTCGTGGACTCCTAGTGAGTAAAATTCAAGTATTAGGAGAGAAAATTTTCAAGAGAATCTCCAGGATACTATATATTTATGTCAACTCTTGGGCACGCCTGGTCAAAATCTGACTTTGTGTCATTGTGGTCCATGACTGCAGTGGCAGTTCATATTTTACTTTACTGCAACCCAAAGTATTTCAAGTCTCTTGCAACATATGGGACCTTTTAAATACTTTTGCTAGAATGTTATACAAAATGATATAATTACCAGAATTTGTTGTGCTCAAAGGTGTTTAATAATATGTCCAAGGTTGACTAAAGTATTGCACCCTGGAATTTTTCTGAGCAGTTTGGGGGCTAAGAACTGCGCTCCTGTCAGAGGGAATATCATTCAATACCTCTTACCTACCACAGAGCAGTAATTTCACATTAGCTTTAGTAAGTCCTCCATCTTAACCTTTTTTGTCCACTTCCTGGATTGTAAAATAAGTAATGTGATAATTTCTTACCCATCCTTCTCACCTGAAAACTTTCCTGCGGGCACAGGTAGGATCTTAAGTGCAGACAGAAATGCACCCAGATACAGATTTGGCTGTGTTTCCAGTCTGTCCTAGTAGGCATACAACACTGTGGAAGGGCAGAGCCAAAGAATCAAATCCACAATATATCCCAGGGCAGATAGCTCTTCAAGGAAGCGAAAATATCCTGAGGAAAGCATCGGAAGCTGTCAGTGACTACAGACCCAAGATGTTATACTTTTTTCCATTTAAAGCAAGTGCTTCATCAGCATCACATTTATGTGACTAAGTATTGCAACCTGTCACCTCTCTTAACTATTACATTCCCTGTCTTGGGACCACTTCTTTTTTTTTCACTACAAAGTCTCGGGAGGAAAAATTATGTCAAAGCTACTTCTCCAGCTCAAGGACAGAAGTTAATAGATTGGAAAGTAATTGAGAAATGTCCTGGGAATCATATTATAGAGAAAGAAAATGGGCTCAGTTCCTCAGAATGACTTTATTTACTTTAATTAATATTTTAATGACATGTTAGCTGTACAAGGGGAGTTTCACTGAGACTCTTCCATATAAGCATCAAATACACCCTAAGTAATCCTCTCATTATAATCTCATATCTTCTCCTCAATTTATTATTATTGTTATTATTATTATTATCTTTAAGTTGTAAAAAGGAGTTGCCATTTAACAAAGCAGTTTATGAATACAATATATCTTGATCTATGTCACTACTTTCAACATTCTTTTTTTTTTTTTTTTTTTTTTGGGTCCGGTTGTGGGGCCTGAACTCTAGGCCTGGGCACTGTCCCTCAGCTCTTCAGCTCAAGGCTAGCGCTCTACCACTTGAGCCACAGCGCCACTTCTGGCTTTTTTCTTTTTGCTTCTGTGGTGCTGAGGAATCGAACCCAGGACCTCATGCATGCAAGGCAAGCGCTCTACCACTGAGCCACCTTCCCAGCCCACTTTCAACATTCTTATCCATGCTTCCCCTCCCTATCCTTTCCCTTACTCTTTTTAATTTTATAGATTATGCATTAGATTCTTATCTGCATTTTCTCACTTTTCTCCTCTTCATTCTACTACACCTAACCCCTTGCCCCCACCCCTTTCAAGTATCTGTTTTCTGGTGTTTTATTTTGCTGAACTTTGATTTTACCTAAGGAATTACACTATTCGAGATCTGCATTGAATTTACTATTAATAAGTTAGTATACACTTGCATATCACCCAACCTATTTACTTATGGGTTTGTAAACTAAATCTAGCTTTCACATATAAGGGAAAACATGGATCTTTTGCCTCCTCTCAGGGTCTGAGCTACTCCACTTAACATAATGTTTCCAAGTCTTTCCATTCCTTTACAAATGGTACAATATCATTCTTTCTAATGGATGGGTAAAATTCCCTGGTGTGTATATATACATATATGTACATATACATATATATGTACATATATATCACATTTTCTTGATCCAGTTTTCCATTGAGGCGCACCTAGACTGATTCCATTCCTTGGCTATGGTAAATAGTGGTGCAATAACCATGGTTGTGGTGGTGGTTTTATTGTATCATGGTTTGTAATCTTTTGGGGGTAAATGCACAGGAGTAGAATTGCTTGATCAGGTGAGACAGGACTTTTTATTTTTTAATAGGTATAAAATTGCATTTTCCTTCTAAATGCATTTGTCATGGTCTTTGAGAAAATAGTCAGCTCAGGATTCAAAGTATAAGGTCACAGAATTGGAAGACTTCCAGGTTTATCATAGCTAAATAACAATCCTAGATTGCAGGAATAGGAAAACAGGTTTAAATTAATGTCATAAGTCTCTGCAGCTGACCTCATGAGACTAACTCAGCCTTTTAACCATGACTCAAATTCTCATATGTATTTCTCTTAGTAAAGTAAGCACTTGTGTTTTGAAAGTATGTATCAGATTATAGAGTTCTATTTTACACACCAGATTAATCTTTTTATATTCTGAATTAATGTTTTAATCCAATGGGTTTAATATAGGAAACGTGCTTTCTTGGCATCTTTTAGTTATAAAATATTAGTAATATGGATTTTCCTCTGAAAATGTGAAGCAATCCTGGGAATGAAAAAAGTCACTGATAACCTGTGGAATATCTTGAAGCTACTTTTCATCCCCATATAGTTTGGTAGAAATTCTTTTGATGCAGCACTTTCCTCTCAAAGATTAAACACTGGTTTCATGATCCTAGTCTTCCAGGTTTTCAGCATTCTTCCAAATCTCACTCACTCAAGTGCTTATTATCATTCAAATCTTGACAATGGAATCCCATGATCATATTAATCTCTCTCATATAATACTTTGATAGTCCTTGTTGACTAAGATGATGGATGAGAAAGAATAGCACTGCTACATTTCAGAGTGAGAAATGGACAATTCTCATATTACTTTAATGGATAAATGCCATTCAGGCTTGAAATCATACTGTTGTGAACTCATAAAATAGTTTATGGTAATTTCAGTGTGATTGTGTGTATAAATGTGTATGTGCATATGTGTGTGTGCAAGAGAGGGCCTGAGAGGTCTTCATTTTATTGGCACAACATATTCAGAGAGATAAATTTAACTATTTGCCTAATTCAGAATCCATGTAAAGAAAACATGAAGGTGGATTTGATCATAGAGGGTAGCCTGACTCAAGATTACATGCTAAGAAACACTAAATATTAGATGTTAAATATGAGTTTTCTCTCCTAATGTTGAACATATCTCACCTCATTTTGCTATCTAAAGATTATTTGAGGGACTCAGTTGATTGACATATAAGCTCAAGCTTTACTGCAATGAGGGGAGAGGAAGCTCATAGCTCCTTTTCTTGAGTTGGACAAGTACAAATTCTTATATAAGTTTTTGCGAAATTGTAAAGTGAAGCATCAAGAAACATAAAGAAGATAAACAAAACCAAACACAAAACAGAGCAATATTTGGCATGAAAGTTACTCTCAGAATTTCTAACATGTAGCACAGTTTAAAGAGAGAAAAGACAGAATACTACTTAAGACAAAATGAGCAAGACATGTCTATCTGAAATTAGTCAGGAGTTATGTCTTTCTTGAAAGTCTTGTTTAAAATGATTGAAGAAAAATAAAACCCTGAGGGCAAAATTCTGTGTTTAATTATTTGAATCATTAATTGAATTCCTACACATATATTCAGAAAATATAAAAAGACAATTATCTCTTAGTGAAACAAGTTTGTGAAGCAAGAATAACCTGTACTCCTAAACTAAATAAAAAAATCTTAAACAAGGCATAACAACATATAATCTGGTCATCAAACACACACACACACACACACACACACACACACACACACACACACACACAGATGATTAGTTTAGATTTAAAAAATGCATCCAAATAATTTATAAGCAAAAACATCACACAAACAGACTTGCTATATTAAAAGTGGGATTGATTGGACAAGAATGATAAAGACAATATTATCCTACATTTAGTGTTAGTAACACAATAGAATAATGGAAGAGGTGACTCTGTGTGCTTCTTAGCACATAGACATGGCTTTCTTCTAATGGGTTTGTTTATTACCATATACTTCTATCTTAGTACTACATATTTTTTTTTGCTTTTGATGTGCCTTTTAGTTTTCTAATTTGTTTGATTCCTTTTTCACCAAGGGATTGTTTTCTATCTAATGGCAAGATGTGTCACTTGATTTACATTTCTGAGTTTTTCCCAGTTCCTATTTTTATTGACACTTAATTTCATTCCTTTGAGTTTGGGAAAGTAATTGAGATGATTTAAATCTTCTTAAAGGTGTTAAGACTTGTGACTTAACGTGTGATCGGTCTTGGAGAAGGTTTCACATGCACTTTGAAGATGACATTTTCTGCTGCTGTTGCTATCTTCTATAATTATATGGTTAGGTCTGTTTTGTCTGAGGTGATAATCATGTCCACCATCTTCCTGATGAATTATCTCTAATGGATTGTTAGTCACTACAAGTAGGGCGATTCAAACTTCTACTTTCATTTCATTATTGCCTATTTTTCCTAGAGATGTCAGATTGCAGTATATAATTATATATTCTGTTATTGTATAGTCATAGTTTATATATATATTACATTAAAACCATTGGAAATAAAAGTTCAATAAAATAATTATGGTATAGATTTGCGTGTGCATATTACTATATACATATATAATAAATACAAAATAAAAGAGACATTACTCAAGGTAGAGCATTAAGTACACAAGTTTCTTTTTTAAATGTGAAAATACCCTACAGAGGGGTTACAATTACATAAGCAAGGTAATGAGTACATTTCTTATCAAGCATTGTTGCCTCCTCCTTTGTTTCCCCTTCCCATAGCTTCCCATCTTCTCCCCCCCATGCTTGTCCCCCTGTCCCAGAGTTGTAAAGTTTGTTTTGTGACAAAACATCTTGTACATCTCATTGTTGCAATGGGTCCACCTGTATCCCTATTTAAACAATTTGTTTTTTTCCCTTCCCTTCTACAAATTATACCAACATCAAATACAGGGAAAACAGGGTTATACCATGGGGGAAGGACATACAAAGCAACAAAAAAATCTTATAAATATGTTAGAAACAATAGCAGGAAAGAAAAAACATTTGAGTCCTTATCCCGGGGTTCATTTTGCCTAACATCAACTTATCTGACTGCTTCTGCTTGTCTGGGAACCCTACTGCATTGTTGGTGGGAACATAAACTTGTTCAATCACTTTGGAAATAGTATGGAGGTTCCTCAAAAGACTTCACATAGAACTCTCCTATGATCCAGCAATCCCACGTTTGGGCATTTACCCAAATGATCACAAACAAGACCATACTAAAGCTACCAGCACAGCCATGTTTATTGCAGCATTATTTACCATAGCTAAGATACGGAACCAACCCAGATGCCCCTCAGTAGATGAATGGATCAAGAAAATGTGGCAAATATACACAATGGAATTCTATGCCTCCATTAGAAAGAATGACATTGCCCCCACTTGCTAGGAAATGGAAAGACATGGAAAAAAATTATATTAAGTGAAGTAAGCCAGGCCCAAAGAAACTTACGTCCCATGGTTTCCCTTATTCATACACGTTTTTTTGAAAAATAACAAACCAATAACTAAACCAAGGATTACAATATAATTACAATGTAAAGGGGGCTTCTACCTGGTATAAGAATTTGGCGATATTCAAGCAATATGTGGGAAGAATTTTCTTTTACAAATATTTCACTATTTAAAATACTAATGAGTAACTGTTATAACTATCAACATTAACTTCCATGTTTAACTTTAAGTTCCATCATGAAAAGAACCCCTTCTATTTTATCTTTTTCTGTTAGTCTTTATATAGGACTTGGAAAATACATAATAGATTCTGAATCCATATTTATTAAGCTAGCATATTTAATCGTTGAATGATATGATAAAGTACCTAGAAATTTTAGGGCCAGCTTTTATCCATACTTTTTTTTTTATACTTTGAAGCCTCTTTGCTGTGTTAATAGCAGATACAAGAGAAGTTTCTCTAAATTCTTCAGTTTTTCTATACCTATAATCAAGGATAGTACTCAATTCCAGAGAGGCATTTGGGCTTTAATATATAATGGAATCTATATCATTATATATATATATATATATATGTATGTATATAATGTAAATAGATCTCGGGAAGATGGAATCACATGATATAACCCTTTTTCAAACATATTTTTTTCCTCCCTCAAGGAATGACTGAATTCAGATCCATCTCTCAATTGGTTTTCCTCTCTTTACCTTGTCCAAAGCGCAAGGCTTTGCTCCTCACAGGAGTTAACTGGTGGAGCGTGATTCCCATGATGGAGTGGACATTCTTCCCTCTACCAAGCAAGGTCCATGACAGAGGTTTCTCAGATCTCTAGGCCTGTCTTCATTCTTTCTCACGATTACCTAGTGGAATTCTTGAGAGAAAAATCTGAGAAGACATGAATTCTTTCTTGTGTAGTTCACATGCGACTCAGTCATTCTCTATTCTCACATAGATCCATACTCCAATTTTAGACCTTTATTTTAAAATTTTAATTAATCCTTTTAAATCTCTAGTGTAGAATTTACCATTTTTTTCTGATAAGAAAGTGATCCTGTGCTTTTCTCTTTTCTAAGTGAAGTAAAACAGCTTCTTTTCTTTTCTCTCCCTTTTTGCTTATAAAATATTCTTCTTGTTTCTTTTCTTCCCTTCATTGACATCTTTCTTTTATTCCTTCTCTCTTGTCTTTTTGAGAGAGGAATTCTTTTCAGAGACCAGCCTGGCCTCAAGGTCTGTGCTTCCCAGGCTGGCTTTGACCTACTTAGATTTTCGAATGAGAAGATTGCAAGCCTGTTTCATTACACTTAACATGGTACTTTTCAAAAATACTTTTAAGAATTGACACCGTAATATGGAAATTAACAAACATAATCATAGCATTCCAGAAGGAACTACAAAATGTGGTAAAAATGATCTAAGAAGACCACACTAAAGCTACCAGCACAACTATGTTTATTGCAGCATTATTTACCATAGCTAAGATATGGAACCAATCCAGATGCCCTTCAGAAGATGAATGGATCAAGAAAATGTGGTATATATACACAATGGAATTCTATGTCTCCATCAGAAAGAATGACATTGCCCCATTTGTTAGGAAATGGAAAGACTTGGAAAAAATTATATTAAGTGAAGTAAGCCAAGCCCAAAGAAACATAGGTCCCATGGTTTCCCTTATTTGCAATATGTATGAGTCAAGCAGAAAAGGTCAGATAAGGTAATGTTAGGAAAATGAACCCTAAGATATGTATTTAAATGTTTTTTTTCTTTCATGCATTTGTTTCTAACACATTTATAAGATTATTTCTTTGTTGCTTTGTATGTCCCTCCCCCACAGTATAACCCCTGCTTTCACTGTATTTGATGTTGGTATAATTTGTGGAGGGGAAGGGGAAAAACAAGTCATTTAAATAAGGATACAGGTGGACCTGTTGCAACAATGAGAAGTACAAGTTGTCATGCCGAAAACGAACTTTACAACTTTGGTGGGGGGGTGGGGAGGACTGTGGGGGGGTTGGGGGGAGGCTGGGAAGGGATGGGAAGGGTAAACAAAGGAGGAGGCTACAATGCTTGATAAGAAATGTACTCATTATCTTGCCCATGTAATTGTAACCCCTCTGTACAGTATTTTCACAATAAAAAATTAAAAAAATGATCTAAGAAAAATAAGTTCAGAAGAGATTTTCTCACAGCATTTCACTACGGTATAGACCTGATTTCCCGATATGATCAAACTCATACTTTCTGTATTGATGACATTCAGACATTTATGACAATCAAATGTTTATATACACTGAATGTTAATTATAGCAATTAGATTTAGATCATGAGTTGGCAGAGAATAATGACATTCAAATTTAGAGAAATCCCTGGGGAAACATTCATGAAAATGCATATATAACTTAAGAGTCATATTTGATTTAATCATGCAATTGTCTTTGGATAATTTAACTCTCACAAAAACTCTAACCATGTCATCATTAAAATATGGCAAGAATGAAGGAGCACACATCACAAAGCAGATAATACAGTTTGGGATCTGATATGACACAGCCACAAAATCAATTCAATTGTGGGCCTCCAAAGATCTGAACAGTTTCAGGAACCTGTCTCGTATCTTCTTGGTCTTCACCCCATAAATAATGGGGTTCACCATGGGTGGAACAAGAAGATAAATATTGGCTACCAATATGTGTACACAAGGAGCCACTTGATGTCCAAATCTGTGGGTGAGAAAAGAGAAGAAGGCTGGAGTATAGAACACTAAGATCACACACACATGGGAGCCACAGGTGCCCAAAGATTTGAGTCTGGCATCTTTAGATGGGAGGTGGAAGACAGTGCGTAGGATGAGGACATAAGAACAAATGATCAAGATGAAGTCCACACCCCCAGTAAGGAAGGCAACGATAAGGCTATACACTCTGCGGATTCTGGTCTCAGCACAGGCAAGCTTGATGAGAGCCATAAACTCACAGTAGGCATGGGAAATTATGTTGGTTTTGCAATAGGGAAGCCAGCATAGCAGGAAAGGGTGAGGAGTGAGCAGTGCTAAGCCCCTCAGTACTATACCCAGGCCCATCTCCCCAGTGACAGTGTGTGTCAGAATAGTTGAGTGTCTTAGCGGATTACAAATGGCTACATAATGGTCAAATGCCATGGCCAGGATGAAGCCAGACTCCATGGTGGAGCAGGAATGAATCAGAAAAACTTGTGTGAGGCAGGCTTCAAAGCCAATCTCTCCATCATGGAACCAGAAAAGGCTGAGAATTTTGGGAACCGCTGTAGTACACACCACAAGGTCAGCCACAGCCAGCATGCAGAGGAAGAGGTACATTGGTTGATGGAGGCTGGGGTCTGTCTTGATGGTGAACAGAAGTGAACAGTTTCCCAGAAGGGCCAGAATGTAGACCATACAAAAGGGGATGGAGATCCAGACATGGGCATCCTCTAGCCCAGGAATGCCAATGAGAATGAAGGTTGATGGATGGATGTTGGTTCTGTTGTAGGCTGACATAACAAGGGCCAGGTGTTTTAACTTCTTCTTCATGGATGTTTTCTTTAAAGCAAACCAAAGAGAATTGACCAATTTGAAAGTTCCTAATGAGCCAAGAAAGGCAATTCAGGAAACTGTAGTGATTGAATAATTACCATGTCTATTAATACAAATCATTACATTAAATAACAGAGTCAGGCATAAGAACAGAATTCCTATGCCTTGGAATAGTCTCTTCTTAAGTAGTCATAAAGAAGTGTTTGCACTGGAAGCTGTAAGAAACGTTTTCTTTTCTGTGGTGACTACATTCAATTCTATCACTCTCTTAATCCATTTACAAATGATTCTTCATAAACTTACCACTGTATGTACATTCCCCTGTTATATGAATTTGAAATGTCTTTCTTTCTTTCTTTCTTTCTTTCTTTCTTTCTTTCTTTCTTTCTTTCTTTCTTTCTTTCTTTCTTTCTTTCTTTCTTTCTTTCTTTCTTTCTTTCTTTCTTTCTTTCTTTCTTTCTTTCTTTCTTTCCTTTCTTTCTGTATAGATTCTAAATGTATAAAATGTTTAATGGAAAAAAATCCCTCCTCAAATGACAAACTTCCATTGAGAAGAAAATGAACAACTTTGAAAGTTAAAGATTGTGTAAGAATTATGTGATGGTGAGGTAAGAACAGTGCACTTGAAAACTTAGGAGAAAGACAGAAGGAATGATCAGAGCTGATTCCTTCTATTGTAGCAGGGAAGTGGCAAGTGACAATGTCTGCATGACTTTGAATTTTAAGAATCCTACACAGGGGCTGGGAATGTGGCTTAGTGGTAGAGTGCTTGCCGTGCATGCATGAAGCCCTGGGTTCGATTCCTCAGTACCACATAAACAGAAAAAGCCTGAAGTGGCACTGTGGCTCAAGTGGTAGAGCGCTAGCCTTGAGCTGAAGAGCTCAGGCACAGCGCCTAGGCCCAGAGTTCAAGCCCCATGATGGGTGCACGTGCGCGCGCGCAAGAGAGAGAGAGGGGGGGGTGGGGTGGGGGGAGAATCCTACATAGGAGAATGTGTCACTTATATGATGAGGAGAAAATTTGTTAAGAATATTTCATTCACTAATGAAACAGTGGTGTGAGTGCAGTGTGTTAGGAAGTTATCAACACATGGTGGTATTAATGGCAGTTTACTGGTCATGGAACTTACTTGCATTTATTCCTTACCTGAGTATGCAGGTGACAGTAATTAGATTATAACCTGTACTGTGAACTGCCATCATTTCCTATCAATTATCTAAGCAAACATCTTGCTCTTTTGTTAAGTTCATTCTACTGGGAAGCTTTCTCATCTGAGTCTTGTCTTATACTTGTTATGTTTTCATTGTATTCTTCGTTGGCACTATGTGATGCTCAAAACAGCTTCATAATGCTGTTTGCCTGTACCATTTGGTTTTGGTTTTTAACTACTCTAAGAGCAGTTTCCTGATTGTGTCCACTGATTTGTTTTGTCCCTTTTGAAACACAATGGACACTATCCTGACACACTCTCTTTACTATTATACATAGTCATATATTATGGAATCCTGAGATAAATAATTAGAATATCCACTCAGTAACCAATGAATTCAGTGTTGGGATATGTATAGTAGACTGGACTTTAATACTGGACTTTTTTTTATCCTTTTAATCTCTGGTGATAGTTTTATATTGAAAGGGTTTTCTTACTTTTTTTTCTGACCTTCAGGATCCTGGGGCATGGATATTTTGGGATATAGTAACACCTGGATACATTTGCCAATAGACTTTTGGATAATTGAATGAATATTAATTCTAAATCATGCTATATGTTGGACAGTTTAAGAATAGTGTGAAACCAGCTTATTGCCAAATTATACGATACACAACACCTAACATTTATAAATTTGTTACTGATGTATAATAGACTTACGGTTTTCCTGAAAAAATTTCATGTGTTAGCAGATACAAATTTTTGCCTTATTTTTGTTAAGTAAAACTTACATAATTTACACCAGGTTTAACATCTGGTGAGTCATAGAGCTAGTTTCTAGAACAGACTGATTCCGTACCCTCTTGATTATAGTGACAAATTGAGACAGGCTACATACATTGGTTTACATAGAAAAGATGGGTAGTATTCTATATAGAACATTAAAAAATAAATCTCACCATTAATTTGATTACAAGTCATGATTAGCAGCCCCATTTAAAGATCCATGACGTCGTTGTTTTATATCTTAGTTGTATTCTTTTTGAAAAATCTTTCCACAAAAGCACGAAGTCAACAATGATCACTTGCTTGAGTAGAAAAATTAACATAACCAGACTCAATCAATCTTATGCTGTTCTATAATTAGGTTTAGGTATTCCTCTCATCTGTTTCTTTTTTTAAAAAAATAGTACTAGAACTTGAACTCAGGGCCTTAAACATACTCTGCACTCTCGCTACCATCCAGCCCTTTATTGCTTCATTCATAATTTTTGCCCATCACTAACTGCAATTGTGATGTTCCTACTTATATCTCATTGTAAAGCTATAACAACAGGTATGCAAGCACACAAACTTTTGTTGAGATAGAGACTCATGAACTTTTCTGTTCCAGCTGACTTTCAACTGTCTTTTGATCCTTCTCATCTCTTCCTGGAGTAGCTGAGATTACAGACATGCTGTACCATGCTAAGACCCTATACACTCCCTAAAACAACAGATTTTTACAAATTTCTTTCCTCCCTTTTTTTTGGCCTAAAATGAACCTAATACCGTGTTAATTTTACTCATGGTCCTTTTTGAATCATTCTGCTACTCATGCAGCTTAAACTTCTCTCCACTCACTTTCTCTTTAAAATATAAATATATATTTATACTTTTTTCCAGTAGAATACAGGCTAACAGATTATGTGGAGGCAAATTTTAAAATAAATTGAAAATAAATAGTTTTCAGAAAAAGACTATCTTTTTTGCACTCAGGAAATTAAGATGAAATGTTTCAATGACATAACTTTAAGAGGTAAATTATATGCTAAATGATACTAGTAAAATGATATTTATGGAAAAAGCTTTGAATGCTTGTTATACTATCTAAGTTTTGCCTAGTCACAAGAAAATATGCACAAGATTTATAAGTATGTTCAGCAATTGATAAATGTTTGTAATTTCATACAAGTGAATCGTTCAAAATATACACTAGTAAAGTAATTGTTAAGTATTTCTGGTATGTATATTATAATGCGTTTATGTGTAAAACAAAGAAGGTATATTTCTATAAATTGATACTAGAGACAGTAACTTAAAAATAAGTTATTTTGATTTTCCATAATTATTGTAACAACAAAAATTAACTATACATATGCATATACATAATATAAGTATATTTATACTAAGATGTTAACAACAAAATAAAAATCTTAAACCAATATATGCTCAATGCAGGGTCAATCTACAATAAGTGGATATGGACAAGAGTGTAGACTGAGTGCCATTTAATTATACAACAATGGTTTGATTGTTTAATGGTGACAATGTATTTAATGTATTTAATGTATTCAATATTCATGACTTACCCGTAATGTTTAAAGTAAGTAAATAATGCAATCATAACTAAAAAATATAAACCAACATGTTAGAAATAGAATATAGCCTTCCATGTCCTACAAAATGGTGAACAGTTTTTCTAACAATTTTCAATATATTTTTCTAAATCCATCTCATGGAAAATTGGTCTATTTCTCATTCTAGGAAAGCAATATACCTGGGTCTCTCTTCATGGATTTAGTCACACTTAAAATATGTAAATATTTTTTACTGGGATTGAAGACCTTATCAACTCAAACTGTGACTTCCCCTTTCTTTGTAAGATTTTATTTATGGTGCAAAATGGAGTTGTTTTCCTAGGCCCTTAAACTGTCACTGACATTCTCCTGATATCCATATGGTGTGTGCACTTACCCATTTGTCTCTTGTCATATTCTACTTTATACTTTACTATATTGTATATTCTGCAAGATAGAAATCATTTCTTAACCATATAACTGCATGTTATAATAGCAAATAGATGGAAGAGAAAGAAAAGAGAAAGAAACAGAGAAAGAGGTCTATTTTACTAGTTAATAATTTTCATTATACATTATGAATCATTATAGATGATTTTCATAATATATCTAATCTCAAATCACAAATATATCAGTAAAAATATGTCATCTACAAATCCTCCAATCCAATATTCCACTGACAGATTCCATTTTATAGTATTAAGTTTTGAAATATATTCATGCAATATGTCCCCACAAAATTGAATTGAATCTATTACCGTTTATTTCTTTTCTGACAATATGATGGGGAAACTGTGAGGGAAGGCTGGAAAGAAAAAATTGGAGAAGAAAAAGAAGAAATGATCTATAATGTTTCTGGTCTAAATATTATATCCTTTAGTGAGTATTTTCTCCTCATACTTTTTATTACCATCAATTATTTGTCCAAGGGGCTTGCATTTTAACATGCCCATGTATGCAAGCAACACACGTTAGTTGGACTCACCTCTTTATTAATGTCTCACCTCTCCCTTTCCTCCCCAATTTCAGCAGGCTGTTCACCTGTGTACACAAATACATAAAATATTTTGATCATATTTGCCCTCCTTCTCCCTCTTTTTTCCCTTTTTCTCTTGTCCTTGAACTTTTGTGCTCAAGATTGGCACTCTATCACTTGCAAAAGGTCCAATTCTGCCTTTTTGCTGGTTAATTGAAGAAAAGAACCTCATGGACTTTCCTGTTCCAGCTGGTTTTGCACAATGATTCTGAGATGTCAGCCTCCTGAGTAGCTAGGATTACAGGCATGAGCCTCCACTCTAGGCTCTCCATATTTCTGCAAACCTAAAATAACATAAAACAGTATGCACTGAGCATGTAGTAGACACACATTGACAGTATTACCTGATTTTGTCCTTGATGTAGATTAGGGATTGGATTGTGAATTTTGTCTATGATGCAGATAAAGGTTGTGTAAAAAATTACAGTAAATTTGCCTAGGAATAAATCAGGAACTTGAATCCAAGTAAGGATGATATTATAGTGTTTATAGGCATACATCTTAAGAGATGTATGCCTATAGGATGATATAACTGTTAAATGATAATCTGCATGTCAGCCTGCTTGCTCTGAATAGGATAAAGCATTACAGATTGATAAGGCCTGCTCAGCACATGCACTGATAAGGCTTACTCCATCCTCCGCTGCATCAATCTTCTTCTCATCTGATGAACAGTTGCAGCTCAGTGCCAGCCCATAACAAGAGAGAGAGATGCCATTGTTTGTAAGATCTGTGGATCCTTCACAGGAGCTACAAACCTAACAGGAGTGAGTAGTCCCAAGAAATGTCACAGATGTTTTTCAGAGCTGAGCTGCTCTCAGTCCTGGGAACTTTGATCTGACTGTTATCTATCTAGCTCCTGACCTGGTGAAAATTATAAGCACATCTTACCTCATTTTGCATTCTCTTTGGATCTAGAATAGCATTAATGTGGCTTCTCTCTCATAACTTATTGCTTTTCAAATGAACACATAGCTAGTTACACAAAACTCCGTGAGCAGGGAGTGCAGATCGCTTTCCCCTAGGGTCAGGAAAATGAACTGCTGGGACTTAGAGATTTGAGATCAGAACTTAGCTTCTATCTCTTTAAATTTAATTGAACAAAATAAATCAAAATTGAACAAAATAAACCAAGAAAAAAAGGAGAGTAATTTTTACTTAATGGTCTCTGGAGCCTGTCTCTCAGTAGGCATGTATGAGTCTCAGAACCATCATTTCTTAAAAATACTATATGTATGTTTCCAAAAATAAAATAAGGTGTATTTTAAATATCTTTTTATTTTAAATATAGAAAAAATAAAAATAAAATACTAATACTAGTCATATGGTTTTGATGTTAGGTTTTGTTTTATTTAATTAATTTCTTAGTCATCAGATTTTTAATACTAAAATCATATTAGTTTTTAGTTAAATTTAAAAATTTTACTCATAATATAAGATTTATGTTAGTATAAATAAATATAAGCAGTATAAATAAAAAGTGGTATTTTAACTCATAACACAGGAGTTGTAAAATGTATATGCTCTCATAATTCTACAGTGTAAATATCAGAGAAATTTTTACTCATACGAAATAATAATAAAGGCAATTGATACAACCAAGTGTATCGAATCACTGTTTTGAAAAATTCAACACCTTTCATGTTTGTTTAGATACACCTTAGTTTTCATTGATGATACTCTGATTTTTTTTAAATCAGGATCTAGGAATTTATGGAGAACCCCTTGAGGACTTAATCCCAGAGCTCTGTGCCAAGTTGAGACCAAGGCAGGATGAAATCTTAGAAATATCCCTTTGGTGCTATAAAATTAATGTGGCTAATATATATATATATATATATATATATATATATCTGTATATATCACATAACTGTGGCTTCCAGATGCTGCTCAGAAAGATAATTTTGAAGACATTATTTAATTATCTTACTCTTTCCCTTCAGACTATTGCCAAAATCAATTCCTTCATTGAAGCACTTCCAGCCAGGAGAAATAAAAACGTTATTTTTCTTACCAAAACCATGTGACACTACCAGACATCTAATCATATTTTTATTTTCCCTGAAATTAGGATGTGTGTCCAAGTAAGTGTTGTATTTATAACAGTACTAAAATTAAGACAGGTGAAACTAACAGATGCTGTGAGAGTAACTGATATAGTATCACTAAAGAGCAGATGTGTGAAAATGTCATTAGACAGGAATCCTGGTCTCTATTCCAAGCATTCCTTCCCCTTCAGTCTTCATGTAACAAACCATAGCTACTTTTACTCATGGACAAGCTCAAGTAACCAGCATTTGTCTGACTATATTGGTTACAGCCAATTCAGTGCTCCTAAGAAGCAATTGGAATATTGTTACAGTTTTTATAAATGTTATCTATGTCAGTCTATAATATAGAGGGAGAAATATTTAGGATTTGGGTATAGGAGTGTCTAGAGCTTTGATTTTTCATTTGATTTTTTTTTAACCATGCATTGCATGAAAGCATTTGTATCTCCTCTGCAGCATATTTACTATATATAAAATGAATTGCATTCACAAAATCTCTCACTAGATACTTTGCTCCCAGAGTTGACATCTGTCCCATTCTTCCAAAAGGAATGGAAATGTCTTATTATTACAAATCTGCATTTAATTTGCAGAAAGTCCAGGTTCAAAATTAAGTCTCATCACTATGCAAAATGAAAAGGTTGAATCTGGCAATCCCTGTACTATTGAAATGTTTAAGGAAATAACTCGACATATGAACATCTCTAACACAGTTACTTTAACTTTATGCTCACACAGAGACATAGCAATTGGTGTATCAATCATTCCTTCCTATGATTAGTCCCCCACTCTTGTTCTCTTCCTGCCTTTCTCTGATTCTCAATCTTTCCTTTTTTACTCCAGCTGGCAGGAGACTTCACCTCTTCCTTCTCCATAGCACAGAATGGTCTACCACACAAGAACGTTTTCCACCCAGCTACTTTTTCCTGGTTGGAATCCCAGCCCTGAAAGGGGTCCATGCCTGGATCTCTCTTCCTTTCTGCTCTATTTGCCTTGTGACTTTAATGGGCAATGCCGCCATTCTGATAGTCATCACGACAGAGAAGTCTCTTCAAGACCCCATGTTTTTCTTTTTGTCTATCCTCTAAACAGTTGATCTACCACCTCTGTACCCCACATTCTGGGCATCTTCTGGTTTGATGCTCATGAGGTAGACTTTGGGGCTTATCTGGCTCAGATGTTTCTAATCCACGTCTTCACTGGCATGGAGGCTGAGGTCCTGGTGACCATGACCTTTGACCATTATGTGGCCATCCATTACACCACCATCTTGATATCCTGGGTACTGCTGAGAATCCGCCTTTGCATTATGATTCGTCCAGCCTTGTTCATCTGCCCCATAAGTTATTTCATCTGCCATCCTTTTGTCAGTCTTGTGTCATAGCCCATTCCTGCCGTGAGCACATGGGCATTGCTAGGTTGTCCTGTGGAAACATCCATGTCACTGCGGCCTATGGGCTGTTTGTGGTCTCCCTCTTTCTTCTGAACTTGGTCCTTATTGGAATCTCATATGTGTACATTCTTTGTGCTGTCTTCCACCTTCTGTTGCAGGATGCATGAACTAAAGCCCCAAGCACATGTAGCTCCCATGCTTCCAACCTCTGTGTTTTCTATATCCCATGGGTCTTCTCCTTCCTCACGCACTGGTTCTGACACAGCATCCCCCACTACATCCACATTCGTGTTGCCAACCTCTATTTGGTTATTCTACCGTCACTGAATCCCATCATTTATGGTGTCAAGCCCAGGCAGATAAGAGAGAGAGTGAAACTTGTTAGTTTAGCAGAAAGTAAGGAAACAACTCCCTCTTCACACCACAAATTAGAGCATCTAATGACAGATGTATGTCTAATAGACACAGGATTCAACTGAAAGATTTTGCAATAGCCAAAGCTGGAAATTTTGTCAAAATTAAACAGCATTGGATTATATATTAGAGTATGAAATAAATATTCACAAGTTCATGTTGATAGAAAGAAATTGAGGGCATGCAAACCTTGCAAATGAAGAAAAATTCCAAAGAAAGCTATGACAACAATCTATCCCCATGGAGGTGGAACACAACCTCCACAGTGAGCCTTAATTCAAGAAAAACACTAGATCTAGGAAAGAAAGAGCTTGTAACAAGCGCTTCCTCAGCAAGCTGATCCAAGTCCACATCCACTGGAACCAAGTTGACCTGGAAGACTTATCCAGTCATAAGCCATAGTGATGGAATGTTTTAGTTTTAGTATTTGTTTTTGTTTGTCAGCCCTGGGTATTGAAATTCGGGCCTGGGCTCTGTCCTGAGCTTTTTCTGCTCAAGGCTAGCTCTCTACCACTTAGAGCCACAGCACCACTTCCGGTTTTCAGGTTCATTGGAGGTAAGCATCTCATGGACTTTCCTGGCTGGCTTTGAACCTCAATCCCGACATCTCAGCCTCCTGAGTCACTATGATTACAGGCACGAGCCACCAGTATCCAGCTAATGGAATGTACTTTTAATAAACAAAGCATACATCAAATGATGTTTTCCTCACCAGGCATCCTCCTCAGATCACTTAGCACTGATTTAATCATGGGAACATTTTAGCATTTTTCAAGTGACTGAACAACTCTCATTAACCCTATGGAGTTATAGATAACTAGTTATAGATAATGGAAATATGTATCAAATGACTACTTTGTAGTTAACACCTTACAACGTGAGAGAAACAAATTACATTTCACAGGATAACAGCATCTTAACTTGTTGAAATAACAAAAGATGTCTATTGCAAAGCAACGTACCACAGGACTAATAGAGTTAAAACAGAACAAAATGTCACAGACTCATGTGAGATGTGATGTTACTATCGGTGTAGACCAAAGACATTGTGCATCAAATTACTATGGAAGCTTTTCTCCTGGCATTGAATCTCTAAAGTTTGGGTTAAGTTAAATTGATGATGAGGGAGGAAGCAAGAGTAGGAATGATTAGAAAGCTCAACTTACCTATTTGAGTGAAGAAGTTTATTCTCCACTTTCAATAAAGCTTTGTATGGAATAGTATGTCCCATCTAGGCCCACCAAAACTTCTGAGACAGCTCCAGAAAATTCCGTTTGTATGAGTGTTTATAAAATAGTTTCTATTATTATATAACATATATTTTATATATTGTTCTGATTATTCACAACGTTCGTGAATTTCATACTCTGAATCATGAAAGTTTCCAGAGTGCTACATATATTAATTTTGAATACATATAATACGTTTTTATGACTATGGTTTGCACTGTGAAGTATATTAAGTTTTAGATGATAAAATAGATTCAATTTGACTCTTGTGTCCTAATTCCTATACCTCTTCCATGGAGGAGATGCCGTTCAAACCCATACACATGGTCTCAAGCTGTCCGTTTGTTTATTTCTCCGTGCCTTGTACTTCTAGCTCTAGACTTCTGTCTCCAAGTAATTAAAAATCTCCAGTTCATTGCTAGAACCAGAAAGAAGTGGGGATTTGTGAGTAAACCAACTGGCCTTTGCTATAACATGCATTCAGCTTCAATTGTGTTGTGACTTCATGAAATAACGGTAAGTTGCCAGGCTTCAACTTTTTTCATGATTCTATTTCTGTTGAATTTTATTTAGGACCGGGGTAGGATAGAGAAAGTGGAGAATTTGATCTGGTAACAGAAAGGTAAGTAACCTTGGTAATCAATAAACTGGAGAGAATGGGTGCATGGGGGGAAGTACACATGAAATCACCTTGGATCTGTACCAGGTATGGATCAAAAGAAGTGAAAAAGGCAATATTGGTTTAATAAGAGATATCTGAAGAGAATGAATTGTAGGACAGACTCCCGTGCTTCGTGATAAGCCAGTATATCATTAGCTATTTTACCAAGAACTGGGACCTTTATCCCCATCACCAATGACAGTACAGTCTATGTTTAGGACATAACTATCTCAGTGCCTCTGAGAGTTTCTGTTCCCCAGAGAGCATCTATTTTGGTATACTCCATTTTAAGAGCAGTAATTAACAGTATAAATCTTGCACATCTGTCAGAATGAATGAAAAGGTAGATTTTTTTTTCTAGCACATCTAGACAATTTTGCTGGTAAGTGGCTTATGGACTTGAAAGATGTCATGTAGGTACCATTTTATTGTGGCCATTTTACTGAGGTTTAGGTGAAAAGATTAAGATGCCAGAGGAGTAAACAGGAAAGCTAAGTGAATATTGGGGCTTTGCTTAGGTAAGAGTGTAACAAAGTAACAATCCATCCGGACTTAGGTGTATATTTTGATAAAAAACGTCATTAGTAAATCATATCATTAAACATTTGGGAAAATTGTTGATATATATGTTCATATATATGCAATTATCTTTGTATCTTTCTCTGTTCTCTCTAAGTCTTTCTTAGTTACTTCTATTTTGACAATTTGCTGTTTCTTTATATTATTTTAATCAATATCTTTAATTTTAATAAACATTAATTAAGAATACTTGGAAACTTGTAATGCATTAATTTATGTATAAAATATGTAATGATTAGATCATGGTAATAGATATACTTATCACTTTAAACATTCATCATTTCTTTGTGATGCACACATCCAAAATCTCTACAATTGCTCTTTTGAAATATATCATAAACTGTTACCAAAATTATTCTGATGTGCTACAGGACATTTTACGCTATCACTTTTATCTATCTTACCTCATGTACACACTTGTTACACTGTATTCAACCTCCTCTTCCTATTTCTGTGTTTCTGGGTTCTATTTATTAATTTCATCATTATTTTCAATTCTGTCCTCTTAACAGAAACAGAAGTATCATTTAAATGGAAACTATACTAAGTAAAACTGTCCTCTTGCATTGAGATGTCTGAAGGTGGTTCTGGAAATTTTATAGTCAAAGAAAGCCCTATATCCTTGGTGTTTGGGGATACAAACTTTTATCTCTGTTTACCTGTCAAATGTCATGCTGTCCTTGTCTTCTTCACAGTCTAGTAAGCCTAATCTGATCACTTAGCTTAGCTTGATCACTCTACTATTCTTCAATGAACTGGGTGAAAATTAAAATATTCCATCCCTACATCACCAGGGAACCAGTGTTTCCACACTAGCTGTAAATCCCTAGCTTTAAAATTAGAAAACAATTAGGATCCCAAGAATCTCTAAAGTGAGAGAGCCTCTAAAAGAGAGAAAATTTCTTTCTCATCTCATTGCTCTTTGTTTTTCTCACTCTTGCCAAGAGTGAACTTCTGTCACTTCAGTCTATTATTGCTGCTACTTTATCTCACAGCCAAAATCCAGTCATTCATATGAACCTTGTGAGCTGCTTTGTAGATACAGTTTTTACTATAATATATGTATCTATCTTATCTTTAAGTAGTTGCATAAAGGGATTTAAATTCAACATGACAGTTTATGAGCACAATGCATCTTGATCAGTGTTAATTCACTCATCATTCTTCCCATATCTCCAACCCCACACATGCATTCGATTTTTAATATGATTTTAAGTACATGGGATATGTAGCAATAATGAAGCAAAAGCTTTCCTATAGGAAATGAATGACAGGCTAAACCATGACAAACCATGTGAGAACCATGCTATAAGATGAAATCACTATTAATATTTTTATTTTGGAGGGTGACTAAAGAGAGATCACATATAAGTCAGGGTTAAGATATGTCTGTCTGTCTGTCTGTCTGTCTGTCTCTATCTATCTATCTATCATCTCTCTAGCTATTCTCAATTTCTTTTGGCCTGTACTGGGTTGCAAATTGCTACCCTTTAACCTCTGAGTTCCAAATAAATAGTATTACATGCTTGTGCAATCAAACATCATATAATTCTATGTTATATTTTTGGGCTCGTAGAGGAAAGACTCTATATGCTCAGGACTCTGTCCTTCTCCTCCTCTCTTCTTCCTCCTCCTCTTCTTCTTCTTTTTCTTCTTCTCCTTCTATAGGGCTATTTTCGATTAAGTTTGCTTGATGGCCTTTATGATGTTATTGACAATTCTTTAGGTTTAGAGGTATGTTATTTTGTGCAAATGTCTGTATCTGAATTCCTTTATCTAAGATCAGAGATTAACATCTTTTATTTATTCAATATATGTGACATAGAGGCAATATATTAAAATACATATAACATAATTAGTGGAAGCTTTAATCAATTAAAAAGTAACTCAAAACAATGCAAACATGGGATGGATCTTATTTTTTATTCAATATGCTATTTTTCTTCTTTTGATTAGAGAATTGAGTCAATTAATAATTAGGATTATTATCTAGACATTTCCTTGATTACCTGTGTTTTGTTTTTCCCCCCTCTTCCCTATATTTAATAAATTGATCTTCTAGTGATTTCTGTCTGGTGTATGTCTTTGATTTTGACTGTTTTCTTCAGATTGTGTCCTCCTGTTAGAGTCATTGTAATGCTGGTTTAGTGATCATGAATTCCTTTCATTTTTGCTTGTCATGGAAGATTTTGGGTTCACCATCCAATGTACATGATAACTTCACTGGGTAGATCAGTCTGAGTTGGCAGTTGTTGATCCTCAGTGCTTGGGTTATACCATTCCAGGATCTCCTTGCATTGAAGGTTTGTGTGGAGGAGTTTGAAGTAATTCTGATTTTCTTTCCATTGTAATATGGCTACTTCTTTAATTTTGCAGCATTTAAAATCGGTTCCTTGCTATTCATGTCTAATGTTTTTACTATGATGTGTCTAGAATTGTTTCTTCTTGGATCCAGTCTACGGGGGCTCTATATGCTTTGGTTGAGCAGGTAAGATTTTTCTCTCAAGAGTGGGGAAGTTCTCAGCTATGATTTTACTGAATAGGTTCTAGACACCTTTACCATTAAATTCTTCCCCCTCATCAATTCCAATTATGCTTAGATTTGATTTCTTAGCAGAGTCTGCCAATTTCTGGACTTCTCTTTGGTAGGTTCTGAGTGTTTTTTCCATATTTCAACTTTTTGTTCTAGCTCATCTTTTATCCTCGACTTCTGAAGTTCTATTTCTATTTCACTTATTCTGTTACCTATGGTTTCCCCTGTGGTTTGCATTGTGGAAATTGAACATTTTATGGTTCCAAGATCAGTTCTCATAGTGTCTATTTCATCTTGTAGTACAGTGTAGAGTTTGTGCAGTGTAACACAGTGTCTAGCTAATGTTTTAAAAGCTGTATTTATGATTTTAAACATTTGCCAAGATACCTCTGTCAAAAGCATACCCATGGAAAAAAATCAACCTTGCATGAAATGGTTTGTGTCACTTATCTTCTACAAGTTAATTAGAACCATTACATTTTTGTTCAGAGAATTATCAATGTAAACTCCAATGAATACAATGGTAGAAATGTGGAGAAATAGATGTCCTTGTACAACAATGGTGTGTGGAGAGTCTATAAAAAATTTACAAATAGAACCACATGATAGAGCAATTTTTCTGAGAACTTAGCCATAACAATTGATAATGAAATCTGGACTCGAACATTCTAATATAATTTGGATTGTATACTGCTGATAAATATTAGTAATGCTGTTAACACTGCAGCACTACCAGTAAGAGCCAAGAGACCTAAGTGTTTGATTACAGGTATACAGATAAAAATAATATGATAGTTATAAAGAGAGAATGTTATTCAGTCCTAAAGTGAAAATGCTTCCACAAGAGAATACAAGGATGAAACTTGAATACATTATGCTATATTAAATTCACTAGAGATACTAAAAGAAAATCATGTCAGAGGTTCTGGACTGAGCTTTGTGCAGAGAAATCTCACATATTAATTAAAGGACAGTACCAATCAAGGAACTAATGTAGACATATGTGATAAAAACCATTGTGGGAAGATCAACAAATGAGAGATTGTCAGACAATTCATAATTCTACAAAAAGAAGCCATGATGAACTCAGAGCTTAATGTGACTTGATTAGAGAAATGAAACAAAGAAAACTGAGTGGGTAAAAAATGTGAGATAGAGCTGAGGGGGACTTAGAGCATAAAAATTCAAAGGTAGAGCAGGTGCATATGGTGAGCAAAGACAAGACTACCTGTGTGGAAGATGATGAAAGATGAATGTTGATGAACCAAAGCCAGTGTCATTCAAATATCTAAGGTCAGATCATTTTATGATAGTACATCAAATATAAAGGTTTGACTGAGCATACTTACTAGATTTTACATTCTTTAATCAGCAGAATGCTGTTTTGATAGAATGTTGTGAAACTTTATAGGCATTAAAATACCCTTCCATGTGGTCCTCATGAAAACGTTATATAAGACAATTAAATCGTTAAGTGGTAGCAGGGATTCAAACTTGGATGACTATATCTAATATTACTACAAAGTAATACCAATTTGCTTTCTTCTCTGTTACTGATAATGAATTGCAAAATCTAATGCTAAGGTCAACCTTGTTATGTCGATCACATGTACAATGTCTTTCTACTTTCTCTCTGACGTACACTCTCTGAGGGAATTATGTCATTTTTTGATGAGATTTAGATGGTATTGACTTATTAGCTTCCTCCATTTGATTTGGAAATTTAAGGAAGACTTTGTGTAAATTCAGTCTCCTCAGGAAATGCAGGCCACTTATGGGGTGCTTGTTTCCTAAGATTGAGAAGCTTGCCTATATGTTAAAGATGATTGAATCTAGATATTTACAGCTTTTACTTGGTATCATTGATAAAAGTATATTTAGTTATAGTTTGGATATGAAAGAAAAGTATAGTAAAGCTGACTGCTTGTTTGAAATGAAACCAAAACAGGGTATCTTTAGGTTTTCAAAAGGATCATACAGTTATGTCATAAAAAACCTGGTTAAGAGGAATACTGAAGAATGATTCCATGTAATTCTCAGGAAATCAGTAACATTGGATAAGAAATGCTGGACACAGTTGGCGAATGACATTCATGACCAAGAACAAGTATAGATGTCAAAGGTGTGACTGCGGCATGGGGTCTCGTAACAACACAGAGTTTCATCCTCACATTTTTCTTCTGCTGGGAATTCCAGGACTACAACATGTGCATACCTGGATTGGTTTTCCATTTTGTGCCGTGTACTTGACGGCTCTTCTGGGAAACATCACAATTTTATTTGTAATCCAGTCTGAACACAGTCTCCATCAGCCCATGTTCTACTTCCTGGCCATTCTATCCTCGATTGACCTGGGCCTGTCCACATCCACCATCCCCAAAATGCTGGGCATCTTCTGGTTTGACCTGAGAGAAATCACATTTGAAGGCTGCCTCATCCAGATGTTCTTCATCCACCTGTGCACTGGCATGGAGTCAGCTGTGCTCTTGGCCATGGCTTATGATCGCTATGTGGCCATCTGTAACCCTCTTCGTTACACACTGGTGCTGACCAATAAGGTGGTGTCCATCATAGCACTGTTCATCCTTCTGGTACCTTTATCCTTAACGATGCCTTTCGTTCCCCTCATCCTAAGACTACCATTCTGTGGCCATCAGATCATCCCCCACACATACTGTGAGCACATGGGCCTTGCCCGTCTGGCTTGTGCCAGCATCAAGATGAACATCATCTATGGTCTAATTGCCATCTCTACCATAATGTGGAGTCTCACAACCATTGTCCTCTCCTATGTCCAGATTCTCAGTGCAGTCTTTCGCCTTCCTTCCAGGGATGCCCGACTCAAGTCCCTCAGCACCTGTGGCTCCCATGTCTGTGTCATGCTGGCCTTCTACACACCTGCGTTTTTCTCCTTCATGACCCACCGTTTTGGCAGAAATGTTCCTCAATACATCCATATTCTTCTCGCCAACTTTTATGTTGTCATCCCACCTGCACTCAACCCAGTCATTTATGGTGTCAGAACTAAGCAGATCAGGGAGAGGGTCGTTATGGTTTTTAGAAAGAAATGATTGAATTTGAGCAATAGGATATAGCTTATTCTCAGAAAGCATTAAGATAACTGGAGGAAGATTTTAAACAAGTTTTTCATTTATATTAGTGAGACAAATGTAAAACATTGACCATTATCATTTAATATAAGCACAACTGCAACCACATATTTGTCAGCAAGTAAGTTATGATTAAATGAGATTTACATAAAAATCATGACATTATAAAGTTGACTGGTATATTAATACTAGCAAGCATTTACAGAATCCATATGATGGCTGTATTCAGAATTCATAATGTTATTTTGTCACTGAATTCTGTGATCTGACATAAAATTAACTACTTCATGAGCATTTATTAACCACTAATTCCTTTTGATTGCTGAATAAAATGAGGCAATGATATGGTATAGAATACTACAGAGAAAAGCAGTAGCTGGTAAGAAGTAGGGAGATGAAAAATACAGTTAATTCTTCATTCTATAAGATTTACCTGCCCAGTGCCTGCATAAATAGAATGTAAAATTCTTTCAATATTGCCTCAACCTAACACGTGCAGGATTTCAGGAAGAAAGTTTACAATGACACACACTGCAATTCATTTGTGTAAAGTTGATTTCAGTATGGTGCCTACTACATGTGAACAGCATTGAATGGCAGCATCTGAAAGTGAGAAAGAACAATGGCAGAGAAGAGGAATAATCTCAAAAACTTATCCTACAAATTTTCATAGCTGAAATATTGCAGAATCAGGGTAAGGCAGTGTTAATTGAAATAAAAAACATAAAATAAATGTGATATGGAGTATTCACATCAAGTTGTTTGAAGAACCTGTAAATGCATAAGTAAATATATAATATAATATATCCAGAAATTTGTAGATGTAGCCCCTGGAGATATATTTTTTCAAATATCAGAAAAGAAATGAATGTAACATGAATATTATATGTTAGTATTAATGCCATATTATGGTAGCTATCTTTTCTTTCTTCTCATAAGACAAACACAGTGAGTCATTAAGCATTCTACCAATTAAAGCACAATGACAGTTTTTCTGATTTCATTTATTGTTTGTTGTTTTATTTTTCTCTTTTCTTTCTTTTTTGATGGCTGTGGGGCTTTCACTCAGGGCCTGTGCACTCTCCCTGAGTCTTTTCTTTTTTACTGGTTATATATATATATATATATACATATATATATATATATATGCATATGTATATATGTGTATATGTATGTTATATATATAAACAATATATATATATATATTTGTTATTGAAAAGGTGATATACAGAGGAGTTAGAGTTACATGAGTCAGGAAATGAGCTCAATTCTTTCTGAACCATGTCTCCTTTTCCCTCACTCCCAAGTTTTCCCCTCCCATTCCTACCCACAAGATGTACAGTTTGCTTTCCACATAGTGTCTGATGAGTACCACTGTTGCATGTGTTCACCCTTTGTTCCACCTTTTCTGTGCCTTACCTTACCCTCTCAAAGATACACACTAACAAACAAGACCAAAGGTAAAGAAAACAAAAAAAAAAACAACAACAGCAACTAAAAAAGCTTCTTGTTTCCTTTTCTTGGAGTTCATTTCATAAAATGTTATTTTATATGTTCATATGCACATAGCTATTGAGTTTTGTGATCACTTCTATGCATATCCTCCTTTGGCTTCAATGTGTGAATATCTAGAGACCTATATAATTTATCATGTTCCAGAGTGTATTTTATCTCCATCTATCTATCTATCTATCTATCTATCTATCTATCTATCTATCTATCTATCTATCTATCTATCTATCTATCTATCTATCTATCTATCTATCTATCTATCTATCTATCTATCTATCTATCTATCTATCTATCTATTTATCTATCTATCTATCTACCTACTTATCTATCTATCTATCTATCTATCTATCTATCTATCTATCTATAAATCTAGAGTATTTCAATGATTTAAACAGAGTATAAATTAGATGATGTTCATCTCTACAGACTGAAAGATGGGACCCAATTCACATGAATGTCATCTTTGATAATGAATTCCTTATCTATAATAGTAAGATAATATATTCACTGTCATTACTGTTTTACTAATCAGATATTAGCCCCCCCTCAAATTAACATAAATCAACACATCGTTTGGAACTTCATACAAACTACCGCATTTTATTATTGGTGAAGCTATACCGTGTGAATGATGTAGACAGCTTTTATCATTAGCTAAGTTAAGGTTCAGGTAATGATTTCTCTAAGGTCATTAGTAAATACAAGAGTATTTATTAAAGTTATAAGCATCATAAAGAGTAAAGTCATAAAGTGAGGCTTCCTTGGGGCTAAAGTCAGTGGCCTTGAACGCCAAAGGAACTGATTCTGGATGACTTGTGGTAGAGAGATGTGCTGTGATTTTTTTTTTTCTTTTTGCTTATGTGGTGCTGAGGAATTGAACCCAGGGCCTCAGGTATGCAAGGCAAGTGCTCTACCACTGAGCCACCTTCCAAGCCCTGTGTTGTGAGATTTATGAAAAGAATACATGTATGAAACAGACATCCATTGACAAAAACATTCTAGGGAGAGGATTATATTATGGTATATCTAAAACACTCTCCTCTCCTAGGGAGAGGAGAGGATAGTTATTGTCTATGTGAAGTGCAGGCAGATTGTTCAACGATGACGTTATGATCTATGATACTGCAACGGTCGATACTTTACACTACACATTTGATAAAACCTGAACAGTTTTCAACACAATATTTGATTGTAATGCGTGAACATTTGAAAAATAATTATGTAGATTCCAGGGGATTATCGGATGAAACCCAAAATGTAACAAGAAGGATCTCATTGTATTACAAATATAGCAAATGAATCTTGGCTAAAGTGCATTACGTTAGGAAAATGAAGAATATACACTTGGGATATGCTATGATAATTCAGATATTAATGAATTATTTGGAGAATTCACTGTTTTGACTTAGATGATGAATATGATGAAGATAACTGATAGATACATCATAGATAGACTATGGATAGACAGATAAAAATATTTGTGTGTACATAAATTAGTATGAACATTTCTTGCTTTCTTAGTTAAGAGAGACTAAAGCTGTGAAACATGGTGATCAGGCAATAAGCACACTCCCCACACAGAGAACTTTGTTTCTAATGCTATTGTTTAATAAACAGAAGAAATGATCCTCAGAAACTTTTACATGTTAGATTCTGGTTGTAGATAAAAACAACAACTGTTGTTATTAGAGTTCTTGATTATAACCATTTTAACTGGGGTGAGGTGGTATCTCAGTTTTGTTTTGATTTGCATTTGTTTTATGGCTAGGGATGTTAAGCATTTTTTCATGTGTCTATTGCCCATCCTTCTTTCCTCTTCAGAGAAGTTTCTCTTTAAGTCTTTAGCCCATTTATTTATTGGGCAGTTGTTTCTTTGAAGATTTGTTGTTGGAGGATTTAATTTTTTTTAATTCCAGGTATATTTTAGATATGAGACCTTATCCATTGTCTGGCTAGTGAAGATCTTCTCCCAATCAGTGGCCTTCTATTGATCTTGCTAGGTATGTCCTTTGCCATGCAGAAGCTCTGCAATTTCATGCAGTCCCATTTGTCCAAACTTTCTTTGATTTGTTGAGTTTCTGGGTCTCTATTAAGAAAATGTCGGCCTGTGCCAAGAAGACCTAGGGTTTCTCCTATTCCATCCTGTAATGTTTACAGAGTGTGTGTTTTAATTTCAAGGTCTTTGATCCATTTGGAGTTGATTCTGGTGTAGGATGATATGTAATGATCTAACTTTAGTTTTCTACAAGTGTTTAACCAATTTTGCCAGCACCATTTACTGAAGAGGCTGTCTTTCTTCCATTCTATTTTTTTACTCCCTTATCGAAGATTAGATGGCTATAGGTCTGTAGGTTCAAAGACTCCACATAGAGCTCCCCTATGACCCGGCAATCCCACTTTTGGGAATTTACCCAAATGATCACAAACAAGACCATACTAAAGATACCAGCACAACTATGTTCATTGCAGCATTATTTACCATAGCTAAGATCTGGAACCAACCCAGATGCCCCTCACTAGATGAATGGATCAAGAAAATGTGGCAAATATACACAATGGAATTCTATGCCTCCATCAGAAAGAATGACATTGCCCCATTTGCTAGGAAATGGAAAGACTTGGAAAAAATTATATTAAGTAAAGTAATCCAGGCCCCCAAAAACATAGACCCCATGGTTTCCCTTATCTGCAATAACTAGTATATGTCTGAGACAAGCAGAAAAGGTCAGATATATTGATGTTAGGCGAAATGAACCCCAAGATAAGTATTCAAATGTTTTTTCTTTCCTGTGATTGTTTCTAACATATTTATAAGATGATTTCTTTGTTGCTTTGTATGTCCTTCCCCCACGGTATAACCCCTGCTTTCACTGTATTTGATGTTGGTATAATTTGTGGAGGGGAAGGGAAAAAACAAATTGTTTAAATAGAGATACAGGTGGACCATTGCAACAACGAGATGTACAAATTGTTATGTTGAAAACAAACTTTACAACTTTGGCGTGGTGGGGGAAGAGGGGGGAAGAGGGGAAGACGGGAATGGATAGGAAGGGGAAAAAAGGAGGAAGCAACAATGCTTGATAAGAAATGTACTCATTATCTTGCCCAAGTAATTGTAACTCCTCTGTACAGTATTTTCACAATAAAAAAAATAATAAAAGCAAGGCAAAGCTGAAACTTTGTCTATTAGCAGAAAGTAAGGAACTAACCCCTCAACACAATTGAGAGTATAGGGATAGAGGTATGTTTAATGGATGTAGGTTAAACCAATAGATTTTTCCCAAAGCTAAGTTGGATGCTTTGATAAAGAAAAATAATATTGAATTATATCCAGAAGTATAAAGTATTTATGCTTGTGTCCATATGGATATAAAGAAATATATTGGGATATCTAAAACAACCAAAGTCTTGAAGAGAGCACACAGGATGATGTCTTCTCCTGCATATAGATAAGCCAGTGCATCACTACTTATCTCAAGCCAGGGACCTACACAAGAATTGGGTTATAAAACAATGGCATTATTCTCCATATTTATGAAATATCTATCTCAGTGCTTCAGTGAGTTGAGTCTTTGCTATCAAGTAAGGAATATTTTGGTATACTCCATTTAAGAGCATCAATTGATAGTGTAAATCTTATGCTTCAGTAAAGGAGAGTGAAAATAAAAATCTGGTTTGGGGGCTTGAAAGGTGTCACTTATGAACCCATTAATGTGGTCATTTTATTGAAGTTTAGATTGCAAAAGTGTCAAAAAAAAGAGCTAACTGGACAATGAGAGAAATCACCAACATAAGAATATAGCAAAACAACAATTTATCCATAATCAGATGTATATTCTTTTTGTGTGTATGTGAAAATACTGTACAAGGGGTTACAATTACATGGACAAGGTAATGAGTACAATTATTATCAAGCATTGTTGCCTCCTCCTTTGTTTCCCCTTCCCATCCCTTCCCATTCCCCCGCCCCTCCTCCTTCCGCCCCCCCCACCCCCCTTGCCAAAGTTGTAAAGTTCATTTTGTGGCATAATGACTTGTACATCTCATTGTTGCAATGGGTCCACCTGTATCCCTATTTAAACTACTTGATTTTTTTCCCTTCCCCTCTAAAAATTATACCAACACCAAATATGGTGAAGACAGGGGCTATACTGTGGGGGAAGGACATACAAAGCAACAAAGAATTCATCTTATAAATTTACAAGGAAGAAAAAAACATTTGAGTCCTTATCCTGGGATTCATTTCACCTAATATCAACTTATCTGACCATTATTGCTTGACTCAGACATATACTAGTTATTGCAAATAAGGGAAACCATGGGACCTACGTTTCTTTGGGCCTGGCTTACTTCACTTCATATAATTTTTTCCAAGTCTTTCCATTTCCTAACAAATGGGGCATTGTTATTCTTTCTAATGGAGGCATAGAATTCCATTGTGTATATATACCACATTTTCTTGATCCATTCATCTACTGAGGGGCATCTGGGTTGGTTCCATATCTTAGCTATGGTAAATAATGCTGCAATGAACATAGTTGTGCTGGTATCCTTAGTGTTGACTTGTTTGTGATCATTTGGGTAAATGCCCCAAAGTGGGATTGCTGGGTCATAGGGGAGCTCTATGTGGAGTCTTTTGAGGAACCTCCATACTGCTTTCCAAAGTGGTTGAACAAATTTACACTCCCACCAACAATGCAGTAGGGTTCCCTTCTGTCCACATCCCCCCAGCATCTGTTTTTTCATACAGAGAGGTTACAATTACATGGGCAAGATAGTGAGTGCATTTCTTATCAAGCATTGTTGCCTCCTCCTTTGTTTCCCCATACTATCCCTTCCTCTCTCCACCCTCCACCCCCACACCCCTCACCACCCCTCCACTCCCCCCCCCCCCCCCCCCCCCCCAAAGTTGTAGGGTTTGTTTTTCGCCATAACATTTTGTACATCTCATTGTCCTAATGGGTCCACCTGTAACCCTATTTAAACAGTTTGTTTTTTCCCTTCCCCTCCACAAATTATATCAACATCAAATACAGTGAAAGCAGGGCTTATACCCTGGGGGAGGTGCATACAAAGCAACAAAAATCATCTTTAGAGTTCTTGATTATATCCATTCTAACTAGCCTCTTCAGTAAATGGAGCTGGCAAAATTGGTTAAACACTTGTAGAAAACTAAAGCTAGATTCTTATATATCACCTTGCACCAGAATCAACTCCAAATGGATCAAAGACGTTGGAGTCAAAGAGGACGCTCTCAAAACATTACAGGATGGAATAGGAGAAACCCTAGGTCTCCTTGGCACAGGCTGAAATTTTCTTAATAGAGACCCAAAAACACAACAAATCAAAGAAAGGTTGGACAAATGGGATTGCATGAAATTGCAGAGCTTCTGCATGGCAAAGGACATAGCTAGCAAGATCAATAAAAAGCACACTGATTGGGAGAAGATCTTTGTTAGCCATATAACAGACATGGCTCTCATATCTAAAATATACCTGGAACTAAAAAAGTTAAATCCCCCAACAACAAATCTTCAAAAAAACAACCGCCCAATAAATAAATGGGCTAAAGACTTAAAGAGAAACTTCTCTGAGGAGGAAAGAAGGATGGGCAATAGACACATGAAGAAATGCTCAACCTCCCTAGCCATAAAAGAAATGCAAATCAAAACAACATTGAGATACCACCTCACTCCGGTGAGAATGGCTATAATCAAGAACTTTAATAACAGCAGATGCTGGAGGGGATGTGGACAGAAGGAAACCCTACTGCATTGTTTATCAGGTGTATATTCTGACGAAGACTTTAGTGAATCATTTCATTAAATATTTGGAAAAGTGGTAGATAATGTATGTGCAAGTGTATTTATAGCTTTGATGTCTGTTTGTGTTTCTATCTATGTAACTTTCTTTTTACTTTATTTCATTCTGTTTTTGTCATTGTTTTGTCTCTGGCAATCACTGTCTTTGATTCTGGTATCCTGAGTCTTGTATATACATTTGCCTGATTTGGAGAAGGAAAGGGGGAAAACAAAATGCTGAAAGAAGGATGAAGAATGACCCAATGCAACAATGATACTCATACTCATTCGACACTATTTTGGAAATGACTTTTACAACTTCGGGGGTGGGATGGAGTGGGAAGAGTAGGAGAGGGAAGGGATAGTGGGAGAAAAACAAAGATATAGGTAACAATATTTGACAAGCAATCTATCCATTGCCTTACTCATGTAACTATAACCCCTCTGTACAGCATCTTTACAATGAAATAAAAGTTCTAAAAATGAAAATATTTTAACTGCATTTTGAAGCCATAGATTCTTTCTCAATCTGTTCATTTAAATATATTCCTATATCTCCTGTTTCTTCCTCTAGACATCTGTTTCTTTCCAGTAAATACAAAGCCCTAATTAAATGGTAATTATGACCAGAAATAAGGGAGAATTTGTGCTCAAACAAGCATGTCTTTGTATTGATAGGTATTGATCCTCAGCTGGGATTTACTTCATGGAATGACAGATCATTGTGGAATTTCAACTTTTCCAAAATTGTATGTTAGTTGAGTTTGGTTTAGGACTGAATTCGAAGAGGAAGCTGGTATATTCTGGAGACTTTGTTCAGCTAACAGGAAGGTAAATAATCTTGGCAATGATGAAACAGAACAGGTAGATTGAAAATGGGAGAAGCAAGCCTGGATGCCTTAACTAACTATATATAAAATCACCTTGGACCTGTAGCTAAGACTTACAAAAGGAAATCTAAAAGAAGAGGGATCTCAAAGAGAATGTATGGGGAAGATAACCTCTTCTATTTATAGACAAGCCAGTCACCCTAAGTTAGGGCATGTACATCAAAAATTGGGAAATTTACCTTATCACCCATGACATTATTCTCTATATTTTGAAGCATTTATCTCAGGGCCTCTGAAATCCTCTGTTCCCCAGGGAGCATCAGTTTTGGTCCAGCTCATTTTAAGAGCAAGTAATTAACAGCATAAACCTTGTACTTCAGTTAGAGAGAGTGAAAATGGAAATATATGGGGATGGGTGAACTACCACAACTAGGCAGCTCTGCTGGTAAGTTTGGTTTGGAGATTTGAAAGTTGTAACTGATGAACCATTTTACTGTGATTATTTATTTGAGATTTAAGTTGAGGAGATTAAGAGGATAGAAGAGGAGTAAAAGGAAACCTAAGAGAGCATGAGAGGCTTTGCCTGGATAATAGCATAACAAATCACAACTCACCCAAACTCCAAGGTATCCTCTGAAAAGACTATAGTGAATCATATCTTTATAGTTTTCTTTCCATCTAAATTACTTTGTTATTTTTCTACTTATCCTCTCTCTCTCTCTCTCTCTCTCTCTCTCTCTCTCTCTCTCTCTCTCTGATCCTGGGGCTTTAAGTCAGAGCCTGGACACTGTGCCTGAGTTTCTTCTGCTCAAGTTTAGTGCTCTACCACTTGAGCTACAGTGGCTTTTTCTGAGTAGTTTATTGGAGATAAGAGTCTCATGGACTTTACTGCCAGGGTGGCTTTGTACTACCATCTTCAGATCTCAGCCTCCTGAGTAGCTAGAATTACAGACTTGAGCCACTTAGTGCCTGGTTGATCATCTCTTGTTTAACATTAATTTTAATAAATATTTTTGTTATAATCAATACAATAATTGTACATATTGAGGGAAGACTGTAACATGCTAATATATGTGTAAAATGTACAATAATTAAGTAACAGTTGACACATTCATCACTTCAAACATGAATCATTCTGTTGAATACATCCCCAATCCTCTGATTTGCTATTTTGAAATACATAATTAAGTCCAGAGCTGGTGGCTTACTTTTGCAATCCTAGCTACTCAGCAGGCTGAGAACTGAGTATTATGGTTCAAAGTCAGTCGGGGCAGGAAAGTGTGTGAGACTATTTTTTTATAGTCAATTACCAAAAAGCCAGAAAAAGAGCTGTGGCTTAAGTAGTAGTGTGCTAGCTTGAGAAAAATAAGCTCAGGAACAGTTCCCTGGTTCCAAGTTCATGTGCTCAGGATGACACACAAAAAAGGAAATGCATAATTAATTGTCTTCAAACAAAATTTTCCGACTATGCTATAGAACATTTGAAACCATCCCTTTTATCTACTTGCAGTCCTACACCTAGGTATTATACTATCTTCAGCACCTTCTTCCCCTCCTTGTGATTCTGGGCCTCTGTTAATCACTATTTTTATTAGAATCTTCAATACTGTCACCCTGAAAGAAATGTGTTTCATTGAAGACAATATTGTGCTAGGTCCAAAGCACTGATTCCTTTTATTATCACATATCACATCTCCAGATAATTCTGGAGACTAAATTTATAGGCAAAGAAATTTCATTATTGCCTTGTGTATGCTACCACTACTATTCATTAACTTTCTATGCAAATTTACTGTTTCTCTTGTTTCCCAAACCATTAGAATCTATCCACCAGAAAACTCTATGATCCTTCAACTTGTTATACAGGCAATGATTTGGGTCAACATTAGACTACCCATTTCCAGATCACCTGGGGTTCATGCTATACACAACTATGAATTCATGGAAATCCTCTGGCTTAAAATTAACTGTGTTTAATCTCTAAAATGCTAGATCCATCAATGAGAGAAAACATCTTCTTCATCTTAATTATATTTGCATTTCTCACTTTTTTCTTCTGCTAACAGAGTAGCCTTGATACATGAAAATCTCTAGGACACTTGTATCACAGTGTGTTATTGCTATTATGTTTACCACAAACCAGTCATCTTCCATTTGCAATTCACTTTGAGAGCTGGTGGCTATATCTACTTTTTAAGAACATGGAGTTTGAACATAGTGAAGCAAAATTTTTCCCACAGATAATGAATGCCAGAGACAGGATAAAACACTACAAGCCCTGAGAACATCATAGTACTGGGTGAAATCAGTGTCAAAATTTTTGCTTTCAACGTAGATAGAAGGAAAAGCATATGTGTGTGTGTGTGTGTGTGTGTGTGCATGTGTGCTATATGTATATATATTATATATAATTAGGATTGGGAGATATTAAAACATACTTTGCTTCATTCAATTCATGTTCACATTATTTCACTTGCTGGAACTGATCATTGCTGTGGTGCATTATAGTTTCAAATTCAAATTGGTTGTTGAATGAGGAGATGAAATGATGGGCAGAATCATGAAAGGCAGCTTTTTTCATGTGATCTTGAAAGGGATATCAGTATCTTCCCGTTTCTTTCCTCATCATCTGGACCTTCCTATTCCTGAACGCAAATTATTATCACACTAAAATTCCTTCTCCATTTAAGTTTCAATATATCCTTCTCTGATGATCTTTTTACTAGCACAACTATGTTTATTGCAGCCTTATTTACCATAGCTAAGATATGGAACTAACCCAGATGTCCCTCAGTAGATGAATGGATCAAGAAAATGTGGTATATATACACAATGGAATTCTATGCCTCCATCAGAAAGAATGACATTGCCCCATTTGTTAGGAAATGGAAAGACATGGAAAAAATTATATTAAGTGAAGTAAGCCAGGCCCAAAGAAACATAGGTCCCATGGTTTCCCTTATTTGCAATCACTAGTATATGTCTGAGACAAGCAGAAACGTTCAGATAAGGTGATGTTAGGTGAAATGAACCCTAAGATAAGGACACAAGTGTTTTTTTTCTTTTCTTTTTTTATTGTGAGAATACCATACAGAGGAGTTACAATTACATGAGCAAGATAACGAGTACATTTCTTGTCAAGCATTGTTGCTTCCTCGTGATTTCCGCTTCCCATCCCTTCTCATACTCCTCCCCTCCCCCCACCGGAACCTTCCCTCCCTTCCCACCAAAGTTGTTAAGTTCGTTTTTCTACATAACGACTTGTACATCTCATTGTTGCCGTGGGTCCACCTGTATCCCTAATTAAACGATTTGGTTTTTTCCCTTCCCCTCCACAAATTATACCAACATCAAATACAGTGAAAGTATGGGTTATACTGTGGGGGAGGGACATACAAAGCAACATAGAAATCATCTTATAAATATAATAGAAACAATTGCATGAAAGGAAAAAAAACACCAAAAAAACATTTGAATACTTATCTTGGGGTTCATTCCACTAACATCAATTTATCTGACCTTTTCTGCTTGACTCAGACATATACTAGTTATTGCAAATAAGGGAAACCATGGGACCTGTTTCTTTGGGCCTGGCTTACTTCACTTAATATAATTTTTTCCAAGTCTTTCCATTTCCTAACAAATGGGGCAATGTCATTCTTTCTGATGGAGGCATAGAATTCCATTGTGTATATATACCACATTTTCTTGATCCATTCATCTACTGAGGGGCATCTGGGTTAGTTCCATATCTTAGCTATGGTAAATAATGCTGTAATAAACATAGTTGTGCTGGTAGCTTTAGTATGGTCTTGTTCGTGATCATTTGGGTAAATGCCCAAAAGTGGGATTGCTGGGTCATAGGGGAGCTCTATGTGGAGTCTTTTGAGGAACCTCTCACCAACAATGTAGTAAGGTTCCTTTCTGTCCGCATCCCCTCCAGTATCTGTTGTTATTAGAGTTCTTGATTATAGCCATTCTAACTGGGGTGAGGTAGAATCTATATGTTGTTTTGATTTGCATTTCAAAGAAAAGTTGGACAAATGGCATTGCATGAAATTGCAGAGTTTCTGCATGGCAAAGGACATAGCTCACAAGATCAACAGAAAGCTCACGGATTGGTAGAAGATCTTCACTAGCCATACAACAGACAAGGGTTTCATATCTAAAATATACCTGGAACTTAAAAATTTAAAACCCCCAAAAACAAATCTTCAAAGAAACAACTGCCTAATAAATAAGTGGGCTAAAGACTTAAAGAGAAACTTCTCTGAAGAGGAAAGAAGGATGGCCACTAGACACATGAAGAAATGGTCAACTTCTCTAGCCATAAAGAAATGCAAATCAAAACAACATTGAAGTTTTTTTTTCTTTTTTGCTATTGTTTCTAACATATTTATAAGGTGATTTTTTTTTGTTGCGTTGAATGTTGCTCCCCCATTTTCACTGTAGTTGATGTGTTGTAGCGTGGAAGGGAAAAAACAAATTGTTTAAATAGGGATACAGATGAGCCCATTGCAACAATGAGATGTACAAGATGCTATGTCAAAAAATGAACTTTACAACTTTGGCATGGGGTGGGAGGCGGGGGAGGGTAGTCGTGGAGATGGGAGGGCAGGGATGGTAGGGGAAAAACAAAGGAGGAGGCAACAATGCACTCATTACCTTGCTCATGTAATTGTAACCCCTCTCTATGGTATTTTCACTATAAAAAACTCATTTAAAAATAAATTAATCAATTCATAAATACTTATCTGAAGAAATTTGTTAAATATTTAGGAGGCTGTATGATAAAATGTACCAAGCATGGATTTGAATCAAAACTTTTCATTCTGGTAATTTCCAAATGTGTTAGCAAGAGGTTGTAATTCTCATTTAGCCTTGTCTGTCTTCTTCATAATTGCGGCAATACGTCTAACTGCTATGGGAACTTATGGAAGTGAAATTATATACGTTATATATATTCTAACACAATTCTGCATGCAATGCATTCTTGTTAAGATTTACAAATGATTCCAAATATTGTTCTTGGCACAGTGTCTGATACAAAACAAACACTAAACTCCAAAAATCAGACACAGCTAAAAAGAATATTCATTTTTGTTGTTGTTGTTGTTTCTGTGGCTTGAACTCTAGACCTGGGTACTATCCCTGAGCCTCTTTGTGCTCAAAACTAGTGCTCTACCACTTCAGCCATAGTACCACCTCTGGGTTTTTCTGGTTAATTTATTGCAGATGATAAGAGTCTCATGGACTTCCTGCTTCAACTGGCTTGGAAGTATGATACTCAGGTCTCAGCCTCCTCAGTAGCTAGAATTACAGATGTGAGCCACTTGCACCTGGCTAAGAGCAATATTTAAATCTACTATTCTATTAAAATATCTATAAAAATGCCTGTATCTGATAGATAGTGTATACATAAAAAGCTTATACATAAAAGAAAGACAGCTATTATTTTTAATTAAATACATTATATAGAAACCTTTTATTTAACACCTTATAATGCCATTTTAAAATTAATAACTCTGGAACTTTATTCTTCAATGTTTATCCAAGTGTTTAATTACAATGTTCTTATTGGTGGAATATACCTGTCAATTTAGACCCATTTTATTCCCCTATTGGTGGACATCCTAAAAATTGTAAGAGTGGGAAAAATCCAAAAGGAAAAATTGTAGACATTTTTAATGCTTTACCCTGAGAATAAATATTTTGGAGAAAAGCAGCAAAATTGTGGTAGACAGATCTTTATATGATAGTGAAACAGAAATTACTGACTATACATATATCCTACATTTTACTTTCTTTAAGCAGCAAGACACTATCAAGATATAATTATGATCATGGGCATGAAAACCTCCTACTACACCTTTTTTATGAAAATACCACATAAGATGATTAAGTTCTGAATATGATATCATGCACTTAGACAAGGATATCTATTTCTAATATTGTTAACAATCAAACTTATAATTTCTTTTATCCAAATTTCAATAAATGAATTGTAAAATGTATTGATAAAAGCCATTTAGGCCAATCACATACATGATTACAGTATAATTGCTGAATGAAACACAGTCTCTCTGTGGGCAATTCTGTCATTTCTGATGAGAGGTGCGAGTAGCTTCCTCCAATTGTTTGGACTTTTTGCAGTGATTTTGTGCAAATTCAGCAGACAAGTGCAAGTCAGAATGGTTCTTGCCTCAGATCAAGATGAAAATATATGTTAATATTTTAGCATTCATGTATTTGTATGTGGTATCAAACTTTGATAAAAATCTAATAATATTTTAGCTATGGGTGAAAATAATATAGTTAATATGATTAGGTTGTTGAAAAGAAACACAAAGGACATACTTAATTATTCGTGTGAGGCACAGAGTTACATCATGATAGACTTGGTTAGTGGGAAAGTTAAAGCATGTTTTTATGTAACACACTAGGAAATCACTGATATTGGACAGAAAAAGCTGTACGCACCTGAAAGATGACATGCGTAGCTGTCATGGCCCAGAGAAGCATGGTTTCTCATAATAACACAGAGTTTCATCCTCATGCTTTTCTTCTCCGAGGAATTCCTGGTCTAGAAGATGTGCACGTATGGATTGGTTTTCCATTTTGTGCCGTGTACTTGACGGCTCTTCTGGGAAACATCACAATTTTATTTGTAATCCAGTCTGAACACAGTCTCCATCAGCCCATGTTCTACTTCCTGGCCATTCTATCCTTGATTGACCTGGGCCTGTCCACATCCACCATCCCCAAAATGCTGGGCATCTTCTGGTTTGACCTGAGAGAAATCACATTTGAAGGCTGCCTCATCCAGATGTTCTTCATCCACCTGTGCACTGGCATGGAGTCAGCTGTGCTTGTGGCCATGGCTTATGATCGCTATGTGGCCATCTGTAACCCTCTTCGCTACACACTGGTGCTGACCAACAAGGTGGTGTCAGTCATAGCACTGATCATCCTCCTGAGGCCCTTAGTGTTTGCCATTCCATTTGTTCTGCTCATCCTAAGACTGCCTTTCTGTGGCCATCAGGTCATTCCACACACGTACTGTGAGCACATGGGCCTTGCTCGTCTGGCCTGTGCCAGCATCAAGGTCAATATTATCTATGGCTTATGTGCCATCTCTATCTTGGTGTTTGACATTATAGCCATCATCCTCTCCTATGTCCAGATTCTCCGTGCGGTCTTTCGCCTTCCTTCCAGGGATGCCCGACTCAAGTCCCTCAGCACCTGTGGCTCCCATGTCTGTGTCATGCTGGCCTTCTACACACCTGCGTTTTTCTCCTTCATGACCCACCGTTTTGGCAGAAACATTCCTCAATACATCCATATTCTTCTCGCCAACTTTTATGTTGTCATCCCACCTGCACTCAACCCAGTCATTTATGGTGTCAGAACTAAGCAGATCAGGGAGAGGGTCGTTATGGCTATTAGAAAGAAATGACAGAATTTGAAAATGAGAGAGTAAGAGGCTTGAAGATAAAAATAAATCTCAACTTTTACTCTCAACACAGCATTACAATCTCGGGGAACACATTGTAAGCTATATTCAGATTTTCCATTTATATTAGTAAGACAAAATAAGTCAAAATTTCTCATGAAGAATTGAATGTAAGGTCAGTTCCAACCACACATAAAACTTTCAGCAATGACATAATGAATAAAATGAGACTTAGATAAATAGGTAATTGAAGTTGATAAAACTGGTAAGCATAGTAATATATATTTATATGATATAAATTTACTAGTGGATGTAGCATATCTGTGTGCATATCTATGTATATATTATATATATAATGGACTATATACAATTTATATAACTTTGTGTTAAATCTCTGAATTCTTCTAGAAGCAATAAGAAGTAAGTACTGTTTATTTCCTATTCCTTTTTATTGAGGAGGAAACTGAGGCAGTGTGTAGTTTAGAATGATATAGAAAAGACATGTTCCTGGTGAAATGTAAATAGGAAATAGGACAATGTTAAGTTCTTCTGTCTAAACAGATCACCATGCCCAGCACCTGCATAAACAGAGCACAAACTCATTCTAATTTTGCCCAATGAAACACGTACAGAATTTTAGAAATGTGTTTACAAAGACATGGACTTTATTGAGTTTGTGTTTCAGGACACCACCTAGCCAACATGAGGGGAAAAAGGGAATGAACAGTGCGAGTGAGGAAGAATAATCTTAATAACTGTATCAAACTAATTTCCATAGCTAATAAAGTATAAGAACAAGAAAAGGTGACAGTGTTAAGTAAAATAAAACAAAAATTACATAAATGCAAATATGCTCATAATTTTCTTCAGTATTTTCAGCAAAATATTTCATGACTGAGCAAATACATAAGTACATCACTAATATGGTTCGTCTTTAATTTAATGTAATTGGTTGCTTGCTATGTATTTTGATGAATATTGAAACAGATGCATTTAACATGAATTTTGTATATTAATATTAGCATCAGATTAGGATAAGTATTTTTTCAGGGAAGTACTGAGATTGGAATTACGTCCTTACATTAAGTGCTTTATCAATAAGTTTATACCGCCAGTAGTCAGGCACAATCCACTACTAAGCTACACTATCAGTTCTTTTGCTTTGAGAGATTTTTTCTAGATATGGTATCTTCTAAGTTTATCAAAGAAAATCTCCTGTGTCTCTACCTGCTAAGTAGATGTTTTATATTCTTGAGCCACATATACAAGACTGGATTTCAACATGTGACTAGAAACTGTCTTCTTTTTCAGTTGATTAAATAAAAATGCACAACTTGGACATATTAAAACCCATGGAACAAATTATGTCATAATTATACATATAAATAACACACAATACATTTAGTAGCAATAAGAAAAACTGGCTATTAAACAAGGTAAAGGTAAGAATTTCACAATTCCATAAAAATTAGGTAAGAGTAAAATCACTATGAATCAAGAAAAAGTATTATTATTAATATACTGTTTAATTTGCTTGCTTTATTTTTTTAGAAAGTACATGAGTCCTTTGGGGTGTTCACTTTTTATAGTAAGTCAAGAATTTGAGCAACTAATATATAGACAACTGTTCTATAGAATAAAACTGAAATGAATTATTTAGCTTCAGAGAAATTTCCTTCATCTTTTGGCTGTGGCATAATGTAGAAACAGACTAAAAAAGAGACAATCAAATGTTAAAAGTACATCAGAATTCATCATGATATTACATAACAGATAATTACACAAAGGAATGATGGTAACTATTAAGTCAGAAAACTGAAGGAGAGCTGGATATATTTGAAAAAAATTGTATTTCCCAAATAAAAGGAAACATGAGTCAAATATTTAGAGAAAGTTAATAAATGTAAAGGCAGCGATTGAGACAATCTTCCTAAGTATGGATGTGTACCTAAAACAAATTCCCAGAGATTTCATGAGGTAGCTGTGAATTAAAGCTCTAAGTGGCTTGACTCAATTCTCAGAGACTATCAGTCCCTGCACAGTTGATCCAGGTCGCCTTCTCAGAGGAGTTGTACATAACATGTTCCTCCTGAGATAAACTCAGTGATTTAGGCAGAAAGGCAAGCCTGATATTAAAAAAAAACAAACGGATATGGTACTTGTGAAGGTCATACTTTATAGTTGTTTCTGTCTCTTACTCTCTCACACACACAAACTTAGACCATTGTGATAACCCAGGTAGTAGACACTGAAGAAACCACTTTTTTGAAAGTCAAATCCGGTAGTGCTGGTAACAGATACAGGCCAGATGAATGTGGAAGGTGTCTATTACTTATAGGGGCACCTAATTATGCCTAATGTACTGTGACCATCTCTATGGCTCTGCATAAATGGACAGTAACTAGATTTGGAATGTATTGACAGATCAATGTGTAGTCATTTGTGACCTCTTGAAAATAGTTGCCACATCTTATTAGCTGGGTGGTCTTGGGTATGAACTTTGGACTTTGGACATGAACTTTAGACTATGGGTTTCAAAGCCAAGATCCTCAAAATACTAACCATAGAACTCCCCTATGACCCAGCAATCTCTTTCCAGGGAATTTACCCAAAATACCACAAACAAGGCCACTCTAAAGCTACCAGCACAACCACGTTCACTGCAGAATTATTTATCATATCTAAGATATGGAATCAACCCAGATGCCCCTAAATAGATGAATGGATCAAAAAATTGGTATGTACACAATGGAATTCTATGCTTCCATCAGAAAAAATGACATCTTCCCATTTGAAAGGAAATGGAGACTTGGAAAAAATCATATTAAGTAAGCCAGACCCAAAGAAGCATAGGCTTCATGTTTTTCTTCATTTATAGTAATTAGCATATGCCTAGGATAGTCCTAGCAGAGGTTCACAATAGCTCAATAGATATGTACACATGACAATATAAAATGATGCTAATCGAAATGATCTCCACGGTGTGGAAACAAGAAGTCTTGTGGTCATTTTGTTTTGATTTTCTTTTATTTTTGTTTTTAATGTGTACTCTTTGCAGTTATTTCTTTTGTCTTTCATTTTTTTATCATCTGGCTTATTCTTTATGATCACTGTTTCTGATTTACGTACCCTTTGTCTTGTATATAAGCTTATCTGAGTTCGGAAAGGGAAAGAGAATCAGAGAAACAATAGAATAAAGGGTAAACCAATGCAACAGAGATACTCACTAGACAATATGTTGGAAATGAACTTTACAACTTGGAGGAGGGGGGGAGGGAAAGCAGGAGAAAACACTGGTTTGAACACCCAGAAATGAACCCACAGACCTATAGCCATCTAATCTTCGATAAGGGAGTAAAAAAATAGAATGGAAGAAAGCCTCTTCAGTATATGGTGCTGGCAAATTTGTTGATCACTTATAGAAAACTAAAGCTAGATCCTTGTATATCACTCTGCACCAGAATCAACTCCAAATGGATCAAAGACCTCAAAGTCAAGCAGACACCCTGAAAACATTACAGGACGGAATAGGAGATACTCTAGGTCTCCTTAGCACAGGCTGAAATTTTCTTAATAGGGACCAGAAACACAACAAATTTCATGGGATTGCATGAAATTGCAGAGCTTCTGCATGGCGAATGACGTCGATAGCAAGATCAATAGAAAGCCCATGGATTGGGAGAAGATCTTCACTAGCCACACAACAGACAAGGGTCTCATATCTAAAATATACTTGGAACTCAAAAACTTAAATCTCCCAACAACAAATCCTCAAAGAGACAACTGCCCAATAAATAAGTGGGCTAAAGACTTAAAGAGAAACTTCTCTGAAGAGGAAAGAAGAATAACCAATAGACACATGAAGAAATGCTCAACCTCCCTAGCCATAAAAGAAATGCAAATCGACTTGTATATCTCATTGTTGCAATGGGTCCACCTGTATCCCTAGTTGTAGTTATGTCAAAAAACGAACTTTACAACTTTGGGGTGGGGAGGATCAGCTGAGGGGAGGTGGGGGGAGTATGGGAAGGGAAGCAAAGGGGAAAAAAAGAAGAGACAACAATGCTTGATAAGAAATGTACTCGTTATCTTCCCCCATGAAATTGTAACTCCTCTGTACAGTATTCTCACAATTAAAAAAAAAAAAAAAAACTAAAAAAAAAAAAAAAAAAGAAATGCGAATCGAAACAACCCTGAGATTCCATCACACCCCAGTTAGAATGGCTATAATCAAGAACTCTACTAACAACAGGTGCTGGAGGGGATGTTGACAGAAGGGAACCCTACTGCATTATTGGTGGGAGTGCAAACTTGTTCAACCACTTTGGAAAGCAATATGGAGGTTTCTCAAAAGACTCCACATAGAGCTCCCCTATGACCCAGCAATCCCACTTTTGGGCATTTACCCAAATGATCACAAACAAGTCCACACTAAAACTACCAGCACAACTGTGTTTATCACAGCATTATTCACCATAGCTAAGACATGGAACCAACCCAGATGGCCCTCAGTAGATGAGTGGATCAAGAAAATGTGGTATATATACACAATGGAATTCTATGCCTCCATTAGAAAGAACGACATTGCCCCATTTGTTAGGAAATGGAAAGACTTGGAAAAAATTATATTAAGTGAAGTAAGCCAAGCCCAAAGAAACATAGGTCCCATGGTTTCCCTTATTTGCAATAACTAGTATATGTCTGAGACAAGCAGAAAAGGTCAGATAAGTTGATGTTAGGAGAAATGAACCCCAAGTTAAGGACTCAAATGGTTTTTCTTTCTTGCTATTGTTTCTAACATATTTATAAGATGATTTCTTTGTTGCTTTGTATGTCCCTCCCCCACGGTATAACCCCTGTTTTCACTGTATTTGATGTTGGTATACTTTGTGGAGGGGAAGGGAAAACACAAATCGTTTAACTAGGGATAAAGGTGGACCAATGGCAACAATGAGATGTACAAGTCGTTATGTCGAAAAACGAACTTTATGACATAGGCGGGCAGAGGGTGGTGTGGAGGGGGGCGGGCGCCGAGATGGGAGGGCAGGGATGGGAAGGGGAAACAGAGGAGAGGCAACAATGCTTGATAAGAAATGTACTCATTACCTTGCTCATGTAATTGTAAACCCTCTGTACGGTATTTTCACAATAAGAAAACTTATTAATTAAAAAAAAGAAATGAACTCATTGCCTTATTTATGTAACTGTAACACCTCTGTACATCATCTTTACAATATATTAAAATTTAAAAAGCCCAATTCTTGATAGGGGATCTACATATTTGTATTCTTCTGTATTTATGAATCCAATTCTGTAAAGGGGACAGTGTCTTTCACAGTTTGAGAGGAAAAAGTGAAAAATTTAGGGTCCTATTTTTTCTCAGATGGAATTTAATGTGCCCTCTGTACCCAATGTATCATTGTATAATTTAAATGGCTTATAAATTTATGGCAGAAAGAAAGCCTGTCCAGCATGGGTTTTAGTGAAAGAACCACAAAAGTTACAGGCTGTGTTTTGTCACTAAGTTTACAACTTGCATATGTGGAATATTTTGACAAACTTTAGATAAACTCGAAATCTAATAAATGAGGGGTCTTGTTTGTCAGCTTTGAATGATGGAACTTAGTTTACATGATTTTCATCATCTGTAATAAATTTCTTACCCATTTTATAGGAAAACACTGCATTTTGTCTACAAATCAGATAGTAGCTTCCCAAACTATACCCTGCAGTAAAAAACCATGACAAACTTTTCAGTATACCATTATTCAATGCACTTTGTGAGGAACTTTGTTTGCAGTATAATTTTTGTTACTAATGGAGCTATGTGATGTGAATAACTGTTCTCTAAACTTCTATGTATAGGTGCAACAAAATCAGGAAATGATTTCTTGAGTTCATGTGTATGTGAGAGAGTAAGGATACAAATTAAGGTTTTCTTGGGTCTCAGGGAAGTGGTCTTCACCACCAAATAAGCTGACTTCCAGTTGCTTGCAGCAGAGAGATATGTTTTGATATTTAAGACAGAATCCATGGATGAATTGGACCCAGAGTGGACATCAGTTGGCAAGAACTAGTAAGAGGATTATATATATATATATATATATATTATAATGCATTATAATATAGTGTACAATATTTAAAAATATGTTATATATCATATATTCAGGTATATCTGAAGCAATCAAGAGTAAAGAGTTGTTGACTATGGAAAGCACAGTCAGAATTCTAAATGGTGAAAAATATGATCTATGACACTGTAATGTTAGCCAAATGATACTATACATTTGACAATGCTCATAGAATTTACAACCCCCAAATATGGCCTTATTGTGTACAAATTAGAAAAAGATCATGTATGAGTTCAGAAGATCAATCCAAAATGTGTTAGAAAATTCTCATTGTACAAATATAGCAGAAGGGGAAACAAAGGAGGAGGCTACAATGCTTCATAAGAAATGTACTCATTATCTTGCCCATGTAATTGTAACCCCTCTGTACAGTATTTTCACAATAAAAAAATAAAATAAATAAAAAAACAAACTAGAAACAAAAGAAAATGCACAAGACTAGGATAATGTGCTAAGCAAAGAAAGTCTGGAGATGATTCTTCATTCTAGTAGATAAAGTTTTTCTCTGTTGGACACAGGGTAAAATTTCTAAAAAAAAAATTACCCATGATTACAACTATACAGAAGTGAAAATGAGATGGTGGAGCGGTGACTCCTCATTACTTGAGAGTGGATTTAGATAACTGCAATGGATGATGCTAGAATGGTCCAGATAGTAACGAATAATAGAGATTTCACTGTTTAGATTGTAACTGATGAACATTATGATGAAGATAGATGATAGATATCAGTCATCACTGGAAACAACTCATTATAAGACTGTGGTAGAAGTAGTAAACAAGATAAACTAAGCCGGGCACCCATGGCTCACGCCTGCAATCCTAGCTACTCAGGAGGCTGAGATCTGAGGATCTCATTTCAAAGCCAGCCTGGGCAGGAAAGTCCATGAGACTCTTAGCTCCAATAAACCACTCAAAAACCGGAAGCAGCGCTGTGCCTCAAGTGGTAGAGCACTCGCCTTGAGCTGAAGAGCTCAGGGACAGCGCCCAAGCCCAGAGTTCAAGCTCTACAACTCATAAAAAAAAAAAAAAAAAAAAGATAAGCTGAAGCTTCTTATTTTAGTAGGAAGGAAGGAAGCAGCCTCTATATACCCCACAAATTAGGAACATATATTCATGGAGATAAGGCAAATGGGCCCAGGATCCAACTGAAATAATTTCCAACATCCAGAGATGGCTGTTTTGTTAAATAGTAAATAGCATATGATTAATCGCTAAAGTATAAAATAAATGTTCATTCATCCATACTGGTATAAAGAAATTATCAAATGCATAAATGGAGGAAAATTACGAATCTTGTGTGGACAATAATTCCAACTAATTTATGAGAATTCAACATCCTATGAAGGCTGTATATTAGAATTCAGTTTCATAGAATACACGAGGAAGGTAGAAAAACAGAGTTTCTTTGGTGCTTTATCAGGTGGACAATCTAGTTCAACTTCAATAGGGATTCAGTTGATCTGGGTCACTTATCCCATAAGGAGCTATATGGATAGCACATACCTTGGCGATACAGGCACACATCAGCTATGCAATTGGTGCTTGACCTTTACAGTCATCCTCCCATGGGCAAATTAATCAGACTACTCTCATCTGAGAGAATATTTGCAGAATGCTTGACCTGTAAAGTCATGAAATCAAGACAAGTTGGTGGAGCTGTCATGGGCAGGAGGATCCTAAGATAACATTACTAGTAAATGCTCTGTGGGATCCTAGTGGAAACCAAACCATGATGACTTGCTTATCTATCTATCTATCTATCTATCTATCTATCTATCTATCTATCTATCTATCTATCTCTATAGAGATATATAATTACCTTGGACTTGTATCTGGGACACATGAGAGGAAATTTAGAACAAGAGAGATCATGAAGAGAACACCCAGGAAGATAGTCTCTCCTGCTAAGGGATAAGCCAGTAGTATATCATTAGTCAGCGTAAGCTACATCAAGAATTGGGACTTTAAACTTTGTCACCCATGACATCATTCCCTGAATTTAAGAAACATCTACTTCAATGCCTCTGAGATGTTCTCTAGAGAGCATCTATTTTGGTACACTCTAATTTAAGAGCATATAATTAACAGTATAAATCCTGTGCTTCAGACAGAGAGAGCGAAAATGGAAACATCTGGGGACAGGTGAACGAGCACATCTGGAAATGCTTTGCTGTAAGTCTGATTTGGAGACTTGAAAAATATCACTTAGTAACTAGTTTATTGTGACCGTTTAATTGAGATTTAGGTTGGTATTTAATTGAGATTAAGATGACAGAGGAGGAGTGAAAAGGAAAGCTGAACATGTTAGGCCTTGCCTGGATAGTAGGAAGACAAGGAAACAAATGACACAGACTCCAGTGTATGCTCTGGTAAAGACTATAGTTAATCCTATCATTAAATACTTGGAAATGTGGTGGATATGTGCATGTTCAATTATTATTATAGTCTCTCTACGTCTTTCCATCTAAGCTATTTTGCTATTTTGCCTCTTACCATCTTTTTGTATGTTAATTTTAATGAGTCCTTTTAGTTTAAGGAACATTATAACTGTACATTTTATGGAGAACAGAATAGTGTGTTAATAGATGCATAAAATGTTCAATTATTAGGTCAGGTTACTTGATCACGTCAAGCATTTATCATTGCTTTTGTGAGATAAAGTCAGAATTCTGTAAATGCTATTTTGGAATATATAATCAATTGTTGTCAAAGTTCCCTAGTTGAATGAAGAGCATTTAAAATTATTACATTATCAGTCTTCACTTTCAAAATTATTTCTCATACTCCTCTCTCTTTCTCCATACTCTCTCTTCTCATTAAGTTTCTGGGATTCTGTAAACCACTAGTTCTATCATAATTTTCATTTTTATCATCAAAAAATAAAAAGAGGTGTAACTGAAGCAGAAACTGTCCTAACTCCAAAACTGAGATTTTTAAAATTTTTATTTTTTTATTTTTTTATTTTTATTTTTTTGGGTCCAGTTGTCGGGCCTGAACTCTGGGCCTGGGCACTGTCCCTCAGCTCTTCAGCTCAAGACTAACACTCTACCACTTGAGCCACAGCGCCACTTCCGGCTTTTTTCTTTTTCTGCTTATGTGGTGCTGAGGAATGGAACCCAGGGCCTCATGCATGCAAAGCAAGCGCTCTACCACTGAGCCACCTTCCCAGCCCGTAAAACTGAGATTTTTTTATTATCAGATATTATAGCAGTGATTTTGGTGACTTTAGTCAAAGAAAGCCTTGTGTCTATTTCTGTGTCTACTTTTGTCTTCGACTGTATACTACTACCACAATTCACCTCTCTTCTATTGAAGTTTCCCATTTTCCTTATTTTCCAAAGTGTCAGATTCTAGTTAACTGAAATTTTTGATCATTGAACCTGCTACCTTTACAATGAATTGAATCAAAATTAAAATATTCCTTTCCAGATCATCTGGGATCAGTGTTAAGCACTAACTGACACTTCCTGGAAATTGAATTTTAAAATTAGAGAATAATTAGGATTCCAAGATAATTAGGATCTCCAAAGTGCTAGGGCTTCCAAAATAGAGAACATATACTAGCCATCTAGATACTATTTTTTTTTTCATTCACTCCCTCTAACAGGGTAACCTGGGTACCTGAAACTTTATGAATCTTGTGTAAGTCTGTCTTGCTGACATATTTATCTCATATATAGCACCCTACATTTTCATATTAATTTTGAGAGCTTCTAAGTAGATATAATTTTGAATACATGGAATCTGAATATAAGTGAAGCAAATGCTTTTCCACAGGTAAAAAATACCAGGGACAAGATAAAACACTACAAACCCTGATAGCATTATACTAGAGGGTGAAATCAGTGCCAATAGTTTTGTTTTGTAGGTTGACAGAAGGAAAAGCAGATTTAAAGCCAGGTTCAGGAGATAATGGACTGTGCTTTATTCCATTTATATTTATATTATTTAACTTATTCTAATGCTGAGTGATTTTATAAGCTCAAAATCATTATGGTGGCTAAATCTAATTAATTCAGGCAGACTTCAAGAGATTCTGAGTTACATGACCATATCTGATAATTTAGAATACACCAAGTCAGATCTCTGAAATTGAGCTCTACTTTGGCTTTTATGTTTTTTTTTTAATGTTTTTTATGTTTTTATGTTTGCACCCTCCTTTATGAAGTCTGTTTCTGTGAATGGTTCTGGAAAGTGTATGGGAAGTCTCAATTTCCATCCTGAGTACATTGGTTGGTGATTGCTTTGATGCTCAAATAGATATACACATAAAACTGCTTACACAGGGACGGGAAGGGGAAGCGAAGGAGGAGGCTACAATGCTTGATAAGAAATGTACTTACTATCTTGCCCATGTAATTGTAACCCCTCTGTACAGTATACAATGCTTGATAAGAAATGTGCTCACTATCTTGCCCATGTTACAATTACATGGGCAAGATAGTGAGTACATTTCTTATCAAGCATTGTAGCCTCCTCCTTTGTTTACCATTCACATCCCTTCCCATCCTCCCTCCCCCCCAGCCAATCCTCCCCCCCCCCCCCAAGTTGTAAAGTTCGTTTTCGACATGACAACTTGTACTTCTCATTGTTGCAACAGGTCCATCTGTATCCTTATTTAAACAACTTGTTTTTCCCCTTCCCCTCCATAAATTATACCGATATCAAATACAGTGAAAGCAGGGATTATACTGTGGGGGAGGGACATACAAAGCAACAAAGAAATAATCTTATAATTGCGTTAGAAACAAATGCATGAAAGAAAAAAACATTTAAAATACATATCTTAGGGTTCATTTTCCTAACATCACCTTATCTGACCTTTTCTGCTTGACTCATACATATACTAGATATTGCAAATAAGGGAAATCATGGGACCTATGTTTCTTTGGGCTTGGCTTACTTCACTTAATATAATTTTTTCTAAGCCTTTCCATTTCCTAACAAATGGGGCAATGTCATTCTTTCTGATGGAGGCATAGAATTCCATTATGTATATCTATCACATTTTCTTGATCCATTCATCTACTGAGGGGCATCTGGGTTGGTTCCAGATCTTAGCTATAGTAAATAATGCTGCAATAAACATAGTTGTGCTGGTAGCTTTAGTGTGGTCTTGTTTGTAAACATTTGGGTAAATGCCCAAAAGTGGGACTGCTGGTTCATAGGGGAGCTCTATGTGGAGTCTTTTGAGGAACCTCCATACACTTTCCAAAGTGGTTGAACAAGTTTACACTCCCACCAACAGTGCAGTAAGGTTCCCTTCTGTCCACATCCACTACAGCATCTGTTGTTATTAGAGTTCTTGATTTTTGCCATTCTAACTGGGGTGAGGTGGTATTTCAATGTTGTTTTGATTTGCATTTCTTTTATGGCTAGGGAGGTTGAGCATTTCTTCATGTGTCTATTGGCCATCCTTCTTTCTTCTTCAGAGAAGTTTCTCTTTAAGACATTAGCCCACTTATTTATTGGGCAGTTGTTTCTTTGAGGATTTGTTGTTGGGGGATTTAATTTTTTGAGTTCCAGGTATATTTTAGATATGGACCCTTGTCCGTTGTATGGCTAGTGAAGATCTTCTCCCAATCCGTGGGCTTTCTATTGATCTTGCTAGCTATGTCCTTTGCCATGCAGAAGCTCTACAACTTCATGCAATCCCATTTGTCCAACCTTTCTTTGATTTGTTGTGTTTCTGGGTCTCTATTAAAATTTTGGCCTGTGCCAAGGAGACCTAGGGTTTGTACAGTATTTTCACAATAAAGAAAGAAGTAACAAACAAAACAAAAGGAAAAGAAAACAAAAACAGCAACAACAGCAACTAAAAAAAACTGCTTACACATGTAACTTTATAGCATATCAGATTGTTGAATCCCAGGTTCTAATTCTGTGCAAAGTAAATATTTGCTGGAAAATAATAGAGCTAAAAAATAGTAGAATGTAGCAGGAGATTGTGAGGACTGGTCAGAATCTGACACAAAAAATAAAATGTAATATGTGCATGAATGAGGAATGAAAAGAATGGAGTGAATAGCAAAAACAATATATTGCTGTGTATGGGGGGGGGAGGTTGAGAATTCAGAAAACACGCTCAGTATTTCTTTTCTCAGCTTTCTCTATCATCTCCTGGATCTTCCCACACCTATGTTCTAATTCTTCTCTTCTCACACTAAGACTCTCCTAGTAAATTTTGGTATAGCCTACTCTGCTGATATTTTCATTGTTATTTGATAAATTTGAATAAATTTGTTAAATACTTAGAAAGCGTGATGCATTATAACAAGCATGGTTTGAATTAGATGAAATACAATGTATACAAGTTATATAGCACACTTTTGTATCTAAAACATGCTTGTGAAGATTTATGAAAATCCAAAAATACTTTAGACATTGTAAAGGACATTATTTAGAGTTCCCTTTAATTCAATTATGCTTTCTTTTTTTGGCAGTTGGTGGGTCTTGAACTCAGAGCTAGGTCACTGTCCCTGTGCTCTTTTTGTTCAAGGTTAGCCCTCTAGCACTTTGAGCCACAGTCCACTTTCAGTGTTCTGGAGGTTAATTGACAAAAGGAGTCTCATGGACTTTATATATATACACACACACACACACATACAGATATATATGTTTTATTGTAAAAATACTGTACAGAGGGGTTATAGTTAGATGAGTAGGATAATGAGTACATTTCTCATCAAGCATTGTTACCTCCTACTTTGATTTCCCCTTACCATTCCTTCCTGCTCCACTTCCCCAACTCCTCCCTCCCTCCCCCAAGTTGTAAAGTTTGTTTTCCACACAGTGTCTTGTACATCTCATTATTACAACAGATCAACCTGTATCTTTATTTCAACAGTTTGTTATTTCCCTTCCCCTCTCCAAATTAGAAAAATGTATATACAAGATGTAGGGCACCAGAATCAAATACAGTGAAAACTGGGGTTCTAGCATGGGGGAAGAACATACAAAAGAAACAAAAAAAATCACATGGTACATCATAAAATTCCTTAAAAACAAACAGCAAGAAAGAAAAAAATCAGTTGTGTCCCTATCTTGGGGTTCATTTCGCTTTACATCATCTTTTTTTTTTAAATGGTAAAATAATTCCAATTTCATTTTTACCTATGGACATCCTTTAATTATTTCCTTGTCTCCTAGGGAAAGACCACCAATTTTTAGACAAGGAAGCATTTCATTTTCAAGAGTAGAGATGTTTGACATAGTAGGGGCTATCATTAGCCAGAAGAATATTTCGAGTTTTTCACATCTGATTTACATCTGCTTTTTTGTTCTGCTTGTTCTTGATGACTAGTAAAAAATCTAGGGCCTTGTATTTTGGTTGCCAAGCACTCTACCACTGAACTATATCCCCAGTTCCTCAAAAGGTGATTTCTATACTCTTTCTGCAATATTCTTTTTAATAATTCATGGTTGTATGTATATTTGTAATGTGATTTTCACCTCACTTGGAAATGTTCAAATTCCATTCTCAGTTGCTTTTTTGTTCACTTTTTCCCTAGTTGCCAGTTTGACTATGTCCTCCAGAGCAGTCCTTTTGTGCATGGTGGCCGTATACGTTTGGAACTCTATTCACAGTAACTGGTTAGAATATTTTGAACATTTATGCTAAATATTTCCTTGGGTTATCTCATGAAAGCTCAAACTATAACAAGAATGATCTTTGGTTGTGGTCTAGTAGGATCAAAAACCTCGTACTCTTCAATTAACTCTGCAGTCTCGGAGAGATCTGTGTCACTCTCTATGGAGAACTGGTGGATTGGAGGGAGCCGATCATACCGTCGATAGGGAAAGTTTGAATTTTCAGGCATTACATTTCTTAGAAAGGATCTCGGAGACTGGCCTCCATTTAGCAGAGGTAAGGTCTTCTTTTCCTGGCTGACAAATGTATCCCACTTCACCTTATCACAGCCACCCATTTCCTTTCCTTTCTGCAAACAGCTTTCCAAGTACTCCACTGGGTCTTCAGGCTTAGAACACATCAGTCCATTCAAAAGGCTCTGAAATACAGTGAAGTACATAGAAGTACAATATGTTTTGATGTACTACTGTCTTGTTTCTAAATCCTCAGTTATTTTTGTCTTTTGCATCTCCCTCTCTGTCTTTCTCGCTGTCTCTTTTATGTCAGTTTTGGGGCTCACACTCAAGGCTGGGGTATTGTCTCTGAGCTTTTTTTGATCAAGGCTAGTGCTCTACCTCTTAACCACAGATCCACTTCTGGCCCTTAAAACATTATTTTATTACCTGTAAGGAGGTATACAAAGGAGTTGCCATTTAGCGAAGCAGTTTATGAATGCATTGCATCTTGAGCTTTACATCATCTTATATGGTCATATGTACACAGCATTTGACCTTTACAGGTCCCATGGTTTCTCTTATTTGCAATAACTAATATAAGTCTCATGGACTTTCTTAGCTGAGCTGTCTTCAAACTGTGATCCTCAGATCTTAGACTCCCAAGTAGCTAGGATTATAGGTGTGAGCCACCAGCACCAGGCACAGATGAAGTTGAATTACTTTAATTTTTTAAAATTCATTTTTACTTTTTGCCAGTCCTCTGGCTCAAATTCTGGGCCTGAGTACTGTCCCTGAGCTCCTTATTGCTCAAGGCTAGTATTCCACTTCTTGAGCCACAGTGCTAATTCTATTCTTTCTATTAAAATATCTGTATGTGATATGCAATTTGCAATTTTAGTACCAAGACAAAATGATTAATTTTACTTCAATACATTACATGGAAAATTTTTGTTTAACATTTTCTATATTAACGTCATTTTTAAAATTAGTAATCCTGAAGCTTTGTTATTGTCCTCATAAATATCCTATTAAGAGGTTCCTGTGGGTTGAATATACTTGTGAATTCACCTGTTAAACAAAGATCCTTTCTCACATTGATGCTCATTGTCAAAATCGTAACAAGGAGAAAAATACTAAATAAAAAACTGCAGAAATGTTCCACTGTGCTTGACCATTAGCAAATACATTTGTGAGAAAAGTAACAGCATTTTTTCACATTCATTTCTTTTTTTAACTTTAATTTTATTGTCAAGGTGATGTATAGAGGGGTTATAATTAAATATGCAAGGTAGTGAGTACATTTATTGTCAAACATTGTTACCCCCCTCATTTTTCTCCCACTTTCCCTCCCCCCCCAACTCCCCACGTTGTAAAGTTCATTTCCACCATGTTGTCTTGTGAGTATCACTGTTACATTGTTTCACCCTTGTCCTTTGTCTCACCTTTTTGATGTTCCCTTTCCCTTCTTTAATTCAGATAAACATATATACAATACACAGGGCATAAAAATCAAGTACAGTGACAAGGGATAAATCAGGGGAAAAAAATGAAAGAAAAAGAGGTAACTTCAGACAGAACCAGGACAAAGGTGTCAAAGACAGCATGCATTAGGTTATTTTTCCTTTCATGTCTCATAGAGAAGGTGATGTTTCATGAAATCCTGTTTAGAAAATTCTTCAAAGCCTCCTACATGCCCTATCAGCAAAACCTAGAAATTTAAGTCACATAGGAAAGAAATAAAATTAATCTTATCGTCAGGATAGTCACATATATTGAAAGATACTGATTTACAAAAGCCAGTATCTTTCACTATATGTGACTATAATTCCAGTATTCCTGAAACAACACAAGGAGAGTAAAAAAAAATCAAAATCTCAGACAACAGAAGCAAAAATGGATAAATAGAATTACAAATGGAAAAGTTTTTACATAGCAAAGGCAATAGTCAAAGAAAGTTCAAAAGCAGCCTACAGAATGATGAAATGTTTCACTTACTCTATCATCTATCTATCTATCTATCTATCTATCTATCTATCTATCTATCTATCTATCTATCTATCTATCTATCTATCTAATACTAAGGATTGAACTCAGGGCTGAAGCTCTGCCACTAGAACCATGTCTGTGGTTCTTTTGCCATTGCTCATTTTTGAGATAGGGTCTCACTTTAAGTCATGGCTGGTCTGGGCTACAGTCTTCATACTTGTGCTCTCCCATGTGACTGGGGATGACAGGTCTGCGACACTGAGCCCAGCCATTCATTAATAATGGCTCCTCACCACTTCTTTTTGCCTAGGATTTAGCTGCTCTCCACTGAATCCTACCTGCCAAGTGGATAGAATTACAGATTGCAGCCACCATTTCTGGCCAGCTGGTATTTTTCAAAACCTCTCATTTTAATTTTAAAATGGTTTAAACACGACATAATCATCAGGGACAATTTAATCAAAACCACTTCATTCCTCTTCAAAGAATTATAAATGAGAAGGACAATGAATGATGTGGAAATGTAAAAAACAGAAACTTTCAATACCAATAACATCAGAACACCCCAAATCTAATAAGAGAATAATATGATTTGTGATTCCATTCTGGAGTATCTGTCCATAAGAATTTAACCTAGAGTAGGATTGCTATCAATAATACTGTTAACACTGAAGCACCATAATCAGCCAAGTGATTTAGAAAAGGTAAGTGTTCAATTATAGGAGTATAGATTAGGAAAATGTGGTAAGTATGCACATATTATTATTATCATTAATTATTTATTATAATATATAACATAGTTATATATAATATGATTGATTAATACAATATTAATATAAAATAATATATTGTTAATATTATTAGCTTTGTTCAGCCTTAAGAAGAAAGTCTTCCAACATATGACAGTATGAGTGAACATCAAATAAATTATATTAAGGTACACTTCACCACAGCTATTGGGAGAAAAATATTTCAGAGGTTTTGGAGTTAGTAATGAACAGACAAATGTTATAGATAAATAAAAGGGTATTAGCCAATGCAGGATCTAATGTAAAGATATGGAATGAAAACCACTCTGGAAAGCTGAAAAACTGAAGTTGTCAGGAAATGCATAATTTGATGAAAAAGAATATACCTTAAGCATAGAGCTTGATGTAAAAACGAAAAATTTTTTGAGTAAGCTAGAATAATGAGAGGTCTGAGTTGAAGGGGACTGAGAGTTTCATAATTCAAAGCTGTACCAAGTACATATGAAGATGAAAGACAGGACCTATATGTGTGGAAATTGCGTTCAATGAGGGCCACGCACAAAAGTAGATGTCAACTAGAAATCCATATGCACTAGATCACACTTTCCTTAATGAGCAGGATGTTATTCATTAGAGTTGTTTTGAATCTTTCCACAAAATAAAATCTTCCATATGTGCGTGTGTGTGTGTGTGTGTTTCTAGTGAAAATACCACAAAAGATTATTTAAATTCTCCAAATGGCAGCATTGAATCAATTTGGAATTACTGCTATCTTCAAAAATGAATTGCAAAATGTAAAATTAAAGTCCTGTGTGTTATGCCAATCAAACACACAAAGACTATACATTTCTTGAGTGAAGGTCAATGGCCCTAGGACAAAATATCCTTTCTGATAAAAAATATGTATTACCAATGGAATAGAATTGAAAACCCAGAAATGAACCTACAGACCTATAGCCATCTAATCTTCGATAAGGGAGCTAAAACAATAGAATGGAAGACAGACAGCCTCTTCAGTAAATGGTGCTGAAAAAACTGGTTAACTACATGTAGAAAACTAAAGCTAGATCCTTATATATCACCTTGCACCAGAATCAACTCCAAATGGATCAAAGACCTTGAACTCAAAGCAGACACTCTGAAAACATTACAGGATGGAATAGGAGAAACCCTGGGTCTCCTTGGCTCAGGCCGAAATTTTCTGAATAGAGACCCAGAAACACAACAAATCAAAGAAAGGTTGGACAAATGGGATTGTATAAGGTTGCAGATCTTCTGCAGGGCAAATGACATAGCTAGCAAGATCAATAGAAAGCCCACGGACTGGGAGAAGATCTTTACTAGCCATACAACGGACAAGGGTCTCATATCTAAAATATACTTGGAACTCAAAAAATTAAACCACCCAACAACAAATCCTCAAAGAAACAACTGCCCAATAAGTAAGTGGGCGAAAGACTTAAAGAGAAGCTTCTCTGAAGAAGAAAGAAGGATGGCCAATAGACACATGAAGAAATGTTCAACATCCCTAGCCATAAAAGAAATGCAAATCAAAACAACATTGAGATATCACCTCACTCCAGTTAGAACAGCAAAAATCAAGAACTCTAACAACAACAGGTGCTGGAGGGGATGTGGACAGAAAGGAACCTTACTTCATTGTTGGTGGGAATATAAACTTGTTCAACCACTTTGGAAAGCAGTATGGAGGTTCCTCAGAAGACTTCACATAGAACTCCCCTATGACCCAGCAATCCCACTTTTGGGCATTTACCCAAATGTTTACAAACAAGACCACACTAAAGCTACCAGCACAACTATGTTTATTGCAGCATTATTTACCATAGCTAAGATCTGGAACCAACCCAGATGCCCCTCAGTAGATGAATGGATCAAGAAAATGTGGTATATATACACAATGGAATTCTATGCCTCCATCAGAAAGAATGACATTGCCCCATTTGTTAGGAAATGGAAAGACTTGGAAAAAATTATATTAAGTGAAGTAAGCCAGGCCCAAAGAAACATAGGTCCCATGGTTTCCCTTATTTGCAATATCTAGTATAGGTATGAGTCAAGCGGAAAAAGTCAGAGAATGTGATGTTAGGAAAACGAACCCTCAAATATGTATTTTAATGTTTTTGTTTCTTTCATGCATGTGTTTCTAACGCATTTATAAGATTATTTCTTGGTTGCTTTGTATGTCCCTCCCCCACAGTGTAACCCCTGCTTTCACTATATTTGATGTCAGTATAACATGTGGAGGAGATGGGACAAACAAGTCGTTTAAGGATTCAGGTGGACCTGTTGCAACAATGAGAAGTACAAAATGTCATGTCAAAACCAGCTTTACAATGTCGGGGGGGGGGGGGGAGGGGGGTATGATTGGGTGGGGGGGGAGGGGGGAGGCTGGGAAGGGAGGTGAAGGGTAAACAAAGGAGGAGGCTGCAATGCTTGGTAAGAAATGTATGCATTATCTTGCCCATGTAATTGTAACCCCTCTGTACAGTATGTTCTCAAATAAAATAAAATAAAATTTAAAAAAAAAAAAAAGAAGCAGACTGAAAAATGTAGTAAGTTAGAAGCATCAAAAGGAGGAATTAAAAATATTTTTGGTCTTGCTAACAAAAAAAAAATATGTATTAACTTTGATTTAGTGACTTTCTCTACTGAGTTTGGAACCTTGAAAATATTTTGTGCAAATTCAGCATCAAAGGAAATGTCATTCAATAGAATATTGTTACAGTCTAAAGATATACGAATATATTAATCAGTATATTTATATACTTTTATCTGGTATCATCCTTGTATTTATAAACATTTACTTAGATATATTTTGATTTGAATGAAATTTAGTAATATAAATCTGATTGGTTCTGTTGAAATGAAACCAAAACAGCACATTCTTAAGTTTTTTTTTGAATGAATTATACAGTTATGTCATGATAGGCTTGGTTATAAGAAACGCTAAAGCATTCTTTTTTATGTTATTCATTAGGAAACTGAAGAATGACACTGGAAAAAAAATTGCTAGAGACTAAGTGAATGACAGCCCTCCTTGAAGCAAAGGCAATAGAAGCATGATCCCACCTAATGACACAGAGTTTCATCCTCATGCTTTTCTTCTCCGAGGAATTCCTGGTCTAGAAGATGTGCAGGTATGGATTGGTTTTCCATTTTGTGCCGTGTACTTGACGGCTCTTCTGGGAAACATCACAATTTTATTTGTAATCCAGTCTGAACACAGTCTCCATCAGCCCATGTTCTACTTCCTGGCCATTCTATCATCGATTGACCTGGGCCTGTCCACATCTACCGTCCCCAAAATGCTGGGCATCTTCTGGTTTGACCTGAGAGAAATCACATTTGAAGGCTGCCTCATCCAGATGTTCTTCATCCACATGTATACTGGCATGGAGTCAACTGTGCTGGTGGCCATGGCCTATGATCGCTATGTGGCCATCTGTAACCCTCTTCGTTACACACTGGTGCTGACTAACAAGGTGGTGTCAGTCATAGCACTGATTGTCCTCCTGCGGCCCTTCACAATTGCCATTCCATTTGTTCTGCTCATCCTAAGACTGCCTTTCTGTGGCCATCAGGTCATTCCACACACGTACTGTGAGCACATGGGCCTTGCTCGTCTGGCCTGTGCCAGCATCAAGGTCAACATTATCTATGGCCTATGTGCCATCACTAACATGATGAGTGATATATTAGCCATTGTCCTCTCCTATGTCCAGATTCTCCGTGCGGTCTTTCGCCTTCCTTCCAGGGATGCCCGACTCAAGTCCCTCAGCACCTGTGGCTCCCATGTCTGTGTTATACTGGCCTTCTACACACCTGCGTTTTTCTCCTTCATGACCCACCGTTTTGGCAGAAACATTCCTCAATACATCCATATTCTTCTCGCCAACTTTTATGTTGTCATCCCACCTGCACTCAACCCAGTTATTTATGGTGTCAGAACTAAGCAGATCAGGGAGAGGGTCATTATGATTTTTAGAAAGAAATGACAGAATTTGGATGTCAGAGATTACAAAGCTGCAGGATAAAAATTAAACCTTGCTACGTACTCTCATGGCAGCATTATAGTATCTGTGAGAGCACTGTAAACTATATACAGATTTCCTAGTTATATTAGTAAGTAAAATAATCTCCTAAAGAACAATTAGCAGTGGACACAAACTCAGTTCCAACCACATACCAAAACAGATACAAAAGAACACGAAGCTGTTGAAATTGCATGAAATAAAAATAAGATGAACCAGGGGAAAATACGCCATTGGCCATATATAGCTTGTGTTAACTCCTTGAAGTCTTCTTGCCACTGCTAAGTAACTCCCTTTATTGCTATAGCAACTGAGGCAATGATACATTGCTGCATAGTGTAGCGAGAAGAGGTAGCTGGTGGGACTGGGGCAATGAATAGATGCAGGTAAGTCTTTCAGTCTGAAGATATATGTGACACACACGTCCAGGTTAGCTGCCAGAATGAATACAAATCTTTCTTTCAGTTGAAATGATGATTGCTCTACTAATATGTGCAAAATTTCTGAAAATATTTACAAAGATGCACTGTGTTCTGTTTGTGTATAGTGGATTTCAGGATCATACCTCATCCTCATGATGACACAGAGTGATAGTGTATAAGGTTGGCCTGGGGGAGAGAAGAGGCATAATTTCAGCAATCTTATTAAACTAATTTTTGTAGTTGACGAAGTCTAGGAGAAAGGAAAAATGACAGTGTTGAGTAATATTTTTAAAAAAAACATGCTCACACTGTGCAACTTTGCTCCATATTCTTCTGAACAGTATTTTTATTAATACATTTCAATAATGCTATATAAATGCATGAATAAATACACAATATACTTTGTGCAGACAATGGTAGACTTGGCCTCTGGAGAGGTATTCTGCCAAGTACAAATATCAGAAGAGAAATATGTGTAACATATTACATATTGACAGTAATATTGTTTTAGAATGAATATGTATGGTTTTATTTGGAACAACAGTGAGGTTTGAACTCAGACCTTCTTGTAAGTGCTCTACCACTCATGCCACACACCAGCCCTTTTTATCTTCAACTTTTAAAAAATTGTTGTTTTTTACAAGACCCTTCTATCTGCTGCCTTCAGGAGTCACATCTTGCCCGTAAAAACAAACACATTTTCAATGTTAAAGGTTGGAACAAAATCTACCAAGCAAACGGCCCCCATAAACAGGCGGGAGTTGCAATCTTAATATCAGATAAAATGGACTTCAAATTATAATTCATGAGAAGAGATAAAGAAGGTCGCTACATACTAATTAAGGGATCTCTCTTTCAGGAGGATATTACAATTCTAAATATCTACTCACCAAACAATGGAGCACCCAAATTTATCCAAGAAACACTACTTTCCCTCAAATGCCATATAGATCCAAAGACATTAATTGTTGGGGATTTTAACACACCACTCTCCCCACTAGATAGATCAACTCGGCAAAAACTCAACAGAGAAACTGCAGATCTAAACAGCTGCATAGATCAACTAGATTTAACAGATATCTACCGAACATTCCACCTAGCAGCATCAGAATACACGTTTTTCTCAGCAGCACATGGAACGTTTTCTAAAATAGACCACATTTTAGGCCACAAAGCAAACTTGTCCAAATTCAGAAACATTGAAGTTATACCTTGCATTCTCTCTGACCACAAGGGAATAAAATTAGAACTCAACACCAAAAGCCACCAAAGAAAGTCTGGTATCACATGGAGGCTGAACAACACAATGCTGAATAACGAGTGGGTCATGGAAGAGATTAGAAAGGAAATTAAAATGTTCATGCTATTCAACAAAAATGAACACACAAATTACCAGCTCCTCTGGGACACAGTAAAAGCAGTACTCAGAGGCAAGTTTATAGCTCTGAGCTACTACATCAACAAAATGGAGAGATCTGAAACCAACAATTTAATGACACATCTAAACCTCCTTGAAAAAGACCGGCAAGATAAACCCCAATCCAGTAGACAGAAAGAAATAATTAAAATTAAATCAGAATTAAATGAATTAGAATCCAAAAAAACTATAGAAAGAATCAACAAAACAAAGAGTTGGTTCTTCGAAAAAACTAACAAAATTGAAAGACCCTTAGCAAATCTTATCAGAAAAAGAAGAGAATACACCCAAATAAATAAACTCAGAGATGAGAATGGAAACATCACCACGGAAACAACCAAGATTCAAAACATTATAAGGGAATACTTCTCAAAACTTTATGCTAATAAGTTTGAGAACCTGACAGAAATGGACCTTTTACTAGCAAATATTGACATGCCAAAACTAAACCAAGATGAGTTAAACCAGCTTAACAGGCCCATATCAAGCGTTGAAATAAAAACAGCAATAAGAGACTTTCCAGCTAAGAAAAGACCAGGACCAGATGGTTTTACAGCAGAATTCTACAAAGCCTTCAAGGCAGAGCTCACACCAATACTCCTCCAACTCTTCAATGAAATTGAAAGAGAAAGTTCACTACCGAACACATTCTATGAAGCCATCATAACCCTGATCCCCAAACCAGTCAGGGACTCATCAAAGAAAGAGAACTATAGACCCATTTCTTTGATGAACATTGATGCAAAACTTCTCAACAAAATATTGGCCAACCGACTTCAACAATTCATCCAAAAAATCATACACCACGATCAAACAGGATTCATTTCAGGGATGCAAAGCTGGTTCAATATATACAAATCAATTAATATTATTCATCACATCAACAGGAGCAACAATAAGAACCACATGGTTATCTCAATAGATGCAGAAAAAGCATTCGACAAGATCCAACACCCCTTCATGATGAAGGTTTTGGAAAAATTAGGAATCCATGGAACATTCCTCAGTACAATAAAGGCTGTATATGACAAACCTACAGCCAGAATTATGCTTAATGGTGAAAAACTAAAGCCATTTCCTCTTAACTCAGGAACAAGACAAGGATGTCCACTCTCTCCACTTCTCTTCAATCTAGTATTAGAATGCCTAGCTACAGCAATAAGACAAGATGCAGACATAAAGGGGATCCAAATAGGGAAAGAAGAAATAAAACTCTCCCTCTTTGCAGATGACATGATCTTGTATTTAAAGAATCCCATAGACTCCACTCCCAAATTACTCAAGCTGATTCAAAACTTTGGCAAAGTAGCAGGGTATAAAATTAACCCCCCAAAATCAATGGCTTTTCTGTATGCCAACAATGAGAAAAGTGTGGCTGAAATTAGGAAAGAAACTCCATTTGTAATAGCCCCACAAATAATAAAATACCTAGGAATTAACTTAACCAAAGAAGTGAAGGACCTCTATGATGAAAACTTTAAAATCTTGAAAAAGGAAATCAACACAGAACTAAAAAAATGGCAAAACCTCCCATGCTCCTGGATTGGAAAGATTAACATCGTGAAAATGGCAATACTTCCCAAGGCTATCTACAAATTCAACGCGATACCTATCAAAATTCCACCCTCATTCTTCAAGGAAATAGAAGAGGCAATCCAAAAATTCATATGGAACAATAAAAGACCCCGAATAGCAAAAACGCTCCTCAACGGAAAGAACACTGCTGGAGGAATATCAATACCAAATTTCAAACTCTACTATAAAGCCATAGTAATCAAAACAGCTTGGTATTGGCATAAGAACAGACTTCAGGACCAATGGAATAGAATTGAAAACCCAGAAATGAACCTACAGACCTATAGCCATCTAATCTTCGATAAGGGAGCTAAAACAATAGAATGGAAGAAAGACAGCCTCTTCAGTAAATGGTGCTGGCAAAATTGGTTAACTACTTGTAGAAAACTAAAGCTAGATCCTTATATATCACTCTGCACCAGAATCAACTCCAAATGGATCAAACACCTCGAAGTCAAAGCAGACACTCTGAAAACATTACAGGATGGAATAGGAGAAACTCTAGGTCTCCTTGGCTCAGGCCGAAATTTTCTGAACAGAGACCTGGAAACACAACAAATCAAAGAAAGTTTGGACAAATGGGATTGCATAAGGTTGCAGAGCTTCTGCATGTCACAGGACATAGCTAGCAAGATCAATAGAAAGCCCACAGATTGGGAGAAGATCTTTACTAGCCATACAACGGACAAGGGTCTCATATCTAAAATATACGTGGAACACAAAAAATTAAATCCCCCAACAACAAATCCTCAAAGAAACAACTGCCCAATAAACAAGTGGGCGAAAGACTTAAAGAGAAACTTCTCTGAAGAAGAAAGAAGGATGGCCAATAGACACATGAAGAAATGCTCAACATCCCTAGCCATAAAAGAAATGCAAATCAAAACAACATTGAGATACCACCTCACTCCAGTTAGAATGGCAAAAATCAAGAACTCTAAAACAACAGATGCTGGAGGGGATGTGGACAGAAGGGAACCTTACTTCATTGTTGGTGGGAATGTAAACTTGTTCAACCACTTTGGAAAGCAGTATGGAGGTTCCTCAAAAGACTTCACATAGAACTCCCCTATGACCCAGCAATCCCACTTTTGGGCATTTACCCAAATGTTTACAAACAAGACCACACTAAAGCTACCAGCACAACTATGTTTATTGCAGCATTATTTACCATAGCTAAGATCTGGAACCAACCCAGATGCCCCTCAGTAGATGAATGGATCAAGAAAATGTGGTATATATACACAATGGAATTCTATGCCTCCATCAGAAAGAATTACATTGCCCCATTTGTTAGGAAATGGAAAGACTTGGAAAAAATTATATTAAGTGAAGTAAGCCAGGCCCAAAGAAACATAGGCCCCATGGTTTCCTTTATTTGCAATGTCTAGTATATGTATGAGTCAAGCGGAAAAGGTCAGATAATGTGATGTTAGGAAAATGAACCCTTAGATATGTATTTTAATGTTTTTTTTCTTTCATGCATGTGTTTCTAACGCATTTATAAGATTATTTCTTTGTTGCTTTGTATGTCTCTCCCCCACAGTATAACCCCTGCTTTCACTATATTTGATGTCAGTATAACTTGTGGAGGAGATGGGGAAAAACAAGTCGTTTAAGGATACAGGTGGACCTGTTGCAACAATGAGAAGTACAAGTTGTCATGTCCAAAATGAGCTTTACAACGTCGGTGCGGGGGGGCGGGGTGGGGAAGAAGGATTGGGACTGGACTGGTGGGGGGAGTGGGGAGGCTGGGAAGGGATGTGAAGGATAAACAAAGGAGGAGGCTGCAATACTTGGTAAGAAATGTACGCATTCTTCTGCCCATGTAATTGTAACCCCTCTGTACAGTATGTTCACAAATAAAATATTTAAAAAAATTCTTGTTTTTTTCCCCCAGATCAGTTCTTTTCTGACTTTATTTTGACAAATCTTCTATTTCTACCTCCAGAGTAGCTCACATTGCAGACCTGAGCCAGAAATCTGGACAAGGATTTTAATAGGAGAATAGAAATTTTTTAATTTTCTCACCTGATTAAATTAAAATATATCTCTTAAATACATCAAAACCTATGGAATCAATTACATCCTAAATTATACATATAAATGACCAGTATAAAGTACTTAATAGCAAGAATAATTGTCTCCTCAAATAAGGTAAAGATAAGAATTCTCACATTTCATATGATTTATGGAGAATATAAACATCATGAATCAAGAAAGAATATTTGTACTAAAATAGTAGTCAATTATCTTGGTATACAATTTTCAGAAAGCATGTTTGATTCTTTGTGTATTTCACTCTTCATGATAAGACAAGACTCAGAATTTAGGCAGTACATATATTCATAAAATTGGTCTATAACAGAATTGAAATGAATTATCTAGTTCCAGGAAAATGTTTTTCATCTCTCTTCTTTGATGTCATGTAAAAACAGACTATTAAATAGACAATCAGTTGTTAAGAACACTTCCAGACAAATGAGGCAATGTCATTCTTTCTGATGGAGGCATAGAAGTCCCTTGGAAAAAAATTATATTAAATGAAGTAAGCCAGACTCAAAGAAACATAGGTCTTATGGTTTCCCTTATCTGCATAACTAGTATAACTAGTATATGTCTAGGACAAGTAGAAGAGGTCAAAAGCTATGTACATATGACCATATAACCTGATGGTAAGTGAAGTGAACTCCAAGATAGGGACACAAAAGATTTTTTCTTTCTTGTTGTTCTTTTTAATGTACTTATAGTGTACTATGTGATTTTTTTTTGTTTCTTTGTATGATCCTCCCCCATGGTACAAGCCCTATTGTCACTGTATTTGATTCCGGTGTCCTGCATCTTGTATATACATTTTTCTAATTTGGGGAGGGGAAGGGAAATAACAAAATGCTGAAATAAGGATACTGGATGACCCATTGTAGCAATGAGATGTACAAGACACTATGTTGAAAACGAACTTTACAACTTTGCAGCAAGGGAAAGGGGGGCGGAGTTGGGGAGGTGAAGATGAAAGGAATGGTAGGAGATAAACAAAGGAGGGGGTAACAATGCTTAATAGGAAATGGACTCATTACCTTACTCATATAACTGTAACCCCTCTGTACAGTATCTTCACAATAAAACATGTATATTTAAAATTAAAAAACAAAAAACAAACAAAAAATACTTCCAGAGTTCTCATGATCCAGAAATGTGAATGAGACTAATATATTTGGGTAAAGAAGGTATAGTCCAAGTAGAGGTGATCATGACTCAAATAATTAGAGTATGTTAATAGCTCCAAATGACTTGATTCAAGTTCTTGGTTGCTCTGAGTCCCTGAACAGCTGACCCACGTGCCTGCTCCTGGGATGTACCTGCTGTCCATAAAGTATCCCTCCTGGGAAGCACACATTAATCCAGGGCTGACATCCACCCTAACACTTCGACAAGAAGGAGGATACTGTCCTTTGTGAAGGTCGTATTTTGTATTTGTGGGTATGGCTCACAAAAAGGCCCAGTCAAATGGAGAAGCCCAGTACATTGGACACTGAAAAAAGTTTCTTAAACTCACATCAGGTAGTAGCCACAATTGAATGCCAGATGTAATTGCCAGTCTCATAGCATAGTGGGGGAGCATCCAGAGGATGAACAGTGACTATGACAGCCGATAGAGGCTTGGGTGAAGGGTTAGTGTGTAGAACCTTGGGTTTCACATTACAAATCACTGTATAGTCTTTTGTGATCTCTTGGGAAGAGTTGCTGTAGCTATTTTCTGGAAAGCCTTGGGAATGACATTTGGACACTGAGCTGCGAAATCAGGTTGTCGTTACTGGTCATACATGTTTAGTCTTCTGTGTTTAGGAATCCCATTCTGTGATGGTTACTGTGTATTTCATAGTCTGACAGAAATAGAAATTTGAGTTAGAGCCTTTTATGACACAGATGGAGTTGAATGTACTCTCTATCATCCCTGTTTAACCATATAAATCAAATTGTAAATTTCTCCCAGGAAGGGAGACTTACCAGAGTGAACTTCAGTGAAAGAATTCTAAAATTCTATCATTTTCTCCCAACTAAATATATAACTTGTATCTGGAATATTTTGACATTATTTTAGATAGACTCTAAACATATTTTGATAGGAATCTTGACTTAATGCCATGTTGGTACTCAGTTTACATGGTTTTTCTTCAATAATGAGTTTCTTTCTATAATAGTAGCAAAATACTGTTTTATTTACAAATCATGTATTATTCCCCAAAACCATGAGTAAAAATAATGGGTAAAAGCTATGGGTAAAAATAATGTCAAATTGTTCAATGTACCAAGAATCAATACATTTTGTTGGAAACTTCCTGCACAGTATCTTATTTTATTACCAATGGTGCCAGGTGATATAGATACTAACTTCCACTGATAAGTGAAATAAGATCCAGGTAATGAATTTCTCTGAGGTGATTAGTAAATGGGAGATTAAAAACAATGATATCTTCTTGGTTTTTCAGGGCAATATCCTTGAATATCATATGAACTCATTCTCAATCACCTGTAGAAAAGAGATGAGTTTTGATAATTTACAGCAAGAATCCATGGGTGAATCAGATACTAAGTAAAAGGATATGTTATATCTTAAATGATGTAAATTCACAAAGCTTCCAGTAAGTCCATACCTGTGCAAATTTTAAGAAAAGCAGGATGGAGTATAGAGATTGTTGGTTCACCTGTTAGGCCAATATCTCCCAATAAATAATGAATGCCAAGAGAACTGTATAGAGATCTTCTGGTTTCAAATCTACTTAGGTATGGCTTAAAAAAACTATGCTTTGTTCATTTGCACTTTAATTTTTAGATGGAGGATTTTTTATTGTTATCTGTGCTAAATATGTCTTGTCCCAGAATTATGATGATGATGATGATAATTATTATTATTATGGGAATACTGAAAAAGATGATTGACCCTCTGTGATGGCAGAACTGAAAATAGATCTAAAGAAGAGGAATGCTCAGGGAGTTCAGATAAGAAGGAAAATATCAGGAATAAAAATGAGATTTTACTCAAACAGGAATCACATATGACAAATCTTATATATGTATACCTAATAAAGGAATGAAGGAAATAAGGAGGACAAAGAACGCTCAATACTGTCTAAATAGATTGTTTGCAACTGTAACTCTAGAACAATCTAACCTGTTGAAAATGTTTTGGGAAGAAGAAAAGGCGCACAGGGACAGTGAGCAAGTTATTGGAATACATTGTAGACACGTATGGAAAAATAATAATATAATCTCTTTTATGATGTAAGCTAATAAAAAGTCCAGAAATCATTACAAAAATATTTACTCTTGTAATGGTCTATTATTTTAAGCCTTTAAAATGTGACTTTGAAATGTGATACCTTTAGTATTTTGATTTTTTATGGAGATATATTATTCTCTTCAACTAAAATTATCCATGTCTAAACTCCAAAGTTCAAAATATTGTAGCAAATAATATTGTGACTTTGTTTTATGTTCTAGAACTTCAGATATACAGAATAATGTAGTAATAATTGTTTTGAAACTAGTGGCAACATTGACTCAGATTAATGACTTTAGAGTCATTTATGCCTTGAATAACATGAAATCAACCCATTTTCATTGAGGATTAGATTCTATCATACAAGTATTCCAGGACTGGTTTGTCTCTACATTTGTTGGTGAGCATTTACAATGTCCCCTCTTGGTAGTAATTATAAATAAGGCTGGTATGAGCTTACTTGTACAAGCCTTCCTGTTTACATATGCATTCATTTACCTTGAGTAAGCATATGAGTATTCACTTGTTGTGTGTAACAATGAGTATGTTACATTATTAAGCTTAAGCTATAAAAAGCAACTACTCTCCTGCTCCAAATGTTATTTTCACTTCACACTGTCCATTGTGTTATTACTTTATTTAGGGCAGGCATTAGCATGCCTTTTAATCTAAGTAATTTTAGCAGATGTGCAGTAATTTGTAATTATGTGATTAATATACAATTCTTGACATCTAATGATTTTTTTTTTTTCTTTTACATCTAATGATTTTTGAGAATTTTGATATCACATTTTCTTTGTCAAGTGTCAGTTTAAATCTTTTTTGTATTACTTTAAAATTTTTCTGTTGCAATTTTATCTGTTTATTTTAATGCAATTTTTAAGAAATTATGTATTGGTAGAAATTATTTTAAATTTATTGACCAACATAGGAAGAATTGACATCTTAATATTATTTGCCTGTTCCAAATCATCGATAAGTTTGATCTCATATATACGCACACATTCAAAAATTTATAATTTACTTAACATGTTTTTAATTTAAATGTTTACTGCTAAGTACTTTATTTTTTAATCAATTTATTTATTTTTGGTTGGTTGTGGGACTTGAACTCTCTGCCTGGGCACTGTCCTTTAGCTCTTTAGCTCAACGCTAATTTTCTACCACTTGATCCACAGCGCCACTTCCAGTTTTCTGGTGGTTTATTGGAGATAAGCGTTTCACAGACTTTCCTGTCCGGGCTGGCTTTGAACTCAGATCTCAGCCTCCTGAGCAGCTAGGATTACAGGCGTCCAGCTATTTTTTTATTTATTATTAATTTTCATTGTAAAGGTGATGTTCAGAGGGGTTACAGTTACATAAGTCAGGTATTTAGTACATTTCTTTTTGAACAGTACTTTATTTTTTCATTTCATCATGAATGATATTCAGAATTTTTTCTCAAATTTTAAAACAAATTGTTATATATAGAAGTATTTATTCCTTTGTGTGTGCGTGCATGCATGTAAGTGTGCATGTGTGTGTGTGTGTATGTGTGTGTGTGTGTGTGTGTGTGTACTGGTGTTTAACCTTGGGGCCTTTGGGCTCCCAGATGGCTTTTTAGCTCAAAGCTAGTTTTCTGTCACTTGAGCCATACCTCAACTTTCAGCTTTTTGGTGGTTAAAGGAGAAAAAAAATATTCTCATGATCTTTCCTTCGGAGGCCAGCTTCAAACTGTGATCTTCAGATTGTAGACTCTTAAGTAGTTAGGATTTCAACTGTGAATCACTGGCACTGGGCAAAAGCATAGATTCTTAGACTTGACATTAAATGGTTAGCTCTAAATTTCCCCTAAAAGATTATATAATTTATTAACTAGAAAGTTAACTTTTTTTCTAGTATTGGTTTCTGCTTACTAATATTTCTTGATATTGTAGACTGGATAGAAATACCAGAGAAAACCAAGTGGAATTGTTGTGTTCTCAATTTTATGGGAAATTTTTTTCAAATATTTCAACATTCAGAATATTAACTTTTATGTTCATCAAATTGATCATATTTTATTTTTTCCTAGTTTAATATTTATGATTTTGATTTTCAAAGTCATGCCTAGATGTGAAACTTAATGTTTTACTACCTCTGTTAAAATTGTTTTATATTAATTTATTATGTAATAAATCCCAAATATTTATATTATAAAGCCAGTAATGTACTAATAATGGACTCATCAAACAAAGAGATCAACTTTGTTAAGAGATACATATGAACATATTGCTATGAAGACAACCAGAGATCAGAGAGTATGACTAGCAGGTGGACTCTTCAGTGTATATCTTTATTACCATCACTTCATAAAATCCATCCCCTCTCTAAATCTTCACTTTTTATTTATTTATTTTTCAGAAGAGAATCAGGAGTTTTCTCTTAACTATCTGCTTAACACAGGAGCCAATGATACTTGAAGATATGTAAAATTTGTGTTTACAAGATGGACTTTTCATTTGATGGTAGTTTATATAGCTATGAATTTTGCAAAAGGATGAGCTAAAGACAATCACGAATCATGACATTGCATACCCATCTGAAAAGATGGTTTCTAACTTCCACAGTCTTCATGAAATATTAAGCAGAAGGGTCAATAATTTCAATGTCTCAAAGAGTTATTTAACCAATAATTCCTGTCATTATGCTCCTAAGAACTTATGTGGCATATTATTAGGTCTAGTTTTCATCAGCTACCATATCTTGTCTTCTGTCTCCCCAGAAATACTGAAGAAGACAGTAAAGTATCTTCCAAGAAGTCCTCTGAGTATGTCTTCTGTCAATGTCACTGCCTCCCATCCCTCTGCCTTCCTTCTGCTGGGTGTCCCAGGTCTGGAATCCTTCCACATCTGGATTGCCTTTCCTTTCTTCATTGTTTATCTGATAGCACTTGTGGGGAATTTCACCATCCTGTGTGTGATCAAGACAGAGCCGAGTCTTCAGCAGCCCATGTTCTACTTTCTTGCGCTCCTCTCTTTTATTGACCTAGGCCTCTCTACTTCTACCATTCCCAAGATGCTGGGAATCTTCTGGCTCAACCTTAGGGAGATAAGCTTTGAAGGCTGTCTCATCCAAATGTTCTTTATCCACACCTACACTGGTATGGAATCTGTTGTACTCTTGGCCATGGCAATTGACCGCTTTGTGGCCATCTGTTACCCGCTGAGGTATACCACCATCCTCACCAACAGAGTGGTAGCCATCATGGCTTCTGTGGTGGTGGGGAGACCAGTGCTCCTGGTCATCCCCTTCTGCCCTCTTCTTAAGCGATTGCCTTTCTGCGGACACTATATAATCCCTCATACTTACTGTGAACACATGGGAATTGCTCGCCTGGCCTGTGCCAGCATAAGAATCAATATCATCTACGGCTTGTTTACCATCGCTGCCCTGATCTTTGATTTGATTCTCATTGCGCTCTCTTACGTTCAGATCCTACAAGCTGTCTTCCGCCTTCCTTCCAGGGATGCCAGACGCAAGGCACTCAGCACCTGTGGTTCCCACGTCTGTGTCATCTTAGCTTTTTACACACCAGCATTTTTTCTCCTTCATGACTCACCGGTTTGGTAGAAATATTCCTCACTATATCCACATCCTTCTGGCTAATCTGTATGTGGTGGTTCCTCCCTGTTTAAATCCAGTCATTTATGGGGTCAGGACAAAACAAATTCGAGAAGGAGTTCTGAGAATATTTGTAAAGAAAAAGTAACTCAGATTTATTGAGAAGTTTGTCAACTTTTTCTCCGGCCATTCTCCAGTTTGTTTCTCAGAGTTTTTATAATTGACATCAGGTAAAGGGTCACTTAGATGTTACTCTGGCCACTAATAGCATCTACTAACTCACTATTAGTCTCTCCTTTATATAATGTGATTTGAATCTCAAGATTCTTCAATGTGTCAGGCAACAATGCTTACATGGGCAAGATAACGAGTACATTTCTTATCAAGCATTGTTGCCTCCTCCTTTGTTTCCCCTTCCTATCCCTTCCCATACCCCCTACCCGCCCCTACCCAATCCTCCCCGCCCCCACCAAAGTTGTAAAGTTCGTTTTTTCGACATAGCGAGTTGTACATCTCATTGTTGCAATGGGTCCACTTGTATCCCCAGTTAAACGATGTGTTTTTCCCCTTCCCCTCCACAAATTATACCAACATCAAATACAGTGAAAGCAGGGGTTATACCGTGGGGGAGGGACATACAAAGCAACAAAAAAAATCATCTTATTAAAATGTTTGAAACAATCACATGAAAGAAATAACATCTGAATCCTTATCTTGGGGTTCGTCTCACCTAACATCAACTTATCTGACCTTTTCTGCTTGTCTCCGACATATACTAGTTATTGCAAATAAGGGAAACCATGGGGCCTATGTTTCTTTGGGCCTGGCTTACTTCACTTAATATAATTTTTTCCATGTCTTTCCATTTTAAAGGAAGATTTGAATGGTATTTTTTCCTTCAGGCGTTGACCCATGATCTGATATTTTCTAATTCAACTTTCAACCAGCTATTTGTCTGTTAGTACTATTATCATTTAAGTGTTCTATCTCAATTTCACACAGTTATGGCAATCTGCCTGCTAATGGAATACCTACTTCATCTGTTTCTGAAACAAACTCATGATTGATTTCTAGTTCTACATTGGTATCAAAACAAGATGAGAGTATTATATGAAAATAAAAATTTCTATACTTAGCTCTAAAATGATTAATACATTTTAGGTTTATTGAATTCAATAATTATGAAACATGACCATCTATCATAACCAACTAGCATTTATCTAAACGGCAGACATTGCCTCACAAAAATCAATGTATTTCACCACATTATAAAGATCGTGTCAGTAAATGTGTGAAAAAATTCATATAGTCTCATTAAAAATAATGAAACCACAAAGAGATAAGAGAACAAAAAGCCGAAAGAACACAGGAGAACTACCTCAACCAGATATAATGCCTGTTTCAAAACCAGATAGCTTTCATTGTACTTAATGTATCTACAAAGTTTAGTAACCATGGCCCAAATTTAATATCAGATCATGTTTCATCACATTAATGAAAGTTTTATTGGCTTTCTTACCTTTCTGTTCTATTCCCAACTTTTTATAATGGTACCCAGGATTGTATTTCAAATACAACTACCTGAAGCATCTACTTGGCTCTAAAATCAAAATTATCGTATCCAAAGCATTCTGGTCCTTTTATAGTATTTCAGGATATCTGGCAAAGACAAGTAACATGTCATGTGGATATAGATGACCGAATGATAGGACAGTAATGATGAAATAAAAAAAAAACAGATCTCTATAGTTTGACCAAATATCTCTGTTTCAGAAGGTATTTTGTTTTCTACAAGATCATTTTTGGAGATTTCTAAGATCTCATAAAATAAAAAACTGAATTATTCATTAATTAGTAACAGAAATAGTCATTGTTTCCAGTATAGAATCTTTCCATTTACATTGTCAATAGGCTTTCTTTCGGAGATAACAAACTCACTTCTTTACAAACTAGTATAAAATTTTATCCTTCATTTCCTCATATTTTTATTACATATTTTTCAAATGCTGGTAAGTTTATAATCAAGACTCATTTCACTCCCATGGGAGGGGGACAAAGACAAAATAAGAGGTAGAACACACACATGTGTATTTGTGTGAGTGTGTGTGTATGTGAGAGAGAGAGATAGGAGAGAGAGAGATGCAAAGAGAGAGAGAGACAGAGAGAGTATGCAAGAGCTCTTACTCTGAAGAAAATTCTGGAGAAGGTCCTTTTCAACTATGAAGGTTAAAGAAATGGACCCACAATATGAGGGAGAATGCTTCAGTGAAATATCCCTTCAGAGTGTAGCTGAAAGCACAGCATCATGAAGCACCTGCTTGTGCCATAAATGTTGAACTTTGCATATGTGTTAAAAATGGTGAGTTCTTGATAGCTTATGTTTTCCTGCTCATGTAAAAGACACTCCTGTTTTAGTGACAGTACCTCTGACTCAGGTGATGTCAGTGGTCGGAACACCTTACAGCTTCATCTGTAGAGAGAGAATTTTGGAGATCATTATGTGGTCTGTGTCAAGAGTATTCTATGTATTTGAAAAAAAAAGTCAAAACAATGATTTAAAAGGAAATAAGAGCACAGTTTGATTCATGCATTGATCCAAGGAAGTGTGTGAGTTATCTATTGCTTTAAATATTGTAGCACTTTAAAATATATTTTCATTTTACAATTTATACTTAAGAAACCTTCAGATGGACATTTCCAAAATGCAATTGCAAATGTAATTGTATCTTGACTCTCTCCTAATAGCCAACATCTCCTACAAAAAGAATAATGTTAAAACCATATGTGTGCAGAGACATAAATTTCATTCTGACACAAACCTGATTCTTAGAATACATCTAGAATATTCTAAATGTATTCCAACCATAATATTACTTTATTTTAGTACATTTTTATTTTTATTGTAGAGGTCATGTACAGAGAGGTTATGGTTATATGTTTGATAAAGAGTTCATTTCAACAAAGGAGAGGGTTAACAATGCTTGAAAAGAAGTGTACTCATTACCTTACTATTATAACTGTAACTCCTCTGTAAAGCATCTTTACAATAACATAAAATTTAAGAAAAGAAAAAAGTACATTTCTTTTTCAACAATGCCACCTCTTCCCTCATACATCACTTTAACTGGTATTTTAGCATCTTTTATTAATATAATCCTTCTCTTTGAAATATTCATTGGAATTTTCTTTTTGTTTAAATATAATTTATTTTTATTATGAAGGTGTTATACATTGGGTGGCAGGTTCATAAGTCAAGTAATGAGTACATTTCTTTTGGACTTCCTTTGTTCTCCTCCAATTTTCCTCTCCCTCTTTGAAGTTTTCATTCAGTTCATTCGAAGGTGGCTCATGCCTATAACCCTAGGTACTCAAGAGGCTAAGATCCTACGATCATTGTTCAAAGCCAGCCAGCGTAAGAACTGTCATAAGACTCCTATCTCCAGTTAATTACTCAAGAAAAGCTGAAAGTGGAGCTGTAGCTCAAGTGATAGAACTCTAACCTTTAGAAAATGAACAGCTCAGGGACCATGCCTAGGCTTTTATTTCAAACCTCAGGACCAGCACACACACACACACACACACACACACACACACACACACACACACACACACACACACACAAAATAAATAAATAAACAAATAAATATCACATGGCTTAGAAGTCAGAAAATTAACTAGAATTGGCTTGAAGGGATGTTCCTGGGTTCTGGAAATTTTTAATATCTTATTTTGAATGATGATTTCCCAGTAGTATTTTCACATCAAATCTCAACATACTTAATACTTCATTACCTTTTTCAGGGGAATTTGAGTTGTTTTCATTTAAGTGCTGGTATGCAAAGATCTGTTACGAATATTAATGTAAAATTCTCATTGTAGAATTACATGCTTGTGTCTCTCAGGAAATATCAAATAACAGAATTGCTGGGAAATAGACTCTTGTTTCTTTGCATGGAAGCTTTCAATATAGATACAAACATGAAACTATATTAATATGTCTTGTGAGAAAAACAAACTTTACTCTCAAGTCCTAAGCTCCCTATTAAGTGCAACAGAAAAAAAATCTATGGAAAAAGGAGATAATACTGTCTTAATGATGACACTTGAATTATGCAGGTGGAGAGGGGGAAGTTTACCTCACAGATCTTGAGAAACTGGGAAACTCACAAGTAATAACACATTTCTGAATTAAACGAAAAAAATGAAAAGATGACCACTGAAAATATTCTCTTGCTATATGTCAAGTCAACTTGGTGTAGATCATGAGTCTGGACAATTGGTTATGAAGCTAAACAGAGCTCAGAACACTGAGAAACTGAATACAAACTAATCAATGATGGTATTTCACAAGGCAACTCAACCACACTTTGTGAAAAAAATGAAGTTTCTGTGAAAATATTTTTGTGTGGATTTTTGTGTACATGACTTTTTTTTGATGATCATGATCCAAAATGCTATTATCACCTGGGAGTCAGCTAGGGGGAGGTAGTGTGGTAGTTGCAGATTGTAGTCAGTCAATTGTTGATCTTTGCTGTTAATAAGTAAATGAAGGTAAATAAAACAAGAGCTATTTAAGAATAGCCTCCAGTTGCTGGACTAGAAAGCATAGAGTGGATAATAAATTATAATTCTTGTTATCTGAGGGTTTGATGTAAGTCATTAATGGAACTATTTACACACTTTCCCTGAAGTCCTGTGCCACCTCATTACAAGATAAATGAGATTATACTGAAGTATGTGATGCTTCACAGTTCAGTTCACAGTTAACAGGGGACATGCTGTCCATGGGAAAAAATATGTTGAAATTTAATTCAAAGTAAACATTAGTGCTTGCAGGTTAAACTCAAGGGTAGAATGCTTAACAAATGCAAAGCCCTGAGTTTGATCCTTAGCACCAAAAAGAAAATACAGAACCTAAAAATACTGGGCTGTAGGGAATCCCAAACTTGGTAACAGTGTTAATTGCTAAATTAAATTGGAAAAAAATACTGACTACCTAAAATACATACAAAAGATTCCCTATATTCAGATTTTAGAAAGTTTCTCATCTTGTTTTTAAGATACAAGTGATCATTCTTGGCTCAAAAAGAGTATTTCTGATTTGCATTTTTCTAATCCTCATTTTCTTTTCATAAAATGACATTTGGTCGAACAGGTAGCTTTACAGCTTGTAGTGTGACTTTTTTATGAGCTGTGCCAAAATTAAAATTTATCAATGAACTATTCAACTCTGTGTTGGATATTTGTTCTCAATTTTCTGGCATAGTCATTTTATAATGGAGCTCATCTGAAATTTTATTTTTTGAGGGGGAGATGATATTGAATTTCAAGCAAAATGGTGTATGGAAATAAGTATGTACTTAGGCGTTCTGCCAAGTTCAACAAATAAAATATGTAAATTCAGGCATATTTACATGATTACTGAAAAACACACACCTGGGCAAATAATATTGAAATGTACTAACATCTATGGATGAAGCTGACATTATAAATTTACTGAAAACAGAAATAATAGATGGTAAGGAACACAAGGAAGACAGAGCAATAGAATGGTGATCTGGTTAACATACAGTAAATGGAAGCATGAAATACCACAAGGAAATTCCTTTGTGCAATTAACAATACTTTAAAAACCGCTTTCTTAAAAAGTACATTGGGCTGTAGGAATGACATTCATTAAATAGTTTTAGTAACAGTAGTCACAGGAGTGAATTCATTAGAACAACTTTCTCGTCTACTTCTGTTAGAGAACCTTGACAGATGAGAGTATAAAAAGTGATTCTTGCTCTCTTTTTTTAAAAAAATTTTATTTTATTGTAAAGATGCTGTACAGAGGGTTTACAGTTATATGAGTAAGGTAATGAGTATTGTCGAGCATTGTTACCCCTCCTTTGTTTTTCTTTTACTCTCTATTTCTTTTTTTTAATTGTGAAAATACCGTACAGAGGGGTTACATTTCTTATCAAGCATTGTTGCCTCCTCCTTTGTTTCCCCTTCCCATCCCTTCCCATCTCCCCTGTCCCCCCCCTCTCCCTTCCCCCCCCCCCCCCCGTGCCCCACGCCAATGAGATGTACAAGACATATGTCTGAAAAACGAACTTTACAACTTAATCTCTATTTCTATAGCTTAGGAAATCTCCAGTTCTTCATCTTCCTCCTACAGGTAGCTCAGGGTCACCTTGTTCTGAATGTAAAACAAAGGCAGTTTATTTGCTAGTTTTTATTCCTGGTAGATTCTTTTTTCCCTAGAAATCAGAGATTTTGCTGCCCCTTGGTACCAGGCAAGTCCTGCTTAGTCTTGGTAGAGAAGCCTGGGGCTGGGGGAGCTTACTGGGAGTCTCTAGGGCATCAGGAGGATAATGATGCTCTGAGATCAGCTCAAGCTTTAAGCTGGCTGTCTCAGCAGTGTCTATCTGTGAGGGAAATTTGAGTGCAAATGAGTTGGCCCATCAGCATCCTTACCTGCAAGACCTGTCCTCAGCTCTCACGGTAAATTTCTTGTTCTACAAATTTACAGCTAGAAATCATGACAGCTTATTTTCAGGGGAAAATAAAGTTAATATTTGTCTGTGATGTTTCTTTGTCCATGGTTTGTTTATTTTTATAAAAAGAATACAGTGTAATTTTTCTGTGGTTCTCTTTCCCCACTCAGCTTATTTCATAATTTATATTTTGAGAAAAATGCCAGGGTCTTTATATGCTAACGTCTTTTGAATGTATGTTATGTGAATTTTCAGACAGGATCTATTCTGTGAATTATGGCAACTATACAACACTAAATGAGAGTGGTGTTCTCAATTTACAGTTGAATAGATTGTGAGTAAAATAAATAAATGGTAAGTTGGTATCAAATATAACAGCAAATGCATCTTTCCGAATTTTGCATATTAGCCATTTGCTGAAAACTATATAAATATGTGACCTTGTTAAAGATCTTATCATCAAGTGGACTAGAGTGAATATAATAAATATTTATGCCTTTAAACTGCTAAAGAATACTGAATGATTAAAATTAATTAAAATTACAAAAATGCTGATCTTTTTTAAATTTTATTTTTTTATTGTAAAGTTGGTGTATGGAGGAGTTACAGTTACATAAATAAGGTAATGAGTACATTTCTTTTAAAATTTTTAAAAATTATTTTGTTGTAAAGATACTGTACAGAGGGGTTACAGTTACATGAGTAAGGTATGAGTATATTTCCTATCAAGCATTGTTACCCCCTCCTTTGTTTTCCCCTACTAGCCCTTCCCTCCCAACTTCCCCAACTCCTCCCTCACCACCCCCCCAGTTGTAAAGTTCTTTTTTAATACAGTGTCTTGTACATCTCATTGTTACAATAGATTAACCTGTATCCTTGTTTCAGCATTTTGTTGTTTCCCTTCTACTCCCCAATTTAGAAAAATGTATTTACAAGATGCAGGGCACCAGAATCAAATACAGTGACAACAGGGGTTATACCATATGGAGAAGAACATACAAAAGAAACAAAAAAATCACATAGTACCTTAAAAACAACAGCAACAAAGAAAAAAACCTCTCATGTCCATACCTTGGGGTTCATTTCAAACAGTGTTATTCCCTCCCTACTTTCTCCTGCTTTCTCTCCTCCCTGCCTCCCCTCTCATTTCAAACACACTGTCCCATGAGTATCACTGTTGGATTGGTTCACCCTTTATCCACCCATTTCTGTGATCTCTCTTCCCTTCCAAAAATCAGACAAAGGGTATTGAAATCAGAAACTGTGACCACAGGGAATAAGCCAAAGTGGAAAAAAAAAAACAAAAGACAAAGAAAATAACTGCAAACAGTACCCTAAAAAAGGAAGAAAAACAAAACAACAAACACAACAACAACAAAACCTCTTGTTTTCTTATTGTGGAGATCATTTTGATTGGCATCATTTTATATGGTCATATGTTCATAGCTATTGGGCTATTTTCAACCTCTATTGTGAGTATCCTAGGCATATACTAATTATTACAAATGAGGCAAACCATGGAGCCTATGTTTCTTTAGGTCTGACTTACTTCACTTATTATGAATTTATTTTAGCTTAAAATGTCTTTTTCATTTTTGGTTGTTATGATTTCTGGAAAATTCCCACTCATAACTAATAAAAAGTTGCACATCTATACGATCATTTCTCCCAACCTCTGTCCCAAAGACACTATGTTGGTAACAAATGAAATTATTTTTCAAAAATAAGATTCATTGCTTTAATCACTATTTCTCATTCTCCCCCACCTGGTTCATTAGTATTGTTGCCAAGTAATAGGCGAAGAGATTTCAATGTTCTTATTTTTGTTATGTGTAAGTATTAGTCGAAGAAAATTATTTTATATTATCACAATGTGTATGTTGAGTGAAAGAAGCATCTAACTGATATTTTTCACAAAACTGTCATTCACAGAGAAATTGAGACAGAGATTTCTATTATTATTCACAAAGGGTGTTCCTATGCCAGGTGTACTAATATGACCAGGTAAGAGAAAATCTCCATGGAAGAGACTGGGCTCTGCTATTACATCAGGAGTTTGGGGAAAAACTGGAAACTTATATCGCTATGAAAAGGACATGGGCATTATACTGCAAGGATCTTCAAAACTCAATATGCAGCTAATTATTAATATATGGTGTAAAGTTATTAAGAAGAAACAAATAGATTGTCCATGATGGAAGTTAGCACACACAGGTTTCCCCTAATCGCAAGGAATCTGATGACCAGTTGATTTTTTAAAATTTATTTTTACAGGGTTTTTATTGTGAAAATACCATACAGAGGGGTTACAATTACATGAGCAAGGTAATGAGTACATTTCTTATCAAGCATTGTTGCCTCCTCCTTTGTTTCCCCTTACCATCCCAGCCCCCCCATTTCCCACCCCCCGACCCCCTTCCCCGCCAAAGTTGTAAAGTTTGTTTTTCGACATAACGTCTTGTTTTACTTATTTTTATTATTATCTTAAAGTATTATCTTTTTGTACAGAGGAATTGATGTTTACCAAAGCAGTTTATGAATACAATATATCTTGATAAATGTCATTCCTTTCAACATTTGCAGCCATCTCTCCCAACCCGCCTCTCCCACTCCTTACATCATTCTTTTTAATTTTGTACACTATCTACTGGATCCTTGTCTGCATTTTCCCTTCTTTTCCTCTTCATTCATCTACCCCATTGATTTTTAACATCTGAGGATACACACACACACACACACACACACACACACACACACATTCACCTTCAAAATAAGTCTAAGATTAACCAGGTTTTGTTTTGATATTTATCTTGGGATCTTATTCTATTTATGTTGCTGATTACATGGGCTAAATAATAAACATTATTTTGAAGAATAATTTCCTTCATTAACAATATGGGGCCTAGGGTAGAGAATGAGAGAAATGAACATGAATCTATGAAATTTTAATAATGCAATAATGTTTCTTGAATTTGATACCTTTATGGTTCTTTTTCTACATTATATTACTTTCCAGTAGGAGTAGCCTTTCTTTTCCATTCATCCAATCTTCTCTGAGTCAATGTTCACTTAGACAGCTAACTTTCCCTGGCTGGCTCTGAGAAAACAGTCTTCTATGTTATTTGGAATATTATGGACAAATTCTTACACAACACACTAAACTTTGCTTGGTATTCAATATGGTTGAATAACAGTAACTGCATGATCCACAGTGGAATGACATTAATGACTGAGGCCATCCAAATTCTCTTCCACAGGTATCACACTCTGTGGGGAGGAGACTGAATAAAAACTACGATGAAACCTAACAACTTATCATATTTGAACCCTAGAACTGTCATTTTGATTGGCATTCCAGGACTTGAGCATGTTCAGTTTTGGATTGGGTTTCCTTTCTTTGCCATGTGCCTTGTGGCTCTTTTGGGAAATATCACTTTACTGATCATCATCCCTGCAGAGCGGAGTTTGCACCAGCCCATGTACATCTTCCTGGCTGTACTGGCAGCCACGGATATAGGACTCTGTGCGGCCATTGCTCCCAAGATGTTAGCCATCTTTTGGTTCAGATCTTACTCCATGGCTTTTGATGCCTGCCTTACCCAACTTTTCTTCATTCACACATTGCAGTGCATAGAGTCTGGCATTTTGTTAGCAATGGCCTATGACCGTTACATCGCCATTTGTGACCCTCTGAGGCACACTTCGATCCTCACACCTTCCATCCTGTTTCATATGATAGTGGTGGTGGCAATTCGAGCTGTAGTACTGGTTGGTCTGTTACCCATTCTGATTAAAAGATTGCATGCTTTCCATTCTATTCTTATTGCCCACTCTTACTGTGAGCACATGGCTGTGGTTAAGTTGGCTGCAGAAGATGTCAAAGTCAACAAAGTATGTGGTCTTTTTGTGGGTTTTAGCATACTAGGATTTGATATGATTTTTATTCTCATATCCTATGTCCTAATTTTTCAGGCTGTCTTTCGACTACAACAAAAAGAGGCCCGGCTCAAAGCATTTAACACCTGCACAGCTCACATTTTTGTTTTCCTTGAGTTTTATGTTCTTGCTTTTTTCTCCTTCTTCAGTCACCGTTTTGGACACGTTCCCCCCTCAACCCACATTCTGCTGTCTACTATTTACCTCCTTCTTCCACCTGCACTCAATCCTATAGTCTATGGTGTAAAAAACATGGTGATTCGTAAGCGTGTGGCACAGATTTTTCTTATAAATCATGGATCCTAGCAATTGCTATTTCTTTTTTCCTAGAGAAAATTTATACACACAGTTTACACTCTGTGTGCATTGTGTTTCAGATCATAATTCTGGATCCTAAAATCATTTAATTAAAGATTTTAGGACTAAAAGTGTAGCCTGTGATAGAGCACATGCTTAGACACATGTGGCTCTAGGTTTGATACCATCAAAAGCAACAGCAGTGAAAAATTATAGGTTCATTGAAAAACAAAGTATTCAACTAAGGACTAACATCATTTCTACTTTTGGTGACTTTGACTGTTAATCTAATTTTTAGCATTGTTAAGCTTCTCTTCGCAATTTATTTGTAATTGTTTTTGACTCCTTAAATAAACTTTGTTGCCGATTTTCTGCCAATTGTTCAGAATAGGTATCTTTCTTCAATTGATTTATTTTAAGGATGGATTCTGCCATAATACATGTGTTTATATTATAATTTCTATATTTCTCACTCAATTAAAAAATAAGACCACTATAAATTGGAATTTCTTGGGTAACTGAAGACACGGAGACATACATTGCTTTATATCAAGAGATTTAAGAATTTTAATGAAATTTTTGTGACTTCTAAGTTAATTTTTTTTACTCCTGGAGAATCTTTTCAAGATTTCAAATATTTGAAATGTATTATTATATTTAACTCTGTATACCTAAATGCTTTGTACCTTTGAAAGTAAGGCAAGTTCTTTATTGGACTGTTGTGTTGCTCTTTTTATTTCCATGTTTATGCATGGAAATAGATACTTGTACATCTACATGTATAGATACTTGTACATACATATGTACTAATATAAGCCTATTTTCTAGTTGTACCTAAAGGAATAAGAAAGTTAAAAAAAATAAATTGAAATATGAAACAAAGTGACATAACTGGAATCATTCAATTATAAAACAAATTATAGAGGAAAAAGTATAAACCAAGAGGGAGAAAACATAAAAAGAAGAAACTTAGCTGATATAAAGTAAAAAGGATTACTATTTTTCAATTTGTGTCATTTCAATGTAATTGAAATTTTATTGTAGATTGTGTTGAACATGTAAGCAGTTTTAGTAAAACAGCCATGTTCACAGTATTAACTCTGATTCTCCATGAACAGAGGAGTGCTTGCTATCATTCTAATGCCTTTTACAACTTCTTTCTCCAGTATTTTAGTTTTCATTTAATTGGTTTTACATGCCTTCTGTTAGATTTATTCATAGGTTAGTATTTTTTAGGTGCTACTGTCCTTGGGACCATGTTCTCTTTTATCCTTCTTAGTATATTTGATATATAGAGAAGCTACTCATTTTTATGTTCACCTTTTTATCTTGATTCTTGGTTTAATGACTTTTTTAAAAGTACAAGTTCAGATCTTTTCCACATAGAGATAAGTTAATGTCTTCAATTTCTGTTTGCACCACTTTTCTGACTTTGCTTTGATCTAAGGCTTCAAGCATTTAGAGAATAAGAGTGGAGAAAGTAGACAGCCTTCTTTATACCTTTTGATTTTAAGGGAATGTTTTCAATTTTTCTTTATTTGCTACAATGTAAGCTATAGATTTATCATATACATCATTTATTATATTGAGGTATGTTCCTTTATTTGAAAGCATTGAAGTTCTACAATAGCCAAGTAATATTAGAGATATTGTAATACCTACATTACACTGCAAAGCCAAGCTTAAAAAAATAGAAAAGATCGGGCTGGAAAGGTGGCTCAGCGGTAGAGCACTTGCCTTGCATGCTCGAGGCCCTGGGTTCGATTCCTCAGCACCACATAAGCAAAAAGAAAATAAGCCGGAAGTGGTGCTGTGGCTCAAGTGGTAGAGCACTAGCCTTGAGCTGAAGAGCTGAGGGACAGCGCCCAGGCCCAGAGTTCAGGCCCCACGACCAGACCCCCCCCAAAAAAATAGAAAAGAAACCAGCATGATAATGGCACCAAAAGTTTGACAAGTAATGTGTTTATCGCCTTATTTACATAACTGTAACACCTCTGTACATCACCTTGACAATAAAAAAATTTTCTATTAAAAAAAAAAACAGACGCATGGCCCAACTCTAGACTAGAGGACCTAGAATATAACCTGTGCAGTTGTAGCCATATAATTTGTTAAAAAGGTGCCCCACTGGGGAAGATGGCGGAGGAGAAGCTGGAATCTGAACAAGCTCTTGCATAGAAAACAGTTTCAGAGTTCCAGTGAACAGTCCCAAGCCAGAGAATCACACCAAGTGTGCCATCACAGGACAGAGAGTTAGTCAAGAGAGGGGAAGCCAAGCAGACACATCTGAGCAGCTGCCGCTGCGGCGGCAGGGTCGCAGCGGCGACCACCGCCGCGGAGGCATACCTGAGACGCAGTCCGGGACGAAGGAGCCAGACGCAGCGGACGAGCGGATTCTACTCAACACCAGCAAGAACCGACAAGGAGCGGACAACTTCATCCTGCACTTTGCAGACCAGAGACGACCCGAGATCCAAGACTCCGCGTGAGTAGAAGCCCCACTTCCTCACTCCTCTGGGAGCAGAGGAGGGAAGGCCACCCCTCCCCCCCCAGCACCGGTGATCTCCATCTTGGATACCGACAAAGCTCGGAGGAGCGGCTAGCTCCAGCTCAGGCCTTGGAATAGAGCTAGTCATTTGGCAGGTCACAGGAACTTGGCGGCGAGGTGACCTCACAGACTCAGTTCCATCCAGGGAGGGGTCGCCCAGCTCAGGCACCAGCCACTGGAGTGGCTCTCCTCGCTGGGTGGCCAGAGCCAGAGGCTGCCCCTCCCTCTAGCAGCCACCACAATCAATTGAAAAACAGAAACCCTGAGAATGGCTCCAGGCTGGGTGCTGTGAGTTTTTTTTTTCACAAAATAGCCCCAGGGAAAAGCTACTGTTCATTGAAAGGCCTCAACTCTACCCAGAACCTAGCCTCATCACTGCATCCCCCTCTTTTGTGATTCTCAAAGCAGATCACCCTCCCAGTAAACTAACCTGGGAGGGGGATCTCAAAATCTTGGGCAAAGCAGAGCATTTTCCTGCCTGTTCCAACAAACTGACTTAAGAAACCAATCAAGCCACAGGACCTCAAGCTGACCAGAGACTCCGACCACACTCTGGTTACAGACAAAAGGGAGATACAGGACTCTTCCCACCCCTCCCCCCCCAAAAAAAAAAAAATCAAAGACCTTTTTTTTTTTTTCTTCTTCTTCTTTTCTTTTTTTCTTTTTCTTGTTTTGTTTTTTTTCGTTTTTTGTTACCTTATATATATATAAAAAATTTTTTTTGCTTTTCTAAAACTTTTATTAATCTTTAATTTTTGCCTCTTCTGAAAAAATAATTGTTTTCCATTAACTTTTTTTTTTTCTCCTCTAATAATTTTTATTTTAGGAATACGTGAATGTGTGTTTTCTTTTCTTTTCTTGTCTTCTTTCTCTTTTTCTTTCATTCTTAATTATCTTTTTGTTTTTTTTTCTAGCTCTACTGAACTTCTGATCTTTTCTTCTCACTTTCCTATCCTTTCCATCTTTTCCTCTTTGTTCATCTTTATGTGACTTAACTCTTGTCCTGCACATCCTCAGATAAACTCGTAGTTAACCAGTAGACCCTAACCCCCATTGTGTACACACTTAATCCACAAACTTATTACTCAATTCAAAACCTCTGAGACTTAAATTCACTAATAGCAGTACTTTATACCTATACAATATTTTAAGCATTTTTTTAAAGTTTTTCTCATCTCCTTTATGTCCCTCCCTTTCTCTCAACATATTCATATTCCTCTATAAATAGATGGTCTTTTAATCTCTAAAATAACATTAATTTTTACGTTTCTATTTTTTTTCTGGTCTCTTTTCATTCCCCTTTCCCTTTCTTCTTTTTCTCTCTCTCTCTACTTACATCCTACCCAACCTATTTCCTGCATTGTGATTAGGACATAGTTAACTCTCCCTGTGCCTCCCCACACCAATCTATTCCTATTTTTTACCCACATCTCTCCCTAACCCTAATAATTTCTGGCTTTCCAAATTCTTCTCTGAGGTTCGAAGTTCTTTAACATATAGTTGTTTGATGTCGAATAGATGTATCTGTTGAACTAGATTGTATCTGTAGACTATTGACTGTACAAATGCAAACTTTGGTTGATGGTTGCCTTAAGATAGTGTTCTAGCACAAAACTGGTGCTATCTTCATCTCAAATGGGCAGAGTAAGCCGGAAAAACACAAGAAAAATGGCAAATTCGGGTATCTCAATTCCCAATCCTGATAATCAGGGGTTAGAACAGATAATGAATAATCCAGAGGAGAGTTCCCAAACAGCTCTACAAACACTGGTGGCAAACATGATAAATGAAAAGTTTGACAACGTACAAAGGACTCTGTATGAGCGTGATAGGGAGAGAGAGGAGGCATCCCAGAAGTTTATACAGGAATATCATAAGCGTGAGGAAGCTACTCAAAAACTGATACAGGATTTGCGTGAACAACTTGAGAATACTCAAAGAGAAAGGGAGGAATGGCGTGAGCAGGCTGAGAACACTCAAAGAGATCTGCAGGAATCCCACGAACGGGAGGAAGCTAATCAAAGAGTAATACAGGAATTGAGAGACCAGGTAGAGAACACACAAAGATCACTAAAGGCATTCATCGAATCCATTAACAAAGAGCTGAAGGAAGTCAGGGAGACCACAAAGGGAATGCTGAATGGAACCCAACAGAAGGAATGGGAGTCCAAAGAAACCATAACCAATCAACTAAGTGATTTGAGGACAAACACTGAACACCAAATTAAGGAAGTAAAGAAATTCATACAAGACCTAAAACAGAGCTTCAACAAAGAACTTGAAGCCATCAAAGCTGACCAACTAGAAGGAAAAGAGATAAAAAACAAAGTAGAGAGTCTTGACAGCAGGTTAGACCATGCAGAAGATCGAATCTCAGGGATTGAAGACAGCCTAGATATTATAGAGAAAGAACATACAACCATCCAAGACAAGTCCAAGAAATATGATAGATCTATCCAACACCTGGAAGACACCATCAGAAGGCCTAATCTAAGGATAATGGGTGTAGAGGAACACCTAGAAACAGAAGTTAATGGTCTAGGAAATCTGTTTAACAGGATCCTAGCAGAGAACTTCCCAAACATGCAAAAAGATAGGCCTGTCCAGATACAAGAAGCCTTTAGAACCCCAAATAGACCAGACCAGAATAGGACATCCCACCGTCACATTATAATCCACACAGGATCAACTCAGAACAAGGAAAAGATCCTTAAAGCTGTCAGGGAGAAAAGGGTAATCACTTATAAAGGGAAACCAATTAGAATCACCTCAGATTTCTCAGCAGAGACAATCAAAGCAAGAAGAGCCTGGAATGATGTATGCCATGCCCTAAAAACAAACAACTATCAACCAAGAATACTGTACCCAGCTAAACTCTCCTTCATAACTGAAGGCCAAATAAAAACCTTCCATAGCAAAGAAAAATTGAAACAATACATCTCCACCAAACCAGCCCTACAAAAGATTCTTAAAGATGTCCTACACATAGAAAACCAACAAGACCGCAATAAAGGTCAAGAAACTGCACCCAAACTGAGAATCCAAGAACCATAGGAAGAACCCAGTTTTCACAGCCCCCAAGAAGGTAGATAACATGGCAGGAACTCCCAAATACCTCTCAGTCCTATCTCTTAATGTTAACGGACTGAACTCTCCAATTAAGCGACATAGACTGTCTAGTTGGATTAAAAAACAAGACCCTTCTATCTGCTGCCTGCAGGAGTCACATCTTGCCCATAAAAACAAACACATTTTCAATGTTAAAGGCTGGAACAAAATCTACCAAGCAAACGGACCGCATAAACAGGCGGGAGTTGCAATCCTAATATCAGATAAAATAGACTTCAAATTAAAATTCATGAAAAGAGATAAAGAAGGTCGCTACATACTAATTAAAGGATCTCTCCTTCAGGAGGATATTACAATTCTAAATATCTATTCGCCAAACAATGGAGCAACCAAATTTATCAAAGAAATCTACTTTCCCTCAAATCCCATATAGATCCAAAGACATTAATCGTTGGGGATTTTAACACACCACTCTCCCCACTAGATAGATCAACTCGGCAAAAACTCAACAGAGAAACCGCAGATCTAAACAGCTGCATAGATCAACTAGACTTAACAGACATTTACCGAACATTTCACCCAGCAGCATCAGAATACACGTTTTTCTCAGCAGCACATGGAACGTTTTCTAAAATAGACCACATTTTAGGCCACAAAGCAAACTTGTCTAAATTCAGAAACATTGAAGTTATACCTTGCATCCTCTCTGACCACAAGGGAATAAAATTAGAACTCAACACCAAAAGCCACCAAAGAAAGTCCGGCATCACATGGAGGCTGAACAACACATTGCTGAATCATGAATGGGTTATGGAAGAGATTAGAAAGGAAATTCAAATGTTCATGCTATTCAACAAAAATGAACACACAAATTACCAGCACCTCTGGGACACAGCAAAGGCAGTACTCAGAGGCAAGTTTATAGCTCTGAGCTCCTACATCAACAAATTGGAGAGATCTGAAACTAACAATTTAATGACACATCTAAACCTCCTTGAAAAAGAGCAGCAAGATAAACCCCAATCCAGTAGACGGAAAGAAATAATCAAAATTAAATCAGAATTAAATGAATTAGAATCCAAAAAAACTATAGAAAGAAGCAACAAAACAAAGAGTTGGTTCTTTGAAAAACTTAACAAAATTGACAGACCCTTAGCAAATCTTATCAGAAAAAGAAGAGAACACACCCAAATTAATAAACTCAGAGATGAGAATGGAAACATCACCACGGAAACCACCAAGATTCAGAACATTATAAGGGAATACTTCTCAAAACTTTATGCTAATAAGTTTGAGAACTTGACAGAAACGGACCTTTTTCTAGCAAATATTGACATGCCAAAACTAAACCAAGATGAGTTAAACTATCTTAACAGACCCATATCAAGCACTGAAATAGAAACAGCAATAAGAGACCTCCCAGCTAAGAAAAGTCCAGGACCAGACGGTTTCACAGCAGAATTCTACAAGGCCTTCAAAGCAGAGCTCACACCAATTCTCCTCCAACTCTTCAATGAAATTGAAAGAGAAAGTTCACAACCGAACACATTCTATGAAGCCATCATAACCCTCATCCCAAAACCAGGCAGGGACTCATCAAAGATAGAGAACTATAGACCCATTTCTTTGATGAACATTGATGCAAAACTTCTGAACAAAATTTTGGCCAATCGACTTCAACAATTCATCCAAAAAATCATACACCATGATCAAACAGGATTCATTTCAGGGATGCAAAGCTGGTTCAATATATGCAAATCAATTAATATTATTCATCACATCAACGGGAGCAAGAATAAGAACCACATGGTTATCTCAATAGATGCAGAAAAAGCATCTGACAAGATCCAACACCCCTTCATGATGAAGGTTTTGGAAAAATTAGGAATCCATGGAACATTCCTCAATACAATAAAGGCTGTATATGACAAACCTACAGCCAGCATTATACTCAATGGTGAAAAACTAAAGCCATTTCCTCTTAACTCAGGAACAAGACAAGGATGCTCACTCTCTCCACTTCTCTTCAATCTAGTATTAGAATGCCTAGCTACAGCAATAAGACAAGCTGCAGACATAAAGGGGATCCAAATAGGGAAAGAAGAAATAAAACTCTCCCTCTTTGCAGATGACATGATCTTGTATTTAAAGAATCCCATAGACTCCATTCCCAAATTACTCAAGCTGATTCAAAACTTTGGCAAAGTAGCAGATTATAAAATTAACCCCCAAAAATCAATGGCTTTTCTGTATGCCAACAATGAGAAAAGTGTGGCTGAAATTAGGAAAGAAACTCCATTTGTAATAGCCCCACAAATAATAAAATACCTAGGAATTAACTTAACTAAAGAAGTGAAGGACCTCTATGATGAAAACTTTAAAATCTTGAAAAAGGAGATCAACACAGAACTAAAAAAATGGCAAAGCCTCCCATGCTCCTGGATTGGAAAGATTAACATCGTGAAAATGGCAATACTTCCCAAGGCTATCTACAAATTCAACGCAATACCTATCAAAATTCCAAGCTCATTCTTCAAGGAAATAGAAGAGGCAATCCAAAAATTCATATGGAACAATAAAAGACCCCGAATAGCAAAAACGCTCCTCAACGGAAAGAACACTGCTGGAGAAATATCAATACCAAATTTCAAACTCTACTATAAAGCCATAGTAATCAAAACAGCTTGGTATTGGCATAAGAACAGACCTCAGGACCAATGGAATAGAATTGAAAACCCAGAAATGAACCTACAGACCTATAGCCATCTAATCTTCGATAAGGGAGCTACAACAATAGAATGGAAGAAAGACAGCCTCTTCAGTAAATGTAGATAGTGCTGGCAAAATTGGTTAACTACATGTAGAAAACTAAAGCTAAATCCTTATATATCACCCTGCACCAGAATCAACTCCAAATGGATCAAAGACCTTGGAGTCAAAGCAGACACTCTGAAAATATTACAGGATGGAATAGGAGAAACCCTAGGTCTCCTTGGCTCAGGCCGAAATTTTTTGAATAGAGACCCGGAAACACAACAAATCAAAGAAAGGTTGGACAAATGGGATTGCAAAAAGTTGCAGAGCTTCTGCAGGGCAAATGACATAGCTAGCAAGATCAATAGAAAGCTCACGGATTGGGAGAAGATCTTTACTAGCCATACAACGGACAAGGGTCTCATATCTAAAATATACTTGGAACTCAAAAAATTAAACCCCCCAACAACAAATCCTCAAAGAAACAACTGCCCAATAAACAAGTGGGCGAAAGACTTAAAGAGAAACTTCTCTGAAGAAGAAAGAAGGATGGCTAATAGACACATGAAGAAATGTTCAACATCCCTAGCCATAAAAGAAATGCAAATCAAAACAACATTGAGATATCACCTCACCCCAGTTAGAACGGCAAAAATCAAGAACTCTAACAACAACAGATGCTGGAGGGGATGTGGACAGAAAGGAACCTTACTTCATTGTTGGTGGGAATGTAAACTTGTTCAACCACTTTGGAAAGCAGTATGGAGGTTCCTCAAAAGACTTCACATAGAACTCCCCTATGACCCAGCAATCCCACTTTTGGGCATTTACCCAAATGTTTTCAAACAAGACCACACTAAAGCTACCAGCACAACAATGTTTATTGCAGCATTATTTACCATAGCTAAGATATGGAACCAACCCAGATGCCCCTCAGTAGATGAATGGATCAAGAAAATGTGGTATATATACACAATGGAATTCTATGCCTCCATCAGAAAGAATGACATTGCCCCATTTGTTAGGAAATGGAAAGGCTTGGAAAAAATTATATTAAGTGAAGTAAGCCAGGCCCAAAGAAACATAGGTCCCATGGTTTCCCTTATTTGCAATATCTAGTATATGTATGAGTCAAGCGGAAAAGGTCAGATAATGTGATGTCAGGAAAATGAACCCTTAGATACGTATTTTAATGTTTTTTTCTTTCATGCATGTGTTTCTAACGCATTTATAAGATTATCTCTTTGTTGCTTTGTATGTCCCTCCTCCACACTATAACCCCTGCTTTCACTATATTTGATGTCAGTATAACTTGTGGAGGAGATGGGGAAAATCCAGTTGTTTAAGGATACAGGTGGACCTGTTGCAACAATGAGAAGTACAAGTTGTCATGTCCAAAACGAGCTTTGGTTGGGGGGGAATGGGAGGGAAGGAGAAGGATTGGGATTGGGGGGGAGGGGGGAGGCTGGGAAGGGAGGTGAAGGGTAAACCAAAGGAGGAGGCTGCAATGTTTGGTAAGAAATGTATGCATTATCCTGCCCATGTAATTGTAACCCCTCTGTACAGTATGTTCACAAATAAAATTAAATTAAATTAAAAAAAAAAGGTGCCCCAAACAAACAAGCTGTCTTGTGGCTCATACCTGTAATCCTAGCTACTTGGGAGGCAGAGAGTTGAAGCATAGTTTTTGCATGTTGGCCTAGGCAGAAAAGTCTCTAAGACTCTATCTAAATGGAGGGAGGCATGGACACAATAGCACATGCTTGTCATCTAAAAAATGAGTGAAAGCCTAAAACAGGTAGATCACAGTCCAGGCTCATATCTTTGCAAAATAGGAGGCCCTATCCTACCCTGTCCACCATCAACCAGGACAGGAGGTGGGACTTAGTGGTCAAAACTGGCCTAGTAAGCACAGACCCCTAAGATAAATTCCAGTACCACTGCAAATAGAATCTATGGAAAATCCAAATAGTATAATTCTTTTTTTAAATTTATTTTTATTGTAAAAATACTGAGGAGTTACAATTACATGGAAGGTAATGAGTACATTTATTTTTTTAATTGTTAATTTTTTATTGTGAGAATACTGTACAGAGGAGTTATAATTTTCCAAATTCAGAAACATTGAAGTTATACCTTGCATCCTCTCTGACCACAAGGGAATAAAATTAGAACTCAACACCAAAGGCCACCAAAGAAAGTCCTTTAACACATGGAGGCTGAACAACACACTGCTGAATCATGAGTGGGTCATGGAAGAGATTAGAAAGGAAATTCAAATGTTCATGACATTCAGCAAAAATGAGCACACAAATTACCAGTTCCTCTGGGACACAGCAAAGGTCGTACTCAGGGGCAAGTTTATAGCTCTGAATTCCTACATCAACAAATTGGAGAGACCTGAAACCAACAATTTAATGAGACATCTGAACCTCCTTGAAAAAGAGCAGCAAGATAAATCCCAATCCAGTAGATAGAAAGAAATAATTAAAATTAAATCAGAATTAAATGAATTAGAATAAAAAAACTATAGAAAGAAGCAACAAAACAAACAGTTGGTTCTTCGAAAAAATTAACAAAATTGACAGACCCTTAGTAAATCTTACCAGAAAAAGAAAGAGAACACACTCAAATAAATAAACTCAGAGATAAGAATGGAAACATCACCATGAAACAACCAAGATTCAGAACATTATAAGGGAATACTTCTCAAAACTTTATGCTAATAAGTTTGAGAACTTGGCAGAAATGGACCTTTTCCTAGCAACTATTGAGTTAAGCCATCTTAACAGCCTATATCAAACATTGAAATAGAAACAGCAATAAGAGACCTCCCAGCTAAGAAAAGTCCAGGACCAGACGGTTTTACAGCAGAATTCTACAAGGCCTTCAAAGCAGAGCTCACATCAATAATCCTCCAACTCTTCAATGAAATTGAAAGAGAAAGTTCACTACTGAACACATTCTATGAAGCCATCATAACCCTCATCCACAAACCAGGCAGGGACTCATCAAAGAAAGAGAACTATAGACCCATTTCTTTGATGAACATTGATGCAAAACTTCTGAACAAAATTTTGGCCAATCGACTTCAACAATTCATCCAAAAAATCATACACCACGATCAAACAGGATTCATTTCAGGGATGCAAAGCTGGTTCAATATACGCAAACCAATTAAAATAATTCATCACATCAATGGGAGCAAGGATAAGAACCACATGGTTATCTCAATAGATGCAGAAAAAGCATTCGACAAGATCCAACACCCCTTTATGATGAAGGTTCTGGAAAAATTAGGAATCCATGGAACATTCCTCAATACAATAAAGGCTGTATATGACAAACCTACAGCCAGCATTATACTCAATGGTGAAAAACTAAAGCCATTTCCTCTTATCTCAGGAACAAGACAAGGATGCTCACTCTCTCCACTTCTCTTCAATCTAGTATTAGAATGCCTAGCTACAGCAATAAGACAAGATGCAAGCATAAAGGGGATCCAAATAGGGAAAGAAGAAGTAAGCCTCTCCCTCTTTACAGATGACATGATCTGTATTTAAAGAATCCCATAGACTCCACTCCGAAATGACTCAAGCTGATTCAAAACTTTGGCAAAGTAGCAGGGTATAAAATTAACCCTCAAAAATCAATGGCTTTTCTGTATGCCAACAATGAGAAGAGTGTGGCTGAAATTAGGAAAGAAACTCCTTTCGTAATAGCCCCACAAAAAATAAAATATCTAAGAATTAACTTAACCAAAGAAGTGGAGGACCTCTATGATGAAAACTCTAAAATCTTGGAAAAGGAAATCAAAACAGAACTTAGAAAGTGGCAAAAACTCCCATGCTCCTGAATTGGAAAGATCAACATTGTGAAAATGGCAATACTTCCCAAGACTATCTACAAATTCAACGCATTACCTATCAATATTCCAACCTCATTCTTCAAGGAAATAAAGGAGGCAATCCAAAAATTCATATGGAACAATAAAAGACCCTGGATAGCAAAAATGATCCTCAACAGAAAGAACACTGCTAGAGGAATATCAATACCAAATTTTAAACTCTACTACAAAGCCATAGTAATCAAAACAGCTTGGTATTGGCACAAGAACAGACCTCAGGACCAATGGAATAGAATTGAAAACCCAGAAATGAACCTACAGACCTATAGCCATCTAATCTTCAATAAGGGAGCTAAAAAATAGAATGGAAGTAAGACAGCCTCTTCAGTAAATGGTGCTGGCAAAATTGGTTGACTACTTGTAGATAACTAAAGCTACATCCTTCTATATCACCTTCCACCAGAATCAACTCCAAATGGATCAAAGACCTCGGAGTCAAAGAGGATACTGAAAACATTACAAGATGGAATAGGAGAAACCCTAGGTCTCCTTGGCGCAGGCCGAAATTTTCTTAATAGAGACCCAGAAACACAACAATCAAAGAAAGGTTAGACAATTGGGATTGCATGAAATTGCAGAGCTTCTGCATGGCAAAGGACATACCTAGCAAGATCAATAGAAAGCCCACGGATTGGGAGAAGATCTTCACTAGCCATACAACGGACAAGGGTCTCATATCTAAAATATACCTGGAACTCAAAAACTTAAATCCCCCAACAACAAATCTTCAAAGAAACAACTGCCCAACAAATAAGTGGGCTGAAGACTTAAAGAGAAACTTCTCTGAAGAGGAAAGAAGGATGATTAATAGACACATGAAGAAATGCTCAACCTTCCTAGCCATAAAGAAATGCAAATGAAAACAACATTGAAATACCACCTCACCCCAGTTAGAATGGCAAAAATCAAGAACTCTAATAACAACAGAGCTGGAGGGGATGTGGACAGAAGGGAACCTTACTGCATTGTTGGTGGGAGTGTAAACTTGTTCAACCACTTTGGAAAGTAGTATGGAGGTTCCTCAAAAGACTCCACATAGAGCTCCTCTATGACCCAGCAATCCCACTTTTGGGCATTTATCCAAATGTTCACAAACAAGACTACACTAAAGCTAACAGCATGACTATGTTTACTGCAGCACTATTTACTATAGCTACAATATGGAACCAAACCAGATGGCCCTCAGTAGATGAATGGATCAAGAAAATGTGGTATATATACACAATGGAATTCTATGCCTCCATCAGAAAGAATGACATTGCCCCATTTGTTAGGAAATGGAAAAACTTGGAAAAAATAATATTAAGTGAAGTAAGCCAGGCCCAAAGAAACATAGGTCCCATGGTTTCCCTTATTTGCAATTTCTAGTATATGTCTGAGTCAAGCAGAAAAGGTCAGATAAGTTGATGTTAGGGAAATGTACCCTAAGATATGTATTCAAATGTTTTTTTTTTCTTTCATGCGATTGTTTCTAACACATTTATAAGATTATTTCTTTGTTGCTTTGTATGTCCCTCCACCATGGTATAACCTCTTCTTTCACTGTGTTTGATGTTGGTGTAATTTGAGAAGGGGAAGGGAATAAACAAATTGTTTGAATAGGGTTACAGGTGGCCCCATTGCAACAATGAGCTGTATAAGATGTTATGTCGAAAAACGAACTTTACAACTTTAGTGGGGGGGGGGGATCAGGTCGAGGGTGCCTGGGGGAGTATGGGAAGGGATGGGAAGGGGAAACAAAGAGGAGGCTACAATGCTTGATAAGAAATGTACTCATTATCTTGTCCATCTAATTGTAACCCCTCTGTATGGTATTTTCACAATAAAATATAGTGTCAAAAATTCAAATTAGATATCAATTTCTCATTTTGTATAAAAATTAATTGAAAATGGACTAGAGACCTTAATAATGCAATGAAAGTTGTGGCTCACACCTGTAATCCTAAAGTCTCCGGAGATAGAGATCAATAAGAGTGTGGTTTAAGACCAGCCAGTGAAAAGAAGGTAGCAAGACCCTCTCAGTTAATTTGCCAGGTGTGTTGGCATGAGACTGTGATACCAGCTATCACAGAAGCTTTAGATCAGAAGATACTGGTCTGAAAATAGTGGGAGACAAAAATCAAGACAATCCTCCAAAAGTAACAGGAAGACAGGGAAAATGGACTCATAATATTCAATGCATAGCATATCCTATGGAAGTAAGAAAATTGAGAAGAGGGGCAGCAGAGAATCATGGTTATGGCTTCCATCAAGATGCAGTGTGCTTATAGACTGATTTGCAACTTCTAAAAGATAGCAAAAACATTAAAATTTAAAAGTAACTATAGCAAAAAAAAAAAAAAGAGTTGGGGTGGGGGAGGGAAGTGTCATGCAAGTGGTAAAACACCTGACTAGTCAGCATGAGGCCTAGAATTCAATTCCACTACTTCTAAAAATAAATAAACAAGTAAAACAGCAAAGGAGACAATGGTACATTCTCAACAAGCCTGAACAGTGAAGATCTTTAGTATCTTGCTAGTGAGGAACAAAAAAGAAAAAAATACCACTGTTCCCTCAAAAGCTGGAAAGTGCTACAAGCTTTTCAAAGAATTTTAGAAACAACAATGTAGTTCTTTGCATAGCATGTGATTTATAGCTACAATAGGTCAAAGTTTAAAATTTAGAAATGAATGTTTAGTTTCCATTCTAAGACTTCTCCCTATTGCAGATTTTTTTTTCTAAAGTTCCCTTGTTTGCAGGCACATCATTCTCTGCAAGGGGCCTGTGATTCAGTATTTCCCTATTCTCATTACTTTGGAAACATAGTTGGTAAGAGGTAAGGTGTGTCGTCTAGCAATATATCCTCAAAGAAAGAATTTTTTTTTGTCTCCAAACAGAAAGAATCCTCAGAATTGTAATAACCTCTCTAGAGATCAGGTCATTAACCTGGGATAAGCTTGGAGCCTAAAAAAATAAATAAATAAAAGAAAGGAAGATGATGCAAGGCACTTAGGTATTAATGCCTTTCAAATTCCAAAATCAGCCAGAAAAGATCTGCTGCAGATAGCTGTTCACCTGGGTGAGTTTCTTCCTTGTGTGTTGATACCAATAAATACCTTAGGATTTTTAATTTTAACAAGTTTTTAAGAGGAAGAGAAAAGACTAGAAGAAATCTGAGAAACTCAATAAGAAATTTTCCATCTCACAACTTTATTCTCTATCAGATCCAAGTTGGTGGTTTTTTTTAATGAACAGGATATGAAATGGACTAAATTCATGATATAAAACTGGAAGAAATGAAAAGGTGATTTAGTACCATCAGCTTAATTGACACAAGATCATTAGTTAGTAATAGGAGCAAATGAGGATCAAGTATTCAGGATCTTTACCTAATATTGCTTTTTAAAAGAAATTAAATCAGTAAGAGTAAGTCTGTGAATACAATGGATACAGCTCAGATCCTAATTCCTGACATCCAGTGCTTTTCTGTGTCCGCTACATCAGAGACACAGCCTTTACTATCTCCTACTCTTTGTCCCATCTTTATTTATGACATCTTCCTATTCTTTTCTCATTTTCTTCTATTCAGAAACCAGTCATTGAAGATTTTCTTCTGATATGATCGTAATAGAAAGCCAGGATGTCCTTCCTTCCACAGATGCAATTTCAAATTGCTTTCTGAGAAAATTGTCACTCCTGTTCATGTTTTTTTCCATTTAAATTAGAAAGACTTTAAAGGAGAAAATGTTTTGCTCTCAGATAAAGATACTGTATATATATATATGCTTTGTCTGCATTAAACTACTTTAAAGAGGTGGAATTTACTTACTTCACCGAGGAGTACATGCTTGGATGTGGAGTTTTGTTGAGTGATCTACTTACACTAATTTCCAGTGCTACAGATCTAGCTGAGCAACATCTCTCAACTATAGAAATTCTATCCTTAAAGAACATTTTGAGGCAATTATTTCTTTTTTTTAGTGTTTTCATTTTTTGAGTATTTTTATTTTCTTTAGGTAATTGCGTAAAGGAGTTTCCCTTTGACAGGAGAGTTTATGAATCTGGTGCCTCTTGATCCGCACCACCACTTTTCACATTCTTACCACCCCTTCCATCCTGCTCTTTCTCTCAATTTTCTTGATTTTTAGGTAATGTGTTGCTGTTTTTGGAATTTAACAAAGCAATTTATGTGTACATAAATTATCCTTTTTTTTGGGGGGGGGGGTCCTGTTGTGGGGCCTGAACTCTGGGCCTGGACGCTGTCCCTTAGCTCTTCAGCTCAAGACTAGCGCTCTACCACTTGAGCCATAGCGCCACTTCCGGCTTTTTTCTTTTTTGCTTATGTGGTGCTGAGGAATGGAACTCAGGGCCTCAGGCATGCAAGGCAAGCACTCTACCACTGAACCACCTTCCCATCCCTACATAAATTATCTTGATCCATGTCATCCCTTCGACACTTTCATCCCATTTCAACCCACAGGAAAGGGGAGGTAAGGGAAGAGAGGTGGAAGAATAAAACAGGAGAAATGAGTAAAATGCAGCTTATATGCGCCAGAATTGGGACAATAAGGAAGGGATATTTTCATTTTTTTATCTGAAATTTAAGTGACTCATTTACATAAGAAATAGCCAAAAGAATATGAAAGTGAACTGTCTTTAATGTGTACATTTTCTCAATAAGGCAGTAGCACTTCTCATCTTCAGAGTTCTTCACCAGCTCTGACAAGTATCACCTACCGGTCACTGCAAAGTTATAAAAAACTATAGAAAAGTTTAGGCTGAGCATTTCCTATATAATATTTATTCCTCCCAATTATCCAATGAGTTCCATGACACTTTCTCCTCATTTAGAGTGAAACAAGTAGTAAATGCAGCTTTAGATAACATCCTACATTTCAAAATAAATATCCTATTGTTTTATATACTATAATATGGAGAACAAAATTAATGGGATTATTATGTTATTATCATGGTGATCTGGAAACTAATTTTTCCTTTTATTCTTAAATTTATTAAGCATCTTATAAATAACAACCTCAGACAGGATTACTTTTGTTTTCAGCTCCATTAGGTTTTATATGAACAATTTGTGTCACTTATCAGTCATCATTTCTAGGGATTCTCTACTTCCTCCACCAAACCTCATTTGATATGAGTATCAAAAATTTTGACATTAAAATTATTTTTAAAATGTTGACAGTTTTTACTTTCAAAATTAGTTAAAATAATATAGCTCTTTATTTCACTGACCATGGCCCCCTGGTTTTCGTGGCCTCTGATGTTCATATAGGAAGTTAGTTACAAAAGTATGTTATTTATTATTACCGGAGTAATTTCCCATTATGCCCACATATGTATTCCTTTTGATTGCAAGCCAATATACTCTTTTTCTATAAATTTGCCAAAGTAACCCTTTTATTTTCATTTCAAGGCAAAATACATAAAAATAAGCATTAAGAATTATGCTATTTAGTTAGCCTATTTGGCTTTGACACAGTTATGAAAAGATGGAAAAACTTTGATATAATTTAGGCATACAAATTGGTTAGCAAAATATGTTAAAAGATGAGAGTAAATAATGTTATAGGCTTTACTTACTGATATGACGAAGAAAGAGAATGAGAAAAATTAAAAATAGATTAAGAGATGAAGGGATAGATGTGAAGTGTGATAATACAACCATGGCAAATTTTTTTCCAATGGTAATTGGTAGCAAAACAGACCCAAAGAAACATAGACTCTATGGTTTCCCTCATTTGTAATAATAGTATATGTCTAGGATGACAATAGCTTAATAGCTATGTATATATGACCATGTAAGATAATGCTAAGTGATGTGAACTGCAAGATACGGAAACAGGAAGTTTTTCTTTGTTGTTGTTGCTTTTTAATGTACTATGTGAAGTTATTACTTTTTTCTTTCATTTGTTACTTTTTCCCTATAGTTTATTCCTTGTTGTCACTGTATTTGATCTTGGTACCCTGTGTATTGTATATATGCTTATCTGAATTAGGGAATGGGAAGTAAACAAGAAAATGGTAAGATAAAGGACAAAAGGTGAACCAATGCAACAGTGATGCTCACAAGACAATATTTGGGAAATGAACTTTACCACTTTAGTAGGGGACATTGTGGGGGAAGGAAAGTGGGGGGAAAATGAGGGAGGGGCTAACAATGCTAAACAAGAAATGTACTTATTACCTTATGTATGTAACTATAACCCCTCTGTACATCATCTTGACAATAAAAGTAAACTTTAATAAAGTAAATATAAAATAAGTTGAGTTAAACTCTATAATAAGGACCAAAGCCTTTCTGCTGTTTTTAAATCTGAGGCATGTAAACATAACAAAAATATTTAAGTTATACAGGTTATTCAGTAAACTAATACTTGTGGTGTACATAATGTCCTATTTATGTTCTCTCTTTACTTGATTTTTCTGCTTCCCTTAAGATCCAAGAATACCTTTATAATCTTCCACTGACTTTTCTTACAGTAATGAACCAGAATTAACGCAATCAACTATGCTCAGACACTGCTGCTATAACTTCTACACTGATACCACAACAAAATCCATTGACCACTGTTTGTAAAGGAAGAGGAGGAAGGAGAAGGAATAAGGAAATGCAGAGTAGGGTGTGAAGTTGTTCCAAGTATACTGCACACCTATGGAATTATCATTATGAAAAGTCCTTCCAAAGTAGTGGAAAAACAAAGAAACCTCACTGCTCTATAGAAAGTCAATTCCTAGCAAGTGGGGAAAGGTATTTCACACAAAAGTGGAGAAATTCAGCATAGGGCTGTTCATACCTGAATATCCTGAGACTTGAGCTAATAGTACAGGGTTATGTGATTGTGACTTGATCACAGGGATATTTAACTCAATATGAAGTGTATGTGGAGTTTTGACACAAATATGAAAAGGAGTTAAAGTTGCAATCTATGACACAAGCAGAGAAAACTCCAGAGACAGCAGAATTGATGCTTCCCAAAACAAAGTTTTCATTTATATAATGTCTTGGGGATGAACACTGGATCACAAAGACCCATGTATCTAAGAGGTCAGTTCAGAAGCTGATTGCAGCGATGTCCAGAGATCTAAAGTCATATGATTTCATTCCATCCATCTTTCTGGGGTTCTGAGAAGAAAATCGAGGAGAGTGTCCCTTCTCCTTCCTATGATTTTTCTCTGAATAGGCCATAAATCACCGATGACTTTAGGATTTGCCGGCACCATGAGCTACACCAACATGTCCTATCTGACCCCCAAGACGGTGATCCTGATTGGCATACCTGGACTAGAGCACGTGCAATTTTGGATTGGATTTCCTTTCTTCAGCTTGTGCCTGGTGGCCCTTCTAGGCAACATCTTGTTGCTTATCATTATTCCAACAGAACGCAGTCTACACCAACCCATGTATATCTTCCTGGCAGTATTGGCAGCTACTGACCTGGGTCTCTGTGTGGCCATCGCGCCTAAGATGTTGGCCATTTTCTGGTTTGGTTCACGCTCCATGGCTTTTGATGCTTGCCTCACCCAGCTCTTCTTCATTCACGCCTTACAGGGCATGGAATCTGGCATCCTGTTGGCCATGACCTTCGACCGCTATGTTGCTATTTGTAATCCTTTGAGGCACACGTCTATCCTCACCTCTCTTTTTCTCCTTCGAGTGGTGCTGATGGTGGCATTTCGGGCAACAACACTGGTTGGGGTTTTGCCTATTCTACTCAAACAACTTCACCGTTTCCATTCCGTGGTCATTGTCCACTCTTACTGTGAGCACATGGCTGTAGTCAAGCTGGCTGCGGAAGATGTCCACATGAATAAATCATATGGCCTCTTTGTGGCTTTTGCAATTTTAGGTTTTGACATGATCTTTGTTTTCATCTCTTACGTGCTGATTTTTCGAGCTGTTTTTCGTCTGCCCCAGAAAGAGGCACGGATCAAAGCATTCAACACGTGCACAGCTCACATCGTTGTCTTCCTGGAATTTTATATCCTTGCTTTCTTTTCATTTTTCAGTCACCGTTTTGGCCATGTATCACCCTACGCCCATATCCTCTTGTCTACCATCTATCTCCTTGTACCTCCCGCCCTGAACCCTATTGTCTATGGTGTGAAGACCAAAGAGATTCGCAAACGGGTTGTTCAAATTTTCATCCCACAGCGAGACATACAGAAATGATCCAACAAAGATCGAAGAAATATCCATTTGCCTGTTTAAAATGAACAGTCTTACACGTTGTGGCTATTGCAATATTTTGTACCACAGTAATAGTTCTCATAGAAAGAACCATCAGGGCTGGGAAGGTGGCTCAGTGGTAGAGCGCTTACCTTGCATGCATGAGGCCCTGGGTTCGATTTCTCAGCACCACATACGCAAAAAAAAAAAAAAAAAAAAAAAAGTATCTTACTTCATTGTGGGGAAAACAGATGTTCAATCCTCTACCCCAAAGTAAAAGGATCTCAGACTTCTTACAAGGAACCCATGAAGGCAAAAGTTATATATCTTTCAGTTTTAACACATGATATGATTGGAGACAGTGTTAATGATAAACAGAAACAGATGGAAAATAAGTTCCAGAGAGGTATACAGTTTCCAATTATATTGACTTTCTTTTAGGAAAAAGATTTCATACTCAAAAAAAGTCAAACTCAGAAGAGGCTGTTGATGGGTCCTTATAAACATGGTCAAAGTGATGAAAATGTACACTGTGTTTCAGGTAGGTTCTTTCTGGCCATCCCTAGACTTGCTGTGACAAGGGAGAGAAGTTTACCAGAACTCAGAAAAAGGAGCATGTGAGGGGAGCAGCTGGCCTGTGCTTTCCCTTTGCATATGGAGATGAAGCTTCCAAGAGGAGCCAAAGTAAGGAGTCAGGAGAATGACTAATCTAGCTGCATGATCTGCTGTATCACAATTTCCTTTCAGTTCCCATTGTGACTGATTCAAACCAGAAACCAGAGAAAAAGAGAGCCTGCATATGCAGTCCCTGGTGGTTAGATATAACACACTAGCTCTGAAAAATAATTCAAGCTTGCTGTTTTACCAGACACTAGCCTGGCCTTCACATCTCTGTATGGGTGGTCTAACTATTGAGCATATCAGGGGTCATTGTTATCACATTCTAATCATCTGTTGTGATTTCAAGATTGAGTTTATGACTTAAAATTAACAGAAAATTGTACAGCGGAGGGCATCAAAGACATTCTTCACCAATGAGGGAAATAAATAAAAATTATTTTTGGTACTTTCACAAAAAGGAGAAGGTGTAAAGGTGGAGATACAAAGCTTATTCTTATGATAAGGTATAAATAAATTTTAGTTTTCGTAGATATTTAGTGGGTGAGGGATTTCACTAGTGAATTAGCTAAATTTTATTTGCAATTACTGTTACTTCTTCTGAAGTCATTAATTGCAAAAAAGGGAAGATATTTAGAAAGTCAATATTGCTGATAAGTGTATAGAAGACTTTATTTGTTGAGAAAAAGTGTCTATTATAATCAGATGAAGTTCTCCAAATAATTTTTGGAATGTTTTTATTTTTAGGTAGTTGTACAAAGGAGTTGCCAGCAAAGCAGCTTATAAATGCAGCGCATCTTGATCATTGTCCCTGTTTACAACATTTTCTCACTCTTCTCAATCCACTCATCCCTCACTTTCTTAATTTTTTGAGGATATACATTGCATATTTTGCCATTTAATAAAGCAGTTTATGTCTACAATGCATCCTTCATTTTTTGGCTTGGAAGAACTTTGTGGCACAGTTTCAAGTTCATAATGGAAAAGCAAAAGATCTGAGTAACAACCTTGGATTTATTGTTTATTTTGTGATATTGAGGCAAGAAACTAAAATAATTGGATCTCATTTTATATTATAACGTATAGAAATAAGCTCAGACATTGCCAGATCTTAGAATGTACATTCTGTGCTCTTCTAGAGTTTATGTCCCTAAATCCCTCTTATTAGGTACAGCTATCCAAAATTATTTTTTTAATTTTATTTTATTGTAAAGAGGCTGTACAGAGGGGTTACAGCTACATAAGTAAGGTAATGAATACATTTCTTGTTGAGCATTGTTACCCATTCCTTTCTCCTACTATCCCTCCCTCCCCCACTCCTTCCTACCCCCCAAGTTGTAAAGTTCATTTCTTGTGAGTTTCATTGTTGCAATGGGTCATCCTGTGTCCTTGTTTCAGCATTTTGTTTCCCCTTCCCTTCCTCAAATTAGATAAATATATATATACACAAGAAGCAGGTACCCACAAGATACTATATTGGATATGAACTTTACAACTTCATGGGCGGCGGGGGAGGGGAGAGAAGTGGGGAAGGGAAGATGATAGTGGGAGAACAACAAAGGAGGAGGTAACAATGCTGGACAAGAAATGTACTCATTACCTTACTGTAACTCCTCTGTAAAGAATCTTTCAATAAAACAAAATTTTTTAAAAAGATGTAAGGTGCCAAAATCAAATACAATGACAACAGGGATATACCATAGGGGGAAGAACATACAATAGAAATAAAAAAATCACAGAGTACATTAAAAAAAAACAACAATAAAGAAAAACCTCTTGTGTCCAGATCTTGGGGTTCATTTAGCTTAGCATCACCTTACATGGTCATATGTACATAGCTTTTGAGCTTTTTGCTCATCTGATAAGATTATCCTAGATCTATGCTAATTATTGCAAATAAGGGAAACCATGGGACCTATATTTCTTTGGGTCTGGCTTTCTTCACTTAATATGATTCTTTCCAAGTCTTTCCATTTTCTAACAAATGGTGTCATTCTTTCTGATGGAAGCATAGAATTCCATTACATATAGATAGATAGATAGATAGATAGATAGATAGATAGATAGATAGATAGATAGATATAGATATAGATATCACATTTTCTTGATCCATTCATCTATTGAGGTGCATCTGGGTTGGTTCCATATCTTAGCTGTGGTGAATAATGCTGTGATAAGCCCCAAATTCTTCTTTATTCTCTCATATTCTAGTTGTAAACTATTATCTCATATCAGGTTGCATTATGTCATTTGTTTCAGAATTTGATGCAAAAAATATCTGAGAATCTTAAAAATTATTATTTCCCACTTATTGCTAAATTGTAGCATCACTCTGCAAGCTGATAATAGTGGAGCGAGGGCTTTTGGAAAGCCATAAATGGAACTTTTGGCACTGACAGGGTTATAGCCACTGTCTCCCATTCATCCCTGGGCCTCAGGTCTCTAAGGATTAGAATCAGCCTTATTAATTCATCTTGACTCTAATCCCCACAAGTAGAATGGCTACTCACAGTAAGGAAAACTCTTGTATCAAGTATGTGAGATCTGGAAATAATAAAAATGAGAAGAAATAAGAAAACACAGAGAGGAACATGAGAAAGCAAAAGAGAGGAAAGGAGATAGTAAATGTTTGAGGAAAGCCAGAGTCGGCTTCAAGAAAGGTGAGGTACTCAGCTCCTTTAATGACATAATTTTTTACCGAAATGTTATTGTTGTTCATGTTCATGTTTGTAGCTTGCAAGTTAGACTCATATTTTTCAGGCAGACAGGCTTATTTAAGATGTTCTAGATTCCATGGGAGGTTCTTTGTATCTATTGTTTACATAGGCTCAAGGGCTATTTGAGAAGTTTCAGAATGAGACTGACATTTCACTAGAAAACTTAGAAGATCCCTTCCAATTCCTTGTTTTGTTGTTTTAAAATGACTCCAGAATTACAGCTCCAAAGTTTTTTAATCTCTCAGCCGGGCGCTGGTGGCTCACGCCTGTAATCCTAGCTACTCAAGAGGCTGAGATGTGAGGATCGCGGTTCAAAGCCAGCCCGGGCAGGAAAGTCCATGAAACTCTTATCTCCAATAAACCACTAGAAAAGCGGAAGTGGTGCTGTAGCTCAAGGGGTAGAGCGCTAGCCTTGAGCTGAAGAGCGCAGGGACAGCGCTCAGGCCCAGAGTTCAAAGCCCATGACTGACAAAAAAAAAAAAGTTTTTAATCTCATGTACTAAGTCCTTTAGACTGTCAAGTTTATAAACTAACCTGACAAATTCCATCCTCCACTTTGGAGGTAAATGATATCATATGGCCACATTGATGAATGTGAGACTCTAGCAGCAGCGTTTCCATAGAAAGGGAAGTTAAGTAATAAGGGTTCCATCAGTACTGAATAAGGGTTCACAGTCAGTATTGAATGTGTATGTTTTAAAGTGAATGGGTCTGTTGTGGGATCCCAGCACACTAAGGTAGTTGCTAAGATTCACAGCCCACTGAAGATCTCATTCTTTCTCTCGAACTTCTTGATCTAACTTGAAAATATTTTCTTTGAAAATTGACACTGGAATAGACTGAACACCATCTAGGGAGGCTTATTGTAATCATCAGTGAAAGCTTTGGATAGAGAAAAAGATTAAGAAGGGAATGTTTTCTCTGGCTATGTTGAATCTTCCCTGAATGAAATTGATTTAAAACTGATGATTCTGAGCAAGAATCAAACTTAGATTACTTTGTGAAAGGCCAATCCATGCTGTTTTTTTACATAAAAGGACAATGAAGAGTCCTCCATTTCTTCTATACCCTATTATATATTAGATTGCTGTTGTCTTCTTTGTTATCACTGTTACCATTGTCATTAGTAGCAGATGCTGACAGCAGACAGTGTTGTAGCTTTTTTGAGCACTATGTATGAGGATCTATTCATCTTCATATGATAATAGTCCTGATTTGGTCATTACACAAAATCTGTTTTAATTCTTAAATATTGTCAAATTGTGGGTTTTTTTTTTCAATTACCACAGGAAGCATCTTTTGTGCACATAGAAAACAAAACATTTTTTCCATAATCAAAAAGCATACACTGGGTGTTGTTGACTCATGCCTATAAATCCCAGCTACTCAGGAAGTTGAGATTTGAGGATTGTGGATTGAAGCCAGCCTAGGCAGAAAAAGACTCTTTTCTCTTAATATTTTTTTATTGTAAAAATACTGCATAGAAGGGTTACAGTTACATGAGCAAGGTAATGAGTACATTTCCTATCAAGTATTGTTACTTCCTCCTTTTCAGTGAGACTCTTATCTCCAATTAATCACTAAAAAGCCAGAAGTGGAGCTTTGGCTCAAGTAGTAGAATTCTAGCCTTCAATGAAAAGCTAAAGGGCAGCAGCACAGGCTCTGAGTTCAACCTCCAATACTGGTACCAAAAAAACAAAAACAACAAAACAAAAACAAAGTGTGCAACATTGGAATCAGACTATAACGTAGGCTGATGTGACTGCAGAGCCAGAGAAACACCACTAAGAAGGAGATAGTGAGCAAATTAGTCCTTAAACTTTGAAATAAATGTATTGACATGAGTATGGTTCACACTGACTGCAAGGTCACACATCTCAATTAGACCTCATGTTTATACCTTTTTAGACATGAAGGACAAAATATACAAAGTCAGAGAAGTGATCAGAGCTAATTAGGCAGTGAAGTGTAAAAGAAGCAGATTTCTGTATTTTGATGATGAATGACACTGCAAAGGAATCCACATAAGAGGTATGAGAAATAGTAAGCGGGATTTGGGATTATTATGAGGTTGTCAGAGGGAGGAAGATAGCACGGAAAGAGAATGTTGACTTACAGAATATATGGATCGAATCTGGTAATATAAGGAATCAGAAAGACTGGATATAGCTTGGAAGTTGCATGTTCAAATTCTGGTTTAATTTCCTGGAAAATTATAACTATGAAACAAATACCTAGAGTTTATTCACTCGAGGCTTAAGGAGATTAAAAGGGAATTGACATTCTCCAACAATGAAAATCTTACAAGAAGATGCTAATGTATTTTCTTATTGTGGGAAATAATCCATTCCATAGGTTGCTAATTCTTACGTTAGCAGTTCCTTAGCAAATGATGTATAAGTGGTATGGTGAAGAGCAGCTCATCTTTCTTAATACAGGACATTTCTCTTGACCAAAGAGGAATGAATTTGAATTGGGAGTGAAAAGTTATGATCCTGATTTTTGTTATTTCCCTTCCCCTCCCCAAATTAGAAAAATGTATATGCAAAATGCAGGGCACTGATCAAATAGAGTGAAAACAGGGGTTATACCATGGGGGAAGAACAAACAAGAAAAACAAAAAAAAAAAATCACATCGTGCAAATGTACTCATTACCTTACTCATGTAACTGTAACCCTTCTCTACAGTATCTTTATAATAAAAAATATAAAAATCTGATCCTGGTTACCAAATTGACAAACACCAGCAATGAAAAGGAGAAGATGAAGCAGGAATGAGGGGGGTAGATTAAGGAGTGATTTGAGCTAAGCCAATGAAATTGTTGTTTCCTTTTTTTCTCTTACCCCTTCCCCACCATGAAGCAGACAGTGTCTCACTAGAGTATGTCTGTGGAGCTGGACTGTGGTCAAACCATCCACTCTATGGCAGCCTTAAACTCTAGCCGTGCACTGTCCTCCACCTTCTATCTCACCGGAATCCCTGGCTATGAAGAATATCACCCCTGGATTTCCATCCCATTCTGCTTCCTCTACCTGGTTGGGATAACAGGCAATTGCTCCATCCTACATATTGTCCGGACAGACTCCAGGCTCCACGAACCCATGTACTACTTCCTTGCTATGCTCTCCCTCACAGACATGGCCATGTCTCTGACTCCAATGATATCCCTTTTTAGGGTGCTGTGGTCCATTTCTAGGGAGATCCCCTTCAGTGTCTGTGTGGTCCAAATGTTTGTGATTCACACTTTGTCCTTCACTGAATCATCTGTGCTCCTGGCCATGGCCCTTGACAGGTATGTGGCTATCTGCCACCCCCTGCGATATGCTACCATTCTCACCCCAAAACTGATTGCCAAGATTGGAATTGCAGCCCTGCTCAGGAGTGCTATTCCACTAATTCCACTTCTTGTTCGTCTGGCTTTCTTTCCCTTCTGTCACTCCCATGTCCTTTCTCATTCCTACTGTCTGCATCAGGACATAATCCGCCTGGCCTGTGCTGACATCAGATTTAATGTCATTTATGGGATGATCGTGATTACTATGCTGTGGGGTATGGACGCTCTGGGCATTTTAGTATCTTACATTTTCATTCTCCACTCTGTGTTAAGAATCACATCCCGAGAGGGGAGGCTTAAGGCACTTAACACATGTGCATCCCACATCTGTGCTGTGCTCATTCTGTATGTGCCCATGATTGGGTTATCTATTGTCCATCGCTTTGCCAAACACTCATCTCCCTTTGTTCACATCTTTATGGCTCATAGCTACTTAATGGTTTCACCAGTGCTCAACCCAATTATTTACAGTGTGAAGAACAAGCAGATCCGTCAAGGAGTCCTTCATCTGATTTCATCCCGGAAAATGGGTTCCACTTTGTGGTAATCACATCTCAAGAAAGCAATGGATGGCACCAGTGGTAATTCTGTCTGCTCTAACTATTCTACAGAGTCATCAACAAAAGACTAGTCTAAAAGTAGAAATAGAGCCCACCAAGCATCAAAAAGAGGCTGTAATTAATAGTGTTGGTGCCTATTGAGATAAGAGAGCTTGACCCAATATAGGCTTCATAAATTCAGAGGAGTGTTTTAACCTTTATTCACAGTACTCTCCATCAAGTTTGGAAATTACAACTTCAATCTTTGATATTCTGTAATAATTGTCATAGGAACATATACTCTCTTTTATTGTATTATGACTGGGTTTTAATATATGCATACTCTATCTTATAAATGCTAATATCTTATCTTGATAGAAAATCATATGGTTCATAAATTTATAAACTGTCATGCTGCATGAGAACAAGCTTTTCAACTTTTATATACCATGTTCCCCTCTCCTCTGGAGAAGCTTAGCTTCTTCAAGAATAGACAGCAGCAACCTTCATACATAAGTTTTTTGATTTGTTTTGTTTTGTCAGTTGGTCATGGGGCTTGAACTCTGGACCTGTGACTGTCCCTCAGCTCTTCAGCTCAAGGCTAGCACTCTACCACTTGGGCCACAGAGCTACTTCCAGATTTCTGAGTGGTTTATTGGAGATAAGAGTCTCACAGTTTCCTGCTCTGGCTGGCTTTGAACCACAATCCTCAGGTCTCAGCCTCCTGAGTAGCTAGGATAACAGGTGTGAGCGACCGGCACCCAGCCATACATAAGTTTTGGAAATATTTTTAACTTTATAGAAACTTGAGTCTGAAAATTTTGGAAACTTTCAGATATTATATTAACTTTTTTTAATAATAACTTAGGGCAAACTGTGATGTAACTGAGGTGCAAGTACTTACAAGTTAATAGTAGTTGGAAATATGAAATTATAGATAATTTGTGTTACAACTTTTATCAATATACAGATATAAACATGTCTTCAATTTTTTTCTTTTTTCTTTGCCAGTCCTGAGGCTTGAACTCAGGACCTGGGCTCTGTCTCTGAGCCTCTCTGTGCTCAAGGCTAGTGTTCTACGACATGAGCCACAGCACCACTTCTGGCTTTTTCTGTGTATGTGGTACTGAGGAATCAAACCCAGGGTTCCATTCATGCTAAGTAAGCACTCTACCACTAAGCCACATTCCCAGCCCCTGTTTTCAAATTTTCTAATGTATGATTGTTCTAAATTCATACTTTGACACTGTGTGTAATTGAAAAGTACATCAAGAAAGAAAAATGTTTAGGAATGCTTTATGGTCCTTGTTATTGTATAGGACTTAACAACAGGTAATCTGTTTTCTCATATGTTACTAATTACTATTTTGCAGGCTATAAAAGAATTGTAATTTATTTACTCTAAAAGCAGCTCTTTATAATTACTGATTATACAAATATATAATTACTGATTATACAAATCCATTCATAAAATAAAGAATGACAAGTTTAGATATACTTTGTAAAAATCCTGTGATCATCAAGTCACACTTGACACAATAAAATAAACCACACAAACACATAAGTAGGATTATAAATTTCAGGCAGTGGAGATGAAAGTAAGGGGAGAAATATGAACATCAAAATAAGACATCACTCTTCATATAATTCATAATTAGAATAACTTTGAATATAAAACAGCACCTTGAGAATATGAACTTTGCCATCAATTATATGTTGCATAAGTATCACTTAATTATATATGAGTATCTTTCAAATATGACTTTTAGATCCAGAATATATTTTAAAGCCATAGATTTTTAACATATTTTAGTGGCTGTTAATAAAAGCACACTGAAACTATGAGATTCTAGATTTAAAATTTTTATTTGCCAGTAAAAGCACTTCAAATGATCATATACACTTTGATTATTAAACTTATGAGCTATTATCAGTAAAGCATAGCTATAATTACTTTATATTCATAAAATATATCTCAACAAAGACACTTAGAAACACTTAGTCTCCATAGACATTGAGGGATAAGGGGTTAACAACTATAGCAGTGGTTCTCATTAGATACTTTGTTGAAAATGAACTATATAACTTCTGGGTGAGGACCTGAGGGAACAATTGGGAGAGAAGGGGTGGCATTGTCCAAAAAGAAATGTACTAATTACCCATCTTATACAACTGTAAACTCTGTACATCACCTTTACAAGAACAATTAAAAATTTTACAAGAGAAAGAATGATTTTTTTTCTCCAAATTAGGATACTTCTTTCCAGAAAGGTATATTTGCTGAAGAGATGAGCAATTATGTGACTGAATAGTAATTTATTTTTATCATCTCTAAGTGGTTATGATTTTCTTTTATTCACATAGTTGTGGCAAAGCATCTTATTATTCCATTTCATCATTTAATTATTCAATCTAATTAAACAATAAGAACATTTTTAAACACAGTATGGATGATCGCCTAATTATACACAGAATCCAGAAACAGCCTATGCTTTTATAAGCAAAATGATGCCAATAGATTTCATTCAAGACACTTAATCCAACTAATTCAGTTACTGGATTGTGGGTAGGGTTTTTTCTAAATTATTATGTTTATGTTATATATTTGTAGTCTTTGTAGAAGGGAAACACTTTAGCTTTTTTATTAATCTGGAAATGAATGTTTTATAGTAAGGAAAATGAATTATATTTCAGAAATTAATGCAGATAGCTTTTCAGATGATAGATTATATGCCAGGTACGATGCAATCCGAAAAACTGCTGAATGTGGGAAGAGGAAAACTAGGAAACTATATACAAAACAAAATCTAAAAAAAGAGCTACCCCCAAACTGATGTGTTGGTGTTCATCTCAAGATCCTAGCACTTGAGATATTGAGGAGAGAGGATTATGAAATCAAGGCCATCCTGGGTTAGCTACTAAGATCTGCCAATCAATCAGTCCATAAACCAAATGAATCTAGTGTATAATCTCATATTTCCAGTGAACATTTCCAGATCAACATTTCCTATTATTCAAAATAATACCAAAGTAATTGCACCCATAATAATTCAGAATTTTAAGGGAGTCTATAGATCATGAACTGATCTATAATTGTGATATTGTCTAATTCAAGGGAATTATGCTATTTTCCTGACATTACTGCCTTTAAGATACAACAGTGTCACCAATTCAGCAATGTTCTCCTGTAGTTGGCAGCTTGTGTATTTTCCTATTTGGAATTTTAGTTATCTTTACCCTTCAAGGTCATGTTGTAATTCAGATTAGCTCCATGAAATAGCTTGTGTTTTGTTAATTTATTTAAAGTAAGGAAAGTTAATTACAGCAGAGGGAATGAAAAAGAATCTTTATTATACAAGGTATTGAAAAACATAAGATGATTTCTGGAAATTAGGGGAAACTTTATGAGAGGAAAGAAAAGAATCATACAGATATATCATAAGGGATATTCAAATTATAACATAAGGGCTATTTCAAGAAAAATGATTAGTAGTTATTTGATTAATTAGGAGTTCATTTATTCAACAATTATTTATGAAATTCTTTATATTCTGGGATCTTGTTGATGTAATAGTGAACTTGAACTTAGAAGTAATCCCTGACTTCAGAGAAATTTCATTTTTCTCCTGTCCTTGCTGATTTACATGGATAAATGTTAGCACAATCCTTCTTGGTAACCTAAATTTTCTGTTGACTTCCTGTTCATTTCATTTCTTTAAAAAAATTTTTTTAAACCATAAAAAGCAAGAAAAAAACATTTGAGTACTTATGTTGGGTTTCATTTTGCCTAACACCAACTTATCTGACCATTTCTGCTTGTCTCAGACATATATTAGTTTTTGCAAATAAGGGAAACCATGGGGCCTATGTTTCTTTGGGCCTGGCTTACTTCACTTAATATAATTTTTTTCCAAGTCTTTCCATTTCCTAACAAATGGGGCAATGTCATTCTTTCTGATGGATGCATAGAATTCCATTCTGTATATATGTTTCTAACATATTTATAAGGTACCATGTGATTTCTTTGTTGATCTTTATGTCCCTCTCCCACGGAAAAACCCTGTTTTCACTGTATTTGATGTTGGTATAATTTGTGGAGGGGAAGGGAAAAAACAAATTGTTTAAATAGGGATACTGGTGGACCCATTGCAACAATGAGATGTACAAGACTATATGTCGAAAAACGAACTTTACAACTTTGGAGGAGGGGGGGGAAGGGAGTTGCTTGCCTTGTTCATTCCATTTTTAAGGCCATTTAAAAGGCATCCGCATTTAGATCATCTGGTTTGACAATAGAGTCCTAGTACCCTCGCCCTTATCTCTTTGGTCTTTATTCCATAAACAATCGGGTTCAGAGTAGGTGGCACCAGTAAATAGAGGTTTGCCAGGAGGATAAGGGTATGCCTGGGCACACGATGCCCGAAACGATGAGTAAAAAAAGAAAAGAAAGCCAGAGTGTAGAATACCAAGATGACACATATGTGAGCTCCACAGGTTCCAAAGGCCTTTGTCCGTGCCTCCCTTGACGGCAATTGCAGGACTGTTCTCAAGATCAACCAGTAGGAAAGAGAGATGAGAACAAAGTCCAGCCCTGTGGTGAGGAGAGCGGCACTGAGTCCATAAATACTATTAAGGGCAATGCTATTGCAGGCCAACTTGGCAATGCCCATGTTCTCACAGTAGGTGTGGTGGATGATGTTGCTTCGGCAGAAGTGTAGCCGAAGAATGAGAAGGACACCAGGGATGACAACAATTATACTCCGAGCTACCAGAATGAGGCCCACTTTACCAATGAGAGAGCCTGTGAGCAGGGTTGCATAGTGCAGTGGTGTACAGATAGCCACATAGCGATCAAAAGCCATGGCCAGCAGGACAGCAGATTCGGAGAGGAACAGAGCATGAACGAGAAACATCTGTGTGAGGCAGGCAGCAAACGGAGTCAGGGAAGGCCCCTTCCAGAAGATAAGAAGCATTTGGGGCACTGTGACGGTACACAGGAGGACATCATTGAGTGCCAGCATGGCCAAGAAGAGATACATGGGTTGATGGAGATGTCTGTCACAGGCTACCACAGCTGTAACAAGGCCATTGCCAATTACAGCCAAGAGGTACATGAAGCTGAAAGGGATGGAGATCCAAACTTGGACATCTTCTAATCCTGGAACACCGGTTAGGAGAAAGGAAGTGAGCTGAGTAGCTGTATAGTTGAGTACTGCAACAGACAAGTGATTAGAATGTACTGCAGGAAAAAAATACCGAATACACATTAGTAGAAATTTCCTCCAAATTAATCATGTCTCAATTATTACTTAGGGTAGGATGAAGTAGGATTGAGTCATGAATAATGTAGAGATAAGTATTTATTTGTATATTTTACTGTTCTCTTTAAGTAGTTCTACAGAGAAGTTTCATTTCTTCATGTCAGTTTATGAGTGCAGTGAATCTTGATCAGTGACATTGTTCTAAGTTTTCAAATGACTGAGTGATTTGTGGCACATCCCTTAAGTCCTGTAGGGCATTTGGTTTTTGTTTGAAAATGTGTACATCAGAAAACTAGGTCAGTCCGTGAGTTTCACTGTCTTTCCTACCCAGGCTGGCTTTGAACGGCCATCCTCAGCTCTCAGCCTCCTCAATAGCTAGGATTACTGGCGTGAGCCACCGGCGCCCGGCGAGAACAACCATTTTTCTACTGCTTCCTTAAGTCTCCCTCTGTATGTGTGGTCCATGCCTTATAGTACAAATGACTTACTTATTCCAGTTCAGTTTTTGAATGGAAGATCTAATGGAAGATATTAGTCCTTATTGCAGTACATACATAGTAGTAAAGTCTTTCTCAGAGGGGTAACAATGCTCAATAGGAAATGCACTCATGACTTAACTCATATAGTGGTATAACCAATCTATACAGTATCTTTACAATAAAATATATATTTAAAAAAAGAAAACTAGGTCAGATTCTTTATTTTATGTGATGCTATGTATTTAAAAAAGATATTATGTGTATGTTTTTTGAACTATAATATAGACTTTGCATTTGATGACTGAGTAATAAATAATGAATGACAAAGGCACTTTTTCCCCTTTATTTTGTCCATATGTAAGCATTAGAAGACAGAAGGGAAAATTCCATTTTTCTGTAGACAAATGGATGAAAGAAGTGTTATGGGGTAACAATGTAGGTGGAAACAGCATGAAGATGTCTATTCTTGTGTCCTTCTCTAAATTTGTAAGCTTTTCTCTGTTGGCCTAAATTTTCTTTTTTTTTTTCAAAATGTTAAAAGAGTTTTTAATTAATAAGTTCATTAAAATACAACAAACATAAAGAACATGCTTACAGTATGCATTAAAACTTTTCTTTCCTAACCCTGAGAAATTCAAAAGTGTAAAGAGATAAGAGAAATCATTACAATTAAATAATCCATTTTTTATTTGGTTAGAAATATATTGATGCAAATAAATCAAAAGGTCACCTAGCTTGTTAGCAGCAGTATGAGTATAATTTATATTCTTTTACCTCTGAACCAGGGCCACTTCCAGTATAGCTGTTAGCCTAAATTTTCTACCACAAGAGAAAATATCTTTTCATTTGTGTCACATGTAAGCCTTTGAAGACAATACTTGAATAGATGAATTTACATGAAATTTAAAGTGCTGCAAAAGTTGTATTACTTAACCTTTAGTTAAATAAAAATCCATTGCCTAACAACTATCTCACCTCTGTCTTGTAACTCATTGAACAGCCAAGCAGACAAACATTCAAAGGAAGATATATAACCACTCACACTAATACCTATACACAGTAAATAGTCTATCCATATTACTATCCATCCAATGCCTATCCAATATGAATGAGCTTTTTATGGCATAGCATGATGGGCATCTTCAGATCTAGCAAGAGAATAAGATCAAATTTTACCAATTGTTTTTTTATAGGAATAGTTCTTATTTTTAGGACATCAATAATTATTTAAAAGTAAATATGGATTTTCTGTAAAATGTTTCAAGTACAAATTATTCTTTTTCCATTCTATAAATCATTATTTCAGTTTGTCATGTTGGTAATTAAAAACAGCAATGTTAGCAAAATGATGTATATGTTTACTCATATGTTTTGGTTGTAACCCAGGAGTATTAATCATGGATAACAAATGTTATTCAATGCAGAAATCGTTGCCAAAATCAGATCTGCACAGGTTCTACCATCTGGCTATGGGGCTGTCATACTACCACCACCATGTGGATGCACAATCACAAGTAAAGATATCGCTCAGCCCCTGCATTAAGTGAAATTATTTTCAGATAGTATAAACTTTTAACCAAGAAGTGAGGCACACGATCACATCAGCAGCACATATTCTATTTATCCTATTACCCTCACACTGTATTCATTCTCCTCTACCACTTTTTTTCTCCCTTTCTATGTTCAGATGAGGAAGAAGGTGTAAAATTTCTGGTCCAAGAGCAGAGATAGCATGCATAAAAATATATAAAGGAGATCTAATTATAAATATATATGTAAATACATAGTGTCATATGCATATATGAACAAACATATTAACTAAAGTATGCACTAGAGTATTGCGATGGTATAACTCCTTCAAACAACAAATCTACAGTTAAAAAATGAACGCTAGTAGATGGAACATGTCAGGTTGGGGAGAGAAGGTCAAGGAAGGGATGTAGATGAATGGAGAAAAGAGGGTGGCAAAAGCAATCATAATATTCAATGTACACAAGTGAAAATGGACCCAGTTAACTGAGGGGAGAGGTGAGTTTGGGAGAGATGAGGGAGAATGATAAAAGTTGTGATTACTTATGAAGATGCATTGTGCTCAAAACCTGATGCTAGAATTGAAACTCTTTGATAACTACTTAAGGATAATAAAAATAATTAAAAAATGAAATATTTGAAACAGTGCAAGAAAGAGGTATAATCACAATTGTATTAGCCCCTTGACTAAAAATTTGCCTTGTTCATTTATCTCCTTGGCAGTGCCTGGCTTTGCTGTAGAGCAATGTCAGATAATTAACAGCATTTTTAAATAGAACAATCAAATATCAGTACAGAAACTGACAATACAATCAAAATATCAATAATAATAACTGCAAATACTTATCAAGTTGTTTACAATGTAGCAAATTTACTCTTTCAAACTTCTTTTAAGGGGCTATGAAGGTAGCTCAGTGGTAGAGTGGTTGCCTTACATGCATGAGGCCCTGGGTTTGATTCCTCAGCACCACATAAGCAGAAAAAGCTGGAAGTGGTGCTGTGGCTCAAGTGGTAGAGCGCTAGCCTTGAGCTGAAGAGCTGAGGGACAGTGCCCAGGCCCAGAGTTCAGGCCCCACAACTAACAACAACAACAACAACAACAGTAGCAACAACATACTGCTTTTAGAACTTCACATGTTTAACACAATGAAAGGATGGCAGCTACAGCATGAAGAACATTGGCACATTTACTGTTCTTCCAGGATGTAAGATAAATCACTTTTTAGTCCAGAAATGTGAACTACAATGCCCACGGTTTCAATTACTTAAAAGTTCTGATTTACCTGGTGGATGCATGGCCTTTCTAAATCAAAATTAACATAAAAAGGTAGATTTTAAATTTTTCCTTAGCGCCGTCTACTGTGATATTCATAACACTTAATTGAGAGAATCATTCCTTGCTCCAGAGCTCAGAGGAGACAGATCTATAGACCCATCTGTATTGTACATTGATATTTATAACAACAAGCCAGGGAATTACCCTAAGGAGGTAGGTCTTTTGAGAATTTTATGTGCTTAGTGACTCTTTTCACAGCAAGTGGTCCTACAGCATGACTTGGATTAGCTGATTCAAATGGCTTTCAAACTTTCAAATGATATTTTCTTTTTTTTCATTGTTTTTGTATATTTTATTGTAAAAATGCTGTACAGAGGGATTACTGTTACATGAGCAAGGTAATGAGTACATTTCCTATTGAGCATTGTTGCCTCCTCCTTTGTTTTCCCCCTACTATCCCTCCTCTCCCAATTAACTCCACAACTAACCCCCACTCTGCCGAAGTTGTAAAGTTCCTTTTCAACATAGTGTTTTGTACATCTCATTGTTACAATGTGTCAACCTTTATTTAAGCATTTTGTTTTTTCCCTTCCTCTCCTTGAATTAGAGAAGTGTATATATAAGATGCAGGGCACTGACATCAAATACAGTGAAAACAGGGGTTATATCATGGGGGAGGAACATACAAAGAAACAAGAAAATCACATGGTACCTTATAAATACATTAGAAACAGTAGCAAGAAAGAAGAAACCTCTTGTGTCCCTATCTTGGGGTTCACTTCACTTAACATCATCTGTACATATGGTCATATGTACATAGCTTTTGGCCTTTTCTGCCTGTCCTACACATGTACTAGGTATTTCAAATAAGGGAAACCATGGGGCCTATGTTTCTTTGGGCCTGGCTTACTTCACTTAATATAATTTTTTCCAAGTCTTTCCATTTCTTTAACAAATGAGGCAATGTCATTCTTTCTGATGGAGGCATAGAATTCCATTGTCTGTCTGTCTGTCTATCTATCTATCTATCTATCTATCTCACATTTCTTGATCCATTCATCTACTGAGGGGCATCTGGGTTGGTTCCATATCTTAGCTATGGTAAATAATGCTGTGATAAACATAACTGTGCTGGTAGCCTTAGTATGGCCTTGTTTGTGATCATTTGGGTAAATGCCCAAAAGTGGGATTGCTGGGTCATAGGGGAGCTCTAGTGTAAACTTGTTCAACCACTTTGGAAAGCAGTATGGAGGTTCCTCAAAAGACTCCACATAAAGCTCAAATGATATTTTCTTCAGTTCCTTCTGAAGCAAGAGTCTCTAAGTAATGTATCTGCACATATCTGAAACTCAATATTCATTACTTACAGAGCATAAAAATAGGGAGATTTTATATGGCTTGTCTTTTCTGAGACAACATTTCCTATGACAACTGTTGAGACTACTTAAATTTATTTAAATAAATCAAAAGCTGATATTTAGTGCAACATTTGGAGGTTTTGAAGAGGGAACAGTATAATAGAGTTCTTACAAACTTCTCACATTTTTTTTTGAAATGTAGTTTTTATTTTTAAATTAATAGATTTTTTTACATTATTGAACAGTTCTATATTTACAGAAAATCAAGCAAACAATAAGGAGAAGTGACATGGAAAAAACAGACAAATGTAGTTGGAAATTCACAAATAAAAAATATAATTAAATTCTATTCTGTCACTTCACACATACAATCATTCTCTTTTTAACAACATGGACATATTCTAATATATTAATTATGATTACATTTAGATATTTCACACTAATTTTCATATTAATGTGCCTTGACCTAAAAAAGAATTTATTGTTTATGGACGTATTCATAAATATAACTGATAGATGTGAGAATTATTTAATCTTATTGAGAAAATTATCAAGTTAAATGTTTAAATTTGTTAATAAACTTAATTTTGGAAGATAAAACTAGTCAAAACTTTTATTAGGTAGTTTTACAAAGAGGTTAAAATTTCATAAATCAAGTCATGAGTAAAATGCATTTTGATCTATATCACCCTTCTAGTTAGAAATGTTTTAAGCCTATATTTTATTTGGCTTGCATATTATCATAAGTTAAAACATTTTATTAGGGGAGGCATAAATGTACTTTGTAATATATACTATATATATATTAGATAGCTCCACCTCACTATGCATATACACATAGTGGCCCATGCCTTGTCTATCATCCAAACTACCTAAGAGGGAAGATGGTGTTGTAAGATGGAAAAATCTTGACCTGATCTCCACAGAAAGGAAGCTGGACTTGGTGCTGAGGGTTTGGGAAATCAATAGTCATGGGAAGCCTAAAAGTAGCTTACTTTTCTAGTCACCAAGCAAGACCCTATCCAAAAATAGCCAGAGAAAAGCAAGGCAGGTGGCGTAGCTCAGTGGTATCACATCAGCTTAGGAAGTGTGAGGTCCTGAGTTCAAAGCCTTACTACTGCCCCCAAAAACCTTTAAAAACTAGAAGAAAAGTCCATGCCATGCAGGATTTGAATATATTAAAAAAATGGTCGATTAAACTTTTCATTCATGCATAAGAATTTGATTTTACAAGGATTATTCCAAAAATCTGCACAAGGCCCCAAAGTCCTCTCTGCTATGATTTCATTAGATTGCCCAGAATGCGGGTACGTATTTCCTGGGTTTTAATGCAGTATACTACAGGGTTGAGGACAGGAGGGACCAACAGGTATACATAGCCCATGATAATGTGCACTACCGAGGGAACATGTTTCCCAAAGCGATGGATAATAGACACCCCCAGCATAGGGACATAGACCAACAGCACAGCACAGATGTGGGAGACACAAGTGTTGAGCGCCTTGTGCTGTTCAACACGGGAGGCAATGCCTAGTACAGTGATCAAGATCTTCAAATAAGACAGCAGGATAAGGGCAGAATCCACACCAAAGGTGATGAGAATGATGATGAGGCCGTAAATGCTATTGATGCGATGGTCAGAACAGGAGAGCTTGATGATGTCTGGATGTAGGCAGTAGGAGTGGGAGAGCACATTGGCCTCACAAAACTTCAGTCTCTTAATGAGAAAGGGGCCTGGCAATATAACAGCCACGGCCCTTAGCAACAGCCCAACCCCGATCTTGGCAATAGCTGTATTCGTCAAAATAGCACTATACCTGAGTGGATTGGAGATGGCCATGTAACGATCAAAAGCCATGCTGAGCAGGATGCCTGATTCCATTAGTGAGAAAACATGGATGAAGAACATCTGGACAAGGCAGCCATCAAAGTTGATTTCACGCACATTGAACCAAAAGAGCCCAAGCAAAGTGGGCAGAGTGGTAGCACAGAGACCCAGGTCACTGGCAGCCAGCATGGAGAGAAAAAAGTACATGGGAGTATGAAGGGATGGCTCTACCCTGATAACCACTATGATGATGCTGTTACCCACCAGGGCAATAATGTATAGGGCACAGAACAAAATGGAGATCACTTTGTGTGAGCTTTCCAAACCTGAAAAGCCAGACAGAAGAAAGTATTGGTAGGTACTGGTGTTGAAAAAGTCCATCTTGTATAATTTGTGTTTCTGGGATCACTAGTGTTTTCTTCCTAGAGTAAAAGAGACTAGTTTAGTAGGAATCATCTCCACTGACCTTTCACTATGTGTACGGTATGCTCTTGGCTGTGCTTTGATTACTCAGCACCATGTTTTAAAGCTATAGAGGAGAAGCTTGGAGGTGCTAGCTACTTAGCATATTTACGTATCTACCTCGAATTACCTAGAATCAGGTCTATAATTTATTTTCTCATTAGAAGGTGTTTTAAACTGAATCATGAAATACACTAATACCTCTAAACTTCACTCACGTTTTTCAATATAAAATGGGATTATGGTTGTCATCACAGGGAGATTTTGACTTGTTAAGCTACAGAAATAGCTAGCTAGCAGAGAACCTGTCTTTTCTCTCTCTCTCTCTCTCTCTCTCTCTCTCTCTCTCTCTCTCTCTCTCTCTCTCTCTCTCATGGAATTGATAGAAACATAGGGAAATATGGATGTCTTCTATCAACCAGGTTCAGATCTTGCTGAACATAGAACAACCCCATGGCACTGATTAAATTAGAATTTTCCTAACAATAAAATTCCAGGTTCATATAAGATAAAGCATGACTACTTCTTTTAATTTTGATTTCCTCTACTTACCTTTTTTTAAGTCAGAGTTTAAATTCAGAGCTATGAGTTCCCTCAGTTGTTTGATTATGATACTCCTTTCCCACTCAAGCTACATCTCCATCCAGGCTTTTGGTTGGTTAACTAGAGATGGAGTTGCACAGATTTTTTTCTGCCTGGGATGGCAGTGCACCAAGAGCCTCTAGATATCACAGCCTCCTAGATAGCTAGGATTACAGCTATTTTGTCTAGCTCCTATACTTGCCTTAAAAATGTAGACTATACAACCAACATTTTTTTGACAGGTGTGGGGCTTGAACTCTGGGCCTGGGCACTGTCTCTCAGCTCTTCAGCTCAAGGCAAGCGCTCTACCACTTGAGCCACAGTGCTACTTCTGACTTTTTCTGTTTATGTGGTGCTGAGGAATCAAACCCAGGGCCTCATGCATGCAAGGCAAGCGCTCTACCACTGAGCCACCTTCCCAGGCCAATATATAACCAACATTTGATGGAGTACATTCTCAAATCTTTACATTCACTTATATATGGTGCTGACTGATATACTGCTACTCTTCTGAGTTAAACTGTATAAATAGAACACATATATGTATATATATTAGCTTGCATATATATGCACATATCAGCCTCTACTACATATTTATTGGTTATACCAAAGGCCAGATTTTTGTTTACTATTAATTTACTTTATTATTATTATAGAGGTAATGTCCAGAGGAATTACAATTACATGAGCCAGGTAATGAGTACATTTCCTTTCATGTAGTGTCTTCTATTCCCTCTCTCCCAGTCTCTCCTTCCTATCTCCACTCACGAGTTGGTAGTTCACTTTCTTCAGTGTCCAGTGAGACCCACTGTTGCACTTTTTTGCCCTGTTCCCTTAAATTTTGTACCCTACCCCTAAACCTTCAGAAGAGATACACTTGAATATACCCTACATAAGTTAAAGAAGACAGAATCATCAAAAACTGAAATTAAAAAGAGGAAAAAAAGAGGTCTCTTGTTCATTTCAGTATACATGCACATAAATATTATATAAATATGAAGTGGCATTTAGGCATTGCTCCTTTGTGTTTCTTTCCTGAGTATCTATCCTCTTTGACCTCACTGTGTGTGAGCATGGAGAATCCTGTATAATTTATCATATCCTAGTGTATTTTATATCTAATTTCTGTATATCAGGGAGAACATGTGCCATTTGTCTCCCTGAGCTTGGCTTACCTCATTTAATTTGATTTGTTTTAGTTCCATTCATTTCCCTGCAAATGACATTATCTTATTCTTTCTAATGGCCATGTAAAATTCCACTGTATATAGGATCCACTCATCTATTGTGGGGCATCTGGACTATTTCCCTATCTTGGCTACTGTGAATAGTGAGGCAATGAACATAGATGTGCAGGTGTCCTTATCCTATCCTGGCTCAAGATCAGGATAGTCTTTAAATACTAGAGTCAATTAAGTTATTTAAAATAGTTTCCCTCCTCCTTATGTCCTGGGGTTTGAACTTGGCCTGAGCACTGTCCCCGAGCTCCTTTTTCTCACGGCTAGCACCCTAACACTTGTGCCACAGCACCACTTCCAGCTTTTTCTGTGATTAATTATGGATAAGAGTCTTGTGAACTTTCCTGCCTGGGATGGCTTCAAACTGTGATCCTCAGCTCTCAGTCTCTTGAGTAGGTAGGATTACAGGAATGAGCTACCAGCACCTGGCTTAAATAGCATTTATTATTTTAAACACTAGAGTCAAGTTGTTTAGCACAGAAATAGTGTGACAAAGGGTGAACCAATTCAGCAATGAATGAAACTCACTAGACACTATGTTGGAAATGAACTTTGCAACTTGGGATAGAGGGGTGCCTGTATGGAGAAACCTGGAAGAAAAGGAGGGAGAGGTGATAGATTAAAAAGAAATGTACTCATTACCTGACTTATATAACTATAATCCCTCTGTACATCTCCTTTACAGTTTTAAAGAGGAGAACATATAATTAAAATAGCATATTTTAAAAATGCTGGACTGAATTAAATGATCTTTTAAAGCTTATTGCCATGCAGAAATAAGAGGTTAAACTGTTCATTTTAACCCAATATATGTAAACATATGCATACATAGAAGTACATATATATTTAAAATGTCCTGTGCCAAGGATTTTTCACATTCTAATGTCTTTTGTGGTTAAAATATAAGCCAGAACAAATTGCTGATTAACACTATGGATCAGTTGTGACATTATATTCCAATGAAAGTTCACAGGGAGATGGTAATTAAGCTGAGATACTAGGGCAAGTAAATGTAGCCACAGAGCTGTGCAGTGAGTGCCAGGAAAGGAGAAGAGCTGATGTAAAAGCTATAAGGCAAAGAGAGTCTGGAAAGTGTTGGGAGCTCTAGTAATTTGCAGAACCTATTCCATGTGTTGATGTTGGGGAGCTGATACATCTCCAATCATGGGAATTTAAGCAATTTTAACAAGCATCTATTTAGTTCTCAAATAATAAAAGTAAACATTTTCTAGTTGCACTTGGTGAATTGACTGAAAGAAAGCAACACTTTGCTGCAAAAAGTAAGATCATTTCTTTGTCCAGGAAAGCTGTACTTTATACTTACAAATAACTTCTACTAAAAGAGGCAAAGCAGCACCATGTTTGGAATTACAACATTTTATATGATCATCTCCACGAAATGTATGAAATCTTTAAATTTCTTAAATGTAATCTACCCTTGTACAGGCAATATACCATATCTAAGAAATAATGTCTTTCCTCAATAACCCATCTAAGACAGCAAAACGGTTTGTAATTCAATGGAAATGTTGGCACGCTAGATACTGATTCCCTTAATAGTTCATATCATTGCATTAAAAATGACAGTTGTGAGTCATCTTGGACTCAGCTGCTCTGTGATTCTTGCAATTTATTTAAATCTCATAATTACTGTTTGTTATATATACATGTATACATATACATTATGGACAGTAAAAATAACATATCCTATGCAATATCAGCTATTAATAACACTTATCAGGAGGTAATATTTCTTTGCTTTACTTAAAAACCAGATTGCCTAAAACCATTATTGCTGGGTGAATAACATTTTTAGCTTTTTTCATCTTTTCTTTCTCTCTTTATTTTCTAAGAGCTTTCATGTCCTTTTTTTCCTGTAAAGGTGATAGACAGTTATATGAGCCAGGTAATGAGTGTATTTCTTTTTGAATAGTATCACCTCTCTTTTTTTGGTACTGGGGATCAAATCCATGATATTTCACTTTCTAGGCAAGCATTTTTTTTTCCACTGAGCTACATTCCAGCCCTGGATTAATAAAAATTTAGGAGAAAATTTAAAGGCATACATTTTATAAATAATTATTGCAAAATAATATTCAAAATTTAACACCATTTATTACATATCTCTCATTTTATTATCTTCAATGCTCATTTAGAAATCTTACTAGTCAAAGAAAGATGCATACCTCTATAGGTTTAGTGTAATTATGTAAACAGATTTTATGAATGAGAATGATTGATTTTGGGGCTATAGACAATGGAATAGCTTTCAGTCATAAAAAGGAATAAAATTTCATGTCATTTGTAAGGACTAGTGAGAAGAATGAGGAGGAACAGAGAGGGGGTAGAGAGGGAGAATATGGGTAGAACATTAATGTGTGAAAATAGAACAATGAAGATTACTGACGTTGGTTTGAAAAGTGGGGAGAGGGGATGAGGGAAAGTAACCAAGAGGATGAGTTTGTTCAAAGTATGTTGCATGTTCATATGGACATATGAAAATAAAATCCCCTTGTCCAACTAGTTGATGCTAATGAAATCATCTTAAAAATAAAAGAACCCCTAGAGTTTCTCCTATTCCTCCCTAATGAAATTCTACGCTTCCATCAGAAAGAATGATACCACCCCATTTGTTAGGAAATGGAAAGACTTGGAAAAAGTCATATTAGATGAAAAAGGCCAGACCCAAAGAAATACAGATCCCATGGTTTCCTCATTTGCAGTCATTAGTACACATCTAGGATAAATTTTAACAGATGAGCCGAAAAGCTCAAAAGCTATGTACATATGACCATATAAGATGATGCTAAGCAAAATCAATCCCGATATGGACACAAGAGGTCTTTCTTTGTTGTTGTTTTTAATGTACTATGTGGGTTTTTTGTTTTCTTTGTATGTTCTTCCCCTTATGATATATCCTCTGTTGTTATTGTACTTGATTTTGGTACCCTGCATCTTGTATATACATTTGTCTAATTTGGGGAGGGGAAGAAGAATAACAAAACGCTTAAACAAGGACCAGGATGACCCATTGCAGCAATGATACTCACAAGACACTATATTGGAAATGAACTTTACAACTTAGAGGAGGAGTGAGGGAGGTGGGAGAGGGAAGGGATAGTGGGAAAACCACACAGGAGGGGATAACAATGCTCGACAAGAAATGTAGTCATTACCTTACTCATGTAACTGTAACCTCTCTATACAGCATTCTTACCATACAATAATTTTTTTTAAAGATTCATAATAGAGTGTTTAACCTCTTCAGTGACTATCAAACAACTCATTGGACCTTCTAATGAAAGATGTTCAATGCATTATTGAGTGTTGATAATGAACTTTTAAAATTTCCATATACTAATTTGTGACTTAATAAAATTGGTTTAAGAATAAAAAATGAAATTCTGTCATCTGTAACCACATCTGTAAACACATCAGTACAACTGGAAACTATTAAGTCAAATTAGTCTCACACAGAAAGACAAGTACCATATAATCCCAGAAATACATGGAATCCAAAAACAAAAACAAAAACAAAAAAGATCTTACAGAATCTATGAATAGAGTGTTTGTAATGTTTTCAGAGTGGACAGGCAGAAGGAAGAAAGGTTGATCAGTAGGTACTAGTTTATAGACAGATAGGAGAAAGAATTTCTAGTAGATTCTATGCAGACCTTAGAATTCTATTTTAATATATTTAACAGTTGAGCAAATATTTACAAATATCAGACTGTTTTTAAATGTTTGAAAGAAAGGGTATAACAGAGGAGGCGACTAACACATTTAACCTAACTAAACATTGCACTATATATATGTACAGAAATATCATAACTCCATAAATATGGAAATTTTTGTTTCATGTGTCATTTAAAACAATCCTTTAGCTTTCAAAATAACACCTAAAACTTAACCTGAATTTGGCATTTCAGTGAGAAACAAAAGAGATACCTTTTTTCCAAGTATAGAAAGTAGATGAAAATTAGAAGCATAAAGGTACAGCATATGATTCTAAAATGATGTTTAGGAGCAGGTATTTATGTATGTGTTTGTGTGCATGTGTGTATATCATCCTAGATCTGATTTCCTTTAAAGCTGCCTCATGAGAATAATATCTGCTCCCTCAGTGTTACCATGAAAGTTTCCCCAGAGTGCTTAAAACACTTGCAAGTGTATTTCTACCTATTAAAAGACATTAGATACATCTTAGCTTTGTACTACCATCCATGGATTCATCTCTAAGATCTTAATCTACATCCCCTGTAAAAAAAACTTTATGTAACTAATTCCTAATGCTACAGATAATATCCTGTTAAATATGTAGTCTTGTGTTTATTATACTATTTTGTTAACTACTGATTATGTGGGAGCAAATGTTTTGCTTATGTTTCAAGGTTTTTGGCCTTTTTTCTCTCCTTACATTTATATGTGCTCATAGTAGAAAGAGGTTGTTTTTACACCTCTCATTAAAAACCAATAGGAAAGAAATAAAGAGTTTTGTTAAATGGCAACTCCTTTGTACAACTACTTAAAATAATAAAATATATTTTAACGTCCATAGAAAATAAGAGTTTTAAGCTATTAACATTATGAATAGTAATGTAAGATAACATTGATATTTTCCAAATATATTTATGCTAATTGAGATAGATTGAATGATTCCAAATGTTAATCATTATGAATACGAGCAAACATTTAAATATTAATTGATATAGTAAGCAAGCATAACATTATTCTTGTAAATTTTGAGAAGATATCATATTTTCAAAGATACCATATAAAATATACATGGAGTGAAATGCTAAAGATTGAGATAGGCTAATGGTATCTATCTTCTTTTTTTTTTTCTTTTTTTTTAATTTTTATTTTTTGTGAACACACTGTACAGAGGGGTTACAATTACATGGGCAGGATAATGCGTACATTTCTTATCAAGCATTGCAGCCTCCTCCTTTGTTTACCCTTCACATCCCTTCCCAGCCTCCTCCCCACCCCCCCACCCAACCCTCCCCGCCTCCCCCGCCCCACCAACATTGTAAAGCTCGTTTTTGACATGACAATTTGTACTTCTCATTGTTGCAACAGGTCCACCTGTATCCTTAAATGACTTGTTTTTCCCCGTCTCCTCTACAAGTTATACTGACATCAAATATAGTGAAAGCAGGGGTTATACTGTGGGGGAGGGACATACAAAGCTACAAAGAGATAATCTTATAAATGCGTTAGAAACAAATGCATGAAAGGAAAAAAACATTAAAATACATATCTAAGGATTCATTTTCCTAACATCACATTATCTGACCTTTTCCGCTTGACTCATACATATACTAGATATTGCAAATAAGGGAAACCATGGGACCTATGTTTCTTTGGGCCTGGCTTACTTCACTTAATATAATTTTTTCCAAGTTTTTCCAATAGTATCTATCTTCTAAAGCATAATTTTGTCAAAAAATAATGTAATTAACATATCAGGTTTCTTATGCAAACCTTATAGTTATTAGTGTCATCATTATTCTATAAAAATCTAGAGAGAATTGACAAATCTATTATCCATCAATTCAGCTCACTTATCTGTTGATTAGAAGACTTTAACATAGTTCGTTCATCATATTTAGTTTTTATTTTATAATTCCATAAACCATAATGTATACATATATGTATACATATGTATGTATATATTTATGATATGTGTATTACCTTATATGGCTTCACACCAATGGTTTTGTCTGTTATCTTACAACTATGTACACTCTCTTTATAGGATTTTTTCTGCAACTACAAATCACACTAGTTAGAGATTATATGAAAATCATAGAATTTTCAAAAACTAAGGAAATAGATAATACCTCATAAATTAATAAGGGCTGGGAAAAACTTCATGCTGACACAACACAGAGGGAAATGGAGTTCTCAGAAGACAAATTCAAGTTAAAGATGGGATCTGGAATCACAAAGGGAAGTCTTGATTTCTGAATTACAAAACTATGGAAGGAACTCAGAACTTCTTGACCTTTTGCTCAATGCTGAAAAAGCAATGGGAAATACTTCTTTTTATGAAACCATCCTCTCTCTCATTGTCCTAATCTATTTTCTGTTGCTACCTCTGACCACTGAGGACATGGTGATTTATAAGGACAGGAGAAAGAGGCAAGAGAGAATGAGAACACCGGGCTGGCAAATGATAGTCATTTGGTGAAGCCCTTCTTCCTACAATGTCAGACGGTTGAGGGCACCACTGGAAAAGCAGAGCAAGTGCATCAGAGAACTGCCTTTATAACAAAAAATGTGCTATGATGAGCCATTGACTAATTAATTAATACATCAATACACACAGTGCCCTTCCAAAACACACACTTCTAAACAATTACCTTCAAGAGAATTTCAAAACCATAAGACAAGAAAAAATTTAAATGTTACTTTATGATAGTAAATTCTTTAAAAAGAATATGTAAACTACCTGAATACCTACTACTCCCTCTAAGACATCAAAACATTGTAATCTTGTATTAACTAATCTTCTATGTGAATTTTGCCTTATAAAACATTATACTTTATTTCATCAAGCTTTGTTGAAATTCAGCTCTACATTTTGGGAATATAATATATATAATTTTTATTTTTATTATTTTTATTTTTTATTGTGAACATACTGTACAGAGGGGTTACAATTACATGGGCAAGATAATGAGACATTTCTTATCAAGCATTGCAGCCTCCTCCTTTATACTCTAAAATATCTAAAATCCTTATAATGTTTGTATTTGCCCATTATATCATTGTTTAGGTTTATTGAATTTATTGAATGCATGAATCCATAAAATTAAAAAAAGTTGAGCACACATGAAGTTTAACTTTCACTTTAATCTACTAATGAAATTCATTGTTCATTTCTCTTCGAATAGCAACGCTTTTCTTAAACTCAGTTTCTGCAAGATTGTAGATTAGCCTATAATGAACCAGTGACGATGGGCATTTGTTGTTCTGTGGAGTCACAGTAGCATGAAGCATACCTCCTAATTTGGAAAATCATTCATCATTCTGAAGTAGGTCCTTTACACTGGCAAGATACTATCTGCATGTAGTCCTCGTTCCTCAGGAGGCTAAGGCAGGATGATTATGTGAGCCCAGGAATTAGAGATCATCATGGGTAATAGAATGAGCTCATTTAAAAAAATACAGCTCTTCTGAGTCATACATATCAGTGGTTATTAAGAAAGTTTATTAATCCAGACTTAAGTACATTTTTATAGTCTCTGTGAAACACAGTGTTTACAATATTCACTTAGATGAAAATGGTGCTGACTGCTACAGATACTAGTTTTTGTTTCACTCATATCTGGTGGTAGGGGTCATAATGCTGTTGTTGATGATGATGATGGTGCTGGTAGTGTTATTTATAGTTAAGTAGGTTGGAGAAATTTTGAGAAGTTTACATATCCTTCTTTCCATATCTCTATTACAAATGAGATGCATGCACCAAAATGAGATGCATGCTCATTGGATGAAGGATGTTGTCTATTAGAACTAAAAAAAGTACTAATAAAAACCATTGAGGTATCTTTCTTGCTGTTGCTTTCAATGCACTTATAATGTACTATGTGATTTTCTTGGTTTTTTTGTATGTTCTACACCCATGGTATGTTTTTCACTGTATTTGATTCCAGTGCCCTGTATTTTGTATATATGTATATTTTTTTTTCTAATTTGTGGAGGGGAAGGGAAATAACAAAATGCTGAAATAAGGATACATGTTGACCCATTGTAGCAATGAGATGTACAAGACACTATGTTGAAAATGCACTTTACAACTTTGGGGAGGGGGAGGGAGGAATTAGAGAGATGGGGAGGTAAGGGATCGTAGGGGCAAAACAAAAAAGGAGGTAACAATGCTCGATAGGAAATGTACTCATCACCTTACTCACGTAAATGTAACCCCTCTCTACAGTATCTTTACAATAAAAATTATTTTAAAAAAACATTGAGGTAAGATATAGAGAATAAATGTTTTAGAAATTAATTAGATATCAATTTGTTGATCAGGAAATTGCCTCACAGGTGCACCCCGCCAAGTTTTCCACTGTTAAATAAATAAGCAATAAGGATAGGCATTAGAACAGCAATGCACACATGACAGTGATGTTAAACGTTAGGAACATCAAAAGGTAGATTGGTACAGCATGATACATGACTATACACACTGACAGAAGTGAAAAGTAAAAGAGATCTTTCCTTAAAAGGAATTGAAAATAAAACAGTACAGCATTTAGTCCATATAGATAAATAAAATCCAAATTTTCAAATGCTTGTGTACTATTTTGTTGAAAAGTGCAATAATCACTTTGAAATGATTGCTTGTCTTAGAGAAGTGAAATGCTCTGAGAGGTCCTTATTATGTCTAAATGAAAAAAAAATCAAAGAAGAAAGCCTTCAATTCATGGCCAAGATCAAACTGGACATTAATATAAGAATTAATGTAATGAACAAATAGGACACAATTAGTTTTAAATAGTTACGAACACCAGAATACACTTCCTGTGTGGCTGGAATGGCAGATCAATGCCTCCAAGCCCAAGTTTATTGGTTGAGATGGGGGTCTTACAAACATTATCCTTGAAAGGTGATTTTCTTCCATTTCTTGTGCAGCTTGAATAACAGGAGTGAGCCACAGCACCTAGCCCTAAGCTCTTGTTTACCAAGGTTTTATTGTCATTAAAGTGTGTAATTTCCTAGCACTTACTGTGTGATCAATAATTAGCCATCTCCATGTTTTAGTTGTTCAGTAAAAGTTGTTCATCATCTTGAAAAATAATACTGTAATAATATAATTCTTTAATGCTCTCAACTACTGTCTTTCTTGCACATAGGGATCTGTGATACACTTTTGCAATTTTTTCAATATTTCTATTCAATGTTTCTTGGTTTCTCATTGACTATTTTTGTCCTGAAGTTCAAACTTATAAGGTATATGCTCATTCTTAGTTGTCCTGGATAGAATTGATTGATCAACTGATAGTAAATTAAAATTGCAAAGAAGAGTTTCTGACATAGTGGTAAACAGAAAAATGACAAAATGTAACAATAACTATATTTCAAAAAATTCGAAGAAAGCATTTTGAATATTTTCATCATGAAAAAAATGTTAACTCCTTGAAACTACTTTAACCTAACTTACATTTGACAAGGACCAAACATCATATGGCACTCCTTGAAGAGAAATAAATTTTTATATTATGTTTTTATGCACCAGTCAAAATAAATTTAATTTCGATTATAAAACATTGATTAAAAAACTTTTTCAGAAGAATTTCTGAAGAAAATATAAGTGTTTTTTTTCTTTTTTACCATTGATGGTCTGGAGTAGAATTACGCCTTTGACATTCTCTGATTTCCTTTACAGAACATCTATCAGGATACTAAAATCATTCCATTTCTTAACTGGGTCTCACCAATCTGCTTCTTTTTTCTTCAACAATGATGAATTATTCAGAACACATAGTCTTTTTCTTTTTTTATTGTGAAAATACTGTACAGAGGGGTTACAATTACATGGGCAAGGTAATGAGTACATTTCTTATCAAGCATTGTTGTCTTCTCCTTTGTTTCCCCTTCCCATCAGAACACATAGTCTTAAACATGGAAGTTCAGTTCTTTCCCTTAGGTGAGTTGCTGTGCTGTCAAATTACTAATAATATCAATCATTAATATTATTTTCATAGTCTTGACATCGTTTAGCCTTTTGATAATAGACAATTAGTTTCTGAGTTTCTGCATATCGGGACAACATATACATTGGGAAACAATGAGGATGGTCTAAAGGCAACAAGTAGGAATTCTATGAAGGAGATTCTATAATTTAGAGTTGAGGTCATCACAACTTTTACGAAAATCCATGTTTGAAATAATTAAACATATCTAAAACATTTAAAATCAAGTCTTCTGAAAGAAAAATAAGTTACTGTACAATGTCTCTCTGAGACTGTATGAAGCCAAATGATTTCTCTTTACATCTTAAGCTTGAGTAGCCTGAGTTTTATTTTGGGACGCTACTGCTCATTTTTTCCTGTTTTTAAATTTTTGGATACTAAGATTTATATCATTGTTTTAGTCAACATCTATGTACTAACAATTGGTAAGTCCGTATTTGATACTTTACTGTTTTTTCTAATATATTCATCAGAATATATTAGGAAAGTTGTGCTGAAGCATTTAGGTGTTCAAAGAAATCTTATAATAAAAATAGCTAGAATTTTGTCCATCATCTCAAACATCGTTATTAACAGTGTCAGTAATATACGCCACAATCAACCATACACCCATGTATTAAAATCAGGAAAAGATCATAGAAGCTGATCTCATAGCAAGCAAGTAAGAGGAGAACAGTAGTTATTAGAGATTCAGAGAGTGAGAGAAAAAGGTAAGACAAATGTGTCAATGAGCACAAAGTAAAACTTAGTCAAGAAGAAAGAGCTCAGGAATTCTATTTCTCAATTAATATTAACAATAATATTAATATCACTATAATTTAATAATGTTTCAAAATACCTACAAGAGGATATTTGGAATGTTCTCACCATGAAAATAAATTACTTGTTTAAGGAGAATGTGTTAATTAGCATTTTTATTATTTTGTTATTATCAAATTTAAAAATTATATTGTATATATAAATTAAGATTTCAAGTTATATCTGCTAAATACGTATAATTATGTATCAGTAAATTTTACTATTGAAATCAATTGAGGCAATGTGTACAGTGAATGAATAACTAGTAGTCCCAGAAGTGACTAAACACTATCAGTCTACTGATGATTATTAATGTGAGGAATTGGATGGATATACTTAAATAACAAATCTATTTTCAGAAAAGCCACATTAATATGTATTTCTAGAATATGACCTCAAGGAACATATTATGCCCCATTAAGATTCGATTTGTTATCATCAACTCCAGTTATAATACTTATTTTGGTGTGCCTACTAACAGGGAATGAACAAAGAAGAAATGACTATGGTTTTGCTTATTCTTTCTTTTTATGATTTCCTTTTTATTGTAAAGATACTGTGCAGAGGGGTTACAGTTACATGAGTAAGGAAATGAATGTATTTCTTATTGAGCATTGTTACCTCCTCCTTCGTTTTCCCCTACCCTCCCTTTCCTCCCAGCCTCCTTCAACTTCTCCCTCCCCTCCCCCAAAGTTGTGAAGTTCATTTTCAACATAGTGTCTTGTACATCTCATTGTTACAATGAGTCAACCTGTATCCTAGTTTCAGTATTTTGGTATTTCCCTTCCCCTCCCCAAATTAGAAAAATGTATATACAAGATGCAGGGCACTGGAATCAAATACAGTAAAAACAGGGGTTCTACCATGGAGGAAGAACTTACAAAAGAAACAAAAAAAATCACAGTACATTATAAGTACACTAAAAACAACAGCAACAAAGATAAAACCTCTTGTGTCCCTATCTTGGTGTTCATTTTGCTTAGTATCATTTTATATGATCATATGTTCAGAGCTTTTGACCTTTTCTGCTGTCTTAGACATTGCAAATAAGGGAAACCATGGGCCTTATGTTTCTTTGGGCCTGGCTTACTTCACTTAATATCATTTTTTCCTTTAGTTCAACTAGACGTTCAGCATTATGATTTTGCTTCATGTGATGAGGGTCATCATTCTCTTTGCTGTTTATACCCTACTTGGTAACTCCACTGAAGATGCCCATATAAAATCTGAATATTTAATAAAGCGTATAAATTATGTAGCTTATTGCCCAGTATGAAGAAGGGTACAGGTTCTTACAGTTTATTTTTATTTATTTATTTATTTATTGCTGGTCATGGAGCCTGACCTCTGAGCCTGGGCACTGTCCCTCAGGCTCTTCAGCTCAAGGTTCACACTCTACCACTTGAGCCAAAGTGCCATTTCCAGCTTTTTCTGCTTATGTGGTGCTAAGGAATCGAACCCAGGACCTCATGCATGCAAGGCAAGCACTCTACCACTCAGCCACCTTCCCAGTCCTGCAGTTTATTTTTAAGTCATCGATTGAGTACCTTATTATGCTCAAAATTGATGAAAGAATTTAAACAGAAGTTCACTTGTAAGAAAACATGCTTGAAGCTGGGAGCTGGTGGCTCATGCCTGTAATCCTAGCTATTCAGGAGGATGAAATCTGAGGATCGTGGTTCAAAGCAGCACAGGCAAGAAACTCCGTGAGACTCTTATCTCCAATAAACCACTCAGAAGACTGGAAGTGGCACTGTGGCTTAAGTGGTAGAGCACTCTCCTTGAGCTGAAGAGCTGAGGGACAGTGCCCAAGCCCAGAGTTCAAGCCCTATGACAGTCGAAGGAAAAGGAAAGAAAGAAAGAAAAAAAGAAAGAAAGACAGAGGAAAGAAAGGAAGAAAGAAAGAGGAAAGAAAGGAAGGAAGGAAGGAAGCAAGGAAGGAAGGAAGGAAAAAAGAAAGAAAGAAAGAAAGAAAGAAAGAAAGAAAGAAAGAAAGAAAGAAAGAAAGAAAGAAAGAAAGAAAGAAAGAAAGAAAGAAAGGAAGGAAGGAAGGAAGGAAGGAAGGAAGGAAGGAAGCAAGGAAGGAAGGAAGGAAAGGAAGGAAGGAAGGAAGGAAGGAAGGAAGGAAGGAAGGAAGGAAGGAAGGACGGAAGGAAGGAAGGAAAAGAAAACATGCTTGAAGATGTTTTATTGCTGTGGTTTAGAAATAAATACTAACTAGGATAAAGAAACAAGCAGTTCAAGAATTGAAAATTCTACTGGACAGGAGAAGAAAACAGTAAAATTCTGTAGGGCTCTAAAGTTGGAATAAAGAAATTCTTAGATATGACTCTGACACATGGCACAGAATCCACGGTCTCACACACACACATTTTCTTCTTCTAAGAGCTGTTACTCCAGCAAGGAAGCAATTCGTCCTCTCATTCATGTAGTAATACCAACGCTATGTGCAAAATATAGAAAGCAATGCAATGGTGAATAAGAGGGAAGCCATGACTATCCTGATAGGAGATTTTCAAAACTCTTCTAATGTCACTGAATAAGAAACATGCTCATTATCCTATTTTTGAAGATAATGTTTTCCTTAAGCACTACGTATATATTATTAACACATCAGTGGAATTAAAATTTTCTTTAGCCACTTTTCCATTTACCATAGGAATTCCCTTCCTGGGCCTTAATAAATAGATACTATTTTTCCAAAATATAGGCTATATTTTGATTTGTAATTTTATTACTAATTACTATGACGGTATATTTAAGATGACCAGTGCTCACTCATACTTGTTTTGTGAAAAGCTATATTATGTGGAAGGTGGATTACTTTCTCCAGTCATGAGAATGCATGTGAAAGACACGTAAATATCTCCTTCTATTCTTCTTTAAACTATCTCACTAGTTTTTTAGTAGCTCACTGAACAAGCACTACAATTAAGTTGACTCTTCCCTTTTATTGCTCTACGAATGACCTCCAGCAACCCTAGTTCTACCTGACCAGAATATGCGCAACATCCTCAGACGAATCTGCTTGGTCTTGATGGTATAAACCACGGGGTTGAGCACCGGCGGTGTAAGAAAGTGCAGGTAGGACAGCAAGACACAGCCGCACGGGGAAGCCAACTTTCCAAATCGGTGGATCATGGACAAGCCAATCATAGGCGTATAAAAGAGTAGCACAGAACAGATATGGGACACACAGGTGTTGAGGGCTTTCAGACGCTCAGCCTTGGACGCAATGGATACCACTGTCTGGAAAATTAGCCCATAAGAGAGAACAATTAGCACGGAGTCCAAACCCAAAGTGGAGAGAACTATGAAGAGGCCATAGGCACTGTTGATGTGAGTGTCCGCACAGGCCAGCTTCATGACATCCGGGTGCAGGCAGTAGGAATGAGACAGCAGGCGCTTCTGGCAGTAAGGTAGATTCTTCAGCATGATGGGGCATGGAATGTGGAGACCAACACTGCGCACAATGATAGCCAGGCCCAAGCTGGCAATCCGAGGATTTGTGAGGATGGTGCTATAGCGCAGGGGGTTGCTGATGGCCACGAAACGGTCAAAAGCCATGGTCAGCAGTACAGAGGACTCCATGATGGAGAAGGTGTGGATGAAGAAGAGCTGGAGCAGGCACATGTCCAGTGCCACCTCCCTGAGCCCCAGCATGTAGATGGTGAACATGGTGGGCAGGGTGGAGGCAGACAGGCCCAGGTCAGTAACTGCCAGCATGGACAGGAAGTAGTACATGGGCTGGTGTAGGGAGGGCTCTGACTTTACCACCCACAAAATGAGGCTGTTCCCAGCCAGAGAGGCGATGTACATGGCACACAGAGGTATGGAGAGCCATATGTGCGCGGCCTCAAGGCCCGGAAGGCCTGTCAGGAACAGAAAGGTGTGGTTGGAGTTTGACATAATCTGCTAGAGGCAGAAGTTCTGGAGGGAGTATAACCACAGGCCTTAGATACAAATAGGCTGCTGGTTCAGAACATTTGTAAACCGAGATCTTATAATGAATCACCTCTATTTTCCTTCGACAGGATGGCTTTAATTAAGGCCATTTAATAAAGATGAATTGTTGCAATAGTTACATGTTACATTTATTTCACAATCAAAATTTGGAATATGACTCTAGTAACAGCCTTCAGCAGTGTTGTTTCCAACTCTTGATTATGCACATTGGGAAATGAATTCAATTTGCATCAGAGTTACTGTGTTAGATATGGGATAAAAATATTGGCATCTTCCCTCCCTATTAAGTTCTTCATCTGTCTTTTCAATACATACTTCTCAAATTTGGTGAATGTATTTCTTAAAGACAACTTCTTTATAACTGAAACGGTGGAAAACAAATTCATTCTCATTACCCAGTCAGTACATTTATATGGGTACATAAACATAAGCTAATTACATATTCAATATTATGCCAAATTTTGGCAACAATTTTAGATTTTCTCCAAATACATTTGTTCCTTAAATGGTTACATTCATGTGGATCACTACTTTAGCAGAAAAATATTTAACTCACAGAATATTGGCCAATACCTTAAAGCTTATCTGACATGATTTAATATTACACATAAGCAGTCACAAAATAGCAAGTAAAACAGTGATTGAGGAAAAAGTGACTAGAAGCATGTTTAATAAGATTTCTAGCGCTAACGTATATCCTATGTATATGACTATGTCTTTCTTGCCTTCTCTTCTGAACTTTGTTTCATTTTTTTTTAGTGTCTTACATTTAATCCATAGTGAATTTCATATTTTGAGAATACAGTGAAAGAGAATGCCATTTGGAGCCTTTTTCCCCTTCCTTCTAATCACAAATGAAGGATGTAACGTTGAGGAGTTTTTCAGAGGTGCAAGTCATTACTGAAAATCAAACAAAGACAACTTAGATTTAAAGACAACCTATTAAATGTTTAGAGCTAGCAGGTCTTTGGATGTAGTTCTCAGATAACATTGACTTTCCCTTAGTCCTATCACCATTTCTCTACTGTGTCTTAGGATATTCAGTCAAGTATCATCCCACTTGAAAAGTTAAGTCGCATAATGAACTCTGTCACTTTTTCTTTTGTTGATTAGAATGTTGATTACAAGGGTAATCTATTATAGTATCATTTCACTTACGTTATTAAATCGTTTTAGGTGTGGGTTTAGAAGAAGTCTACCCTCAGCTCTTGACAGGTCACTTTTCTAGATCTAGACAAATTAATGATAAGTAATCAAGTAGGTAACTTTGTCACCTACATCATCAAAGGAGGATGGAGGAGAGGTTGAGGCTGACCTCTTAGTTTTGCTTTCCAAATATTATAGTCTAAAGATAAACACCAGCTGCTAATGACCAGATGTTTACCAAATTTATTCTTAAGTCAACTGAACACTCTCCTGTAACTTAATTTTCTTCATTCCCCAAATGATGAGCATTTCTGTTTTTCCTTTTGTGATCTATTTTACTACCTTGAAATTAGAGGCTTACAATTTAATTCAGTAATTAAATTCTTCTAGATGCTGTTTTGGTACAGGAATTCCAGAGATAGTAAGCAGTAAAGTCCTAGTAATAAAGGAAGAATCAGAGTCATTTTGTTTTAAATGTGTTGAGAGAAATAGAATAATTTCTAAAGAGATGGAGGTTAAAGTTCAGGAAATAGCTTAGTGAAGAGAGGAAATCTGACACAAGAGACTGCAGACCACCAGTCACCTGGAAAATCTGTACATAGGAAACCTTCACTTTGTGTTGTACTGTGGTGCCAACTCCTTTACTGTATTGAATATATCTATTGGCTCTGATTGGCCCAGGATTAGTGACATATTAACCATGGGAACTTGCACAAAATGTAATTTTTAGGGCCTATTTATACTTTCACTGATGAGAATATCCAGGGTCAAAGGATTACTTGGTGTTTCAGAAAATCTCTTGAGGTGATCTTGATACAGAGCAGTTCTAAAACCTGGCACGGTTGTGAGATAAAACTTTGCTCTGAGAGAAACCATAGTAATTTAGAAAGTAAATAGTAATTAATTACATTTGTCTTGCAATTTTTCTAGGTGTACTTACCATGTAAGATTCAAAGATTTTTTCAAAGATGATAATCTAAAGATTTTTTAAAAATTAGAGGTTTAGAACGAATTGCAGTGAATCTTGATCTACATGTATTTGAGGTTTAGATAATTTATTCTTCAACTTCCATCTTATGAGAAGAAAAAATATTGAACCATTTCACTGATTAGGAATTCTATTCATCTATCTTTTTTTCTGTTTAGCTTATCTCAAGGAAGAAACATAGAATCTATTTCCCCAGTATCTACACAATTCACATAGGTTTAAGACAAGGAAAATTTTGCTGGTGAATAACTAGTGTCTCCTAAGTGTATAATTAATTGCCGTTTTATTTTCCTATAGTAGCAAAAATAGTATTCTGTAGATACCTTATTCAACAGCTCCAATATATTACTTGAAGACAATGACTCCTTCCCTTCCTCTAATAGTGCAATATACTTTCCTTTTAATGGCTTTAGTTCAAAACATTTTAATATTGCTATTAATCCTGAAGGTGTCTTTAAGTCTTTCTTCTCCCAGCCTCATATTATTGACTCACTCACACGATGATAAGAGTAAGGAAGTTCCTCTGACTCCTCAGATGTCTGGTAGCATTGAGTTTTCAATGCAGAGAGGTTTTATGGCAAATTAGCCAATGTCTAAATCTCATTCTGTGATGAATACCACAGGGACCATAGTCTTGGTCACAACTGACTTTAACCATGCCTCTGCTAAACAAACTATATAATTTCTAAAGGGATTCAATTATAATTAGAAATCCTTTGGCAGTACACAAGTCTGAGATTTCCAGCTGCCGATTTCCCCCTTCTCAGTGTGATTTTAAAACAATTAGCCTGTTAGATAGTTTAAGCTTCCTGTCTTCAAGACTTGCATGATAATATCCAGTGCTTTCAAATATTTAAGTTGCTCAAATTCTCTAAGCTTCTTTTCATGTCTTTAAAATACAGTAATACAGACTGCGTGGTAATAGACATATGGTTAAAAGAATGATCTGGCACAGGCCAAAATTTTCTTGCTAGAGACCCAGAAACACAACAAATCAAAGAAATGTTGGACATATGGGATTGCATGAAGCTGCAGAGCTTCTGCATGGTAAAGGACATAGCTAGCAAGATCAATAGAAAGCCCACGGATTGGGAGAAGATCTTCACTAGCCATACAACAGACAAGGGTCTCATATCTAAAATATACTTGGAACTCAAAAAATTAAGTCCCCCAACAACAAATCCTCAAAGAAACAACTGCCCAATTAATAAGTGGGCTAAGGACTTAAAGAGAAACTTCTCTGAAGAAGAAATAAGAATGGCCAATAGACACATGAAATGCTCAACCTCCCTAGCCATAAAAGAAATGCAAATCAAGACAATGTTGAGATTCTATGTTACCCCAGTTAGAATGGCTATAATCAAGAACTCTAATAACAACAGATGCTGGAGGGGATGTGGACAGAAGGGAGCCCTACTGCATTGTTGATGGGAGTGTAAACTTGTTCAGCCACTTTGGAAAGCAGTATGGAGGTTCCTCAAAAGACTCCACATAGAGCTCCCTATGACCCAGCAATCCCACTTTTGGGCATTTACCCAAATGATCACAAACAAGGCCATACTAAGGCTACCAGCACAACTATGTTTATCACAGCATTATTTACCATAGCTAAGATATAGAACCAACCCAGATGCCCCTCAGTAGATGAATGGATCAAGAAAATCTATCTATCTATCTATCTATCTATCCACAAACAATGGAATTCTATGCCTCCATCAGAAAGAATGACATCACCCCATTTGTTAGGAAATTGAAAGACTTGGAAAAAAATTACATTAAGTGAAGTAAGCCAGGCCCAAAGAAACATAGGTCCCATGGTTTCCCCTTATTTGCAATAACTTGTACATGTGTAAGATAAGCACAAAAGGTCAAAAGCTCTGTACATATGACCATATAAGATGATGTTAAACAGAATGAATCCCAAGATAGGGACACAATTTTTTTCTTTCTTGCTATTGTTTTCTAAGGGATTTATAATGTACCATGTGATTTTCTTGTTTCTTTGTATGTTCCTCCCCTATGGTATAACCCCTATTTTCACTGTATTATTTGTCAGTGCCCTGCATCTTGTATATAAACTTTTGTAATTCTGGGAGGGGAAGGGAAAAAACAAAATGCTTAAATAGGGATACAGGTTGACCCATTGTAACAATGAGATGTACAAGACACTACGCTGAAAACGAACTTTACAACTTTGGCAGGGGCGGGAGGAGTTGGGGAGGTGGGAGGGAAGGGATGGTAGGGGAAAAACAAAGGAGGAGGCAACAATGCTCAATAGGAAATATACTCATTACCTTGCTCATGTAACTGTAACCCCTCTGTACAGTATTTTTACAGTAAAAAACATACCAAAGAATGGCCCTGTAATTATCTGTGTGACTGAATCTCAACTATATCATGAAATATTTCTTGAGTATTTGATTACCTTGTTTTGCTTCTGAATATTTTCTTATTCCTTTCACAGTTTCTGCAGAATAATTAAAAAATGAATGGTAGGGGAAAAACAAAGGAGGAGGTAACAATGCTCAATAGGAAATGTACTCATTACCTTACTCATGCAATTGTAACCCTTCTGTACACTATTTTTATAATGAAAACCATAAAAAATTTAAAAATGAACACATCGCTATATTTAGATGGATACTTGACACCAATTAAATAACTAATTGTGTTTAATATTCTATCATAATAATATTTGAATATATAGTTATATATGCAAATTACTTCCTACAATTCCTAAAAATATACATTAAACATTCAAGAATTTTTTTATGTGTGATGGTGTTGGACTTTGATCTCAGGGCCTGGGTACTATCCCTTTACCTTTTTGTTCAATACGGGTATTTGATTGCACCTCATCTCCACTTTTAGATCTTTGGGAGTTAATTAGAAATATGATCTCATATTTGTCTGCCATGGCTGGCTTTGAACTGTGATTTCATGGGTACAACATAAATAATAAAAGAGTTCAATAAAATGAAGATTTGCTTGGTATGTGTAGTAGCTCTATGATTAATCAGAAATAATATTCCAGCTAATAGGCAATATCAGCTTCTAAATAAAAAGCAGTTGATGTTAGATGATTGACTTATTTTTTAAGTCAGTCAGTTTGAGGTGCTGAGTAATTTGAACCTAACAGCATTTCACTGGCTTGAAGTCTTCAGAACAAGGATTTCAGGTTTCTTTTATCCAATATGTCTATGGAAGGTAGCTGGGAATATCAGCTTCTAAATACTAAGCACTACTGACTACAAAGGCCAACATTTCATTCTCACCAAACTCCTAGTAAAAATGCTCTGATTCAGGATATAACTTTATAAAAAACACCCAGGCCCAGAGTTCAGTCCTCATGGCTGGACCCCCCCCCCCCAAAAAAAAAGAACCCTTAGGCAACTCAGACTTACTTATGTGCATACTAACTTGGGCAAATTCATAATCGAAAGCAAGAAAATGAAGAGGACTCAAAAGCTTTCCACTTCAATAACTTATGTAATAAAAAAGAAGTGGTATTTAGACATACCCAACATAATAAGCTTCTTGAACATTATACATCATATGTACAATATATCAGATGTTGAAAAAACAGTGCACAGTGATCATTCTTTGTTATAAATGAAACAGGAGGTTAAAATCATATCTGTGTTTATCTAGGTTTTGCTTCTGATAATCTTCTGCAGTCTCAGAGAAGTTGATTTCTATCAGAAGCAGTTCTTTTTTTTTTTTTTTACTAGAGATAGGGATTGGAAATCTCGTTTCAGAGGTCCTGAAGTTACAGACAAAGCAATCTTAGAAATCTGCTTAGCTATCTATTTGATATATTCACCAAAAAATACCCAGAAGCTTTATTGGTATGCACAAGAAAGCTGAGTGAAGAACATCAATGGAAGAAAGAGGTAGGTCTTTGCTTAATGTAGAGTATGGAGCTCATATAATATAAAGGCATATTAGAATCTGAACAAAGTAGAATGCATTTCTCTTTGAATACCATGGATAAAATGATACTTCTTAGTATCCCATAAGGCCTAAAATTCAATACTGTATTCTACCTGGATATCTGAACTTATCCATGAAACTTGCAAAATGATGTTTGGTTATTGTAATATTAAAGGTGAGGGGAACCATATTTGACTTGCATTGTCAGATTTGTGTCTGACATTAGCACAAATGAACAATTCTGAAACTATGCTAGATGAGTTCATAGAAAATAAATTGCAAAAAGTAGAATCTGTATTTCTTATTGATGAGGAAACAAATTATGAATAGGTATAATTTTTAACGTTTTATAACAAAAAGCTTTGTAGTTTGTAATTGTAATCTAATAAATATTTTATCATAATTGGAAAAGAAAGACATATTCAGGTGAGCAAAATCATACAAAAATATTAAACAGTGTTTTTAAGGCTGAAACCTTACTATACTACACTACCTATACTAAAGAGCATTATTTGAGGTTAATTTAGTGGCAAGCATGGTGTTTATTTAGTAATTTTCTTTACATGTAAATCAAGATGTATCTTAAGGTGAAATACATGTTATCCAAAAGCGAAAGGTTCTGTATGAACCATATAAATAGCTCCTCATATAGTCCTGAAGAGTCAAAGAAGCAAGACTAAAAACAGTAAAACTTCGGAATTCTACAAATACAATATTGAGCTATATTTAGCATATTGCTGTTAAGATAGATTGATGGAGAAAGGTCCCATAGAAGGTAGACACCTGTAGCAGATGCCTAAATCCTATCTACGCTAGAGGCTGAGATTTGAACATCACAGTTAAAAGCCATCTCAGGTAGGGAAGTCCATGAAACTCTTATCTCCAATTAATCATCAACAATAAATAAATAAATAAATAAGTGCCTGAGTAGAGCTGTGGTTCAAGTGTTAGAGTTCAAACCACAAGCCAAAAATCTCAGGAAATTGCTTCAGACCCTGAGTTTAAGCCCCAAGATTGTCACCAAAAGAAAAGATTAACAGGGTAGTTATAGGGTTGGTGGATATGGATATGGTTTTTATTTTTATTGTGGTGAGGAATTGAGGGTTTTATATTTATGTATATAAAACCACATATATAGTTATATGTGGTTATATATTTATATGGCTTTATAAACATCTAGCTCATCATATTGAACACTGTAAATATACATAATTTCTTATTATGTTTTATTGCTATCTCAATAGTTATTAAAGGTAAAATACAATTAGAACACATGCATACTATATGAGGAATATGAGGTATGGAGGAGGAGGAGCTAATTCAACAGTGCCAGGAGAGTAACCAAGGGTGTCCTCAATGAATTAATATCAAATCAGTATGTGTATGGGATAGAGAAAGGCAGAGGCTTCTCACAGGAAGAACACTGAGCCCTGCAGCCAGACTTCCAAGACAAAATAATGGTCATATTCCAGACACAGTCTTATATTCATGGACCACTTCAACTATTTTCTGTGTTCCTGGATTTCAAAAATTAAAGAAGAATCTTTGGAAAGATGGAGTGTCGTTAAAGAGAGCTGTGTTTTCCTTGCGTAATAGTATATCTCTGTAGTATCCAATTAAAAGATTTTCACATGTGAAATATCTCTTAAATTATATAGATCAGATGGACAAACTCTAGTATATATTTTCACCATAAATGTGTATCTTTCATCAGGAAATTAGTGGTACCATGGAAAAATACAGGATTTGTAAGACTCTGATTCTCTAATCATTTAAATATTTCATACTGAGGAAGTAATATTATTTTCTGTTTTTATTATAATTGACAAGGAGGTTAACTAAAGTTTAGTAAGTATCTTTCTAATGAATATGTATTAAGGAAGAAATTAAATTTGGGCATATTTCCTTGTTCCTTCCAATTTTAGCATTCTAAATAATTTTATAATGTATTCTCACTGAAGTTTTACCACAGTGAAACATATTCTTTTCTTGGTTACATTTTTAATAAAGAAAATCCATCAAAGAAATTAGATGAGAACTCAGTCCAAGATAAAAAGGGCCATCAAATAGTGAAGAAATCAATTTTTCTATTGCTGTCTTATGGGAATCTAGAAAATTCTCATGAAAACATCTTCTGATGTCTTCTTGGTTTCTTTCTTCATCTTTCCTAAAAAAAAAGTTGAAGTTAAAAGTTCAAGTTGTATGTAGAGTTTGTCATTTGAAATGTATAATACCATTTAATGGTTTATGACAGAACAGACTTTTCCATGTGTCTATTATAAATAATAGAGCAATGATATAATATCATTCAGAAAGCTAGGGTATAATGGAGATTCTATCTACTTTTCTAGATATGGAGCTTAAGCAGTGGCTGAGGCCTGTAATCCTAGCTCCTCCGGAGGCTGAGAGCTAAGGATCATGATTTGAAACCAGAAAAGTCTGTGAGACTCCAATTAACCACCAGAAAAAAAAACGGAAGTGGAGCTGTGGCTCAAAGTGTTAAAGTGCTAGTTTTGAGCAAAAAACTCAGGGACAGCTCCCAGGCCCTGAGTTCAAGCCCCACATGACCACCACCACCAACAACACCAAAAAGATGTGTAGCTTAAGAAAATACTAATTTGCATAGTATTTAAAACTTGAAATAAAAATTTATTGTAAAGGTGATGTACAAAGGGGTTACAGTTACATAAGCAAGGTGATGATTACATTTCTTTTTGAACAGTGTTACCCACCTCCTTCATTTTTGCTTGCTTTTTCCCCACTGACTCCCCCTACAAGTTGTAAGTTCATTTCCAACTTAGTGTCTAGTATAACTAGTTCATCCTTTGTCCCACCATTTCTGTGATTCCCTGTCCCTTCCCTAAATCAGATAAACATATACAAAAGACAAAGGGTATAGAAATCAAAAACAGTGACAACAGGGAATAAAAAAAAGATGAAAAGAAAGAACAAAGAAATAGCTGCAAATAGTTCGCTAAAAAAACACCCTCATTTCCATTTCTTGGAGTTCATTTCAATAATCATCATTTTATATGGTTATATGTACATAGCTATTGAGCTATTGACCACAAGAGCTCAATATTATAGACATATTCTACTTACTATAAATGAGGGAAACTGTGCAGCCTATGTTTCTTTGGGTCTGGCTTGCTTTACTTGGTATAATTTTTTCCAAGTCTTTCCATTTGTTTATGAATGGAGAAATGTAATTCTTTCTGATGGAAGCATAGAATTCCATTGTGAATATATATATATATATATATATATATATATATATCACATTTTCTTGATCCATTCATCTACTGAAAGGCATTGGGTTGATTCCCTATCTTAGCTATGGTAAATAATGCTGTAATGAACATGGTTATGCTGATACCATTAATGTGGCCTTGTTTGTGATACTGTATTGCAGTAACTGAGATCTTTATTTCATTAGTTAAAAAGTCTTTGAGATATACTTAATTTTATATTTTCCAGGAATTATACACATAGTTATTAAACATGTGTGAAAATTTCCCTAAAAAAAAAACTGAGACCCTTTCAAGCTTAATTTTGTAGAATTTCTGGATTTTTTTGTTGTAAGAGATTTTAAGTGTGTTTTAATTACATGCCTACTCTTAGATACTGATTATTACTCTGATAAGACAGTACTCATTTCTTTTAAGACAACAATAAATAAAGGATGAAATAGCCTTAATAGAATAAGAAACATGGTTTTCCAAACTGAACCGTCATGGCTCAAGTAGCTTGGGGAACACTGTATTTAGTCAGTGTTTATTTGTTTGTTTTTATTATCTTTAGGTAGTTATACAAAATAAGTGGCCATTTAACAAAGTAGTTTATGAATCAAAACATCTTGATCAGTGTCATTCCTTTCATACCTCACCTACTCTCACTCTTCTTAATTTTGTAGGATGTACCATGAATTCTTGAATGCCTTTTCCCTTTCTTTACCTCTTTATTCTTCATTCCTTACCCCAATGCTTACCCCGGTCCCACCCTTTCAAGCATCAGCTTTAGTTTTAAGAATTAATTGACTAATGAAGAGTTGCAGAAAGCACACTGCAGGTCCTGTTTTCCTCTGGTCCGGGTGCCAAACAGCTACCTTTGAGAGGAGTGTGGAAGCTGAAAGGTAGAGGCTAGCCAGTGTCTGCAAGAGAGGAAGAACTACATGAGTGTGTGGAGGTTGCTCTCAGACAGGAGAATGTTCTTTAAGGTGAGGTAGTCAAATACAGAAAGAACTCAGACAAAGCAGATGGGAAGAGCTGTCCAGTAATAAGTAGTCTCCAGCCCCCAAACTTCATTAACAAGAAGATGCTGGCATTATAATTTTTAGGAATTGCCATACGACTGGGAAGGGATTGCCCTGTGAACATCATAAATAAAGCCAATGCTACTTCTTCCTGTGACTTTCCTACCTCCTCATCTTACATAGCATTTACTGCTCTTGCCTGCAGTGTGTATTGCCCTTTGTCTTCAGTCAATGCTGTTTCATTTTTTTTGGAGGTCAGAATGAAAGAATATTGACTGTCTTGGTAGTGGTTTGTTTGTGGTTTCAATTGCCCATTTGAAACCTTAGATAAGGAAGTTTACCTCCTCATCTTGAAAATGTGAAGTTTGAGAGGTTATCAACCCTATGACTGAATGAAAAGGCCCATGTTCACGAGCTGGCTGTTTTCTGTACCAGAGTAGAGGTGAGTTTCACAAGGATCTAAGGTACACAGAGTTGTATCTAAGGAATGCTTGGAAGTTAGAGTAAAATGTATAAGCACAATAAAATACATACAAGCAAACAATTACCTTAAATTTATACAGTACCAGAAAGACTTTTGGTTTGGAAAGGCCCAGAATAAAGCAAGTAATCAATGCAGCAAGAAGATATCAATGGTGACTGGGAGGGCTAGGGAAAGAAGGAGAAAAATGAGGGAATAGGTAGCAAGTTAGACAAGAAATGTAATACTACCTTACTTATGTAACTGTAACCCCCTCTGAACATCACCTTAATAATAAAATTTTAAAAAATAAAAAAGAAGATACCAATAATTCTCTTGTAATTCAAACACTTTATCATGCAGTTAATGTGACAAGCATTTCAGTATTATGCTAATTAATATATTTTTCCTCTCCAAAAGTTAATTTGCTCACAAATCATAATATATTCACATATTATATATATATAATTTTTTACATTTTATTGAAATTTTATTATTTATGTGACAACTATAGTAGTTTATTCAGCTCTCTGGAATTAATACCACTAATTTCTAAAATGTTGAATTTTTATGGACTATGGGAAGCAACATACATGTATAATTATAATATATAGTCAGATATCATGAAATATTTCTTGAAAAAAGCTAGCTATTTGATTGGTAACGAGTATCCTTTAACCCTCAGAATATATCAATGTATTCGTTTTTCTAATTATTCCAAAGAAATTGGGAATAAAGTAAGAAAAAAGAGTTATTTGGGAGGAAAGCAAGATAATCAAATATTAATCAAATATAAAGCAAGATGATCAAATACACAATACACAATGTAGCTGAGGTTCAATCACACAGATAATCCCAGGACTGTTTATATTAACCATATATCTATCCATTTTCTTACAGAGGTTGTATTTCTATATTTTAAGAACATAAAATAAGGCATAGAATTTGTGCAAGCTAAATAATTAAAAGCAGTGGATATTATTTTCAGTTCAAGCCTCCATAATAATAAAGTTTAAACTATCTAATAGGTTAATTATTTTTAAACCACACCGAGAGAGGCAATCAGCAGCTGACCCACTCAGACATGTGTATAAATGATTTCCAAGCACAATGAAGTCCCTTTTATTACTGCATCGCTTGCTTAGCAGGGACATGGTTAAAGTCAGTTGTTGTGACCAAGACTACAGTCCCCGTAGTATTCATCAAGGAACAAGATGAGGACATTTGGCTCATCTGCCATAAAACCTCTCTGCACTGAGAAATCAATGCTATTGAACTCCTGAGGAGGCTGAAAAACATTCTCATTCTTGTCACCTAGGAGGTGAGTAAAAAAACAAGAGGCTTGGAGAAGGAAGGTTTAAAGCCATTTTCAAGGTTACTAGAGGTATTAAAATATTTGAGTTATGACCATGGAAAGAGAGTTCATTGAGGAAGGAAAGGAGATCATTTTCTTCAGGAAATACCTTAGCGCTGTTCCATAAGATATCTAGTGCATACTTCAAATTTGTTATTATAGGAAAACAAAAAGGCAATTAATTATATAATCACTTGTATCTTACTTATTCACCAGCCAAGTTCCCTTGTCTTAAATCTATCATGAGCTGGGTGGTGATGAATCTCAGGAAAGTCTGATTCTATGTCCCTTTCTTGAGAATTCCGGAGTAGTACAATTTTATTCCATTTTCTACCCACAGACAGAAGGTAAGAAAAAAATGATCAGAATAATTTATAAAAACCTAGGGTGATCAAAATTAACTGCAATTCTTTATAAATCTTTGGATTGTCATCTTTGAGGAAAGTATTTAAATCTTGTATGGTAAGTACACTTAGGAAAAATTAAAAGGCAAATGTAAATAATTACCATTTATTACTTTCTTACTTTACATCTATTTATTTATTTACTTACTTATTTACTTTGTGTTGGTCTGGGGCTTGAACTCGGGACCTAGATGTTGTGCCTGAGCTTTTGTACTCCAGGCTTATGCTCTACAACTTGATCTACAGCTCTACTTTTTGATTTGTTGGTGGTTAATTGGAGATGAGAGTCACAGACTCTCTTATCTATCCAAGCTGATCTGGAATCACAGCCCTCAGATCTCAGCCTCCTGAATAGTAGAACTACAGGCATGAGCCAGCAGCTCCCGCTTATTCTTTATTTTTCGTTTATATTTTATTTGCTTCATAGAATGCAATGAACTTTTCATGATAACATTTTGTCATTAAATAACTAATAGATTTATAACTCTAATAGATTTGTTTCATAAATAACTCTAATAACTATTATGCTGAGATAATTAGCACAATTCACTAATTTCTTCGTTATACCTGTGAGGTGATTGAAACTGCCTTAACAGTATTGATGCAATGCATTCAATTTGTCTATACACTTCATGTTCAAATTCTGAATAGGCTCTTATTTTACCATTACAGAGTATTATTTTCAGTTTATCGTGTCCTGAATCTGTAGATATTAGTTTGGAAATTTTACTATGTCTTCCTGCCTTGGTCTGCTTCCTGATGCTCCCACTCCACAGCTGAGGGGAAAATCAGACATCCAGGCAAATGGAGTAGTTCCCTAAAGTGGTAATCTCATTCATTGTCTTCTTAGCATTTTTAAGGGAGTAACTCACGTTGAAGTCCAAGGCTTTATAAAAATACACTTCTACCTATGTCTTGGTGCTGAAGACAGGACCAGATAAAGATGTTGTGCATTATCTACTATATTCTTTTGCTTCTTATGTCTAAATTCCATCACTCAACCAGATATTTTAAAAATTAAAATAAGGAAAATGAACAGATATAGACATGCTCATAAAGCTCTCTTTTTGGCAATCTACTGTGTGAAAAACATAAAAATAATACACTTAATGTGCATGAGAATCTCATTGTCTGACTTGGCCTCATTCAAGTACGAATTGAAATGCAGGAAGAAACTTTGATGCTGTTCATACCAAGATTTGTGAGTGAAACCAAAGAATTTTACTATATAGATCTATGCATGATTTTCTCTAATGATAAAAGGCAGTGTAGGATAAATGTGAGGTGAAGAATTTAGGAATGGAGGGTATTTGAGCACTTCTTCTGAATGCCCAATTGTTTTCAAATATTTCACCCATTTCACCTTTTTTTCTTCTGTCAGTAACTGATAATACATTCATAAATCTGCATATGGAAGGGTGAAACAACTTGCTGAAGTTCCAATAGCCATAGAGTTTGACTCACACAAATTGCCTTATGAGCAATTTGGTACTTTATAGAATAACTGATCAGGAAAGCCTTAGTGAACCTTATTTAATATGTGTGTGTATATACACATGTTTAATAATCAGGTTTATAATTATTTTTAGGGAATCTGTTAGAGAACTTATGTTACTACTTGAGTACGTTTGCTGGAATCCTCTCAGACTTTGTACTAAGGTTCAAATTGTCTTCCATTTCATTTAATTGCTAACTTTTACTTTTCCCCAGCTTATTTCTTTTAGTAGGATTTTAGCAACATTACAATCTTCTAATCACAGAGCAGGCCCCTGCCTAGTGACAGCACCAGTTCTCAGACCTTTAGTACATCAAAATTATCTCAAGAGATTGTGAAAGCATCAAAACTCTTTCTAGGATGTGCTACTCTTTGGCCCAGGACATCTCGATTTATGAGGGGTTTAGTGGGAATGAAATTACATTTCATATACATGAAATTACATTTCACGTATAATATGTCATCAGTCCCATGCTACAACTTTAAAGCTAATAGATATATTTCATTGGCACAATAAAGAATTAAAGAATTGGTCCTCCCACAAAAAAAAGCAAAAAAAAAAAAGAAAAAAGAAAGAAAAGAAAAGAAAAAAAAAGAATTGGTTTCTGCTGTCTTAAGTGATTCTGATGGTCTGAATTTTCTTTTGTTAAATTTCTCCTCCTCACCAAGCTATTTCCTGAACTTTTGGTCTAAGGTGGTTCTTTTTGCTTTCCTAATTGTTCTATTTTCTCAACACATTTGAAATAGAATTGACTCTCATTCTTCATTATTGGGACCTTCCTGTTGATCATAGCTGCAATCTTTTCATCTGAAACAGTACCTAGGGCAATTTAATTAATGAAAATGAATATGTGCTTTACTCTGATACAGAGATACTGAGATACAATACAACAGGAAAATCAGAAATGTTCATCATTCAGCAAATGAAAAAAATTAGAAGTTCCATGGAAATTTTAGTTTAATTAATTTAAAAAAATGTGAATATCTGGGATAGTGTTAATTAGCAGATGGTATTTATCTTCAGCTATAGGCCTCAAGATTGAGGAAACAAAACATGAAGTTAGCCAGAATTAACTCCACCCATTAATTATCTCCATCCTCTGATGGTCCAAACAACAAAGTTGCAGACTTGAATTTTTTTTTAAATGTGTTTTTTTTTAAGTGGGAAAAGTGGTCTGTCAACACCTAGGGGTTTAAAACTTTGAAGTGACACTTCTATAACTATTAGATAAACTAAGTAAAATATTAGGGTGATGAATTGAACTTGTACAGTTTTTATTTACAATAGTAAAAGAAAAAGAATTTATTATGTGTTCTAACTTTTCAAAGGGGTATTTTACTGATCATATATCTTAAGCACAGGACAATACAGAAGTGGTGCTAGGACTAAGAAAGAGTTATTGTCCTCTGAGAAAAACAAACAATAAACTTTTTCTTAATTCTAAACATTTGATTAAGAATAATCCCTCAAATTTAAGTTGTCGCTGTTTGGTTTTCAATAATGGTAATGACTCACACACAAGAAATAAAGCAGACAAAAGTTCAAGAGAATGCAGGGAAAATACAAAAAATATTCACAGATTATAGTTTAGCTCTGGAAACTTGTTCGACATGGGTCTATTTTTACGTGGGTGAATAAAGGCTATTTTCTACTTTTCCTCTGCTTATTGGTGAAATATTGAATAGTGACAGATACGTTTTAAGATAACTGTTCAGTGTTCTGGAAGTTAAGAATCATTCGACTGAAGTAATGGCCCTCATAAATATAGCCATTTAGAAAATGAAACATATTTAGATAAAAGTTTGTGCTATTTCACAGTTTAATTACCATGTATAATAGTTTTGTGTTATATGTCCATATAAATGCGTGGATTGGATAAGGAGTATTGATTTGTTTTACATTGGTTTAGTTATGAAAGAAACTAGCCTTAAAATGTTCATATGCACTGAATTAGAGAAATTCACATTAAAAAGACAGTTGAAGAAATTAATAGGGAGGATGCCCACGTCTGATATATACTAACTTTGATGGCAAGTAAGTGCATTCCCTAGCATTTATCATGAAGAAATGAAACAACATTGCTTAAGTCCATTCCATTATTTTGGAATTAACATCATTGTGTAGTTCCTGAGCCAGGTTTACTACCTGCGGAAGAGTTCTTCTAACAATGAAAATGGCCTTTCATTTATGAACTATTGGATAAATTATAAACCCGTGTTTGTCAGAGAAACATTGGAGGCAGTCATTGCAAGATCTGGGTTTATAGGTGTTCTGAACCAGCAGTCTATTTGCATCTAGGGCCCCTGATTGAACTTCCTCCTGGACATCTGCCTCTGGTTCATCATGTCGGACTCCAACCACACCAGCCCCTCTTTCTTCCTGACAGGCCTTCCGGGCCTTGAGGCCGTGCACATATGGCTCTCCATACCTCTGTGTGCCATGTACATCGCCTCTCTGGCTGGGAACAGCCTCGTTTTGTGGGTGGTAAAGTCAGAGCCCTCCCTACACCAGCCCATGTACTACTTCCTGTCCATGCTGGCAGTTACTGACCTGGGCCTGTCTGCCTCCACCCTGCCCACCATGTTCACCATCTACATGCTGGGGCTCGGGGAGGTGGCACTGGACATGTGCCTGCTCCAGCTCTTCTTCATCCACACCTTCTCCATCATGGAGTCCTCTGTACTGCTGACCATGGCTTTTGACCGTTTCGTGGCCATCAGCAACCCCCTGCGCTATAGCACCATCCTCACAAATCCTCGGATTGCCAGCTTGGGCCTGGCTATCATTGTGCGCAGTGTTGGTCTCCACATTCCAGCCCCGATCATGCTGAAGAAATTACCCTACTGCCAGAAGCGCCTGCTGTCTCATTCCTACTGCCTGCACCCGGATGTCATGAAGCTGGCCTGTGCGGACACTCACATCAACAGTGCCTATGGCCTTTTTGTAGTTCTCTCCACTCTGGGTATCGACTCGGTGCTCATTGTTTTCTCCTACGGGCTAATTCTCCACACAGTGCTCTCCATTGCATCCAAGGCTGAGCGTCTGAAAGCCCTCAACACCTGTGTGTCCCATATCTGTTCTGTGCTACTCTTTTATACGCCTATGATTGGCTTGTCCATGATCCACCGATTTGGGAAGTGGGCTTCCCCCTGCAGCCGTGTCTTACTGTCCTACCTGCACTTTCTTACACCGCCGGTGCTCAACCCCGTGGTTTATACCATCAAGACCAAGCAGATCCGTTTGCGGATACTGCGTATCTTCCGCTCAGGCAGGGGTGGCATTGAAGATACCCAAGGTCATTAAAGATCATTACAGGAACAAAAAAATGACATTTGTTATATTTGTTTAATGAGACATTAAACTGAGATTTACATATCAAGGTGAACAAATAGAAAGAAATCGTATTTATCTATGTCTTTTACAGGAAATCGTATCTCTGGGAAAAAATGCACACTCCACTTAACTGATATTTTCGCTAAACAGTGTATAATTGAGCATAAGTATTAGAAATAAATTAGAAATTGCCAGTAGAAATAAAAATGTCCAGTAATATTAGCCTAAGTTTTGAGAAATGATACATATTCATTACCACCTAAGAAGGGAATTGCTATTACAAATGGAAAAATGGCTTATGACAACTTTAGAAATTCATGAATGTATACATATAATCATAGGATACTGTTTTAGAGCTTAAGGAGAACAATATCTTGGCAAATTAGATAACGAATAGATTTGGAACAAAGTGATGCTGGAAAAATCTGGAAAATTCCCCAATCAAGAATTTTATGAGGACTGCCATGATGGATTATTTTTATATATGATGCACACTGGGTTAATATTGCTGCATGAATGAGTGGTTGAATAACTTGCACATTGGAGGAAAAGGTTTAATAAGGGAAAAATCTGTATAAAACAATGGATGCTGTTCCCCAGGTGTTCAAGTCATGTCAATAATGACTGGTGCAACAATAAGATGTACAAGCAGGGATGGTAAGGGGAAACAAAGGAGGAGGCAACAATGCTTGATAATAAATGTACTCATGACCTTCCTCATGTAATTGTAACCTCTCTGTGTGGTATTTTCACAATAAAAAAACTTCTTAATTAACAAATAAGATGTACAAGACTCTATGTTGAAAAACAAACTTTACAATTTAGGCAGAGGGGAATGTAGGTGTGGAGATGGGAGGGAGAGGGTGGGATAGGAAAAACAAAGGAGGAGGCAACAATGCTTGATAAGAAATGCACTCATGACCTTGCTCATGTGATTGTAACCCCTCTGTACAATATTTTCTCAATAAAAAACTTATTTTAAAAAATGACTGTTTAATACTAAAGGAGAAAATTTTGGATGTTGCTGCTTTCATCTCTTCTCCAGCAGTAAATTCAAAGTTGTATGGCTATTTAAATCTGGAACATCTTGTCTCTTTGTCTATAGTTAGAATTTCTTTTTAAAATCATAGTAATATGGAAGTGGCGCTGTAGCTCAAGTGGTAGAGTGCTCGCCTTGAGCTGAAGAGCTGAGAGACAGCACTCAGGCCCAGAGTTCAAGCCCCATGACTGACAAAATAAATAAATAAATAAATAAATAAATAAAATCATAGTTATAAAGCCAGTTGCCAGTGGCTCACGCCTGTAACCCTAGTTACTAAGGAGGCTGAGATCTGAGGATCATGGTTCAAAGCCAGCACAGGCAGTAAAGTCCCTGAGACTCTTATCTCCAATTAACCACCAGAAAACAAGAAATGGTGCTTTGGCTCAAGTGGTAGAGTGCTTGCCTTGAGCTGAAGAGCTGAGGGACAGGCCCAATGTTGAAGCCCGGTGACTAACAAAAACAAAAACAAAAACAGAACAAACCATACTAATAAAAACATTTTCAAACATATTCTGTGAAGGGTCTACTTCCTTTTAAAATCTCTCATCAGTTTGGACATAATCAGTTACTCAAAATATGACTTAAAATATAATATGAGACTTTTTTAACTGTACCCTTCACAATAAACTACTTCTATGTGTGCACTTCAAAACATGCTCAGACTTTGCTTTCTTTGCTTATATAGATCATGTGAGAAATTTCAGGTTGGCTGCAATATGGTCTGCAACTATTAAATGAACAGTAACCCTCATCATTGGGAAACAAAATTATTCTGCAAAGGTGTAGCTCAACTAAAAGAAAGCATGAGCAAAACAGGAGCATAACGTCATTTACTCATTGCCATTCACTGCCATGTCATTAAACACTATAGTAAGTAGCGTAACTGAAGTCGATGATGATAAAATCAGATAAAATGTTCTTTGAGTAACATGTTCTAGAGATACATACTTCATTTAACTTGTCTGAAGGCAAATTTGTTAGTTAAATAAATCAAAAGTCACGAATAGCACCAATAGTGCTAAGTCACTACAGAAAAGCTCCATTTGTTAAATATGTATATTCTTGGTCTCAATTAGGATTCTGAACTTTGCTGATACACAATAATTAATTGTATGTGTGCATATCATGTGATTTTTAAATTTATGTATACAATATAATTTTAAATTTTGGTAATAAAATTGCTAGTTAATACATTCACCTTTATTTTTTAGTTTTCATGAACAGAGATGTTACAGTTACATAAGTAATGAATGCATTTCTTTTTAAGCACTGTTACTCCTCCCTTATTTTCTCCTGCTTACCACTCCTTACTTCCCTCCCCACCACGTTGTAAGATTCATTTCTAACACAGTGTCTAGTGAGTGTCATTGTTGCATTAGTGCATCCTGTGTCCTGCTGTTTCTGTGATTCCCTTTTCCTTCCATTGATCAGGTAAACTTATATACAAGACAAAGGGTACAGAAAACTAAAACAGAAAGAAAAATTCAAATAACTGTAAATAGGTCATAAAGAGAACCTATTGTTTCCAATGCTCAGAGTTCATTTTGATATGCTTCATTATTTATGGTCCTATGCACTTAGCATAGGATCCCTTGTTAAAAATGCTTGTAAAAATTTTAAAAATATTCTAGTTATTACAAAGGAGGGAAACAATGCAACCTCTATTTCTTTGGGCCTGGCTTGCTTCACCTAATATAATTTTTTCCAAGTCTTTCCATTTTCTTACTAATGGGACATTGTCATTCTCTTTGATGGGAGCATAGAATTCCATTGTATATAGACACCACATCTTCTTGATTCATTCATCTACTAGGGGTATCTGGGTTGGTATCTGGGTATCTTGGATATGGTAAAGAATACTTCAAAAACATTCGTCTTTAATAATTATCTTTTTTGCAGTAAGAACATTACAGATATTCTCTTGTAGGTATTTTGAAATACAGAACTTACTATTGTTGACTATATTCAGCTTATTGGACAATAGAATACTTGAGCTCTTGCTTGTTGTTTGACTTTGATCTTATGCTCATGGGCATTACTCTTTTCCCTCACTTCTGCTGTTTCCAGGCTCTGGTAACCACTGTTTTTTCAAATTCTATGAGATCAGTTTCTATCAGATCAAATTAGGTCTTTTTCTGATTTTAATGAGTAATTGGATGGTGGCATATATTACTGACAGTAAAATAAAGATGGTTGAGGTGGTGTTTCTATCCATGTTTAATGTACGAATTCTGCAATCAGTTAAACTGTTCTATGCTGTTTCTAATATAAGCTGCTGAACTCATGAAAGACATTAAAACATCAAGTGTGGATTTGCCAAAGGATTACACAGATTATAGCTACAACAATGATATGAATTTTAGTTGCCAAAATTTGGCAAGCAGGCAAGAAATAAATAATTCAAGCTTAAGATATAAGGAGAATCACCTACACAATAACAATAAACTTTTTAAAGAAGACATAAAGAGAAATTATTTGATTTCAAACAGAATCATTAAGTATCATCTAACGTAGAAAAACTGCTTTCAGAAGATTCATTTATCAGATAGTCATTTTTAAGTATACAGACATTTCAGATGCAGAATGTTCATATAAGTTGTGATGGAACTCTACTCTAAATTGTAGAATTTTCTTCACAGAATTTTATGTAGTTGTCTTTGGGTTTTCCTAATTGATGTCCTTAGTATACGTTTCCCTGATAATACAAGAACTTTCTCAAAACCTAGTTGTCTAGGGTCAATATACTAAACAATGTGAAGATCAAGATAATAATATTAATGGTTGAAATAAAACTAGACCTAAGATAAAACTAGACTTTCATGTTATAGTCTATATGTTTTAATTTATCCCTGATGAATGAAAAATGAAGCAAAACAAGTCAGAGTTGGGAAACATATAAGAAATGCAGTGATTTCAGAATTTCTTTGAAGTGGACCATCATCCTAACAGGTATTATGTAACTGACATCAAGAGTATTAAAGATGCAGTTCTATCCTCAACATCCCCACCTAGCTTAGCAAAGGTTTAAGACACAAATATTTACATTTTCTTGAGAAACATTTGCAAAAAATGCATATCACTGTTTCCTAAGTTAAACTAAAGTTATATGATTGATATAGAAGACCAGAATAACTATTAATTACTTACAATAGTTAGTATAAGTCCCAAACAGCCAGTGGACACAACTGTCTATATCTTGGTTCCTTTTAGAGACCTACCTTTTCCATAATGTAAGGCTGGTAGTGTTACATGGTTTTCAGACTTCCTAGTATTATCAAGATGAGCCAATGTTCCTTGTCTAAGGTTTCAAATATGCAATTGGAAACATAAAACACTACAAAGAAAATCAATATTCTTTCCTTCTGCTTCCAAAAGAATGGAACTCAGTATTGCCTGAAGACCAAGGGCAATACACACTGCAGGCAAGAGCAGTAAATGCTATGTAAGGTGAGGAGGTAGGAAAGTCATAGGGAGAAATTGCATTGGCTTTATTTATGATGTTCACAGGGCAATCCCTTCCCAGTGGTGTGGCAATTCCTAAACATTATAAGATGCTCTTCACATTAATGAAGTTCAGGAGTGGAAACTGTTTATTGTTGGACAGCTCTTCTCATCTGCTACATCACCTTAAAGAACTTTGTCTTATCTGGGAGCAGCCTCCACACACCTGTGCTCTTCCTCTCTTGCCATCACTTGCTGGCCTCTGCCTCTCCACTTCCACACTGCTTTCAAGGGTAGCTGTTTGAAGACAGGATCTGCAGTGTGCTTTATGCAAGTATGCACCTCCACTTCCTCAGTCATTGAATCAGCTAGTCTATGGATGTGACTTCAGACAATTACATGGTCATTCAAGAGTCTTTACACAATACCAGCATTCTCACTGCCAAACACATCACACCTGTTGGGCTGGCCATGTGACCTCCATCTCTCCTTCTATGTGTTTCTTGGAAACCTAATGTGCTAAGTTTGTCCCATTCTGGCACCTCTGTCAATAGTGGCTTGTAGATCTTTGTATGCTGTCTGCATTGGGATGGGTTCTTTGCTCATTAACTTTCACCTACATGCTGATCTCAAAGACAGTATTGAGCATTGCATTCAGAAATAGTAGTCAAAATCTTTCCACATCAACATTTCGTACATCTGTACAATTCTATTTTTAAATTAATTTACTTCATTGCTACTATAGCGGTGGTGTACAGAGGGATTCTAATTACAGGTAATGAGTATATTTCCTTTTCTACTGTGTCATCTGTTCCCTCATTCTCTCCCAGTCCCTCCCTCCAGTTGCCACCCATGACTTGCAAAGTTTACTTTCATCAGAGTCCACTGAGTTCCACTGCTGCACTTTTTCACTTTTTTTTCTGGTCATGGGGGTTGAACTCAGAGACTGGGAGCTGTCCTTGAGCTATTTTGCTCAAGGCTAGTGCTCTATCGTTAAGCCACAGCTCCTTCTGTCTTTTTTTGGTGGTTGACTTTACAGATTCCCTACATCTCATCTTCCTGAGTAATGAAGATTATAGTCATGAACCGCTAGTACCTGTCACATCTGTACAGTTGTTCTCTTTTATGTCCTACTAGTCAGCCTGTCCATGATCAGTAAGATAACATACTACTTGCTCAGCCACACATGCTTCTATTTTATATTTACTTTCTGTCTGTATTATTGGCACCCTAATATATATAGTGTAAAAGCTGAAGAGAACAGGATATATAAAATAAAGATGTTCTATTAAAAAAACCCACAATGAATTGTAGGAATGTAATTTTGTTGTATGATTCCTCTGTCTTGGAGAAAAGCCTGCTTAGATTACTCTATAACTTCTTCCTATCTCATAGCTACGTCCCTCAGATGATCTGAAATCAGATCTTCTTTCTCTCCTTTCAGTAAGAGAGGAATTGCTTTTGACTGAGGACATCTGAATGATGGAGAATATCTTACCTACACATTCAGTCAATTAATTATTGAAACACACTGATTGGGGCAGAGTTTGGTGTTTCCAAGCCACTCAAGCAAGAGTTGTTCAGTGGTGAAAATATTATTTCTCATTCTACTAAAAGCAACCTCATTCTTTATAAATTTAGGGACTAGAGAAGACATGTGTAGCCTCTTATGAGAATATATTATTTTATTTTATTTTTATATTTTTATATTTTTTTCTTTCCCATCCTCTCCCTGCCTCCCCACCCAATCCTCCCCCTCTGCATCAAAGTTATGAAGCTCATTTTTGACATAACGACTTGTACATCTCATTGTTGCAATGGGTCAAGTGCCTAGTTAAGTAGGATTTAGTAAAACCTAAGATCTATTAAAAATTTTAAAAACACCACCTAGAATTCTACAAAAATCAAGTTTATGAGTGTCTCACTTGTTTGTACTTTTAGAAAACTTGACATGTGTGTATAAACACTGAACTGTTTCTGATTTGTGAAATCACTATAGTTATAATCTATTACCCCTAGCATGTATAAACATATATATATAATGCTACACAAAGTATGTGTATTTAAAGAAACAGGGATTTTAATTACTAGCTGCTTGGCCATGTTAGTTGGATATTCCCCAAGGCTTTTAAAGTCTCAGTAGAGCATTTTAGGCACCTGAGGTATCTTCTCTGGTGGTCTGTAAAACACCTTAAAACTCATGAAATGAGGCTGAACTTCTCCACTCTGATGTGAGGAGTTCTGTGTTTTACAAGGAAGGACTATAGAAAAAGCCATTAATTATACAGTAAGTAAAATATCAGCTACTATCTTAACTGCAAAATCCATGTGGTTCAGTTGATTAAAAAAATAGTTTACATTAAAACTAAAATTTAAATTTAAAAAATTCCAACAAGCAACCATGGTTAGAGGGGCACATGTACATGGGCAGTATATGACTTGAACTTTAAGTTATTTGGAAAACTTTCTGTTTAACTAAATAACATTTTAAAGTTAAGTGACTGGTTCTTTTACCTGGTTTTTATCTCTTCATTCTAAGGAATTTATATTGTATTCCTCAACAATTTTCCAGGTGAATTTGGTTGATAGTATATGTGTATATTTTGTTTTAAAAAGCTGAATTTATAAATCTAAAGCCTTCCAAATGTCACAAACTGAATATTGTTTGTGTACAGACCTCTGAATACTGAAAACAGTATATCATGAATATGATTTGTAAGCATGATGACCTTTGAATAAATCAGTAACATCTGTTTTTAGTTGCTGAATTAGATAAAGTGCATATGCCTTTGCAAGTAGGGAGATTTCATTTTTCTTCTGACATTAAGCTTTTTTTTTTTTTTTGCCCTTCCTGAGGCTTGAACTCAGGGCCTAGGCACTGTCCTTGAGCTTCTTTTGCTCAAGGCTAGCACTCTACCACTTGAGCCACAGTGCCACTTCTGCCTTCTTCTGTTTATGTGGTACTGAAGAATAGGACCCAGGGCTTCATTCATGCTAGGCAAGCACTCTACCACTAAGCCACATTGCCAGCTCCCACATTAAGTTTTTAAAAAAGCTTTTCACACTCTAAACGCTGAGGATTTGCCTACTGGTGGTATTTGTCTTTCTTTCAGTTTCCTTTTTTTGTTGTGTTGTAAAGGTGATGTACAGAGGGTTTAGAGTAAGTCAAGTAATGAGTACATTTCTTTTTGAACAGTGTGATCTTTTAACTGTTTTGCATTTTTAAATTTTTATTTTTATTGTTATTTTAAAGGTGATATACAAAGGGCTTACAGTTACATAAATCAGTAAATGAGTACTTTTAAATTCTAAAGTATTCAAATAGAAATGTGTTTTATAATCATGACAATGAAAAAATCTTTAAATTTCTAAGTAAAACATACAAAATTGAGCCTGGTGGAGAACTATTTTTCCAGTGCTTTGAATCTTGATATCTTGATATGCAACTTCAACCTTGAATAATACAAAATGCCTATGTTTTGAATGGAAGCTTTTTAAAATCATTGTCTTGTAAATTTTGTATCTTAGTATAGGAAACACATACACCTTTCCCAACTGATGTTTCTTCAGAACTCTCCTTCATTCCCAATTTATAAATGAAAATTTTCCCTGTATTCTAACATTTAAATAGTGGTGTAACTACAAATATAAATTTGGTATACACCTTTAATCTTTTAATGTAGCAACTTAAGAAATTTTGTTTTTCAATACTATCAGTATGTTTTCTTTTCCCTGTTTTCTATCTAAACTTTCTAAGCAGCACTCAAGGTAGCTTTGATTACATATATTTTTACAATAAGGAATATTGTTCTCAGGAAAGTTAAATGGCCTTCTGTGCCACATAAAGATTAAGTGCAAATATAATATTTAGTCTGTAGTGGTTCAATATCCTTTCATGCTATTGTTTTATCTATCACTTATGCTTGAATCTTTCACTAGGTGCTTGCAATTCTGCCTGACACAAAAATGAATACAGGAGGTAATTCACAAAGCAGGATAAAATAGCATAATATTGCAGTATAACCAAAGGAGAAGCAGGAGTGACAAACTTTTCTTCCAGCAACAAATATAAGAATGAGTTTGGAACTAGGTATAAAAATACATAAAAGAAAGTAAATAAAATAAAATATTAGGTAATAAAATACAAAGAAAAAATAGAAGCAAGAATAGATGCTAAAAATTAAAATTATAAAAAGTGTTTTTATGCAGATAACTAAGATATATGTATAATGAATATATATAGAAGGAGTTAGTTTTATATGTAAGTACAGGATATTTTAATGACAGTATTTGTTATGTAGGTTTTACCTACATGTACCAGGAGTATTTTCACATAAGTAAGTTGTTTAAGAACATGTTTGATTTTCAGGTTAGCCATTGAAGGGGAAAAATTCTTACATCTACAAAGCATTTACTTTCTATGTATTATATATATATATATATATATATATGTATATATATATATTATCATTTACTGGTAATTATTAAGTGCATTTGTTTAGCAGAATTTTAAATGCTAATATCCAGTAAACATGTACCAATTTCACCAAAAAAATATGGAGATAGGTCAGAAAAAATGCCTTTATTTTTCCTAAAAATTATCTTTCTTTTTTTCCCTATTTCTTTCCCTTTGTATTATACATTTCTTGCCGTCTCTTTTTCTGTTGATTTTCTTTTATCCAGCACATATTTAAGCTATTATTAGTAACCAAATATTGGTAAAATAATAAAACACATCTACAATGTCCTCCAAACTATAAATAATAAATAAAGAAGATTAGATTGATTGCAAGACATATTTGTATACCTATAACCTCATTCATATATGTCATTCAGTTAATATGCTATAAATTTATTATGATTTAAAAATGACATATAGTTTTAAAAGTCATTAAAAAGGTGATGTACACTTTGGTGTGGGGGGGAGGATTGGGAGGGTGGGGGTGGATGGGAAGAGATAGGAAGGGGAAACAAAGGAGGAGGCTACAATGCTTGATAAGAAATGTACTCATTATCTTGCCCATGTAATTGTAAACCCTCTGTACAGTATTTTCACAAAAAAAAAGGTTACACTTATATAAGGTAAAATGTATATTTCTTTTTGGACAATTTCACCTCTTTCCTTGCTCTCTCCCGAGTTTTCCCTCCTGTCCTCACTCATAAATTGTGTAGCTCATTTTCAACACAAATACAGTTTTAATATGAAATCTTAGACTGCATAATCAATATGTTTCATTGTTTTTCAGAAATAGTTTTTAATGATTTCTACTGAATATAAGGAATATTTCATAATACCTATAATTCATTTGTGTATTCATTTGTATTGAATATATGAAAAAGTTAAAAGCAATTACTTATTTATAAGCTTTGAGACTATGTGCTATATATGCTTTTGCTATATTACCTCATATAAGTAATCCTCACAGCAATATTTAAATATTATCACCATTAATAAAAAGTTTATTTAAAAGCTGGGAAGTTGGCTCAATGGTAGAGTGCTTGTCTTGCATGCATGAGGCACTGGGTTCAATTCCTCAGCACCACATCAGCAGAAAAAGTTGGAAGTTGGGGCTGGGGCTCAAGTGGTAGAGCACTAGCCTTGAACTGAAGAGCTGAGGGACAGTCCTCAGACCCAGAGTTCAGACCCCATGACCAACAAACACTTTTTTAAATAAAAAAGTAAAAAGTTTATTTAAAACAAGTATGGAAACCAGCAAAATGATATAACATTCTTCAATTATTTCTAAGTTAACAATACATTTACACAAAAATCACTTGCCCTAACACCAAAGACAGTTCAGAAAAAAAACATTTCAGAGAGACAAAAACATTGTAATCTCAAGCATTTGCAGTCTAGCTGATAGAGAAGAAACATAATCATATCTAGAAACTTTATGAGTGCAACAAGACTTAAATGATATCAAAGAATGTTCAGAACAAAAGCTTACGTATTTCCTAGACCAAAAACTGAGGAAATATTCTCTGGGTGAGATAAACTGTGTAATTAATTTAAAAGCCATTAAATTTATCAGGTATAGAAGAAAGATGGGTTAGTCAGAGGCCTTGGCTTGAGTAAAGGTGTAAAGATATAAATTAGCAAATTATAAGGACAGATCTCCATATATACAAAAACAAGTTTATGGAGAAACTATGAGCTAGAAGTTTCAGAAAAAAATGACCAAGTTTATTCTAAAGCAATAGTAATTAAAATTAAAAATAGAAAATAGAAATAAAACATTTTAAAAAAGGAATTTAGATCAAATGTGGGAGTTCATGTGCTAACTGAAGCCTTGAGGAAATGCAAATTGCCTAAAATTTTTATATGAATCAGAAGAGAATCAGTAGGGAAGAAGTAAGTGGAAGAGAAATGTGGTATGTATGCTTTTTTGTCCAATAGGCTCTGTAAATTTGTATGGGAGATGATCTAGGAAAAATGTACAATAATTCAACAAAACTATTGGTGAGACCACCGAGCCCTTTTTATTATTGTTATTTATTATTATTATTATTGGTATGAAGATGGAATAATCAGTTAAGTAGCTGAATTGTATAAAATACATGAGCTTGGACTCATGCCCAATATTTTTTTAATGTAGTTATACACTGGTGTCTCACACCTGTAATTCTAGCTATTCAGGAGTCTGAAAGCTGAGGATCACAGTTTGAAGCCAGCCTGGACAGGGCAATCCATGAGCTTCTCATCTTTAACTACTAAAAAGAAGAAGGAGGAGGAGGAGGAGAAGGAGGTGGAGGAGGAGGAGAAGGAGGAATGAGGAGGAGGAGGAAGGAGGAGGAGGAGGAGGAAGGAGGAGGAGGAGGAGGAAGGAGGAAGACGACAATGAAGAAAAAGCTGGAAGTGGAGCTGTGGCTCAAGTGATAATAATAGCTTTGAGCAAAGAAAGCTCAGGGACATCTCCCAGGCCCTGAGTTCAAGCCCCAGAAATCACACACACACACACACACACACACACACACACACACACACACACACACACACACAAACACACACAAATGCAGTAATTAAATTTAGTTATTTTACAAAGTCTAATGATATTTCTTTTGTGAATGAATTTAAATCTCTGCAGATTTAGTATTATTAAGAATCCATTTCTCAAATAGATATTTTAGTCAAATAGATTGATTTATATATAACAAAATTAATCAACAGCGAAAATTTTGATACTTTTAAAATATATAAAATACAGAATCTTTGTATCCACCATAATAGGAACATTTTCATCTTTGAAGGTTTGGGCACTGCTATGAAATCGGAGGTAGGCTCTTCTCACTCTCTGCCTACCTTCTCTACTTATGATAGCTCAGGGTTACATTGCTATGAAAATTTCTATATAATGAGATTTTATAGCATTTGGTTACTTTGTACTTGTCTTTGTTTCTTAAACAACCAGTAATTTTCTGCCTTTGTACCTCTCAATATCTTCCTTTTGAATTTTCAATTATATAGATCTGCCTTAGTTTATTTAGCTATTCAGTAACAAGTTTATATTTGATCTTCTTCAGGGCTTTTGCTGTTATAAATGAAGCTTCAATAAAAAATTTTATATGTCTTTATGTAGACATATATGTCTATTTCTCTTGTCTAACTCCTTGAGAGTGAAATCTCTGAGGTATATTAACTGTGTTATAAATCCTTACTTAACTTTAAAGTGTTGAATTCTTTGCCAAAGAATTTTTGTTATATTGTATCCTATCAGCAATGTATAATAATTCCAGTTGTTCCACATTCTTAGTAACAGAATTTAGTGCTCCACTTTCAGTTCTTCATAGCGTAATTTTATAACTCGTGTTTAAACAACCTTCCTTGTGCCTCGAACCCGTCTCTCAGCTTCTCTGACATATAATTTCTTTTACAGATTTGCAAGCATACTGGATGACAATCCTAACTACATTTCATCATGTCACCTCTTACTAACACTTCTGATTGGCCCATTTTTTCCTTCATTGGTATTCCTGGTCTAGAGTCTGCACACATGTGGATCTCCATCCCCTTCTGTCTTTTGTATCTGGTAGCCCTTGGGGGTAATGTTCTTCTCCTCATTCTAGTTAGGTCAGAACAGATTCTTCATGAGCCCCAGTATTATTTTTTGGCTATGCTAGCCCTCACTGACCTGGGGCTTTCATTGTCGACAATGCCCAGTGTCTTGGCTATCTTCTGGTTTGATGTCCACCATATCGGCTTGGATGCCTGCCTGGCTCAAATGTTCTTCATTCACACTCTCTCCTCAGTGGAGTCAGGGGTACTGGTAGCCATGGCTTTCGATCGCTTGGTAGCTATCTGTGCTCCGCTCAACTACAGCAGGATCCTGACCCACTATACTGTTGGCTGCCTCAGTGGAGCTGCCCTCCTACGAGGGGCCACCCTGTTAGCTCCTCTTCCTTTTTTCCTCAGGACTTTTCCTTTCTGTGGGGCCAATGTCCTCTCACATTCTTACTGCTACTACCCAGATATGCTGAACCTGGCCTGTGGAGACGTCACTTTCAGCAGTGTCTATGGACTGGTCTGTGTCCTCTGCACATTTGCTGTGGATGTTATCTTCATCCTAGTTTCCTACATGAAGATCTTGGGCACTGTGATGAAGATGGGAATCCAAGATAGAAACTGGAAATCCCTGCACACCTGCGCGTGTCACCTGTGCACAGTGCTGGTGTTTTACCTACCTCTCATAAGTCTCGCGGTACTTCATCGGTACAGCGAGGAAACTTCCCCAATTCTATACACTACCATGAGCAATGCCTACCTCCTCCTGACACCACTGCTAAACCCTCTTGTCTACAGTCTCAAGTCCAGACAGATCCAAGCTGCCCTGCGCAAGAGATTTTGGGTACAACGCGTTATTGCTGGGGAATGAGTTTTGTCTTCAAATCAGAAGGAGCAATTGTTTTTAAATTATTATCGAGGATCTACTGTGTGCCAAGTAGTACGCACGGAACTGTGAATTCAAACACGAAATCTGTCTCAGGCCGCTCCTTTAGGAAGGGAACAAAGTTAGGAAAGGCAGGCAGCATGTTGACATCAATGATCACGAATGTGATCATGGATGCTCACTGTTCGGCATCTTGATGGGAAATGGCACGAAGCACAGTTCCATGTTTTTGAAGTATGAGTTGAATGAGCATCACAATGTCGCCTCTTCTCGTGGTGGAATCCAATACTGGATTACCCAATGATCAGTCCATGTGTGAGTTCACAGAAAACGCAAGATGTCACCTGATTCCAAATTTCAATGTGGTTCCAGTTGAGGAATTACCGTTGTACTCATAAACTGCTTTGTTAAATGGCAATTTCTTCGTACAACTACTTAAAGATAACAATTTAAAAATTCCAAAATTGATGACAAATTAATGATTGTATGTGTGGTAGAAATGGATTGTATGAATCTTTTTTCTTTCAGCGATTCCCAAAATATAATGAAGTCTTTTGAAAAAAATATGAATTTGAGAAATGATCATTCTTACTCTATTATTACTTCATAATCTTACTTTACTCGTATTTTGTTTTGCTTCCATTTTCATATTTATAGATTCTATCCTGAGTTCCAAAACAAGGGTGTAACTCTAAGTTCCTGAAGACTCTGTTCTCTTCTGAGGCTCTTTTAAGGTTGCAATACAAGCAACTGTTAACTTTCTTTTAAAACATCTTGAAGTTAGAGTAAAAGACAATATAGACATGAAAATAATGTGATGTCTGTCCTTGATTTGCATTTAAAGCACAAAACACATAGTTTAATGTGCCATATACAATTGTGAAGCAGCTAAATGAATAACTTAATACTTCAGCACCTATTCAAATACATGATTTTCACAACAAAATATAAGTACAGAAATTCAAGAATTGTTTTGAACTGGAAAACAAAAGTATTTTCTGATTACCTTTCATATCACTATCTGAGTGACAGAGATATTATCTTTTTGTATTTCTTAAAAGTAGATAGCAGTAAATAATATAATTTCCTTTGCATTTGGATACTGTAGCTGTTTTCCCTAAATGATTTAACAAGTAAATTATACAGGTCTAATTTTATTCAGTATATGCCAGTCTTTAATTAAATATTAAATCCAGCTTAGCCCAGTCTGAAGAAACCAAGTATGTATTACTTAGGTGACAAATTGCATAGCACTGCTTTGTTGTATTTTTTCTTTAATCTCTCAATCTTTATGTTAGATGATATTTTTATTGGGATAGGTTCAGAATAAGAATTGTAAAATATGAACAAGTTTAAGTAAAACTTATAGAAAATGAACTTTCTTTTCTTTTACAGAATAGTTTAGATTTGATTCACATAAATGTAAAATGTAACTGTAAAATGTTTTTTCCATGAACCAGTGGCTCATACCTGTAATCCCCGGTACTCAGGAGGCCAAGTCTGAACACTGTGATTCAGAGCCAGTCTAGGCAGGAAAGTCTGTAAGACTCTCATCGCCAATTAACCAGAAAAATGCTCGAGTGGAACTGTGGATCAAGTGATAGTGTCAATGTTGAGTACTAAAGCTCAATGTGTAGATCCTGAGTTCAAGTCCCAGGATTGGAGCACACACAAAATATATTTTCATATGACTGGACTGACATGGGATCTCACAGGTGAATTATGTGAAATCTAGAAATAACTCATGATGTTTTAGAAATACTTATCCTTGCCTTATATTTTAAAGTGGGGGATAATTCCCCCTTTGCAGAAATGTTATAGTGAAACCCTGCAGAGATATTCTAAAACAATGGCACTGATTTGTTTTCCAACATCCCTGGTACCTTTCATATTACATTACATGTAAATAGCCAGCACACCTCTCATATCATGTTTTCACACTGTGACTGAGTAAGTTAAAGACAGATGTGAGAAATCAACATTGGACATTGAGTCTAAGGGGGAAATCTTTCTCTGTGTCAGTTTTACAGGTGGGATATAGATTAAGGTATGAAAATAGGATAAAATTTAATAAGTCATAGTTTTTTTTGGGGGGGGGGGTCCGGTCGTGGGGCCTGAACTCTGGGCCTGGGCGTTGTCCCTCAGCTCTTCAGCTCAAGGCTAGTGTTCTACCACTTGAGCCACAGCACCACTTCCGGTTTTTTTTTCTTTTTGCTTATGTGGTGCTGAGGAATCGAACCCAGGGCCTCCTGCATGCAAGGCAAGCGCTCTACCACTGAGCCACCTTCCCAGCCCAATAAGTCATAGTTTTATGAGTAAAGTTTTTCCATTTATACATTCATAGTATTTTATTTGCACCCATATTTCTTAATAAGTAATCTGAGATACTTGTTCCACACAAAGTTAAAATAAATGAGAAATTATGGAGTTTCATGGTAACTCTATCATATTCAGAACCAAATTCTTTATATTTCTAAATGAAGATCATAACTCAGCCATTCCATAGGGTTCAGAAAGGCCAATAAATTTTTCCAATGTGTTCTAAAACTTTTTCTATTTTCCTTTATTTTCCCTAGGTTTTACTGTGTTTTATTTTATGCCCCTCCCTTTTATTATCTCCACTAGAGCACAATTCATTTGTATTATATACATTATGTTAACCATATCAAATAGCGGAACACCTGGGCCATTGTAAATTCATATATTATTTTATATGTTATTTTTTAACCCAAGAAAATCTTTCCAGTATACTCCACTGATATATGAAATTTTCTGCAGAAAAGAATATTTTTCTGAATACCTTAGAGATTATATCACTGGGAACTTGTTTAGTAACTTTAACTTGCCTCACAATTATACAACACATTCTACTTGGTTTTGGTCTTTAGACTTTGAATACATGAAGATATGTTTCTCATTATATCCATCCTCAAATTTAATGCAAACCAAATTGCTCCTCTTCTTCTTCTCCTCTTATTCTTCCTTCCTTCTTCTCTTCTTTCTTCCTTTATTCTTTCTTCTTCCTCACTCTCCTCTTTCTCCTCCTGCTTCCCTTCCTCTTCCTCTCCCTCCTCCTCCTCTCTCTCCTCCTCTTCCTCCTTCTTCTTCTTTCTCCTCTTTTGCAAGTTGTCCGTGTACATCTGTGTTGACATGTTGCTATGTTGCCATACTGATAATATTCTAGTACTTCTGTGTACATTCTCATTTCATCCCATTTAATCCATCACTAATTTCATTTACTTATGTCTTATATAGATAGATAAACAGACAGACAGGCAGACAGACAGACAGACAGACAGATAGATGAGAGATACCTCTTGAATATGTTCGCTCATTTGTACCGCTATAGTCTCTTCAATAATTCAAGCTTTCCTGAGTTCTTTCATCTGCTATCATTGACTTTTCTCCAATATTACTTCATGTTCAAACTATTATTTATCTTATGGAATTGCTAAACATAGATAGTTATGTTGTATTTTTTTGAATTTTTGCAGCAGAATCCATGTCTGGTATTATAAATTTAACCTAAATCAGATAAAAGGCAAAGTTCATTATGATCTGACCTACATAGTTTTTCTTTCATAGTCAGGTTTTGCCTAACACTGTAAACATTGCATGGTAGTTTAAAAATTTCCCTTGCTACTATTTATAACTGATAGACAATTTTTATCTAGCAGTGAGAGAATTCTTGTTCATCTTTTATGTATTATATTACTGACATGCAACCTCTGTAACATAATTTCAATCAAAATTTCAATAAATATGATTTAATTGTTAGCCTAGCAGATTCCTAAGCAGGGCATTCGTGTGATATTGATCCCTTCATCTATAGGATCTAACATCTTAGAATTGAATCGATTTAAACTAGAGGATATCCAATTAGTGTTCAGTGAAGAATTGTTTCTTTGGTATTTGGGAGGAAAAAACGTCACACATCTGGTACTAAGAATAAATATTCTAGACTGTGTGTGTGACTATGTAAAAATGGAGGGGAAGATTTTCGTTGGTTTTTCACCTTATATTCTGTGAGTGCATGGTGTGTGTGTGTGTGTGTGTGTGTGTGTGTGTGTGTGTGTGTGTGTGTGTGTGTGTGCATGTGGATGTGTGTTAGTACTCACAGGCAATGGTGGGAGTGATGAGAGAAAGACAACGTCAAGGAAAAGGAACCAAAATGAAAGACAAAGAGAAAGGAAAGTTACTCATACCATAGAAGAGAAAATAAAATATTTTGCTAAGAGATTTCAAAAGTAAAAATTCTAGTAATAGCTTGTGCCTGAACAAGTTAAAAAATATAGAAGAAATAATTTTGTAATCACAGAGATTAGTTTCCATGAAAGAACTATCAGCAATGTGGTATTATTCCATCCCAAGCAAATCATTTCAATGCCTTGGAAAAAAATTGAAATTGACTAATAGGCTCTTAGTCTTAAGAGAAACAATAGAAAAATCAATGCTAGTTAATTAATTAGATATACTAATGTAAAATGACAAAAGCTCTGATATCCACTCACTGTTGTCCTTTTAGACTCTTCTTCCAAACTGTGTTCTAGGCCTATACTTGATTACTTGTACGTCCTCAGAATACAGTGCTTTTTCCTTCTATGCCTTAGTATATGCTGTTATCTCTGCCACAAATGTTTCCTCCACCTTTCCTGTTGGAGTGCTGTTGTTGATTGTCCCCTGGCTCATAAATCCCACACCACTCTAAATTTATCTCCCATAATACATGTCACACATCAATCATTTACTTCTTTGCTTTTCCTATTCAAAACAAGAATAATTTGCTGACTTTTTATATTTTGAGATAATAGTAAATGATCTGTTATTTTATGACTGAATAAAAGCCATTATGGGTGCACACATGTCTATATAAACATATAAAACTATATCCTTTGTTCAGGCACACATGTATGCACAAAATGATAGGTGAACTTCCATTTAATGATTAAGTTCCAGTTTTCTAATTTTCAGTGAGTAGTATAGGCTTCTATAGGTGTTCCCTAATTTTCAAATGTTTTACTTGTGCTAGTGGATGATTCTCTGCAAGAAAAAAAAGTAATTTTTTTAAGTCACTTTCTTTCTTGTGGGAACTAATCCTACTTCATTGCTGTTTTCCAGGAAGTGATCATTAACTGATTCGTTTCCACAATTTTCAAGTTTTACATATCTAGTGTGTTTCTTTAAAAGAGGGAAAAATGGATGCATCTCTCATTTCACAGCACAATAAGTTATACATTTTCAGTTTTCTTCCATAACAGTAATAAAAATAGCTTAATCTCATAGATGATATAAAATAAAACATACCTGGAAGTGATGACAAATTTCTTGGAAGCAGTCAGATGAGAAGATACAGACAAGGTATCTGTCTCACTAAGACCTTATGTAACTAATTGAGCAAGTTTTCTCTCTCCTTGAATACTTTACACACTGCTGACCTTATCTGTTTGGTTTTGAGACTATAAACTAAAGGATTAAGGACAGGAGTCAAGAAGAGAAAGAGATTGGCCATGGTGACATGAAGAAGAGGAGAACTGAATGTACCAAACCTGTGGATCAGGGCTAACACAATGAGTGGCACATAGAAAATGAAGACAGTAAAGATGTGAGAAACACAAGTATTAAGTGCCCTGAGCCTGCCACTCCCCGAAGCGATATTCAGCACTGTCTGCAGAATTAAGATGTATGAAATGACAATGAACACAGAGTCAATTCCAAAAGAGCAGAGGACTAGAGACAAGCCATAGATGATGTTGACCCTGACACGTCCACAGGCTAGCTTCATAACGTCAGGATGGTAGCAGTAACAATGCGAAAGAATGATGCCCTTGCAGAAGGGCAGCCGTTTGAGCAGGATTGGCAGAGGTGCCATCAATACTACACCCCGGGTCACAGCTCCAAGGCCCATGCCAATAATCCGAGAAGGAGTTAAAACCACAGTGTACTGCAGTGGGTTGCGAATAGCTACAAACCTGTCAAAGGCCATGGCCAGCAGGATAGCTGACTCCATGGAAGAGAAGGTATGAATGAAGAACATCTGTGCCAGGCAAGCATGGAATTCAATCTGCCTGTGCCTCAGGAGGAAGACATTGAATACTGTTGGTAGAGTTGATAAAGACAGACCCACATCGGTAGCTGCCAGCATGCACAGAAAGATGTACTGAGGCTCATGAAGGATGGAAGTGGTTTTGATGACAAAGAGGATGGTGAAGTTTCCTAGGAGAGCAATTAAGTACATGATGCACAGAGGGATAGAGATCCATATTTGTACTGCCTGGAGTCCTGGAATGCCAGTGAGAAGAAAAGTTGGTGGCTGAAACCAGCTACTGTTGCGAAGCTCCATGAAGATGCCTTTGGAAAGTCAGCTCAGATATGGTTTCACATGTCCCTGTAGGAAGAGGGGAAAAGGATTTTAAGACAGGAAGAGATAGTACAGCTAATCCCCAGTGTCAATTGGAAATGATCCTTAGAAGGTTTACATTTAGGAAATGATCCTTAGAAGTTTTCCAGGCCCATTTGAATAAATTTCTGGAGTTTGGATATGGAGTAATTGGTATTAAAATCTAACAACTACTAGGATTGATTTGGCACAGAATACTTAATCGTTGGTAAAATGAACTTATTTTGTGTCTCAAAGGGAGGAAATCATTCTCTTATCTATTATCTCTTATCTTATCTACTCTTAGTTATAAGTGTTTCTGCTTTATATTTTCTTCTTTTTTTGTCAAAACTCTAAAAGAATTCTTCCACATCAACTTTATACCTGTAGACATTCAAGTATCTTGAAACAGATGTTTTTCTAGCATTTCTCCTTGCAGAAATAAATCACAGGTTATTTCAATAACTTGCATAAAACTCGTCATTTTATTTAACTTCAAATGATAATTTTCATTCTCACAGTGAAATTTTCATGTGTTTTTTCTTTTCTTTCTTTTTTCTTTTTGTACTGAATCTGGGGCTTGAACTCAGATCCTGGGAACTATTTCTGAACTTCTTTTGTTCAAAGCTACTGCTCTTACCACTCACATCATAGCTCCATTTACATCTTTTTTAGTAGATGATTGGAGATAAAAGTCTCACAGACTTTCCAGTTGGGGCTGGATCTTGAGGTCTCAACCTCCTGAGAATCTAAGATTATAGGTATGAGCTACCAGCACCAGGCTCTATTTAATATTTTCTTCGAAAGGGATAGACTTATTTTTTCCAAGTGAGGAAATGTACTAAAATATGAGAGAATGATAAAATCAGTAACTATTATCACAACTTCTCAGATGATGCTAGAAAAGTATCCAAAATTAACAATTCCTTGAAAAAAATAAATGAATCTACTCCAAAATATGAATAAATTGCATTTGAAAATCAATAAATATCAGTATTTTAGTAAATGCCTAAAATAGCCTTATTAGAGAAAACGATATTATTTCTTGACTTACACTATGAAGAAATCTGAAGAAATAGTCTCTATGCAATTGTTTTAGAAACAGTTAATCTTGAAAAGACTAAATTTCAATGCAGAGCTTGTCCATGCTGAAACTGAAAATACTAAGGTAACTATGAAATCTTTGAATATTCATGTGACTATCAATAGTAACAAAAGCATGGAATCTAAACAGAATCCTTAAATTTTTATTGTTATTTTAAAGGTGATGTACAGAATGGTTACAGTTACATAAGTCAGGTAATGAGCATATTTCTTTTCAAACAATGTCCAGGATGCCTTTTTCAAAATCTTATTGGTTAAAAATGTGATGAAATATAAAAATCACCAGGGGAAAATTTAAATAGAAACGTTAAAGGATTATTTCTTAGGAAAAAGACTTCAGAGATACTGGACAATAAACCATTTATCTCCTTCCAGCCAAATTAAAAATTGAGTATCGTTTGAACTAAGTTAAATAACATTTTCACTTTTTAAAGTGTAACGTGAAGAGCACATCCCGGATGGATCACAGTTTTCATCCATAAAGACATTCTCTCCACTGCACTGATGCCTATGTACCTTATTGCACGTATATTGTTGAGTGCTTTTATAAAACATGTCTACCTTATGGAGAGTAACAGGCCACATTTACTGCCCCCACTAAGAAGGTCATTTTCTTATCTCAGTAAAAATTTCTCATGGGTACATTTTCTACACAGGTTCATCCACATGCACATAACCAGCCTTCTCTTTGCTTTTATTCTCTTCTACAATAGGTTGGAATTTAATCCCTTCTTTATACTCATCTCTCCCTTCTATATATAGCTCTGGAACAATCTATATCAGCACTTGGCACATTACAAACAGAATCCACACTCCTGCCACCACAAGCTCACACTCAAGTCAATATTTATATGTATGGTAGCTTATTTACTTGTGTGTGTGTGTGTGTGTGTGTGTGTGTGTGTGTGTATGCTGGTAGTGGGGCTTGAACTCAGGGCCAAGGCACTGTCCCTTAGCTTTGTTGCTCAAGGATAGCATTAGCACTTGAGGAACATCTCTACTTCTGGCTTTTTGAAGGGTTCATTGGAGATGAGTCTTATGGCATTTTCTGCCTGGGCCGTTTGTTTTTGGCCAGTGCTGAGGCTTGAACTCAAGGCCTGGGCACTATCCCTGAGGTTTTCTCCCCCCCTTTTTTTTGCTCAAGGCTACCACTCTACCACTTGAACCACAGAGGCACTTCTGGCTTTTTCTATTTATGTGTTACTGAGGAATCGAACCCAGGACTTCTCATGCATGCTAGGCAAGCACTCTACCACTAAGCCACATTCCCAGCCCACCTGGGCTGTTTTGAACTGTGATCCTCAGATCTCAGGCTCCTGAATATCTAGGATTACAAGAATGGTCCACCAGCATCTGGCATTATTTCAGTTTTAATACCTCTCATATCTCTACTTCTGACCAGTGAGATGATTTTTTCTTCAACTGATTTCTTTTTGTCATTCTTCAATCTAAGATTGGTGCTTCAACCCACTAGATATTACATTCATTCTCACATCTGAATCTTCTGCACCTTTTCATCACACTCTCCAATTCCATGCTTCTTCTAAATTAGCAGTGATTAAATTCATTAAAGGTCAGTTGATAACAGAGCATGCATTTAAATATTCTTATAATTATCTCACCTCATAAGACTTCCTTCAGTCATTAAATTCTGGAATGTACTTCTATATTGCAATAAGTTTTTGCATATTTGACTTCATATGTTATTCAACTTGTTGCCTAAATAACTGTTCCATAACCTACCCAATTTAAATACCCTTAATTTGGGGATTGAAACCTTCACATACCTCAGGATAGTTTGTACAAACAATGGACACAGTATATTTTTATTAAACAAATAAGAGTTTGAACATTCCTAACTTATCATGTACCTTGTACTATGTTGCAGAGATATAAAATTCACTGATAATCCAAAATCTATTTTAAACTCTAATTTGAAAGACTTTTTCAGTAATATTTTCTTCTGGGTTCATTGAAAAACTAAGAGTAGATGCTACTATTCTTGAAAGTAGGAAAAGAGGTATGTATCATCTGGTAGAGTATATTCGGTCTAGAACTGGTCAACCTGGTAAGTTTCCAGTTACCTTTGCCTTGGATTTCCATTTATGTGTGTGTTAGAATTCCCACCCTAACTAGGAACTTCTTCCTAAGACTATTCCTGGAGATGCAAAGATATATCACTATTCCAATAGTTCCTTTTAATCTTTCTTGAATCCCTTTTGACATATACGTCCTTCAATCTGATTATGCATGTGAATATTTGCTTCTGAAATACCTGTTTAATGCCATCTCTCTTAAAGTGAATGGTCGTACTGTTTTTCTCACTTCTCCAATTAGACCTTTTTTATCTTCAACTTTTCCTAGTTCTCCTTTATTCTTTGAAACTTTACTTAGTGATTTTTTTTTCATTTTAAAAATTAGCAAGCCAAATGCATCTACTGAAGAGGCTGAGTTATCAAGATCCTGGTTCAAAGACAGCTGGGACAGAAAAGACTGTGAGACTCATCTCCAATCAGCATTAGAACAGCTGGAGGTAGAGCTGTGTGGCTCAAGTGGTAGAGTGATACCCTTGAGTGAAAAAGCTAAGGGACAGCACCCAGGCCTTTAGATCAAGCCCTAGGACAAATTAAAAAAAAAACACACAAAATTTTGTAATCAGTGGAGATAATGTTAAGGAGGAAGGAAAGGTAGAAAGATAGATAGATAGATATAAAGATATATATACACCCACATATAATATATATGTGTATATTTAATGAAGAAATGGGAGATGTATGGGGAGATAGCAACTCTCCAAATGATAATGCTAGAACTGAGGAATAAAGTATTTGAAATATTACTAGAAAGAAGAATCAGTGAAATACAGAATTGTCAGTACAAAGCACCCAAATTTCAGTGTGGATGGAAAACAAACAGATTTGATAACTGAGAGAGAGAGAGAAAGAGAGAAAGAGAGAGAGAGAGAGAGAGAGAGAAGGAAAACTCCATTTAAGCAACTTCTAAAGACAATGGCACATTTCTGTGAGTTTTTTTGTTGTTGTTTAAGTGAACACACTGCAATCTCCTTACCAGTAACCCAAATTCTTAGCACAGGACAAATGACAGTTCTCTTTCAAGCTTACCTTTTCTGGCATAGCTGAAGAGAGGTGGATTCTTAGATGTCCAGACCTTCTGGACTTTGGTTACTTTGCAGCAGAATTATTTTTTGGCAAGAAATAGAGAATCATAGATTGAAGGTACCAGAGGGAGGTTATTAAAATTTTCTCAAGAGATATTGGTGAAAATATACCACACATGAGATGCCACAAAAACAAATTACTTCCACCCAAGGAGACAACAAATGTTTTGTGTTTTTTTCAATACCCCAGAGTCTTTAGAAATTAATTCATGAACTCATTGTGTCTCCACTATCCACCATAACATACAAGAAACTTTGCTTTACAAGTGATTATTCCTGATAGGGAACTGTTTAGTGCCTGAAATTAGTGTAGATTGTCACAGAAATGAATAATTGTGAAATGTAATTCCTAGCCTTTTATCTGAGAAGCTGGAGGGTACAAAGCATCTGTCATTGTTATTGTAAATGTGTGTTTCTATTCACAGTATTGAATAAATCCCCAAATAAATAAAATGTTTAGAACAACCAAAATAATGAAAATCTTGAAACAAAAGAGAATACAACTCTGAAGGAATGAATTCATAGAAATTTAGAGTAAGCCCACTGACTGGAATGAAATATCATAGCTGAGAGTTAATTGATCCAATCTATTGAGTTTATAGTCCTGAAGAAGACACAGATGCACAAGAGATAAAGTCTGTTTTCTTGCACACTTGAATTGTAAATATGTTCAGCCAACTTTCTTGAATCCCTATATGGCTTATTTTATCTAAAATAATATAATGAGAGTGATAACCAACACAAAACACTGCTTTACTGCCTGGTATTTCCATGGATCTCGAGATACTCTTACCACTGAGTTTTCTGTAGCTTTTGTCCTCTGTCCAAGATATAACAATAAGAAGAATAAATGATGTCCTTGATTGACCGTCTATATTGGCTCTTTGTACATTTAATAAAGGATAGGCTCTCACTATGCAGTTATTGCATGTTACTGTTAATGTTGCTATCCTTTTCACCTCAGTACCATTTTACTGAAGACATTGAACATTGCTTTATTCTAAATGCTACCCATTGTATCATCTATGGGCAATGAAATTCACACCATTTTATTAGTACTATAAGAATACAACCATATCTGGGCACTGGTGACTTATGCCTATAATACTAGCTAGTAAGGAGGCTGAGGAATGAGGATTGCAGATCAAAGCCAGCCTAAGCAGGAAAGTCCATGAGACTTTTATCTCCAATTAACTACCAAAAATCCAGAAATGGAGCTGTGGCTCAAGTGGTAGGGCGCTAGCCTTGAACACAAAACCTCAGGGATAGCATTTAGATCCTGAGCCATAGGACCAGCACCAAGAAAGAAAGGAAGGAAGGAAGGAAGGAAGGAACGAAGGGAGGGAGGGAGGGAGGGAGAGAGGGAGGGAGGGAGGAAGGGAGGGAGGAAGGAAGGGAAAGAAAGAAAGAAAGAAAGAAAGAAAGAAAGAAAGAAAGAAAGAAAGAAAGAAAGAAAGAAAGAAAGAAAGAAAGAAAGAAGACTATAACCAGAAAATTTTAAACACACAAAAATATTTTTATATTATAGTTTCTTAGTGTTTTATTCACTCTTTAGAAGCCCTACATTATTGACAACTTGACAAATACTCTTCTTGGAATTTTATATCTTCATGAAAACCATCTGTTTTGCTTCGAGTGTGTCAGGAAGGGTATCATGCTGTTTTATTTTACATGAAAAATATGTTAATCCTAAGAAGTGGGAAAGCTTTAAGGGGCTCTTTAGATTCATTTATAAAGAAGATCAAAAGAATTGGGGGTTAGTTATGTTATCCATAATATGGGCAAAGAGATACAAGCGTAATTTTTACTCAGTGAATTGCTGTTTGTATAGATGAACTAAGTGAACCAAGTTTCTGACCTTTAATATATTTTTAAAATTTTTTATTGTAAAAATACCATACAGAAGGGTTACAATTACATGGGCAAGGTAATGAGTACATCTCTTATCAAGCATTGTTGCCTCCTCCTTTGTTTTCCCCTTACCATCCCTTCCCATCTCCCCCCACACCCCCCACCCCTGCCAAAGTTGTAAAGTTCGTTTATCGACATAACGACTTGTACATCTTATTGTTGCAATGGGTCCACCCCTATTTAAACGGTTTGTTTTTTCCCTTCCCCTCCACAAATTATACCAACATCAACTACAATGAAAGCAGGGGTTATACCGTGAGGGAGGGACATACACAGCAACAAAGAAAAGACTCCACATAGATCTGCCTATGACCCAGCAATCCCACTTTTGGGCATTTACCCAAATGATCACAAACAAGACCACACTAAAACTACCAGCACAACTATGTTTATTGCAGCATTATTTACCATAGCTAAGATATGGAACCAACCCAGATGCCCCTCAGTAGATGAATGGATCAAGAAAATGTGATATATATATATATGTATATATTTATATACATATATATAGTGGAATTCTATACCTCCATCAGAAAATATGACATTGCCCCATTTGTTAGGAAATGAAAAGACTTGGAAAAAATTATATTAAGTGAGGTAAGCCAGGCCCAATGGTCTCCTTTATTTGCAATAACTAGTATATGTCTGAGACAAGCAGAAAAGGTCAGATAAGTTGATGTTAGGTGAAATGAACTCCAAGATAAGTATTCAAATTTTTTTTCTTTCTTGTGCTTGTTTCTAACATATTTATAGGGACCTTTAATATTAATAGGAAAGTTACAGTATGGAAGATATTTTAGAATTTAAATAATTAATACACCAAAAATGAATTTTAAATGTGAGTTCCATGGCCATGAGAGATAAAGTTGAAGTCTATCTTTCCTGCATATCTGTCTCTTTCTTCCTATAATAAACCAAGAATGGGAAACAGAGGTTAAATGTAATTGACTTAAACTGTAATTGATTTGGAATTAACACAAAATCCTTAAAAATGTTTGATGTTGGGCAAGAGTGTAGCTCAGAGGTATAGCACTTGCCTAGAATGTACAAGATACCGGTTTAGAGGAAGAACTGCATTTAAAGAAAGGTTGATAAACTCTAGATAATTTTATTGTCAATAAACTCTGTACTAAATTTTAGGAAGTGGTAAATTCTTAAGGGGTACATTTCTAGAACTATAAAATAGACCCTTCTGCTCTTCAACCCTCTTCTCATAAAAACTCATACATTTAATAGGTGGAAACCAATAGCCAGTCTTTCTTTTCCACAAATGGAGCTTTGGTTAATTCCCATGATTATCTCAATAAGACACTCTTCTTTTTTGTTTTTATTGTGAAAATACCATACAGAGGGGTTACAATTACACGAGCAAGGTAATGATTACATTTCTTTTTTTATTTTATTTTATTTTATTTTATTTGAGAACATACTGTACAGAGGGGTTACAATTACATGGGCAGGATAATGCATACATTTCTTACCAAGCATTGCAGCCTCCTCCTTTGTTTACCCTTCACCTCCCTTCCCAGCCTCCCCCCTCCTCCCCACCCAATCATACCCCCCCCCCACCGACATTGTAAAGCTGGTTTTGACATGACATTTTGTACTTCTCATTGTTGCAACAGGTCCACCTGAATCCTTAAACGACTTGTTTGTCCCCGTCTCCTCCACATGTTATACTGACATCAAATATAGTGAAAGCGGGGGTTACACTGTGGGGGAGGGACATACAAAGCAACAAAGAAATAATCTTATAAATGCATTAGAAACACATGCATGAAAGAAACAGAAACATTAAAATACATATTTGAGGGTTCGTTTTCCTAACATCACATTCTCTGACTTTTTCCGCTTGACTCATACCTATACTAGATATTGCAAATAAGGGAAACCATGGGACCTATGTTTCTTTGAGCCTGGCTTACTTCACTTAATATAATTTTTTCCAAGCCTTTCCATTTCCTAACAAATGGGGAAATGTCATTCTTTCTGATGGAGGCATAGAATGATTACATTTCTTATCAAGCATTGTTGCCTCCTTTGTTTCCCCTTACCATCCCTTCCCATCTCCCCCCTCCTCTGCGCCAAAGTTTTAAAGTTCGTTTTTTGACATAACGAATAAGACACTGTTCTGTAAGCCTTTCTCACGAATCTTTATTTTCTTTGCTTTAATAAAGGAATTCAGGATTCAAAAGGACATGAACACTCTCCTGATCCTCAATATCACTTGAGTCTTAGGGATCTGGGATGGAGAGAGCGATAAAGTCAGCCTCAAGGCTAGTGCTAAGATCTAGATCAAGAAGGGATAGCTCATTTTGCAGAGCCTCAAGGAGTTTGCAGTTGTAGAGTGGAGGTAATTACACCTAGTATTCTTTTTTTGTAATTTTATATTTATTGAAAAGGTGATGGTGGGGGGAGGGTTACAGTTACATAGTTAAGGCAATAAGTACATTTGTTTTTACTCATAGTTAACCCAACCCTCTTTATCTCCCACTTACCCCTCTCTGTCCCCCCCACCCCCACTCAAATGGCTGCTAAGTACAGAATGAGTCCATAATTGTCAGAGTGCAGATTAAGTATACACCTGATTCTCAGGAAAGGGACTGTGACTACTTTTCTGCCATGTCTGTGTGTGTTATAGCACTTTTCCAAGACAGTGTCTTAAACTGACACAAGACTGGGGATAAAAAACATGCTTATGAAAAGTTTGTTATCAATAATCACCCGTCTAGAATGTCTTCTTTCAAGCTCTTGAAGGGGTATGTTGAGAGGTAGTTTATGGCTTTAAAAATACAGTTTCCTTGAAGAAGAACAATACTACAATGTAAAAATAATAGTTCATTACCAAATTGAAATCAACAGAGGAAAAAATCCGAGGGACTGGTGTTTCAATTTCCTGTGAAGCATGAGTTAGACTTGACTCCTGATATTTTACTCAATTCCAGTTTCCGTGTTAAATCCTTTGTCCTGTTTTTCTTTGAATTACTGAGAAAATCCCCTCACATTTCTTCCTTTTCTGTCACTCTCCTTCCATTTAAATCACACTTACTCCACATAAGGTTAACATACAAGATGCTAAAGGTATGCTATTAGAATGAAAACTTATTTATATGGATATACATTTTTGAAAGCCTGAATTTTTTTCTGATTTAATGACAGCACTTCTATGAATCTTCATAGTGCTTCTTAAAGTAAATATTTCTTCTTTATTGATATTCAAATGGGAATACATTTTTCCACCATTCTTACCCTGTCTTAATTAAGGAATAGTTGTGTTCATCTTTTGAGTCATCACAAGAGAATAAAGTCCTTGAAATTGGAGGTATTTGTGATATATGTCTGATCCCTCTGTAGGAATTCCAATACACAGTGATCATAAATGGCTGTTAACTTGATTCATGTGTTTGTAGATTGTTTCTTATGTTACATTGTTTTGACTGGGCTATGTTTTGGCTTTCTCTGGTAATAGTGACATTTGTATAGAAATAGCAAAAAAGTAAGGACAAACCAATACATAATCACAAATAAGAAATAAATGGGAGAGAAAATCAGAATACTTTGAATAATGAATATACCTAAAAATGAATTACAAGAATATAATGCAGGTTCCTCTAGTGGTAGGGATGAGGACAATGGACAGAGTTTAGGAGACAGAATATGATTGAAATACTTTGTGTACCGATATGATAATGAAACAATGAAGCTTATTGAAATTAATTAGGGAGACTGACAGAGAAGCGAGTCTGATCTAGGTGCGTTGCATGCATACATGGGCATGTCAAAATGAAACATCCTCATAAAACTAATTAATGCTAATAAAAATGAAAAACAACAGGAGAAAATACTCTGGTCAGAGTGAAAAGGAAGGATGTTATCTGAGGCTTCACTTTGCATGGAATTGGCTTAATTGACAAATATATTGCAACCATATAAAACATTAATATGGTTTTATTATTATAGTATTAAATTAATTGTGAAAAATAAGGCAACATTAATTTTATCCATGTGTCTTTCCAAATAAATTAGCAAAGGGAGGAAAAGAGCAGCTCCTGTAAGGAAAGTTTCATGTTAATTAACAGAGTGCAATAAATGCGGCACCTGGATCAAATTGTAAACTCACAAAAATTTCCTAGGATTTACATTGTCATTGCTACTAATAGCAGACAATTTGCAAAACCATGATGAATTTCATGCAACATATCTATTTGGTTTCACTTTGATGTATGAGTGATTAAAAGCCTTTCTTAAACAATGACATTACCATAATGTCAGGACATACACTTATGCTGATTCTTCCTTATACATTTCTAGTTGTATTCCAGGCTCCAGTGAAGACCGGAGTAAGAGATGACAACTTCTCTACTATCTTCAAATCAGACCAACCTCAGAGACATCTGGTACACCATGATTGGCTTCCCAGGACTGGAAAATACACACATCTGGATCTCCATCCCCATCTGTTCTATGTACATAATAGCTATTGTAGGCAATGCCTTCTTGATATTCCAGATCTTTGCTGAGCACCCTCCATGAGCCCATGTACCTTTTTCTCTCCATGTTGGTCTTGGGAGATATCTTACTGTCTACAGTCACCATTCCAAAGATGCTAGCCATATTCTGGTTCCGAGCTGGGGGAATTTCTTTTGGTAGCTGTGTGTCTCAAATGTTTTTCCTCCATTTCATCTTTGTGACAGAGTCTGCTGTATTGCTGGCTATTGCATTTGATCATTTTGTGGCCATCTGTTATCCACTGAGATATACAGCCATCCTAACCCACTCAGTCATTGGGAAATTGGGTGTGGCCTCTGTAACTAGGAGTTTCTTCATTTGCTTCCCCTTGATTTTTCTGGTTTATCGGCTCACTTACTGTGGGAGGAGTATCATACGTCACTCATATTGTGAACACATGGGCATTGCCAGGCTGGCCTGTGACAGCATCAAAGTCTACATCTACTATGGTGTGATTTTGGCCTCATTTTCCTCTTTTTAGATATGATAATTATTATCTTCTCCTATGTGCTTATACTTTGTATTATATTTAGAATTCCTTCTTGAGATGCCCTGCATAAGACTCTGGGTACCTGTGGCTCCCATGTCTGTGACATCTTCCTGCTCTACATACCACTTTTCTTTTCTTCCCTTACTCACCGATTTGGAGACCACAGCATTCCCGTCAGTGTGCACATCCTCATTGCTAATCTCTATGTGGCTGTGCCACCCTATTTCAACCCCATCATCTATGGAGTCAAGACCAAAAAAATCCAAGAGAAGTTCATTCAGGTCTTCTCTATAAACAAGATATTGTGTTGATTAAAACTAATAAGCTTAGTCTTTAACTTACCCTTGCTATTCCAAAATTGAAATGTGTCTAATTTTATAGATTTATTAATTAATAGCTTGATAGATTTAGTAATTTATAAATTGAATAAATGAGACAATGTTAAATTTTTATTGTTTATATGCCATTTGTTTAGAACAACAATATACACAGTGTAACTTTTATGGACAAAGCTTTTATGATAAGTTTATTGCACAAGAATTGAGTTGATAGCATATTAATATTTTATATTAAAACAGGAAGGCTTGAAGACTATAAATCCACCCTCACACTGAAGAAATTTTTTAAAATCTCATAGTATCTTAGTAGATATTAAGAATTTCAGCCAAGAAGAGAAAAATCTTAACTTCCTGAGATTTTATTTTATTTACATAGTGACTATATTTATTATTTTATGGCCATGAAAATGCAATTTTAAAGCTTATATGAGATGATTCACATAAGACTCCTAAGATACTGTAAGAGCCCAGTGATTGTGAGAGTGTTTGCTAGTCTTTTTATTACTAGTTTCTGAGTAATCATCTGACCTCCCACAATTCCTCATGTACAAGATGAGAAAGAAGGCATTTTTTCTCACACTAAATTTCAGTTATTAAATGACATTATAACTTTTGGGAATCCTTGGCACAAAAGTTTTTAAATATTTTCAGTTTAGAAATAGGAAAGTATACCAGAAACATATGCCAAAATTACTTACATATATTCTAATTAAAACCATTTAAGTGAAATAATACCTATATATTCTCTCTAAATGAATGTGGAGATAGCAGTTTCTCTCATGAATTGCCCTGTGGACCGCAGAATTTTCACTATCATTATAATGATTACTGCTTGCCAACAATGGTAAAGGTAGTCATCATGCAAAAATACAAGGACAAAAAGTCAGAAATCATAATAAAGTAATAGTTAAGAACTAAATAAACCACATGTTCACTTGCTCAAATATACACACAAATTCATAAATATGTACATAACAACGCTATTATCAATGCTATGATGACAAAGTAAAAATAAAGAACATCCCAAATGCACATTAATGACAAATGAGCTAAAACTCATCTTCTGTAAGTATAATATACTACAATTACTATAAAATCACTTACAAATGCTATGTAGAAACAAGAACATAAAATATTTTGAAGTGTCAGAGATTATGTAGCATGTTATAAAATCAGACTTGAATTAAATATAGCATGTTCTTAAAAAAGTCAATACCAAAAGAAATAATAAATATGAAAGCTGAAATTATTAAAAAGGTAAGGTAATAGAATAACAAAAAAAAATTAACTGAAATGAAAAAGTGAGTCTTTGAAAGGGTATAGAAAATTGGCAAACAAAGCAAAAAAGTAAAAAAAGAAACCACAGCCCAGTGAAATCAAAGATGCAAAAGAGAACATACTTCTTTTTTTTGGTGGGGGGGGGTCCAGTTGTGGGGCCTGAACTCTGGGCCTGGGCGCTGTCCCTCAGCTCTTCAGCTCAAGGCTAGCACTCTACCACTTGAGCCACAGTACCACTTCCATTTTTTTTTCTTTTTGCTTATGTGGTGCTGAGGAATCGAACCCAGGGCCTCAGGCATGCAAGGCAAGTGCTCTACCACTGAGCCACCTTCCCAGCCCCAGAACATACTTCTTTATCTCTTCTTGCTAGTTTTAATTTGAAGTCTATTTTATCTGATATTAGGATTGCAACTCCTGCCTGTTTATAGGGGCCATTTTCTTGGTACGTTTTGTTCCAGTCTTTGACTTTCAGAATATGTTTGTTTTTGTGGGCAAGGTGTGTCTCTTGAAGGCAGCAGATAGAAGGATCTTGCTTTTTGATCGAACTACACAATCTATGTTGCTTAATTAGAGCGTTAAGTCTATTAATATTGAGAGGCATTTGGTATTTCCTGCCATGTTATCCACCTTCTTGGGGGCTATGCCTACTGGAATATTACTATGATTATCTGATTCTGTTTGGGTGCCATTTCTTGGCCTTTATCATGCTCTTGTTGATTTACTATGTGTAAGACATCCTTAAGTATCTTTTGTAGGGCTGATTTGGTGGAGATTTATTGTTTCAGTTTTTTTTTGGTGGAAAGTTTTTATTTGTTCCTCTGTTCTGAAGGAGAGTTTAGCTGGGTATAGTATTCTTGGTTGATAGTTGTTTGTCTTTAGGACATAGCATACATCACTCCAGGCTCTTCTTGCTTTCATGGGAGTTATTCTGATTGGTTTTCCTTTATAGGTGATTGATCTTTTCTCCACAACAGCTTTAAGGAACTTTTCCTTGGTCTCTATTGTTCCTGTGCATATCTTGTGTGGTATGTCCTGTTCTGGTTTGGTCTAATTGGGATTCTAAAGGTTTCTTGTATCTGAATGGGCCTATCTTTTTGGATGTTTGGAAAGTTCTCTGCTATAATTCTGTTAAATAACAGGCTGAAATTTTCTTAATAAAAACCCAAAAACACAACAAATCAAAGGAAGGTAGAACAAATTGGATTGCATTAGACTGCAGAGCGTCTGCATGGCAAAGGACATAGCTAGCAAAATCAATAGAAAGCCCACAGATTGGGAGAAGACCTTCACTAGCCATACAATAGACAAGAGTCTCATATCTAAAATATACTTGGAACTCAAAAAATTAAATCCTCTAAAAACAAATTCTCAAAGAAACAACCGCCCTATTAATAAGTGGGCTAAAGACTTAGAAAGAGGGGTGGGAAGGTGGCTCAGCGGTAGAGGGCTTGCCTAGCATGCATGAGACCCTTAGCACCACTTAAGCAGAAAAAAGCTGGAAGTGACACTGTGGCTCAAGTGGTAGAGCGTTAGCTTTGAGCTGAAGAGCTAAGGGACAGCGCCCAGGCCCAGAGTTCAGCCCCCATAACCAACAAAAAAAAAAAGAAAGAAAGAAAGAAAGAAAAATTAAAAACATAGATACATAAGACTTAAAGAGAAACTTCACTGAAGAGGAAATAAGAATGGCCAATAGGCATATGAAGAAATACTCAACTTCTCTGGCTATAAAAGAAACACAAATCAAAACAACATTGAGATTCCTCTTCACTCTAGTTAGAATGGCTATAACCAAGAAATCTAATAACAACAGATGCTGGAGAGGATGTGGCCAAAAAGGAACCATACTTCACTGTTGGTGGAAATATAAACTTGTTCAACCTCTTTGGAAAGCAGTATGGAGGGTCCTTGAAATACTCCACATAGAGCTCCCCTATTATCTAGCAATCTCCCTTCTGGACATTTACCTAATTGATCACAAACAAGGCCTTACTAAAGCTATCAGCATGACTATGTTTATCACAGCCTTATTCACCATAGGTAAGATATGGAACCAATCCAGATGCTCCTCAGTAGATGAATGGATCAAGAACATGTGGTATATATATATATATGCATATATATATATATATACACACATATATATGCATATATATATAAATATAAATATAATGAAATTCTGTGCCTCCATCAGGAAGAATGACACCTCCCCATTTGTTGGGAAATGGAAAGACTTGGAAAAAATATTAAGTGAAGTAAGCCAAACCAAAGAAATATAGGTCTCATGGTTTCCCTCATTTGTAATAATTAGTATACATCTAGGATAATTTTATTAGATGAGCAGAAAAGGCCAAAAGCTATGTGCATATGACCATATAAGATGATACTAAGCAAAATGAACTGCAAGATATGGATATTAGAGGTTTTTTTATGTTTTTTTTAAATGTACCTTGTGATTTTTTTTGTTTCCTTTGTATGTTCTTCCCCCTATGGTATATCCCCTGTTGTCATTGTACTTGATTTTGGTACCATGCATCTTATAGACACAGTTATCTTATTCAGGGAGGGGAAGGGGAATAACAAAATGCTGAAACAAGGACACAGGATGACCCATTGCAACTATGAGATTCACAAGACACTAAGTTGGAAATGAACTTTACAACTTTGGTGGGGGGAAGAGGAGGAAGAGAGGTGGGGGAAGGAATGGATAATAGGAGAAAACAAAAGAGGGGTTAACAATGTTCAACAAGAAATGTACTCATTACCTTACTCATGTAACTGTAACCCCTCTTTACTGAATCTTTACAATAAAATAAAATTTAAACAAAAGATTGACCAGAAAATAATAAAAGTATTTTTGTTTTTGTGAAAAAAACTCACCACTGAAATCTAACTTAGAAATATTTTGAAAACTTGTATTTTAATACATTGTAAAGAGAGAAAAAAACAGAAACATTACTAGACATTTATGATTTATGAAGATTGAGTCAAGATATATTTTAAAATATAAACAGATCAATCATGGACAATGGTATTGAAAGAATAATAAAAAGTCTCCCATCCAAGCAGGCCCAAGACTGCATAGACTTTCTAATTAGTCCTATCAGATATTTAAAGGAACTACCAAAACTATTTCTCTACTGAGTCCATAAAATGGAAAGGGAAAGAAAACTACTAAACTTATGATACAAAGTCAATTTTACACCAAAATGGGTAAAGTCACAATAGCAATAACAAAAATCTATAGGCCAAGTTCCTTGATGAATTTGGAGTGCCTGTGTATGCAATGCCAACAGGTATTGCTTATCTGGGTTACCCAAGACATCTTCTAGGACCCAAAGAGAAAGCTTTTCTTGGTGTTTCTGTCTGGTATTTAAAAAGGTAATGGAGGGGGAGGATTTGGGTGGGGGAGGTTGGGAAGGGATGGGAAGGGGAAACAATGGAGGAGGCAACAATGCTTGATAAGAAATGTACTCATTATCTTGCCCATGTAATTGTAACCTCTCTGTACAGTATTTTCACAATAAAAAATAAATTTAAAAAAAGGTAATGGAGGATTTAGTAGATCAGATAGCAATTATCTTAAATAGGTAAGCAGCACATAAACCAATTAAAGAAGAGATAACACTTTCAAAAACAGTTGCAGAGAGATATTCAATTATCTCCACAAAATACAATTTTTATTAATATCTCTTTAATTATGTCTTGATGAAAAAGACTTAGGAGGAATGAAAAAGTCTTGATAATTTATTCACAATTGTTAAAGAAGAAGCAGGTTTATTGTCACTAGATGGTGTCAACCCTCTGAAATCTAACACACAAAATGTCAAATTTTTTTGGGGGGGTCCGGTTGTGGGGCCTGAACTCTGGGCCTGGGCGCTGTCCCTCAGCTCTTCAGCTCAAGGCTAGCGCTCTACCACTTGAGCCACAGCACCACTTCCGGGTTTTTTTTTTTTTTGCTTATGTGGTGCTGAGGAATCGAACCCAGGGCCTCAGGCATGCAAGGCAAGCGCTCTACCACTGAACCACCTTCCCAGCCTTGTCAAAATATTTTTTGACGCACTGGAGATAAGTTTCCATGGTAAAAGCACTTGCTTAAAAAGTAGATCTTCAGTTTGAACACTGAACCATAACAAATTGATAATAAATTATACATTAGTTTTACTTCCATAGACTTTTCAGGATGTCATCATTGCCTAAAAAATGAACAAGACATCCTGCACTGGAAATCCCATTCTCAGAAAAATATATTTATAGAATAAGTGGAAAATACAATATGCAATCATTCTATTCATTCTCTGTTTCTGTCAGAGTAGTCAGAGTGTAGGTATTTGCCATTGGTAGAACTTTTGTGAATGCCCCAGGACTGTCTCAGAAAGATACTGCTCCCAAAATCCTTTTTAAACATCTGATGTTTCCCCATTTCCCTTGAGTGTTAGGCTTCCTGGGATGGAGAAAGCTATATAGCCAACCTCTGAATCACAGAGAACCTAAACCAGAGGGACAGCCTACTTTCAGAACATCAAGAAACCTGCAATTGCACTGTAGAGGTAACAATGCCCACATTTTATACTGGTCAATGGATGGCTGCTGTGTTGAGATCGTATCCCATAAGGATCAGATTTTAGATTAAGCACGAACCTGGTTCCGAGGAAAGAGACTGTGAATTTTACCTTCTTATGCCTGCCAATGCTTTAGCATTTGCTCGGGATTAATCAAGTTTGGAGAGAAATCATTTCTCATGTTTATGAAATATTTGCTATCAATGATCATGTGTGATGACTTACCTAGACAATATTCTTTCAAGCTAGTTAAAGATTCATCAAACGGCAGTTTATGGCTCTTAAAACAGATGATCTTCATGAGTAAGAATTATTATAGCCAGGCACCACTGGCATAGGTCTGTCATCCTAGCTACTTGTGAGGCTGAGTTCTGAGGGTCATGGTTCAAAACCAGCCTGGGCAGGAAAGTCTGTGAGACTTTTGTCTCCAAAAAACTACTCAGAAAAAGCTGAAAGTGGTATGTGATAGGCCTGAGCACAAAGTGGCTCAGGGACAGTGCCCAGGCCCAAAGACCAGCATAAAATAAAAAAGAAAAAAAGAATTATTATAGAACTCAAAATATTTTTCCTCCAAGTAGGAAAATAAAAGTAAGAAAGCTCAGGGTTTGTTGCCTTAACTATAGCTTAATCCCAGGATAGATTTCCTCAAAAAAAAAAAAAAGAGTGTCTCTGATGTTTTTGCAGATTCTACCTCACAGGTTTCTGTGTGGCTTTCTTTCTCACATACCGAGAATCTCTTTGGAAGGTTTGTGGAGAAGCTTTCTTGTCTTCAACCAAAACAGAAAAGGGAGTAAGACATAAAGGGAGTCTTAGTATAATTGAGTGTGGAAGTCTGTTTCTCAAGATAGGAAGAGGTAAAGTCACAGAACATTTTAATAGCTAATTATACTTTTTAAATTGTTTTTGTTTTAAATTTTGCTTTCATATTTGTTTGTTTTGAAACTATGCCCATTCATCTAGAGAGAGGGTAGAGTTGGGAAGAAAATAGAAAAGACAGAATATGATACAAAACAAAGTCCAAGTGCATGAGAGAAATGTATTTTCAGATAAGGAGAAAAATCAAGGGAGAGTATCACATGCATCACATGCAACTTCATTCTTCATAATAAAAGTGCATAAGAAATAGAAAGTTAATGATTATCTCTGGAAGGAGTATTAGAGATTTCAGAAACCAATCGCTTACATTTATTTCCTTTTCCTCCTGAACTGTGGATACAATATAATCCCAAAGCTACAGTGGATTAATTCCTTAGCAAGAAAAGCAGTGGTTATTATAGTGAAAGAAGAAATTAGCTGAATTCAGCTAAAAATATTTCAGTTCTTACTTTACATGATTCTCAAACCAGGATCAGATGACTAAAGAATAGCTCATATTATGGACTTTGAAGATGACACTATATCAGTAGATTTTGTGAACTTTTGTGTAGTTATTATCTAAACCTGTAACAGTAACAAACTCATGTCTGTCCTTCAGAGTTCATTAATGCAATCCTTCAGGTAGGGTATGTTTCAGTACTTTTGAAGGAAAGTTGATAGAGGGACACAGAGATGATTTGAGTTTGGAAGGCTTGGATGTGGGAAAAAGAAGAAATAGATTGTAAAGACCAAGAATAGATCCTCTTTATTGATTAACATCAAAGGAACAGGGAAAACATTCTCTCAGACTAAACCTGCTCTTTCTCTTTCGGTTCCTCAGTTTTGCTTCCAGTTTGTGGAATCTCTTTCCCTTCTACTCAGCCTAACCTTTAACTGCTGGACAATCAGGCTTCTTCTGTGATGAGATGACCTCTTTCCTTCTCGTTGTCTAGCCATTAATCCTGGAAAATACGACTTGTCTGCTGGAAAAAAAAAATCACTCGACTTTCTAAAGATCTTACGTAGACTCCTTTGTAAGCATGGATGCTCTTAGTTCTACCAGAAAAATCTTTCTGGAACAGATGAGGAGATGTACTTTTGCAATTCCAGTGCCTGGGCATTGAGGCTGGAGGATTATCAGTTTGACACCATTTTGGTCTGAGACTTTGTTTCAGAAAAATAATAATAAGTATAATAAAAACAAAAATACCCATATATCCCCACCTCAAGCCATCTGTCCTAATGGTTTATGCTTATTGATACATACTTTGTGCTATTCAATCCTTTACTCAAGTGTTCCTTCCTTTCACATGAGCTTTGAGACAACTCAAATAAGCAGTGCTTTTTATTTTATTGCAGAGAGTTGTAGCAAATGTAGGTCTTTCAAAAATCCTCATTGATCCCCTAGTACTTCTGCATTGTTTGCCTTAATGAGTAGCACACTCACATTCATCAAATTGTCTGGAAACATGAGAGAAATTTAATTCCAAAAACAGTCTCTCTACCTTTTCTTTTCAATTCTATCCTCATTATTTTACTCCTCTGACCCAAGCTAAGGCAATAAAGTTACTTCATTTGCATTGAAGAGAAAATTTCCAGTTAAAAATTATTCTAGGGGCTGGGAAGGTGGCTCAGTGGTTGAGCGCTTGCCTAGCAAGCATGAGACCCAGGGTTCGATTCCTCAGCACCACATAAGCAAAAAAAAAGCCAGAAGTGGTGCCGTGGCTCAAGTGGTAGAGCACTAGCCTTGAGCTGAAGAGCTGAGGGACAGTGCCCAGGCCCAGAGTTCAGGCTGCAGTGTGTGTGTGTGTGTGTGTGTGTGTGTGTGTGTGTGTGTGTGTGTGTGTGTGTGTGTGTGTATTATTATTCTAGTCTCCATCTTCTATTTCTTTTTTTTCCATCTTCATGTCAATCCTCCTACAAGTTCCCTACAATTTTGTCTTTCAACTGTCACATCTCCAACTCTTCTAATACTTTTCAATAAAATCCAGTGTAACTATTAATTATTTTTGATATTGTATGAAAATTGGTGATTACCTACTATTCCTATTTGACATCTTATTATCAATAAAATATTTTAAAGTTGCACTAGGTAATAACATAAAAATAAGAATGATAACATCAGTATAATAATGAAAAATAATAGTACTGGAAGCCAATCTCAGACATGGAAAATACAGTAGCAAGACAAGAAGGTGCTATCAAGAAAGCCAAGGAAGCCTGCATATCACTAGCACTAAAATAAAGACTCCAAAATTTGACCTTTTTAAAAAAAAAAAGAAGAAGAAGAAAGCCAAGGGAAAAGATTGAATTTGAGCCCAGCTCTATTTCTGGCTTTGTTGGTGCTTAATTAGCAATAAGAGTTTCAAGGACTTTTCTGTACTGGCTGTCTTTGAACCACGATCCTTGGATCTCAGCCTCCACAGAAGCTAGGAATGCAGGCATGAGCCAACAGAAGCTGGCTGTGACATTATTTTATGTGTGAGATGAAAATCATGTAAACACAGTTGGTTTATTACAAATAACTATAATTACTGAGTGGTATTTCATGAAAGTTAAATTACATAAACACAGTACACAGATCTTGGAACATGCTAAGACAAGATTAGCTAATAATGTGGGGACTAAACTAAAATATATTCATTGTATTTTAAAGTATAGTAAGTTGAGATCTCTCAGTGTTATAAATAGTCTCTGTGCCCAGATCAATTGAAAAGGGAAGACGTGGTATCTTAATTGTGTTTCCCATTCTTTTTGTTTGAATCCAAAGGAATGACTTAAAGTATAATTTTAAAATGCAACATTTTTCCTGGGCTTTTTTTTGCTTGTTTATTGCTCTTTCAGATCTCAATTCATGATCAATTGAGATTTTGCATCTATGAAGGAATGTAGATTTGAGTTGGTACTTGACCAGTTTGTGTGGCTTTCAAGTTCAGAATGATGCTATGCCTTAATCAAGCTCATGGTTGATGAAAAGGCTGAGGTGAGGACTTAGACAAACTCCCAAATACAGTCTTCTTTATCCCATGTACAACACAGGTCTTAGAAAATCTTCAACATTTATTCACTTCCAGATTGTTCTATCCAAATACATAAAATATGCATCTATTGGTTACAACCAAATATCCCATTTATTGACTTATTTCAAATGCTACAATTTTAACTCTATCTCTTATATTGAAAATGTATTTACCAAGTATTTATGACAAAATATTTTATTCCTCTCCATTCATTAGATTATCACACAAGATTCACTAGTCCATATACTTAATTATTTCTACACACTTTTTCTTTATTTTGTTTCTACTGTTGCAGCCCTCATTCTTTTTTCTTTCTTCTTTTTTTTTTTTTTTTTTGGTGCCAGTTGTTATACTTAACCTCAAGGCCTAGGTGCTGACCCAGAACATTTTTGCTGAAGGCTAATGCTCTACCACATGAGCCACACAGCTCCACTTCTAGGTTTTTTAGAGCTTACTTCGTGATTAAGTCTCACGAACTTTCCTGCTCACATGACTTTGAACTATGATCCTCAGATCTCTGCATACTGAGTAGCTAGGATTACAGGCATGAGCCACCGAGCCCTTATTTCTTATTCTGTTTTGTCCATTGGGAAATTTCCTTAGAACTCTTTCTCTCTTCAAACATCTTACCATTTAAATCTAATTTCTTGACAGAAACTTATACTACAAGTCTAAAATATGCTCATTGCCATTATGGGATTTAAAATACATTGGTTAAGAATAATACAAAATATGTAATTAGGATTGTAGAAGTGTATAACTTGGAAGCTGACATAGAAAATAAATTATCTATGTTATGTATAAAAAGATAACAAAAACATAATTTTGGTAATGCTTTCTTCCTATAAAATTGGTTAATTTAAGAAATTTCTTATGTATTTATAATAATAATAAAGTCTTTCCATAAAGAATATTAATCCCTTGGCTTTCTTGTCAAGATTTTAATCTTCACATAGACAAGACAGTCTACTAGGCTAGTCATGTTTTAGTGACACTAATACATGTTTCATATATTGATATGTAGTGATTTTTATTCCACATTTAAGAGTTTTACTTGTCTTGCTTGTTCTTCACAAGAACATTCTTTCTCTAAAGCCAAATGTTCTGTACAGATTTAATCAAAAGCTTCTGATTCTTTATTGAGACAGCTAGATAAAGATAATATCTGTTCTCTGCTGACAAATATACGTGATTGATTATTTAATAAATGTGCCAACCCAGCTGGGTGCTGGTGGCTCACACCTGTAATCCCAGCTACTCAGGAGGCTGAGATCTGAGAATCACAGTTCAAAGCCAGCCTGAGCAGGAAAGTCTGTGAGACTCTTATCTCAAATAAAACACTAGAAAACCAGAAGTGGTGCTATGGCTCAAGCGGTAGAGTGCTCGCCTTGAGTTGAAGAGCTGAGGGACACTGCTTAAGCCCAGAGTTCAAGCCCCATGACCGACAAAAAAATAAATAAATTAATTAATTAATGTGCCAACCCATAACGAAGAATAAAGCTAATTATGATTGTACAATGTAAATGCACATCAATGAATGAGTGATATTGAGCTCACAAAAGACCATAACTATATTTTGACCAGTATATTCCTAGTATTCCATAGAAGAGAATTGTGGTTAATCATCAGAAATAGTCAGGTAAAAAAGAACCATAATATGAAAGAGCCTTCATGAGAATAGATGATAATACAATGAAAATACTGCCTTGAGTAGAGTGCCTTGAAGACATTATAAATACACTAAAAATGGCTATTTTCTTTTACTAGTGTTGTTACTACTTGTAGCATGTTTAGAAAATTGTGATAACTTTCTCGTCACTGGCTTCTTATCCTTCAAACATAAATAGATACCAACCTCTTCTTAAGGCAATAACCTTGCCACGATCCCTGCACATATATAAGTGGATAAAATTTCTGGGATTTCTCATTCTTTTTTCTCCCAACTTTCCAATTCCAGTTTCCACTATCAGAGGCCAAAGAAAAAGATGACTACCTCTCCAATATCTTCAAATCAGACCAACCTCAGAGACATCTGGTATACCATGATTGGCATCCCAGGACTGGAAAATGCACACATCTGGATCTCCATCCCCATCTGTTCTATGTACATAATAGCTATTGTAGGCAATGCGTTCTTGATATTCCTGATCTTCTCTGAGCGCACTCTCCATGAGCCCATGTACCTTTTCCTCTCCATGTTGGCTCTGGCAGATATCTTACTCTCCACGGTCACCACACCAAAGATGCTAGCCATATTCTGGTTCCAAGCTGGGGGAATTTCTTTTGGTAGCTGTGTGTCTCAAATGTTTTTCCTCCATTTCATCTTTGTGACAGAGTCTGCTGTATTGCTGGCTATGGCATTTGATCGCTTTGTGGCCATCTGTTATCCACTGAGATATACAACCATCCTAACCCACTCAGTCATTGGGAAATTGGGTGTGGCCTCTGTAACTAGGAGTTTCTTCATTTGCTTCCCCTTGATTTTTCTGGTTTATCGGCTCACTTACTGTGGGAGGAGTATCATACGTCACTCATATTGTGAACACATGGGCATTGCCAGGCTGGCCTGTGACAGCATCAAAGTCAATATCTACTACGGTGTGATTGTGGCTCTGTTTTCCACATTTCTAGATGTGATCATTATTGTAGTCTCCTATGTGCTTATACTTTGTACTGTGTTTAGAATTCCTTCCCGAGATGCCCGACACAAGGCTTTGAGTACTTGTGGCTCCCATGTCTGTGTCATTCTCTTGTTCTACAGTCCATCTTTCTTTTCTTTTCTTGCTCACCGATTTGGAGGCCACAGCATACCCATCAGTGTGCACATCCTCATTGCTAATCTCTATGTGGTTGTACCACCCTGTCTGAACCCTATCATCTATGGAGTCAAGACCAAGAAAATTCAAGACAGGGCTGTGCAGGTCTTTTCTATTAGCAATAAATTCTGTTGATTTAAACCAACTCTTAGAAGTGCCCCCTTTAAATTAACAGAACGTTGATTATATCAAGTCAACCATAAATAAAAGTATAGTAGTCCTTTTTGAGAAAAACCCTGATATCATATTCTGTTTGTTTCTTTTATTTATTTATTTACTTATTTATTTATTTGGGTACGGTCGTGGGGCCTGAACTCTGGGCCTGGGGGCTGTCCCTCAGCTCTTCAGCTCAAGGTTAGTGCTCTACCACTTGAGCTACAATGCCAGTTCCGGCTTTTTTTTCTTTTTTTGCTTATTTGGTGCTGAGGAATCGAACCTAGGTCCTCCTGCATGCAAGGCAAGCACTCTACCACTGAGTCACCTTCCCAGCCCCCTGTTTGTTTCTTTTTAAAAGATACATGTTTTATTTTACTTTTTGTTTTTCCCTTTTTCCACTTATTTATTTTTATTGTAAAGGTGATGTATAGAAGGGTTACAGTTATATAAGTCAGATAGAGAGTATATTTCTTTTTGAAAAATGTTGCCCCTTCCCTCATTCTCTCCCAATGTTTTACTCCTATCCCCACCCACAGTTGTATAATTCATTTTCAACAGTGTCTAGTGAGTATCACAGCTACATTTGTTCACCCTTTGTCTCTCCTTTTATGTGCCCCACTTTGTCCTCCCAAAGACAGATATATGAACAAACAAGACAAAAGATGAAAGCAAAAATAGCAACAAAGAAAAAAATCCTCTTGTTTTCACTTCCTGAAGTTCATTTCCATAAGTATTTTGTATTGTCTGATGCTCTTAGCTATTGCATCTATGTGATCATTTCTTAAGAATATCCTCCATGGGAGCTGGGAAGGTGGCTCAGTGGTAGAACGCTTGCCTTGCATGCTCAAGGCCCTGGGTTCGATTCCTCAGCACCACATAAGCAAAAAGAAAAAAGCCGGAAGTGGCGCTGTGGCTCAAGTGGTAGAGCGCTGGCCTTGAGCTGAAGAGCTGAGGGACAGCACCCAGGCCCAGAGTTCAGGCCCCATGACCAGACCCAAAAAAAAAAAAAAAAAAAAAAAAAGAATATCCTCCTTTGGTTGCACTCTGTGTGAATGCCTAGGAACCTGTATAATTAATCATATCCCAGTGTATTTTTTTCTTTTACTATCTAGTGTGTTTACTTGTAGATTTATAGGCACATTCTAGTTACCACAAATGAGGGAAACCATGCAACCTATGTTTCTTTGAATCTGTCTTTCTTTGCTTAATATAATTTTTTCCAAATGTTTTCATTTCCTTATTAACATTACAATATTATTCTTTCTGAAGGTAAATAGAAATCCCACAGAATGAGAAAAGATTTATTTTACCAGCTATGCATCAGACAAGGGTTTCATATCTAAAATCTACTTATCCCTGCTCAGCACTTGGGGCTTCTCAGCTCCATTACATGCTCAGCACTCTCTTCCACAGCTGCAGATCCCTAAACACAGGGGCCCTCACCTAGACCACCCTCATAAACCTGCCTGGCATAGGGAACTCTCCAAAGTAAGACATTGGTCTAAGACAATATTGAATCCTCATGTGTCTCAAGACCCCATGTAGCCTCATCTCAATGTATAACTTATTCTGCCCTAGGCCCACAAGCTGCCTGTCTGATACTTCAATACAATCCAGAGGTTCTTACTTCTTGGTGTCTTGTCACTTGTTCTCATCAATGACTTGTCCCATCAGTTGTCAGTGCTTTGATGTCACCCCTAAAGTTGGTCTTTCCTCTCTGATACTCAGTACACTTCATCTCATCCCATATTCACTTATGATGTTTTATTAAAGATGCAGGCACAATATCATTCTTTCTGATGGATAGGTCAAATCCCATTATGTCTATATACCACATTTTCTTGAACCATTCATGCACTGAGAGGCATCTGGGTTGATTCCATATCTGGGCTATGGTAAACAATGCTGCAATGAACATGGCTGTGCTGGTAGCTTTAGTGTGGCCTTGTTTAAGGTCTATTGGATAAATGCCCAGGCATGGGATTGCTGAGTGATAGGGAAGCTCTATGTTTACTCTTTGAACATTCTCTGTACTGCTTTCCATAGTAGTTGAAGAAGTTTACATTCCCACCAAGAGTGTAATAGAGTTCCCTTTTGACCACATTCCTGCCAGAATCTGTTATTGTTAGTTTTTTTTTTGATAATGACCATGCTAACTGGGGAGAAGTGGAATCTTAATGTTGTTTTGATTACATTTCTTTTATGGCCAGAGATGTTGAACATTTCTTCATATGTCTATTGGCCATTCTTAGTTCTTCATTGGATAAGTCTTTCTTTAAGTCCTTGCCTGTTTATTAATTGGCTTGCTGTTTCTTTAAGAGTTCATGTTGTGGGGCATTTAGTTTTTTGAGCTTTAAGTATATTTTAGATATTTTATTTTTGTGTTAGCACCAATTTATTATACAGTGAGGTTTCTTTTTATCATGTTCATTTATGCATACAGTACACATTGGTCAGGGTTACCTCTCCACAATTCTCCTTCCTATTCCCTCTGGCTTTCCAAACCAGCCTCAGTACTTTTCTTTGTTCCATTATCACACATGCATACAAAATGCTTGAGTATATTTGCCCTACTTTCCAGCAATCATTCATCTGCCTTCTCAGATCACCAGTTTTCTTTAAGGAAAAGTACTGGGGAGTCTGGAGGAAGATGGTGGAGGAGAAGCTGGGGGCTAAACAAGCTCATGAATAGAAACCAGTTTTAGTGTTCGAGTGAAAGGTCCAAGGCTAGAGAGTCATATCAAGAGTGCCATCATAGTACAGAGTTTGGCCAGAGAGGGAAAAATCAGGCAGCTTGATTAAGGAGACAGATTCAAGCACTTGCTGTGTCTGTGGAGGTGATGGCACTGACACTGCTGATGGCCACCATATCAACAGAGAGAGCCCAGGACAAAGGCACCAGAGGCAGTGTGTGAGCAGATTCTACTCAGCACCAGCAAGAATTGACAAGGAGCAGAAATTTACTGCACACCGTGGACGGTCCAGAAACCAAGGGAAAGTCATGAAAACCCCACAAGACATTCTCTCACTCCTTCTCACAGAGCAGAGGTGTGAAGGTAGCCCTTCTTCCACCACTGGAGAAGAACTCCATCTTGATACTGACAAAGACCAGGCAGAGCAGCTAGAACATAACACAGGCCTTGGAAGAAGACAATAGGAGCCATTCAACAGATCAAGGAACCTGACCTGCAGGGCTTAGCTCCACCTCCAGGGAAAGTTGCCCTTGCCAGATAGAGAAAGCTCCACCCATGGAGGAGTGATTTTCTTCACTGGGTAAACAGAGCCAGAGGCTGCCCAACCCCACTGCAGCACAGGCAGCAGACCCACTTGAAGAAGGGTGAAAGAAAATCAATTGGGAAATCAGTACACATAAATCCTGAAAATGGCTCAAGGCTGGGCTCTGTGAGTGTCTCAGGAGAAGCTAGCCCCTCAGGGAAAAGGTAATGATTGCTGATAGGCCTCAACCCTACCCACAACCTAGCCCCATCACAGTAACTCCCAGCTAGAGGAAACAGTCATTTCCTTTTTTTATGATACTCAAAGCAGATGCATGCCCTCCCACTGAACTAGCCCAGGAAGAGGGTCATAAAGCCTCTGGTAAGGCAGAGTTTCATCCTCCGTGCTCAAACAAATTGATTTAAGAAACCAGTCAAGCCACAGGAAAACAAAATACCACAAGCAAACCAGAGACTCCACCAAGAGATTGGTTATGGACACAGAGGAGACACAAGATTACCTCCCCTCCCCCCCAATAAAATCGAAGAACCCTTTTTTCTACTTAAATTTTTTAAAATTAAAAAAATTGTTTTCTCATTACAGAAAGGAATAGGAGAAACTCTAGGGCTCCTTAGCACAGCCCGAAATTTTCTTAATAAAGACCCAGAAGCACAAAAATTCAATCCTATTTGATAGGATTGCATGAAACTGCAGAGCTTCTGCATGGCAAAGGACATAGCTAGCAAGATCAATAGAAATCCCATGGATTGAGAGAAGATCTACACTAGCCATCCAACAGACAAGGGTCTCATATCTAAAATATACTTAGAACTCAAAAAATTAAATCCTCCAACAACAAATCCTCAAAGAAACAACTGCCCTATAAATAAATGGGCTAAAGACTTAAAGACAAACTTTAGCTAAGATATGGAACCAGCCCAGAAGTCCCTCAGTAGATGAATGGATCAAGAAAATGTGATATAAATACAATAAAAATTCTATGCCTCCATCAGAAAGAATGAAACAGCCCAATTTGTTAGGAAATGGAAAAACTTGGAAAATAATCACATTAAGTGAAGTAAGCCAGGCCCAAAGAAACATAGGTCCCATGTTTTCTTTTATCTGCAATAACTAGTGTATGTCTAGGACAAGCAGAAAAGGTCAAAAGCTATGTACATATGACCAGATAAGATGATGTTAAGTGAAATAAACCCCAAGATAAGGATACAAGAAGTTTTATCTTTCTTGCTGTTTTTAATGTACTTATAATGTACTATGTGATTTTTTTTGTTTCTTTTGTATGTTCTTCTCCCATGGTATAACCCCTGTTTTCACTGTTTTTGATTCTGGTGCCCTGCATCTTGTATATATATTTTTCTAATTTGGGGAGGAGAAGAGAAATACAAAATTCTGAAATAAGGATACAGGTTGACCCATTGTAACAATTAGATGTACAAGATACAATGTTGAAAATGAACTGCACAACTTTGAGGGGTGAGGAGGAGTTGGGGAGGTGAGGAGGGAAGGGATGGTAGGGGAAAAACAAAGGAACAATGCTCAATGGGAAATGGACTCAATACCTTGCTCATGTAACTGTAACCCCTCTGTATAGTATCTTTACAATAATATATATATATATATATATAATAAAAAACTACAAAATGGCAGGAGTTAGTGCAGCTTTCCAATATTACTTTGAATATTGATGTTTCTATTTATTATTTTAGTCATTTATTAATTTTACTTAATTTATGTGATATTCCCTTAATGGCAAATTTATATGACAGTAAATAAATGTCAAGGTCTTCAGATAGTGGGAGAGATAGACAAAGGACAGATATAAGAGTGATAGAAATATTGTCTTTTTGATTTGCTAATGAGTACATGACTATCAGTATTTTTTTTTTTAATCAAGTCTTGAGGCTTGAACACAGGGTATGAACACTATCCCTGTTTATTTTATTTTTATTTTAAGGCTAGTGCTCTATTACTTGCCTTGAAATAAAATTGGCAATAAAAGTCTCATACACTTTCCTCTCTGGGCTGGCTTCAACAGTAATCCTTAGATCTCACATTTCTGAGGATAATAGGCATGAGTCACCAGTACCCAGCAACTGTCAGTAGTTTTATAAATATAGCTTTTAAAATATGTAAAACTGTACACAGACACATTGAATAGGAAAAAGTATAGATGACTAATACATCTATAAAATATTGATATATTTTATGCATAGCATTTTATATATTACATTTTGAGTAATTTGTACACATAAATCTCAATCAAAAGATACATTTTTGTACTTAGTGATTTTGTTTAACAGCTATTTCTCATATAAATTTTTAATTAAGATTTTTATTAGCATATATCAGTTGTACAAGGGAGAAGTTCATTATGTTTCTATAGATGCATGATCATATATATCCATCAAACCATATAAATGTTTTAATAGCCCCTAACTACTTACAATTTTTTAAGGAACACCAGAAGAGAGCAGAAAAACAGCATTGTGTGATTTGAATTTAATTAAAACAAAATAATTTATCTGAAAATAATTTATCTGAATCCAAACAGAAACTATCTCTTAAATAATTAGCATATGATTTTACTGTTAGAATTATAAAAATACTTTTCTAAATAGAAAGTAATAACTACCTGAAATTTAATAAAGATACTAAATTAGAAATGTGTGATACTTATTCATAGTGAAAATCAAAGCAGTTTAGTTTTTAATTGCATCTAGGGGTTTATGAAGTTAAGAAAAAATCCCTACCAAAGTTAACATTTTCAAAGGGATTTAAATGTTTTTCTAATGGCAGTAAGAGGAGATATTATCATTTAAATAACTATCTGGACAGGAAATCTCATTTCTTTGGCTTTAAGAGTTACTAATTATTTTTATTTTCATTTACATAATTGTTCATATGGAAGAACGTGGATAAGCATAAGCACACAATCTCGAATCAAGATTATTTTTTTGTTTTTGTTGTTTTATGGCTTTTCAAATAATTTAAAACATCTAAATTCACCTAGGATGTTGACTTCCTTAAATGATGACAAGGCTGAAATGAGGATTAGAGAGCATAGATAAATAGTATACCTACTGCTTAGAGAAAAAAAAATGAGGGAAAAATAACTCATGATCTTAAGGCTGATCGATTAAATGGCTTTTATTTTCAGAAGCTTATCATTTCAATAAGGAAAAACATCATGACTCAACTAGCTATGCATTTTACTGTTAAATCTAACACATAGATTAATGTAACTTCAATAAAACACACACACACACATACACACACACATGTTTGTAGTCTGATTTGTAGCATTGATCACCTCTCACCCATAATGTATAAAGTATTGACACCTTAGCTGTGGAGGGTAGAGGAAAGGAAAGGAGAGAACTAGTGATTTTAAAACCTTTACTAAAATAAAACTTCGTAAAGGTAGTTGTTCACTGACTCTCACTAACCCTTTTTAACTTCATTCCTTCTCTTTAACTCCCTTCAATTTGTACATTGGAGCTCAGGATCCTTTCGCATAGAAAAACCTCTGGACTCTCACTCGTATCTGGTGGGTCTTGATGCTGTAAATGATGGGGTTCATCAAGGGTGGGAACAGGATATACACATTACCCATGAGGACATGAACCAGGGGTGAGAGGTGCTTCCCAAAGCGATGCACCATCGTCAGACCGATGATGGGGATGTAGAAAACTGAAACAGCACTGATGTGAGATACACATGTCTGCAAGGACTTGATCCTCTCCTCCCGAGATGCAATCGCCAAAACCGTGTGCAAGATCATCATGTAGGACAAAAGTATGAGCACAGCATCCAGCAGCAAATTGCTGATCACTAGAGCCAGGCCGTAGATGCTGTTGAAGCGAATGTCTGAGCAAGCCATGCGAATTAAGTCTTGGTGCAGACAGAAGGAGTGAGAAAGGAAATGGAGTCGACAATAATTTAAGAACTTCAGCCTGATGATGACGGGGGGAATGAGCATAGAACTCCTGCATAAGATTGCCACCCCAATTCTCAGGATTTTGTCGTTCGTTAGGATGGAGGAGTAACGGAGAGGGTTGCAGATGGCAACGTAGCGGTCAAAAGCCATGACCAGGAGCACGGACGACTCCATGAAGGATAGCCCGTGAATGAAATATGACTGGGCAATGCAGCCATCCAGGCTGATCTCCTTCACAAAGCCCCACAGCACTCCCAGCACAGTGGGCACAGTGGACAGGCCCATGCACAGGTCGGTGACCGCCAGCATGGCCAGGAAGTAGAACATGGGCTGGTGCAGGCTTGGCTCAGTGCGGACCACGTGCAGCACCATGCAGTTTCCCAGGAACACCAGGGCATAGATAAAAGAAAACGGGATGGAGATCCAAGGGTAGTAAACTTCCAGGCCAGGAAAACCTGTGAGAACAAATCCTGAGCTACTAGAATTTGAGATAGAGTAGGCAGTCATTCATTAAGCAGATGGAAACTATTTTACAGACTTATTGTAAATTGTACAGTTTTGATATGCTCTAATTTCCAGTAATATTTATCTGCTTTGGGGAAAGTGAATAAAATATGATATGATTTTTCATAAACAACAAAATGGAAAGCCGGTAGGTACCTCGTTCTCATGAAAGCATAGATCTCTCGAGTACACAAAGATCCTGTGGTGCTGAAGATGAGCAATGGGGCTAATCAGGGAGCTTTATGCACAAACAGTAGTGCTAATGACACAGGGGATTTCGATTTCAGCTTCCCTTCTGGGGGGTCCCTGCTCAGCTCAAAAGATACACAGTGCATGGCCACAGGTGTGCAGTGTTGCAGGGCCTCATCACCCAGTGGTGATTGCAGAATACCTAGCTCATTTTGCTCGCTTTGATGCCACAATTCTGCCTTTTACTTGCTTTAAACACAAAGGAAATGGAGTGGTTGAAGTCATCAGACTTCCCTGAGGATACATTTTCACTGAGTAAGACTAAACCACCAAAGTGGAATATGAAATGTTTCACAATGACCAGCCTTCTCCATCAAATTCTTGAATTTTTAATTGTGGTACTCTACTTTTCAAGAGACTTTTTGTGAAAAGAGATTCCTGTTTAAGATTTTTATTTTCCCTGCGGATTCTCTGATACATGATATAAGATACTAGGCATTGACTTTAAACTAGGATATTATATAAAACTGTAAAATGTAGCTTGGTATCAGTGGCTCACTCCTAGCTACTCAGGAGGCTGATATCTGGGTCTCACGGTTCCAACACAGCCTAGGCAGGAAAGTCCATGAGAATGTTATCTCCAAATAACCACCAAAACATCTGCAGGTGGAGCTGTGGCTCCCATAGTATAGCACTAGCCTTAAACAAAAAAGCTTGAGGATAAAACAAAAAAAAACCTGAGTTTAAGCCCCAGAACATAATTACATATCATACACCACACACACAATGTAAAATGTATTTTAAATTTACAGTGTAATAAAATAAGTAAAATGTACTTTGTTCATGGTCGTGTTAGCTGTATATGTATAGAATATAATTGGTTATTTCACATACTGCATTCTTATAATAAAGTGATTATACCTATTTATACAACCTATTAATACCTGGCCTGTGTAGATGATTCCACCACTAAACACTTTTAGAACATATATCACATTAAATGAGAACAAACAACATGGTTTAGTGCCTTTGCTTAAGAAAGATGATTAATTATTACAGGATAATTCCAAGATTTCAGAGTGAAAATACACTTTCAATAGACTACCAACATGATTTCTGAGGTAGTGTCATTGGTAGCTCTTTCTTTTTTTAAAGTTTTATTTTCTTATAAAGATGCTGTCAGAGAGGTTACAATTCTCAGTAAGATCATGAGTACATTTCTTGTTGAGCATTGTTACCTCCTCCTTTGTTTTTGGGAACTCTTTCTAAGAAGAGTTGATTTGATTTTCATGATGAATCCAAGATTTTTTATTCATGTAAAAAAACTCAAGTTTTATGAGCAACTAGACATTCTTATGTGAAGCTGGGTGCTGGTGTCTCACACCTGTGACCTACTTGCTCAAGAGGCTGAGATCTAAGGATCAAGGTTTGAAGCTAGCCTGGGCAGAAAAGTTCTTGAGAATCTTATCTCTAAATAACCCTCAAGTAGCTGGAAATTGGGCTGGGAAGGTGGCTCAGTGATAGAGAGCTTGCCTTGTATGCATGAGGCCCTGGGTTCAACTACTCAGGACCACATAAGCAGAAAAGTCCAGAAGTGGCGCTGTGGTTCAAGTGGTAGAGCACTAGACTTGAGCTGAAGAACTGAGGGACAGTCCCCAAGCCCAGAGTTCAGGCCCTACAACTGACAAAAAAAAAAAAAAAATAGAAGCTGGAAATGGGGATGCAGCTCAGTGGAAGAGTACTAATCTTGAACTAAAAACCTCCAGTGCCTTGAACTAAAAACCTCAAGTGCTCAGGACCCAGGACCAACACACACACACACACACACACACACACACACACACACACACACCCAACATCTGAATGAGCATGGAGTGGAGAATTCATAAACACTGTAAAGGTTAAAAAAACCAACAAATTTTGACATAGAATTATGCTATTCTTGTTACTAAGTTTCAAGCAAAACATCAATGATCAGTGTAATGATTATTCAGTTACAAGAAGAAGATTAATTAACCAAATTTAAAGATTAAAAAATGCCCTTTACTGTGAACTGTTTAGCAGCTTCAGTGGGCAGGGTGAATCTTTGGTGATATTTTACTTGTGTTCCCAAGAGGGAATTAATTATATAGAGTACACATACTGTTTCAATATACTTCCTCGGTATACTTTAGCCCTTATGTTCTATTTAATTTATTTGTTTTTGTTGGTACTAGAGATTGAACCCAGGGACTTAATCATGCTAGGTAAGTACTGTGCCACGTGAGACACATCTCTAGCCTTTTTTCTTAAATTATTATTTTTATTTAATTTTACTATAGGTCTCCTATCTTTTGTCAGGGGCAATGTGAAATCTTACCTTCCTACTTATGTCTCTTGTGTAGCTCAAATTTGAGGTAGATGTTATACCCAGCTTGGTTTTTTGAGTTCAGATTTCACTATCTTTTCTTCCAAAGCTAGCCTCAATTCTTAATGATTTTATCTCTACCTTCTGAGTAGCTGGGATTCCAGGTGTGAACCATAGCCCCTGACCTGTTGTGATATATTTGGTCCTCATAACCATCTAAATAAAGTTCCTGATGAAAATAGACCTATTTGTTTATTGAATGTGTATTTAAAGTAGAGTGGTTTACCATAATACATTGTTTTAAAACCTTAATGTGGACATTATGGGTTAGAAATCTTTGAATATATAAATCATTGCATATCATTTCAGTATAAAACAATAGAATCAAATGAAATTGTTTTAAAGTGAAGCATGGAGGTTACTGTATGAGTGAAAAGTGCAACTATTTAATGAACTACCAATTCTAGTTCTGGACTCATTTTAAACATAAAGAAATGTAGATCTCAGAAAGATTTTTTTCTTATGTATTAAAGCATCTCTCAGAATTGACAATGTATGTTAATAACTTAAGTGTACACTGACAGATGAGTGGATTAAGAGTATAAGCATAAATGGGGGGTGGGAGATGGGAAGGGATGGGAAGAGGAAACAAAGGAGGAGGCTACAATGCTTGATAAAAAATGTACCTTGCCCATGTAATTATAACCCCTCTATATGGTATTTTCACAATAAAAAAGAAAGAAAATAAGCATAAAATAGAATGTTATTCAGCCTTAAAAATAGAAGGAAACCTTGTCATTTGTGCCAAAATAAATGAATCTATGGTCGTTATACTAAATGAAAAATGGAAGAACCCCCACAAAAAATTTTCTATGCCATCACTTAAATTTGTAGTATAAAATGTGAAGCATATTGAAACAGAAGACAGACTGATGATTACCAGGGTGGCAAGTGAACCAAATAGAAAGATGATGATTAAAGACCAAAATATTCAGATATGAGTATGTGCCAGATATATAATGTATAGTGTGGGTATTTACTGGAAATGTGTCAATAGAGTAGTTGTAAAGGCCCTTAACACACACACACACACACACACACACACACACACATGCACACTCTCCAGATAGAGATGGGAGAGGGAGGGAAGAATGGAGGAACAGAGAGAGAGAGAAAGAGAGAGAGAGAGAGAGGGAGGGAGAAAGGGCAACAGGGAGGGAGGGAGAGAATGATTATGAAAAATTAATTGAGGAAACAAATAATTATAAATTAGATTAATTGTAGATATCAGGATACAAGCGTTTGTGTATCACATGACTATTTTCATGACTTAAACACATACAAAAATTTTATGTTAATCAAAACTCCACAAAATTCATTAACACCAATTAATGAATCTTGCTGTTTCTGCAGAGGATTCCTTCACATATATATGGAACATGAAAGTATTTTCCTTTTAAATATTCTTGCATTTTCTTTTGCCTGCCCTAAACCACAATTGTGTTTTACTAAGCACATACTGAATACAGCCAGATGTGATGGTGCATACATTAATCCTAGCATTCAAAAGGCTAAAGCAGGAGGATTAGGATTGTGAGGTCAGACTGGGCTATGTAGTGAGGCCCTGTCTCAAGAGAGAGAACAAGGAGAGAGAGGAGGAGAAAGCACAAACTAATATTCATATAGGGAGGAAAGAGTTCGAGGGTGTCTACAACTCCTCTGAAACACATATCACATATATTAAAACAAAATAAAGCAATTCCCCCCCCCCCTTATCTGGAAAATATGGGCAAGGACAGGTATGGATAACAGTAAAGATGCCATCTTGAAGGTTTCACATCAACTGTACATTCTCTAGCTCTCAAAGTGTCTGAGTATGGAAAGCTAGAAATCTATTCATTTTTTGAGAGAAAAGCTAAAAGCAAAAATCAGTAATATCTTAATTTTCACTTGAAGATCTGAAGAACATTTTCTTTCAAAATGGCTCAGGACAATATGGGAGAGTAGCATCAGAGTCACAGTGATTGTGTACTATATTTATTCAAACAAGGACTGAAAGGGGACCTTTGGTTTCCTTTCTTTCCAGGAGGCAAGAAAGATTTAGCAGTTCTTTACAGAAGAAGGTAGGGAATTTAGAAGAAAATGGTATTCAAAAAACAACACAACACTTACACACCACAAATTTCTCAACTATTAATTTTGGATTGTAACAGGTATGTCATTAGATTGGTTCAGAGAATATGGTTTACTAAGTAATGTTTTGATTTGCTAAGTCATCTGATAATCTATACTTACCTCAATATACAATTTAAAATTCTTGTCTCCTAGCAGAAATACCATCACCAACAAAGTAATGGAAAGTTTTGGAACGATCTATGACATGAAGTGAAACGGTAGTAGCTCTGATAAAATGATAACTCTGAAATCAAATGGCCTCACTGTTATTCTGTAGCAATTTTAAATCCCCTTCACAAGCTGGCATTGTTGAATTGAAACCTGTGTGCTGAATATCATTGGCAAAGTTGATGTTCATTATTTACCCTGAGGATTTGCAATGAGGATAAAAGAAATTACTACCTAGCAATTCCTAGGAGGATGACATAATAAGTATTTGATAAATATAAATGAATTACTGCTTGGGGTATAATTATTATTACCATGGTGAATTTTGTATTTGCAATATTAAAGATATAAATATTAAAAATTAAATTTTACCAACTTTGGGAAAATGTTTGTAATCATGTGGTGTGCATGTTTATAACAAAATTATTCTATAGTCAAACAACAGAGTAAAATGTGAATCAACTGATAAAATAAACAATTTACTGTGTATAATCCAGTGGATAAAATACATCAAATTGAATTTGAGAAATGATCACTAGATAAAAGCAGAAATAAATATTAAACTCAAAGGCATTATTATAAGTGAAACCATTTATGCAGAAAACACCATTTTCTTTTTCATATGGTTTTATTGGAAAAATACTGTACAAAGGGTTTACAGTAACATGAGCAAGATTATGAGTACATTTCCTATCAAGCATTGTTGCCTCCTCCTTTGTTTTTCCCCTATCATCCCTTCCCTCCCACCTCCACAACTCCACTCCTCATCTACCTCCCCACCTAAATTGTAAAGTTCATTTTTCAACATAGTGTCCTGTACATCTCATTGTTACAATGGGTCAACCTGTATCCCTATTTAACCATTTTGTTTTTTCCCTTCCCCACCCCAAATTAGAGAAGTGTATATACAAGATGAGGGCATTGACATCAAATACAGTGAAAACAGGGGTTCAACAATGGGGAAGGAACATACAAAGAAACAAAAAAATCACATGGTACATTATAAATACATTCGAAAAAATAGCAAGAATGTATCCCTATCTTGGGGTTCATTTCACTTAACATCATCTTATGGTCATATGTGCATAGATTCTGACCTTTTCTGCTTGTCCCGGACATATACTAGTTATTGAAAATAAGCAAAACCATGGGGAAAACACCATTTTCTTTACATGTGCTTTCTCTTAATGTCACATCTTCATGACAGAAATTAGGGTAGTGACTTTAGGAACATGAAGATATGGGGAAGTATTAAATAAAAGCAGGTATGAAACTTGTTAACCTCTTCCCTCATTTCCCCTCGCTTTCCCTTCCCCATTCCACACCCCCAAGTTGTACAGATCATTTCCAGCATATTGTCTTGTGAATATCGCTGTTGCATTGCTTCCCCCTTGTCCTTTGTCTCACCATTCTGTTGTTCCCCTTCCCTTCCCTAATTAAAATGAACGTATATACAATACCAGGCTACCAAAATCAAATACTGTGACTACATGGGATATACCATAGGGGGAAGAACATACAAAGAAACAAAAAGTCACATAGTACATTAAAAACAACAGCTTACTACCTTACTTATGTAACTGTATCCCCTCTGTACATCACCTTGACAATAAAAAAAATCAAAAAAGCTGAAAATAGAACTGTGGCTCAAGTGTTAGAGCACTAGCTTTGAGCAAATGAACCTCAGGGACAGCACTCAGGCTATATAGTTCAAGCTCCAGGATTGGCACAAAAAATAAAGTAAAGCCACTATGAAAAAAAAAAACCAGGTGTGAAGACATGTTTGAGTATGATAGGAATATAATATGTGGTTATGCTAGTTGTGTGGCTGCATATTTTCTAATTTCATCAAACTGTGTATATTTCTAACAAGGTTAGTGCTCAAAGATAACTCAAAAAGCCTACCTTAAAGTATTAAGTTTATAAATGTGATTGAGGAAATAGCATTTGAAATAATTGAAATATACATTCAATATTCTCAACCATGATTTACTTTGGTTGTAATTCTGCTTTTGCTTATTATATTAATATTTGACAATGGCCAACTAAATATTTCAAGGCATTCTATTGTTAGAAGGAAGAAGGAAAATAGGAATGAGCTGACAAGTAACCCCAAATTACAAAGTAGATAGCATGTCCAAACTCCATCATGAAATTCCTAGCAACAGTGTGGCATACATATCATTTCACCTATAATTATATAAAAATCATTTTTACAATAGAAAATATGTTAGATTCTTGACACAGAGATTAAATTATTAATGTATTTACATTATTTATTCATAGTAACAATGTAAGTACTTTCCAGGGATTTAAATGAGATAGGACATAAAAGCAAATAATGGTAACTCAAATGATATTCTAATGGTAAATATACAGGTATTATTTGAACAAAGAAATAAATCAGAAAAACTTATTTCTTTATTCCTTAGCAGTTGTTAGCTCTTTGTATTTCCAGATCACTCACTATTGGTAGAATTGTGAAACACTGTTCAATAGACAATTGCATCAAGATTTCTTTTGTCATTTGTTTCCTTCCATTTCAAATAGTCTAGTCTCTCCATGATACTCACCGAGTTAAACAGAAGAGAAAGAGTATTGGGGAAAATAAATACTGTGTTTACAGTAATAAAATTGCCTGATAAAATCATTTATATTGCGGTCCTAATTGAAAGGATGTATGCTAACAATATTAACATTTTCAGAATGAATGGATATGGAAATAAATGCTTCCAATGGCCCATAATAAAATATGTCTTTGGCTATTAAACACACCTGACACAATAACATGATGCTCCATCAATAGAACACATATAACCTGATTTATTAAACAAAATTGTGCACATCAATGTTATTGACTTATCCATGGGTGAATGAAAGCATTCGTCACATGTAAGAAATTATTAAAATGGAAGCTAGTAACCTCATTGTTAGCTACTTACTCTTCACTTTATCTCAGTTTCATTTTGACTTTTAAATACAATCCTATTGAACCAACATTAGGATTTAGGAACCTTTCAAGTAGAGCAATTTCTGGACTCTCACTCGTATCTGCTTGGTCTTGATACTGTAAATGATGGGGTTCATCAAGGGTGGGAACAGGATATACACATTACCCATGAGGACATGAACCAGGGGTGAGAGGTGCTTCCCAAAGCGATGCACCATCGTCAGACCGATGATGGGGATGTAGAAAACTGAAACAGCACTGATGTGAGATACACATGTCTGCAAGGACTTGATCCTCTCCTCCCGAGATGCAATCGCCAAAACCGTGTGCAAGATCATCATGTAGGACAAAAGTATGAGCACAGCATCCAGCAGCAGGCAGAAAATCACCAGAGCCAGAGCATAGATGCTGTTGAAGCGAATGTCTGAGCAGGACATGCGAATTAAGTCTTGGTGCAGACAGAAGGAGTGAGAAAGGAAATGGAGTCGACAATAATTTAAGAACTTCAGCCTGATGATGACGGGGGGAATGAGCATAGAACTCCTGCATAAGATTGCCACCCCAATTCTCAGGATTTTGTCGTTCGTTAGGATGGAAGAATAACGGAGAGGGTTGCAGATGGCAACGTAGCGGTCAAAAGCCATGACCAGGAGCACGGACGACTCCATGAAGGATAGCCCGTGAATGAAATATGACTGGGCAATGCAGCCATCCAGGCTGATCTCCTTCACAAAGCCCCACAGCACTCCCAGCACAGTGGGCACAGTGGACAGGCCCATGCACAGGTCGGTGACCGCCAGCATGGCCAGGAAGTAGAACATGGGCTGGTGCAGGCTTGGCTCAGTGCGGACCACGTGCAGCACCATGCAGTTTCCCAGGAACATTAGGGCATAGATGAAGAAGAAAGGGATGGAGATCCAAGGGTAGTAAACTTCCAGGCCAGGAAAACCTGTGAGAACAAATCCAGAACTTGAGTTTGAAATAGAAAGAACAGACATTAATAAAAAGGTCTAAAATAGTTCTAGATAGCTATTGGAAAACATATTTTTCTCAGGCCTTAGTTTCCAATAAAGTGCATCTGCTTTGGGAAAGAAATAAAGATCATATTAATTAATAAAAATTGTGAATTGGTTCTTGATTCTTGGGACACAAATGTCTCTCTAACCGTGAGCCTTATAGTGCTATTGATGAAGAGTAACATGGAGTTTTATAGAGAAGCAGAAGTGCTGGAATCACATGAGATTTAGATTGCCAGGTAGACTTTAGATTGTTGCTTAATCCTACAGAGGAATAATGAACGATTACAGGCAATCCCTGTTGCCATAGCTGGGAACACTTTTAGAAGAATGTGAAACACAGGATTCCTTTTTCTCTTTGGTGGCACAGCTGTGCCGTTCCCTTCATCTCCATTGCATATTCCTAAGGGAATGGACTGGCTGAAGACCAACATGCACAAAGTAAATGTTAACCCAGGGCAACTAAATAATCCCAGTGAAATCTGAAAATCAGAAAGGCTGAAAATTCCACATTTGGTTAGCCCTAAATTGTTTGCATGTAAATGTTTTCTCCTCCATTGTCCATGGACTTCTTCATTTTGTATGAGGTTTATTCCTTTTCTAAATTTTACCATGGTATTCATTCTTATATACTTCATATATAAACTTCATATGGTTTAAATACTAAACCAATCATCTGTTTTAGCTATTTTTATCTATGATTTTTGGCTATTGAACAATGGTGTGAAAGTGGTTATTTGATCAAAATATGATATATGCAGGAGAGAATTCAAGGTATGTTATTTCTTGAAAAGAACAAACTCACAGTTCAACAATATGAATAAGGAGAACCTGATACTGGAGATGGGAGTGGGGAGGACAGGGGGAAATGTAGACAAATGAACAGAGGAAGAGAGGAGAATGCAGTCATAATGTTCAATGCACGTCCTATGAAACTAGGAAAATTGAGGGGCTGGGTAGGATTGGGAATGATGGAGAAAGATGAATGAAATGATATTCATCAAGATGCATTGTACTCATACTGACAAGTTAGGTCATAACCTTCTTGAATAACTATTTAAAGATAATAAAAGTATAATACTATGCTTGACAAGAAATGTACTCGTTACCTTACTCATGTAATTGTAACCCCTATGTATAGCATCCTTATAATAAAATAACTTTTTTAAAAAGGCATAAACACTGACTTTAGAACATAATAATCTGGGCTTCATGCCAGTGGCCTCTAATCCTCACTGTTCCAGAAGTTAAGTTCTGAGGATCTCAGTTCAAAGTTTTCCCAGGAAGAGAATTTCAAGAGACACATCTCCAATTAAGTACTAATAAAGCAAAAAAGCTCAGAGAGAGTGCCCAGATCCTGATTTCAAGCCCAGGACTAAAGCACACACACACACACACACACACACACACACACACACACACCACTACCACCACCACATATACTGTCAGTATATGAAAAACATGAAGTTGGCTATTTGAACATATCATATACTTGTAATAAAGTGAATTGTAAAGACAGTCTACATAGCCTGGTATCCTGTATATCTCCATCCACTATAGAGTGATTTTTTTCTTTTTCTTTTTTCTTTTATTTTTATTGTGAAAATACTGTACAGAGGGGTTACAATTACATGGGCAAGATAATGAGTACATTTCTTATCAAGCATTGTAGCCTCCTCCTTTGTTTCCCCTTCCCATCCCTTCTCATATCCCCCCTCCCACACCCCCCCCCTGCCAATTCTTGGATGTTCAAAATCTAAATGGAGCTTCACAGAAGACTAGTAAATGATAGGTAGATAGTTAAAAACTTTAAGAGGGAATGATTTTTGATTGATTGTACTCATTACAAATATAAAGAATATATAGTTAAATTTTATGAGCACCTAGAAATCACCCTAATAATAAAACTATGTGAATTACAGTGCTGGGTAAAGAGCATCAATAATTGTAGCAAAGTGGAAAATGATTTTGAAATAGAATTATGTTATCACAGATGATGGCATTTGAAAAAAAGGAATGCAGTCAAAATATCAGTGACTAATACAATGAATTTTTTGAGACAAGGTTAAGAGAAAACCAGGAGTAAATATGACTAAAAGATTAGATAGACTAAGGGAGAGTGAAAATAAATCTTACTTTTCTTGTGAAAACTGTCCTAGCCTTCAGGGTTGAAGTGATCATTTCCTTCTGTATTTATTTATATACCTAAGAGAGCTAGTTCCATAAGCTACAGATATTTTCCAATATGTGTCTTTTCACTAAATTGTAAACATCTTGTATGATGCATTTTATGTTTGTACTCCGAAAATATAACATTCCCAAAATGTAGATGATCAATATATGTTTGTTCTTTATGTTAAAATATAGTTGTTCTAGTAAATCCTATAACAGCTCTAGTAATATTTGAAAGCTTTACATACATTATGGCTTGGAAATAGTTTTTAAATATATGAGTCATTCCATATCTGATCTATTTTTAAATATCCCCAAGGAAGTCTAAAGTAAAATATGGAGAACTCACAGAATTAAAAATAGAATCATCAGTTGATCCTGTGATACTGCTACTGGGTTTACATCTAAGAGAAAACAAAGTGTAAATCTTGAAAAGATATGCAAACTTCCGTGTTTTTGTAATATTATTCACAATAGTAAAGGCATAAAAGCAATATCAGTTCCCAGTCACATAATAATAACTAAAAGAAAACTTAGTCATTAAGAAACTAATATAATCTTGCTCATGTAACTGTAACTCCTCTGTACAATATTTTCACAATAAAAAACTTATTTTTAAAAAAGAAACTAATATAAGTAATTGTATGTATACAACATAATTTTATTCAGTCATAAAAGAGTAGAAAGTTAAGCCTGGAGCTGGTGACTCACGCCAGTAACCCTAGCTGCTCAGGGGGCTGAGATCTGAGGACCATGGTTCAAAGCCAGCCAAGGCAAGAAAAGTCTGTGAGGCTCTTATCTCCAATTAACCACCAAAAAACTGAAAGTGGCACTGTGGCTCAAGTAGTAGACTGCTAGCTTTGAACTGAAGAACTAAGGGACAGTGCCCAGGCCTAGAGTTCAAGTGGTTAAGAAATGTACTCACCTTGATCATGTAACTGTAACCCTTCTGTACAGTATTTTTCCCAATAAAAAATTATTTTAAAAATGTAGAAAATCTTGGTATTACTTAAAGTATGAAAAAAATTCTATTGGGAATCTCTTGGATTCATTTTAAGTGTATAATTTCTAAAGTACAGTGGAGAAAGAGGAAGATATTTGCCACCTGGAGACAAGACTGGCCTCAGACTGTATGCAGTCTGCTTCAAGGTTGGGGTAGAGCTCATTCCTCCCTGCTGAGCTCAGTCAGGGATCACCCTTATTGACCTTCTTCTCTACATGATCAATGCATATATAGATCTACATGATCTATGTAAATATTAAACATATATAATATATAAATATAGTATATTATAAATAATATAATGTATAATATAATATATTATAAACAGTATATAGTTATATAACATATACAACACATGTAATTAAATACCATATTATATCAAATATAGCATATAATTATGTTATATATAACATATATGATATATAATTATAAAATATAATGTATAATTACATCTTAGTTATGTATTATTCTTCCTGATGGATTAACAAGATCATTTTAAATAAATCAACCAATAAAGGAATAAATATCACATGTTTTGACCCTTTCGTTAGCTGTATGACATCTGGAATGTTCCTATAACTTGGTTGTAGAATTGTGCTACAATGAACACAAACGTGCAGGTGTCTATACTGTGTCTTGACTTGCCATTTTTTTTGGATGAATGCCAAAAGTGGTATCGCTGGTTTATGTTTTTGAAGAATCTCCATATTGAGCACCAAACAGTTGCAGTAATTTGCTTTTTCACCAACAGTGGTTCATTTTCCCTCACATCTTCTCCAGCATTTGTTGTTCCTATTCTTGACGATGGCCATTTTGAGTGGAGTGAGATGAAATCACCAAGTTGTTGTGAATTTCATTTCCTTTTTGGCCAAGGATGTTAACATTTCTTTGTGTACTTATTAGTCATCTCTATCTCTTCCTCTGACAAATATCTGACTAGCTCTTCTGTCCACTTATTAAGTGACCAATTTCTTATGGGTTTAATCTGTATCTTTTTTCAGACACATTAATGATTTTTATGTCTTCGTGGAAAGTCACTTTTTGTCAACATAATGACTATAACTTTTACTTTTTCATAATTTTCTATGATTTAAGTGTTCATCTAAAATGATTATAGTTTTCTAATACCCTCTTGAAATTAATATAGGGTACAATAATTTTGTACCTCACTTTAACCTTATGTGTTTTTATGATTAAAGTGTGTATCTCCCATTTATATATAATTAATTGGAATGAGTTATTAGTTTGAAATGTGAAAGAACAGAAAATGAAATATCAAACAAACTCCTCTCAGTGGTTTACATAAAAATAAGAGGGCAGAAAACATGTCACATCAAAAAATCCTTTTTTAATAAAGCTTATATTCAGTGACAACGTTTGGAGAACAAGGTGTAACTCCTGTCAGTGTCTTATAACTTCCCATGAAAGATTCAGCAGAGAGGCTGCATTTCAATGTTACTGTTTTCAGAATTTTTTTTGGTTTGGAAAGAAGAGACCCACCAGTCGGACCCGAATCTGCTTGGTTTTGATGCCATACACAATGGGGTTGAATGTGGGGGGCACAAGGAGGTACACACTTGCAAAGATTATGTGGACACTTGGGGAGACATTCTTGCCAATGCGGTGAGTTAGGAAACTGAAGAGTGCAGGTGTGTAGGAGACTAACATAGTACAAACATGGGCAGCACAGGTACCCAGGGCTTTGGAGCGGGCATTCTGAGAAGACAGCCGGAAGACAGCTTGCAGGATTTTTACATAGGATGTGGCTATCAGTCCTAGGTCCAATGTCATGACTGAAAGGGCCACAAATATCCCATACACTCTGTTAACATGGGTGTTGGCACTGGCTAGCTTTACCACAGCCATGTGCTCACAATAGGCATGATCAATGACATATTGCAGACAGTAAGGCAGTCTCTTAATGAGAAGAGGACATGGTAAAACCATCACTATAGCTCGGGCTACCACAACAAGACCTATTTTAATCACCACCGATGTTGTCAGGATGACTGTGTACTGCAGCGGGATGCAAATGGCTACATAGCGATCAAAAGCCATGGCAACCAAGAGACCTGACTCGATTATGCAAAGCGTGTGGATAAAATACATTTGCACTAGGCAGACATCAAAATCAATCCAGTGTGCATCAAACCAGAAGATTGCAAGCATCTTGAGAGTTGGGGAAGTGGAAAGGCCCATGTCATTCATGGCCAGCATGCAAAGGAAGAAATACATGGGCTGGTGGAGGCTTGGTTCTAGCTTAACAATAGTAATGATCATGGTGTTCCCCAGTAAGGTCAAGGCCAAGAGCAGGCAGACAGGAATGCCAATCCAGCTGTGAAACTCTTGCAACCCAGGAATACCAACCAGGAAGAAAGAGGAAATGAGGTGATGTGTGGCATTTTCTGCCATGTTTAAGAAATATTTATTATGATGTAGCCATGATAGTTACCTAAGGATGTAAGACAGGATTACAAAGTAATTTCTCCATGGTTCTGCATGGAAGAATCCAGACTGTGTATGTCTCGTTACAGGACTGAATGTTCTTCAAACCTCTGTAGACGTTCAGATAAGTATGATCACTCTTTAGATATTCCAATTCATCATCTTCAAATATGATTTAATGTACTGATTGTAGATATTTGTGAGTATAAAAGTTTAATTATTTTCTACTCCAAATTGTTCATTTCCTGGTGGTGGAGCAGTTAGTAAAATAGTTTAATGTGTCTGTCAATGTCATTGTTTTTCTTCTCAACAAGTTGAATTAAAACATGGAGATATAAGCAGAAACATATACACAAACACAGCAACAATGAACTCTTAGGCTAATATGCAATCTCTTTTTAATGTTTACAGCTGTCCTCAGGCAACATCAATAAATAATTGGGACTCAAAAAAAAGTCTGTTAGAGCTACAAGATAAAAGCAAAAAAAAAGCCCATCATTATAGAAAATCAATACTTGATCATCAATTATAGTTAAACATAATTTATTTTGTCAAAGCATAATTAAAAACTATACAAATTGAAAGAAATTATTTGATGTTAGTGTGTCTTGTAGAATTAGGCAAGTCTTTATTGTATACAGAAGAAAAAGCATTCCATGAGCAAAAGATGTTGATTTTGTAGGCAGAGAAAGCTGAAGAAACAGAAAGAAGCCAACAAACAGCACACAGGTCAATTCAAATTTGAAAGACAAAGGGCAGGAAGGCCCATGAGCCACAGATGACTTAGGCTACTGTGTTGTGTAAGGACAGAGTCAGAGGGTGCCCCATGATTGAGTAAATTAAAACTGACCTGTCTGAGAAACTTAGTGGTATGTCTCTGTACTTACTTTTTAAGATCAGAAAACAATATGGTTTTGGCTTCAGTTTAGAGGCATGGAACTGTTTTGTTGAATGACATATTATTGGTATTTGATTTTATTTCTAGGATTCACAGAGGAGTTGACAGGAGGAAAAGAGTTAAAAAATAACAATGGCATCAGTAATTTTTATTTAGCAAGATTCACTCCCTCTTGTCAAAGCTGATTAGATGCAACTATAAAAATGGAACAAGGAAACTTGTTGAAATTATTTAGGGAAGGAGGAAGAGAGACAGGGAGAGTTATGAGGGGGTGAGAGTATTAGAGAACATCAAAATATGTATGTAAATATAATAATGAAATTCCTTTCTATATAATAATATAAGGTCATTTAAAAGGAGGATATCTCTTTAATTAGATCTGAAAATGGACAGTGTCACTCCTGTATTAGTGATATTTTAGTTATATATGCTGTAAAATTGTTCGAGATTATAGAGATAGTCATATCTCTATGAACCCTGAACCCTGAACCCTGCCCTGGCTTTGTCACTGATCCTTTCTAATGGCACTGAGGATCAAGGCATCTACAATTTAGCTCATTTATTTCAGCAGCAAGAGTAGTTTGGTCGGTCTCTTCTTCTTCTTCCTTTGTCCACATTTGGCAACTTTTATAGTTGTCCTTTACCATTCTTTCAGAATTTCCTTTATACCCAGAGTCAAACTGTGGAACATTCACACTTGAAAATATGCCCCCCCACTCCCCGCCCCCAGCAAATTATCCCGGCCCCCCCACCTCAGTTCCCAGCACTGGTGCTGGTGGCTCATGCCTGTAATCCTGGCTACTTGAGACTGAGATCTGAGGGTCACAGTTTGAAGCTAGCCTGAGCAGAAAAGTTTGTGAAACTCCTTTTATTTTTTCTGTCAGTCCTGGGGTTTGTACCCTGGGCCTGGGAGCTTTCCCTGAACTCTTCAGTTCAAGGCAGCGCTCTACCACTTGAACCACAGCACCACTTTCAATTTTCTGGTGATTAATTAGAGATAATAGTGTCATGGACTTTCCTACCCCAGCTGGTTTTGAACTGAGGTCCTCATATTTAGCCTCCTGAGAGGCTAGGATTACAGGCCTGAGCCACCGACACCCAGCTGTGAACCTCTTATCACCAAATAACCAGCAGTGGTAAAATAGCAGACTTGAGTGAAAAAATTAACTGGGAAATAAGGCCTGAGTTCAAGCCTCAGCACTAACATAATAAATAAATAAATGAATAAATAAATAAATGTTTTTAGCATTTAGAATTCTAGTTATATTTTCCCATAACTTGCATATAAGCTGCATAATTTTTATGATAGCTTAGTTAGTACTGAAAATATTTAAAATATCAAAGCTTATTTTTCGTGTGATCCAAATAATAATCATATGAGAAAAAAATCATCATAATTATGGTATTAACATTGTGTTCTTAAATTATAGTACTTTGGCCTAGGATTAGTGAGGTTCTGAGAGATTTCTAATAATTAATTGAAAAATTTTCAGAGACTGACCACATATTTTAAAGCACTTTCAAAATTTAAACTTTTATAAGTCTGTAAAAACTTATGAATTTTAGAAATGAAAGCATATCATATGAAGAATATAACCCTTGATACAGATGAGAATGTAAGATATTATCTATAAACATTGAACTTACAAAATATGAAAGATTCTCAGTTACTTACAGATTTGTGCCCTTTTTGAATCCTTCAGTGATTCTCTCCTGTTTGGAGATTCATTGTGTCAGGCTTCATGCTTACATCTCCTTCTGAGAGAATCTAACATGAGAGGCTGTTTGTAAAAAACAGGGCAACATGTTAGCATAATGGTGTGGTTGGTTATAAGAAGCAAATTAACCTAACTAGAAACATATACATAAAGTTTAGCCAGGAAACACTAATAGAGATTATAAATAAGCTTGCTTTTTCTTGACAAATACATTTAAACTCTTAAAAATTTTATCTTTTACTTTCCAGTAACTAATCAACTTTATAGAAATACTTACCATCTATATGAAGAGAGGATACATTACAGGACTTTCTCTTCAGAAGAAAAACTTTATTCCTGGGCCCTAAAAGCAGAGATTTTCTGAGATCACACCCAAGTACGTACTGGTCACCATCACTTCCCCTCTTGTGCTAACTTTGAAAGGAAATAAAAACAGCCAGTTGCTTCTATGAATTCATAATTAACATGACTTACAGTAGAGAGAGACAGGAGGGGTGCAAAGTTGCTATGTCCTCTGATTTTCTGCTGGCTCTATTATTATTCCATCTGTTCCTAAATGAAATAAATCCATGATTCCATCTCATAGCCTGGCCATGTTTCTGATGCAGGGAGCACAACCCCTTGGCTATATTTTGCCAGTTGAGTAGTTGACTTCAGAGCAGATGATTAATCTGAAGTGACTATGTATTGCATACAAATAGGTAATAATCTCTCTCTCTCTCTCTCTCTCTCTCTCTCTCTCTCTCTCTCTCACACACACACACACACACACACACACACACAGATCCTCCAACTAGAATTTAGAACGTTCTTCCCTTCTATTCCACTGATAGTATTTCTCACTTGGAAGAAAAAGCAGCCAAGTAGTTATTTAAGTAAGAAATGTAAGAATTGACTTTACCACCTGTTGTATTTCACTTTAATATTTTATCAAGTAGTTACTAAATTTGTCAGAATCCTTACCTCATTCTTAGTGTGTATTTTGTCAGTTTCATCCATCAGACTTAGAGCACCAAAAGGCGAATATAAAACCTTGACAGACAGATGTGCTATTTCTGTACTTCTTTTCTCATTCCTTAAGAATTTTTCAGATTTTTAATTTTTCAGAATCTGTGACCCTCCAGAGGTTGTGATTAGATAGATAGATAGATAGATAGATAGATAGATAGATAGATAGATATTTGGCTAACCTTTATTCACTTCTATTGCTTTTCAGGAATATCTTCTCCAAATTAATTCCTTTCACGAATCATGGAAATAGAAATTATACTGTAACAATAATTAGCAATGCTATTCCACAAATAATAATATATTTTTAAAAAGAGATAGTAAAAGAGAGAGATTATAGATAGATAAATAGATAGATCAGCTAAGATTATCAATTCTTTTTCAAGACCAAATCTAATTATGTGCATACAAACTATTTCTCTTTAAAAAATTTAGTATAATTTATAAAACATTTCTTACAATTTATTTTATCTGCTTTATTTTGAATACTTTCTTTAAATGCCCATTTCTAAGTGATAATAAAATATAGCTTGCAAAGAATCAAATAGACTCTATGTATTGCAGCTATGTTTGTTTTGTACTGGGCTATAGTAATGCTCAGGAGAGGCCTCACATTTAGAAGGTTAAAGAGTCCCCTGAGAGAAATAAGATTAAAAGTACAAGTAGATGAAGCCAGGATGAACCTAAAAGCAAAATGTCCCTTTGCAGAAGCCATGTTAATACTTAAACTCCCATGAGCTTGCATGTGGTTAGTGTTTGTGTATTTTTTATTGAGAGACCAAAATTTTAAAAGACTATCCCCTGGTGTCCAGTCAAGTGAGATGTCTGAGATGTCAAACAGCTAGATAGTTTTCTAGGGAAATTTCTGGAAGACTAAGAAGAGCAAACCCACTTCATGTTGGTAAGTTCTTGGATAATTGAGAAAACATTGAAAATTCTGATTTCACAATGATGATCATTGAGTTGTATTCATGTCACAAACTGTCAAGATCAGGGCTGGGAATGTGGTTTAGTGGTAGAATGCTTTGCCTAGCATGCATGAAGCCCTGGGTTCAACTCCTCACTACCACATACACAAAATACCAAAACCCTCTTCAAGTGAGTATGTGCTGAGAATATCTCAGGATATCAGTTTTGTTATCCTGACTGCTTTGTAACATCTTCTGAGACACAAGTTTCCCCATCCGTCCTCTTTTGTGAGTGGTTATTAACATATTTGTATTCTTATACACACTATGGGTTTGTGCAGGTTCCTTCTTTTGAGTAATAAATGAGTATTATGGTTAGACATGCCCATTGACTCCCCAGAGATGCATAAATAAACATATTTATTTTCTTTTTTCTGATGTAAATGATATTTCACAGTTGTCATTATTTGTACCACTTGCAGGTTTGTTATGAACCTTTCTGAAAGCATCATGGAATGTTTTTCATTATTCTTTTTATTTAAATTTTAATTTTATTGTCAAGGTGATGTACAGAGGGGTTACAGTTACATAAGTAAGGTAGTGAGTACATTTCTTGTCAACCTTGTTACCCCTTTCCTCATTTTTCTCCCACTTTTGCTCTCTCCCCACTCCCCAAGTTGTACAGATCATTTCCAACATATTATCTTGTAAGTATCACTGTTACTACATTGGTTCCCCCTTTGTTCTTTGTCTCACCATTCTCTTGTTCTTTCTGATAAATTGTTTGCTTTTCTTGTTTTCTATGTGAGATCAACATTTTTCTTGTTGATTTTCAAATATTTCTTGGATAGTTTTACTAAACCCAAACAAAGACATTGAACATATCACAGCTACGTGATGTGCTCTCTGTGGTGCAGATGTTCTCAGGCCTTCAGAAGTTGATTACAAGCCATAAAACTTTGCATTTATTTTCATGCTATAGAGTTTATGTAAACTTTTCCTCATATTTCTGTTATGATTATCATTTTAAACCATCCACTAAGTTAATATATTAAAAATTACAAGTAAATATATGAAGTTAGATTAATAATCAATGTATAGATAAATAGGAAGAGGCATAGATAGCTATAAACAGATACAATGATAGACAGATCTCTAGATAAGTGTATATGTAATATAAGTCAGAATTACCAAATCAGGGTAAAATTATATCTATCATTTCTCATATTATTTTTGTGGCAAGATCTAAAAATCTGTACTTAGCAATGTTTAATACACTATATATTTTATTAATTGTAGCATATTAGTAGATAATATATCTCTGGATCTTATTCTCCCTTACTGAAACTGTATTCTTTTTCCAGTGTCTCCACATTTTCCCTTTTCCCTGACTCCAGTAGTTACAATCTGACTTGCTGCTATTATGAGTTCAAATATTCAAGATCCCAACTAACAATGAAACCATATGGTGCGCTTTCCTGCCTGTAGTTATTTTTTTTTTTAATTTAGGTGAATGTCCTCTAGGTTTACCCATATCATTGCAAATCACAGGGTTTTACACACACACACACACACACACACACACACACACACACACACACACACACATACACTAGTTGTGAATTGATAGTTAATATTGATACTATATACTTTTTCAAGTTTAGTAAGATTCTAAAAAACACATTCAGTTTACCTTTTTTGTTTCTTTTGTTCTTTTCTATATTTGATATTTAATTATTAAAATTGATCCATATTTTTAATAATTATCCATGAACCAGTCTTATTACATGCTTTTTTTTTTCTGGTTTTATTATGACTGGTTTCATTCTTTCTATACTCTTATTGCTGTCCTTTGTAATTTTCCTAGTGCTATGGTTTTTATTGGGAGTTTTCATAGATTAAGATTTGTAGTTTCAATGGGACTTACAAAAATAAGTTTTCATTTTAAGATGGTATTTTGAAATGGTAACAACTTAACATGATCATAAAGAACAAATTCTAAAAAGAATGGAAGAAATTATACTAACAAGCCAGTTGCATGCCAAACTCCATTCCACTACATTCTGAATGTCACTGCATTCTGAATTCTTCTATACTGCCAATCACTTACCATATCAAAATAGTTACAATTTTAACTGTTTTACTTTTAGTCTTTATACAAAACATACACATGACTTATGTATGCTTCCAATATTAGAGCTTTATGGATTTATATGCATGATTTATCTTATCAGCAAATGTTATATCTTCTCATGGTGGCTTTACTTTGAACATATGTTTTACACTGTTCTACCTCTAGACTCCAGTATCTTTACAAAAATTGTTGTGCATCTGTGTTGAACTAATATTTAATATTGACAGCCAACTCATCTGTGTTTGTGAGGATCTTTTAAATTTATTAAACTTCATGGAAGTGTTAAAGTAGAATAAAGGATAAGATACACAAAGATGGCAGGAAAATGTAAGGCAAAAATAAAGATGAAAAGCAGAGAACTAAGACATGTAGAGGAAATTCTTGTTCTCCCTTTTAGTTTTCTGAGACTCAAAAGTGGCAAAATTGGGATACACTTTGACAAGTTTATTTAAGTGTCCAATGCTTCTGGGAGCATAATTGCCCCTTTCATCATTCTCCACCAGCCCCTCTGTTCCTTCCCCCTGATTTTTCATATTTTCCATTTCATTTATCTCATCTTTACATTGAGTGTTCTGGCTCTATTTGGCTCCTGTTCCCTTTTTATTTATCCATTGGCCTCTCATTAAACCCTTGCTACATATAGCCAAAGGCTATCTACAAACTCAATGCAATACGTATCAATATTCCCACATTCTTTTTTTGTTTCTTTGTTTCTTTCTTTCGTTCTTTCTCTCTCTCTTTCTTCTCCCTTCCTTCCTTCCTTTCTTCCTTCCTTCCTTCCTTCCTTCCTTCCTTCCTTCCTTCCTTCCTTCCTTCCTTCCTTCCTTCCTTTCTTCCTTCCTTCCTTCCTTCCTTCCTTCCTTCCTTCCTTCCTTCCTTCCTTCCTTTCTTTCTTTCTTTTTCTTTCTTTTTTCGTTGCTTATGGGGCTTGAACTCTGGGCATGAGTGCTGTGCCTCAGCTCTTCAGCTCAAGGCGAGCGCTCAACTGCTTGAGCCACAGAACCACTTCTGGTTTTCCGGTCATTTATTGGAGATAAGAGTTTCACAGACTTTCCTGCCTGGGCTGGCTTTGAACCTCAATCCTCAGATCTCAGCCTCCTGAGTAGCTAGGATTACAGGTGTGAGATGCCAGCACCCAGCCCCAACATCATTCCTTAGTGAAATACAGGGAGCAATCCAAAAATTCATATGGAACAATAAATGACCCCAAATAGCAAAAACAATCCTTAGCAGAAGGAATAGTGCTGGAGGAATATCAATACCAAATTTCAAACTCTACTACAAAGCTATAGCAATAAAAACAGCTTGGTACTGGCACAAGAACAGACCTGAGGACCAATGGAATAGAAGTGAAGACCCAAAAATGAACCCACAGACCTATGGCCACCTAATCTTCAATAATGGAGTGAAAAAATAAGGATGGAAGAAAGATAGCCTCTTCAGTAAATAGTGCTGGCAAAATTGGTTAAACACCTGTAGAAAACTAAAGTTAGATCCTTATATATCACCCTGCACCAGAATCTATTCCAAATGGATCAACGACCTCGAGATAAAAGCTGATACCCTGAAAACTTTAGAGGAAGGAATTGGAGAAACACTAGGATTCCTTGGTACAGGTAGAAATTTTCTCTAAAAAACTCAGAAACACAACAAATCAAAGAAAGGTTGGACAAATGGCATTGCATGAAACTGCAGAGATTCTGCATGGCAAAGGACATAACAAGCAAGATCAATAGAAAGCCCATGGATTGGGAGAAGATCTTCACTAGCCATACAACAGACAGGGGCCTTATATCTAAAATATACTTAGAAATCAAAAAATTCCCCAAAAATAAATCCTCAAAGAAACACCTGCCTCATTAAGGCTTAAAGAGAGACTTCCCTTGTGTATATATACCACATTTTCTTGGCCCATTCATCTACTGAGGGGCATCTGGGTTGGTTCCATATCTTAGCTATAGTGAATAATGCTGCAATAAACATAGTCGTGCTGGTAGCTTTATTGTGGTCTTGTTTGTGAACATTTGGGTAAATGCCCAAAAGCGGGATTGCTGGGTCATAGGGGAGCTCTATGTGGAGTCTTTTGAGGAACCTCCACACTGCTTTCCAAAGTGGTTGAACAAGTTTACACTCCCACCAACAATACAGTAAGGTTTCCTTCTGTCCACATCCCCTCCAGCATCTGTTGGAATTCTATGCCTCCATCAGAAAGAATGACATTGTCCCATTTGTTAGGAAATGGAAAGGCATGGAAAAAATTATATTAAGTGAAGTAAGCCAGGCCCAAAGAAACATAGGTCCCATGGTTTCCCTTATTTGCAATAACTAGTATATGTCTGAGTCAAGTAGAAAAGGTCAGATAAGTTGATGTTAGGGAAATGAACCCTAAGATATGTATTTATATGGTTTTTTTTCTTTTATGCAATTGTTTCTAACACATTTATAAGATTATTTCTTTGTTGCTTTGTATGTCCCTCCCCCACAGTATAACCCCTGCGTTCACTGTATTTGATGTCGGTATAATTTGTGGAAGTGAAGGGGAAAAACAAATCGTTTAAATAGGGATACAGGTGGACCCATTGCAACAATGAGATGTACAAGTCGTTATGTTGAAAACGAATTTTATAACTTTGGAGGGGGGGTGGGGTGGGGAGGATTGGGGGGGTCTGGGGGGGAGGAAGGGACGGTATGGGAAGGGGAAACAAAGGAGGAGGTTACAATGCTTGATAAGAAATGTACTCATTATCTTGCCGATGTAATTGTAACCCCTCTGTACAGTATTTTCACAATAAATAAAAAAAGAAATGTACTCATTATCTTGCCCATGTAATTGTAACCCCTTTGTACAGTATTTTCACAATAAAAAAAAATAAAAAAAGAGACTTCCCTGAAGAGGAAATAAGAATGGCCAATAGACACATGAAAAAATGCAGAAATGCTCAACATCACTGGCCATAAAAGAAATGCAAAACACCTCACCCGAGTTAGAATGGCCATTATCAAGAAATTTTTACAATAAAACACACACACACACACACACACACACACACACACACACACACACACACGGGTCCATATCTTAGCTATGGTGAATAATGCTGCAATAAATATAGTTAACACAACCATTTTTATTGCATTATTATTTTCCATAGCTAAGATATGGAACCAACCCAGATGCCCCTCAGTAGATGAATGGATCAAGAAAATGTGTTATACATATGCAATATAGTTCTATGCCTCCATCAGGAAGAATGACTCTGCCCCATTTGTTGGGAAATGGAAAGACTTGGACAAAAATAGATTAAGTGAAGTAAACCAGGCCCAAAGAAACAGATCCCATGGTTTCCCTCATTTGTAATAATTAGTATAGGTCTAGGATTGTCCTAGAAGATGAGCAGAATAACTCAATAGCTACATACATATGATCATCTAAGATGATGCTAAATGAAGTGAACTCCAAGACATGGAAAGAGGTTTTTCTTTCGTTGTGGTTGTTTTAATGTACTATGTGATTCCTTTTATTCTTTTGTGTTTTTATGGTTTATCCCCTGTTTTCACTGTTTTTGATTTTTGTACCCTAGGTATTACATATCTGTTTATCTGAATTAGGAAAGAGAAGGGGAACAACGAAATAGTGAGGCAAAGGATGAACCAGTGCAACAGTGATACAAGACAGCATGTTAGAAATGAACTGCACAACTTGGGGAGGGGGCGTTTGAGAAAGGGAAAGTGGAGAAAAGCAAGGGAGGGGGTAACAAGTTCAACAAGAAATGTACTCACTACCTTACATACATAACCGTAACCCCTTTGTACATCATCTTGGCAATAAAATTAAAATAAAATAAAAAATAAACCCTTGCTATAATCTCATTTCAGCTTCCTGACATTAATTTTGTTATGCTGTCTGATGCTTGTTTCTTTCATGGAGTTTCACTCTTGAATATATGATACATTAGTCTTTAAATCATGTAAGAAGTATATGTTCCAGTGTGTGTTTATCTGAGACGTTATACTTTTGACCTACAATCCACTTACTTATAAGAGAAAATATATATACCTTTTGTCTTTGGGGACCTGGCTTACTTGGCTCAATATATGCTATTTTCCAGAATCATGATTTCATTTTTGTGGATGGCTTTTTAAAATTCATTTTACATATTATATAGTGTGTACTGTATATCTTTAAATGTGTATATAGACATGTAGGTGTATAGATGAGTATTTAACAATATATTAGATACATATAACTTTGCCAATTTGTTAATTGGGTTATTTATTCTTTTGAGCTTTACTTTTTTAGCTCCTTGAACATTCTGATTATTAGGATCTTGGCAAATGTGTAACTGGTCAAGATCTTCTACTTTGTAAACTTTATCTTGTAGTGTGGGAGCTCTATCCTTTGTAATGCCAAAACTTTTCAGCTTCATATAGTATAGTTTCATTGTCATTTCTCTCCTATTTGCTGAGACTGTGGAATTCATTTAGAATGACTGTTTATTTTAATGAACTCTAGTGTTTCTCCTACTACTTTTGGTAGTATTTTTCAGGGTTTCAGGTCTTACATTTAAGTCTTTGATCCAGTTCGAATTGATATTAATATAATATAAAAGGCAGGGACCTAGTTTATGGTTTTATCTAAAGCTATATGTTGAAGAGGCTTTCTTTTTTCCAGAACATATTTTTTTGAAAATTGGACTTTTGTTATTCCATATGATTATTTGGATTGTTTCCTCTATCAATTCTCAGTTTTACAGAGAGTATGAATTGGCTAATTGCTGGTGGAGGAATTACTCTTCTATGTTCTTTTATTATTTATTTCTTTTATTATATAGTTCTTATAAGCTATTTGTTATTGGGGATGACTACATTGGAGTGGATGTCTTCGTTAATGGGTTGAAGCCTGGGTGCCAAAACTCAACTCTCACTATAATTAAAGTTTCAAAGTCTTTGGGTAGTACTCTCCAACTTGAGGAAAAAAGCTTTGTTTGTGCGTGAGAGGTAATCCTTGATGAATTTTATACATCCCTATGGCAATGACAACTTGTATCAAAAGCATTGATTTTACTGGGCATCAGAAACTTACTTAATAACAATGTGTGTTCCTGGCTTTTCATCTTTTGGAGTAACATTTCTTTTTACTAAACACATTTCATTTTTTAAAATTTTTATTGTAAGTTTGATGTACAGAGAGGGTACAGTGACATAAGTCAGGAAATGAGTTGAGTACGTTTCCTTTTCAAGTGTCACCCACTCCCTCATTTTCTACCAGTGTTTCCTCTCCCGTCTCCTCCCCCCTCACCAAGTTGTATAGTTCATTTGCAACATAGTGTCTACTGAATATCACTGCTGAATTGGTTCACCCTTTGCCCCACTGTTTCTGTGCTTTCCCCTTCCCTTTCCCCAATTTGATAGAAGTATATATAAGAGAAAGGATACAGAAATCAAATGCCATGACAAAAGGGAATAAACCAGAGAAAAAAAGAAAGAAAAGAATTGCAAACAGTATTTTAAAAAATTCTTGTTTCCATTTCTTGGAGTTCATTTTGTAAGCATCATTTTATATAGTTACTGAGCTCTTGTGATCTTCTTCTAAGAATATCCTCCTTTGGTCTCACTGTGTACTGTTTAGTCATGTCTAAGAGTAATTTTTGTGTTTTACTCTCTTTGGATTTACCTATATATTTATAGACATATTCTAATTGTCACAATGAGGGGAAACATTCAGCCTCTGTTTATTTGGATCTGACTTACTTTGCTTAGTAAAATTTTTTCCAAATCTTTCCATTTCCTTACAAATGGGGCAATGACATTCTTTCTGATAGAAGCATAGAATTCCATTGTATATATGTACACCACGTTTTCTTGATCCATTTGTCCACTAGGGGCATTTGGGTTGGTTCCATATCTAAGCTGGTAAATAATGCTGCAATGAACATAGTTGTGTTGGTAGCTACTGTGTGGCCTTCCTTGTGATGATTTGGGTAAATGCCCAGGAGTAGCATTTCTGGGTCATATGGGAGCTCTATGCTGAGTCTTTTGAGGTACTTCCATATTGCTTTTCAGAATGGTTAACCAGTTTATATTCCCACCAGTTGTTTAGTAGAATTTCCTTTTGGCCATATCCCCACCAGCATCTATGAATTGTCTTCTTGATAATGACCATTCTAACTGGAGTGAGGTGGAATTTCAATGTAGCTTTGATTAGCATTTTTTTATGGCCAGAGATATTGAACATTTCCTCATGTGTCTATTGGCTATTCTTGTTTTCCTCTCCAGAGAAGTCTCTTCAATTCTTTAGCCCATTTATTAATGGAGTGGTTGTTTCTTTGAGGATTTTTTTAATGAGGGTTTAATTTTTTGAGTTCTAAGGATATTTTTATATGAGGCCTTTATCTATTGTATAACTTGAAGATCTTCTCCCCATCTGTGCTTTATTGTACACATTTCTAATTTCAACATGCTGTCTTGCTTAAAGATGGGAGTGGTCATTAACAAGCAGTTACATATTAGAACCCAAACCATAGTATTGCTGTATTTGACCACAAATGTTCATTCTAAATAACAAACCAGCTTACTGAAAGTATCTGTAGGTAGAAAAAGATATTCACATATGCACTAATAAGTAATAGATATAAGATATAAACATAAACAACTAAGCAATCAATACAGTTTCAAGGACAAGGTGGAAACTATCTCAGTACACCATAGTTTCCAATAACAGATTCCCAAGACATACATTGTATTTAAACAGTTCAGGTTTCAGAGGGTATTTTTACTTAGGAAGAAGAAACCCACAACTCGGTCCCGAATCTGCTTCGTTTTGACACCGTACACAATGGGATTGACTGTAGGGGGCACAAGGAGGTACACACTTGCAAAGATTATGTGGACACTAGGGGAAACATTCTTACCAATACGATGAGTTAAGAAGCTGAACAGCGGAGATGTGTAGAAGACAAGAATGGTACAGACGTGGGCAACACAGGTGCCCAGAGCTTTTGAGCGGGAGTTCTGAGAAGACGGCCGGAAGACAGCTTGCAGGATTTTTACGTAGGATGTGGCTATCAGTCCTAGGTCCAATGTTATGACTGAAAGGGCCACAAATATCCCATACACTCTGTTAACATGGGTGTTGGCACTGGCTAGCTTTACCACAGCCATGTGTTCACAGTAGGCATGATCAATGACATATTTCAGACAGTAAGGCAGCCTTTTAATGAGAAGAGGACATGGTAAAACCATCACTGTAGCTCGGGCCACACCAACAAGACCAATTTTAATCACCATTGATGTTGTCAGAATAGTTGTATACTGCAGGGGGATGCAAATGGCTACATAGCGATCAAAAGCCATGGCAACCAAGATGCTTGACTCAATAATGCAAAGCGTGTGGATAAAATACATTTGCATTAGGCAGACATCAAAATCAATCCAGTGTGCATCAAACCAGAAGATTGCAAGCATCTTGAGAGCTGGGGAAATGACAAGGACCATGTCATTCATGGCCAGCATGCAAAGGAAGAAATACATGGGCTGGTGGAGGCTTGGTTCTAGCTTAACAGTAGTAATGATCATAGTGTTCCCCAACAAGGTCAGGGCCAAGAGCAGGCAGACAGGAATGCCAATCCAGCTGTGAAACTCTTGCAATCCAGGAATACCAACCAGGAAGAAAGAGGAAATGGGGTGATGTGTGGCATTTTCTGCCATGTTTAAGAAATACTTATTATGACATAGCCATAATAGTCACCTATGGATGTAAGACAACATTACAATACTACAAACAAATGAGAGACTCCACCAAGAGACTGATTACAGATTAGACACAGGGTGGACACAAGATCCCCCAAATAAATCCGTTCTTTTTTTCTACTTAATTTAAAAAAGTTTTCCTTATTCATTATTCTTATTTTAGTCTTTTATTATTCTTTCTCTTCTCTTTTCCTTTTGGCGCCTTTCCTTTTTTTGCTTTACTTAATTGCTCTTGTTCATCCCCAGATACATACCTGTCTTTGATTATTAGGCCTTATACTTCATTGTGTGTATACTTAATTCAGACATCATTTACTTAATTTGCAATTTCACAACATTAGTTCCTTTAATTGTAGTATTATTTCTTTATACTTATATAATTTTAATATATATTTTTTATTGTAAAGGTTCTGTACAAAGGTGTTACAGTTATGTGAGTAAGGTAATGAGTATATTTCCTATGGAGCACTGTTACCTCTTCCTTTGTTTTCCCCTACCATCCCTTCTCTCCCCACCTCCTCAACTTTCTCCCCCCCCCCCAAAAGCTGTAAAGTTCATTTTCAACATAGTGTCTTGGACATCTCATTGTTAACAGTGGGTCAACCTGTATCCTTATTTCAGTATTTTGGTATTTCCCTTCCCCTCCCCAAATTAGAAAAATGTATATACAAGATGCAGGGCACCAGAATCAAATACAGTGAAAACAGGGGTTCTACCATGGGGGAAAAACATACAAAAGAAACAAAAAAATTACACAGTATATTATATACTTATATAATTTCTTAATTTTTTTTATTTCTTTTACTATTTTCCTTTCTCTAACTTATTTCTCCTTTCTTTCCCTCCTTTTCCTCTCACTTAATTTAGGTCTTAATTATCTTCCCTTTCTCCCTTTCCCTCCCTACATTCTTCTAATCTTATTTTCTCCTCAAAATTCTTCCTATACCTACTAATTTCTGGTTCTCCCAACTCCTTCTTTGATTTTCTTAGTTCATGGATTTCTAGTGGTTTGTTGTTGAACTAGATTGTATCTCTACTACTTTTGACTACATCAAAAGTCTGTGCAACTACAGGGCTCTGTTATTGATGCTTGACTTAAAATGGTATTCTGGCACAGAATTGGGTTTGCTTTCATACCCAAATGGGCAGAACAAGCCAGAAAAACACAAGAAAAATGGAAAGTCTAGGAACCTCAACTTCCTACATGATGATCAGGCAACAGAACAGGTAATGCATAATCCAGAGGAGAGTTCACAAAATGTACTACAAACACTACTAGTAAACATGAATGAAAGAATTGAAAGCCCACAAAAGCCTCTGTGTGAGTGTGACAGGGCAATGCATGAGCATGATGAGGGTAATCAAAGATTAATAGAGGAATTGCATGAACATGATGAAAATAACCAAAGATTAATAGAGGGATTCATTGAATCCACAAACAGAAAGCTGGAGGAATCTATGGAGGTCACAAATGGAAAGTTGAATGCGTTCCAACAGAAGGAAAGGGAGTCCAATGAAAATATAACAACCCAACTAAGGGATTTGAGAGTGAACATTGAAAGCCAAATCAAGGAGGTAATGAAGTCCATACCAGACCTAAAACAAAAGATCTGACAAAGGAATTAAGCCAACAAACCTGACCAATTGGAAGGAAAGGAAATGAAAAATAAAGTAGAGAGTCTTGACATTAGGTTACACCATGCAGAAGATCGAATCTCTGGGATTGAAGTTAGCCTAGACATGATAGAGAGAGAACAGAAAAGTACTCAAGAGAAATCCAAGAAATATGATAAATCCATCCAACAGAGAGAAGACACCATCAGAAGGCCTAAAATAAGGCTAATCGGCATAGAAGAGGGTCTAGAGATGGAGCTAAATGTCTAGGAAACTTACATAACAGAATTCTAGCAGGGAACTTCCAAACATACAAAAAGATATGTCCATTCAGATACAAGAAGCTTTTAGAACCCCAAATAGACCAGACCGGAACATGACATCCCACCATCAGATTATAATCCACAAAGGATCAAAAGAGACCAAGGAAAGATCCTTAAAATTGTCAGGAAGAAAAGATCAATCATCTATAAAGAAAAATCAATCAGAATAATGAAGGAAAACCCATCAGAATAACTACAGATTTCTCAGCAGAGACCATGAAAGCAAGAAAAGCCTGGAATAATGTATGCCATGCACAAAAGACAAACAACTATCAACCAAGAATACTGTACCCAGCTAAACTCTCCTTCATAACAGGAGGACATATAAAAACCTTTCACAGAGGGAGGTGAGGGGGAAGATGGCAGAGGAGAAGCTGGAGGCTAAACAAGCTCTTGCATAGAAAGCAGTTTTAGTGTTCCAGTGAACAATCCTAAGCCAGAATCATACCAAGTGTGCCATCACAGGACAGAGAGTTAGGCCAGAGAGGGAAAATCCAGGCAAGGAGACAGATCTGAGCACTTGCCAGCAGCCACCACTGCGGCTGCAGCAGGCGGCAGCCGTAGCTGCCATACCTGCAACACAGAGAGTCCGGCACGAAGGAGCCAGATGTGGCAGGCGAGCGGATTCTGCTGAACACAAGCAAAAACCGACAAGGAGCAGACATCTTCATTATGCAGTTCGCAGCCTAGAGAAGACCCAGGAACCAAGACTCGACGTGAGTAGAAAACCAGGCAGGGACTCATCAAAGAAAGAGAACTATAGACCCATTTCTTTGAGGAACATTGATATAAAACTTCTCAACAAAATTTTGGTCAATAGACTTCAACAATTCATCCAAAAAATCATACACCACGATCAAGCAGGATTCATTTCAGAGATGCAAAGCTGGTTCAATATACACAAATCAATTAATATAATTCATCACATCAACAGGAGCAAGGATAAGAACCACATGGTTATCTCAATAGATGCAGAAAAAGCATTTGACAAGATCCAACACCCCTTTATGATGAAGGTTCTGGGAAAATTTAGGAATCCATGGAACATTCCTCAATACAATAAAGGCTGTATATGACAAACCTACAGCCAGCATTATACTTAATGGGGAAAAACTAAAGCCATTTCCTCTTAACTCAGGAACAAGACAAGGATGTCCACTCTCTCCACTTCTCTTCAATTTAGTATTAGAATGCCTAGCTACAGCAGTAAGACAAGATGCAAGCATAAAGGGGATCCAAATAGGGAAAGAAGAAATAAAACTCTCCCTCTTTGCAGATGACATGATCTTGGATTTAAAGAATCCCATAGACTCCACTCCCAAATTACCCAAGCTGATTCAAAACTTTGGCAAAGTAGCAGGGTATAAAATTAACCCTTAAAAATCAATGGCTTTTCTGTATGCCAACAATGAGAAAAGTGTGGCTGAAATTAAGAAAGCAACTCCATTTGTAATAGCCCCACAAAAAATAAAATATCTAGGAATTAACTAAAAAAGTGAAAGACCTCTTTAATGAAAACTTTAAAAACTTGAAAAAGGAAATCAAAACAGAACTTAGAAAGTGGCAAAACCTCCCATGCTCCTGGATTGGAAAAATCAACATCGTGAAAATGGCAATACTTCCCAAGGCTATCCACAAATTCAATGTGATACCTATCAAAATTCCAACCTCATTCTTCAAGGAAATAGAAGAGGCAATCCAAAAATTCATATGGAACAATAAAAGACCCTGAATAGCAAAAACGATCCTCAACAGAAAGAACAGTGCTGGAGGAATATCAATACCAAATTTCAAACTCTACTCTAAAGCCATAGTAATCAAAACAGCTTGGTACTGGAACAAGAAGAGACCTCAGGACCAATGGAATAGAATTGAAAACCCAGAAATGAACCTACAGACCTATAGCCATCTAATCTTCCATAAGGGAGCTAAAACAATAGAATGGAAGAAAGACAGCCTCTTCAGTAAATGGTGCTGGCAAAACTGGTTAACTACTTGTAGAAAACTAAAGCTAGTTCCTTATATATCACCCTGCACCAGAATCAACTCCAAATGGATCAAAGACCTCGGAGTCAAAGCAGACACTCTGAAAATATTACAGGATAAATAGGAGAAACCCTAGGTCTTGTTGGCACAGGCCGAAATTTTCTTAATTAGAGACCCAGAAACACAACAAATCAAAGAAAGGTTGGACAAATGGGATTGCATGAAATTGCAGAGCTTCTGCATGGCAAAGGACATAGCTAGCAAAATCAATAGAAAGCCCACAGATTGGGAGAAGATCTTCACTAGCCATACAACAGACAAGGGTCTCATATCTAAAATATACTTGGAACTCAAAAAATTAAGCCCCCCAACAACAAATCCTCAAAGAAACAACTGCCCAATAAATAAGTGGGCGAAAGACTTAAAGAGAAACTTCTCTGAAGAAGAGAGAAGCATGGCCAATAGACACATGAAGAAATGTTCAACTTCCCTAGCCATAAAAGAAATGCAAATCAAAACAACATTGAGATACCACCTCACTCCAGTTAGAATGGCAAAAATCAAGAACTCTAACAACAACAGATGCTGGAGGGGATGTGGACAGAAAGGAACCTTACTTCATTGTTGGTGGGAATGTAAACTTGTTCAACCACTTTGGAAAGCAGTATGGAGGTTCCTCAAGAGACTTCACATAGAGCTCCCCTATGACCCAGCAATCCCACTTTTGGGCACTTACCCAAATGTTTACAAACAAGACCACACTAAAGCTACCAGCACAACTATGTTTATTGCAGCATTATTTACCATAGCTAAGATATGGAACCAACCCAGATGCCCCTTAGTAGATGAATGGATCAAGAAAATGTGGTATATATACACAATGGAATTCTATGCCTCCATCAGAAAGAATGACATCACCCATTTGTTAGGAAATGGAAAAACTTGGAAAAAATTATATTAAGTGAAGTAAGCCAAGCCCAAAGGAACATAGGTCCCATGGTTTCCCTTATTTGCAATATCTAGTATATGTATGAGTCAAGCAGAAAAGGTCAGATAAGGTGATGTTAGGAAAATGAACCCTAAGATATGTATTTAAATTTTTTTTCTTTCATGCATTTGTTTCTAACGCATTTATAAGATTATTTCTTTGTTGCTTTGTATGTCCCTCCCCCCACAGTATAACCCCTGCTTTCACTGTATTTGATGTCAGTATAATTTGTGGAGGGGAAGGGGAAAAACAAGTTGTTTAAATAAGGATACAGTTTGACCCGTTGCAGCAATGAGAAGTACAAGTTGTCATGTCAGAAACGAACTTTACAACTTTGGTGGGGGGTGGGGGGGAGGCTGGGAAGGGATGTGAAGGGTAAACAAAGGAGAAGGCTACAATGCTTGATAAGAAATGTACTCATTATCTTGCCCATGTAATTGTAACCCCTCTGTATATCATCTTTTGTAAAAAAGACTTTTTTTGAGGATGACAGTATAATTCATTTCTCTTGCAATTTTTTTATTTCATTATGTTCTGTCTTGTTCTAATTTTGCTAAATAGCAAATTAAAATAGTGTCCCCGCCCCAAAGAAAGAATGGCCAATGGACACATGAAGAAATTCTCTACTTCTCTGGCCATAAAAAGAAATGCAAATCAAAACAACATTGAGATTCTACCACACCCCAGTTAGAATGACTATAATCAAGAGATCTAATAGAGGGGATGTGGCCAAAAGGGAACCTTATTGCACTGTTGGTGGAAGTATAAACTTGTTCAACCACTTTGGAAAGCATCATGGAGGTACCTCAGAAGACTACACATAGAGTTCCCCTATGATCCAGAAATCTCACTCAAATGATCACAAACAAAGCCATACTAAAGCTTCTAGCACAACTATATTTATCGTAGCATTATTCACCATAGCTAAGATATGGAACCAACCCAGATGCCCCAGAAAATGGGGCATATAAGAATGGATCCAGAAAATGTAGTATATATATGCAATGGAATTCTATGCTTCCATCAGAAAGAATGACACAGCCCCATTTGTTAGGAAATGAAAAGACTTGGAAAAAATCATAGTAAGTGAAGTAAGCCAGACCCAAAGAAATATCGTTCCCTTAGTTTTCCTTATAATAATTAGCATATGTCTAGGATAATCTTATCAGATGAGCAGAAAGGCTCAAAAGCTATGCACATATGGCCATATAAGATGATGCTAAATGAAATGAACCCCAAGATATATACATAAGAAGTTTTCTTTGTTGCTGCTGTATTTAATGTACTATGTGATTTTTTGTTTCTTTTGTATGTTCTTCCCCCTATGGTATATCCGCTGTTGTCACTGTATTTGATTTTGGTACACTGCATCTTATATATACATTTATCTTATTTGGGGAGGGGAAGGGGAATGACAAAATGCTGAAATAAGTACACTATAATCCATTGCAACAATGAGACTCACAAGATACTATGTTGGAAATGAACGTTACAACTTGGGGTGGGGAAAGTGGGGGAGGTGGAGGAGGGAAGAGATAGTGGGAGAAAAACAAAGGAGGGGGTAACAATGCTCCATAGGAAATGTACTCATTACTTTACTCATGCAACTGTAACCCCTCTGTATATATGTTTTGTAAAAAAGACTTTTTCTGAGGATGACAGTATAATTCATTTCTCTTTCAATTTTTTACTATCTATCAGAGGAACATTTAACAAAATAATCTCTCTGAAAGCCAGGTTTTCTTTCTCATTTAGTTAGAAAAAATATGAAGACATAGGTGTAAAAACACAAATGAGCACAGCCCAAATACACTGTTATTTTTGTATATAATTGCATTTTGAATTTGCCTTTTTTTACTTGGAATGGTAATTTATTTATTTTTTGATGGTACTGTGGTTTGTTTGTTTTTGTTTTTAATTTAATTTTATTGTCAAGGTGATGTACAGTTAAAGTTGCATACATAAGGTAATGGGTGAATTTGTCTTCTGGTTAAGCAACTACACTAAATAATTGGGTCTCAAAGTAAAATATCCTAAAAGAAATATCCTCATTACCTGTCTTTTGTAACTGTGACCCCCTTGTACATCAAGTTTACAATTAAAAAAAGGAAAACAGCATATATTTGAAAGGAAACATGCAAGGATGAAAGTCTAGAAAAGATGAAAAATGCCATAAATCTAGATCATTAATGCTTTTTTTTGTAATTAGTACTATTTTCATGAATTTCACATTTTTAAATAAAGTGTAAAATTATAAAAATCTGGGTTTAGTTATTTGGGTTTAGTTTCCCTCCCACAGTGGAACAGTGCTTTAATATATGATATGAAACATGCAATTTATTTTACTGACAGGAAAGAGCTGAAGAATGAAAAGTCAATAAAGAAAAAAATCACACTGCTCAATTCCCAGTTGCTTGGTTTCAAAGGTTAAAATGGGGAAATATACTCCTTGGATTCCATCAACGGAAACTGACCTGTCTGTGAAATTCTGCTGTCATCTTCTATGTGGAAGGTCAGAAAACAAACTAGCGTTACCTTCAGTATAGAAACAGGAAGCCAATTAACAGCAAAATACTAAAAACTGATATTTTTAGATGTTATCAGCATTCTTTATTTTTATAGGTAGACTTTGTCATTCTTTTAGAATTTCATGGATACCTAGTACCAAATATCTTTTTATAATTTTTACTAATTGGTCCAAATGTTTCAATTTCTGGTCATGAATTGCACTGATATGAAAGCTTCATTAGTTTTGATATATATTTAAAGTATTGATGTTTTCTTTGTTATCCATATAATGAGGAAAAAGAATCATAAGTAAACATATATGGGAAAAGAATCATATTTTATGTCTGCCTTCTAGTTTCAAAATATTATACTATGAGTCTATATTTACTGAATGTCTGAAGTATTTTTAATAAAGAATTAAAAATTGTCCAAAAATGCACCAAGCATTTCAAAAATAATTCAGGTTAAATTTCACCAGAATGTAAAAATTACCACAAAATAGATGGATGGTATTACTGTTGACAAATATAACTACTTAAGACAGTATCTATAAATATTGATCTTTCAAATTAGGAATGGTTTTCTATTTTTTAATAACCTGTGCACTTTTCAAATGCTTACCTGTCTGCTTATTCTTCAGAAACTTGTTCTGTCAGATGCCTTGCTGATGTCTGCTTCTGAGAAAAACTAACATAGGAGAGTTTGAAGGGAAATACCAGGATATAATGCTAGCACAACAGTACGGTTGTAAGAAGTGAATTAACCAAATTAGAAATATATACATACAGTGTAACCAGAAAGCACTTCCAAAGATTACCAAATATCTTTTTATTCTTAGTAAATGTATTTAGATATTTTTAAATCATAACTTTCATTTATGATATCTTAATTCCACTATGGTAATATGTCTAATCCAAACCAAGGAAACATAAATAACATGATGTTCCCTTTGACAAGAGAAACATTTTTCTAAGGCCTCCAAATCAGAGACTCACCAATACCACAACCACAAAGAACAATCAGCTTGACTGTGACTACTGACACATAGAGGGTTTTCTTATTCTATTCTCAAGATAAAATCCAATGACAGTCTAGAAATATCTATGTGCTTAAATGACTTTGTTCTTAACATTATTCTCAGCAGCAGACATCAGGGCAAGGACAAGGCTCCTTGACCACTGATTTTCCGTTGGTGCTTTGATTACATATGTTCCTAAATCAATAAATGTAGCATTCTATCGAACTCCCTGGGCTTTACCATTTTCTTTGTTCCTGCGTCCGTGAACACAGTTCATCACCTTTAATTCTCTACTTGCATTGTAAAATTTTGGTAATTTGTCTGTAAAATTTTCAGTCAACTACATGTTTCATTGCAATGTAGCATAATGACACACACACACACACACACACACACACACACACACACACACACACACACACACACACACGATTCCCCAATGCAAAATGTAAATCCTTCTAATCCTTCTACTTTTGTTCCTCTTCTGACTATATGGGTTATGGAAACTGCAGACAACTAACCATTTAATTAAGAATTTCTTCCAGAATTATCTTTGTTATCTTTATTTTTCTACTTTAATATTCTATCTATTGAATCTCTGTATCTGTCCGTATTCTGACTTACTCTTTGTACACGTTTGGAAGTCTCACTCATCAGACATTGACCTCAGAAACAAAACATAAATAAAATCCTACCACTTAAAATTGTTATCAAAACTTCATTGATTTCTATTGGCCTTCTTAGAATATACTCTTTCAAATTTCTTTTGAGAATGAGTTACAAAAGGAAAAATTCCACTGAAATATTTACAATGATTTTCCATACCTTTAGGAAAGTGAATACACAGAGAAATCTGCCAGGATTATTTGCTTCCTCTTCAATACCAACTCTCAAAATTCAAACACACAGTATGTCTCTTTTAAAAATCAAATGTAACTAATATGAGATTTGCTGCTTAATTCGCAGTTTACTTTTATCTGCTTTATACTGAATAGTATCTTTACAACAATGATCTGTTCTAAGTGATAATAAAAACATGCTGTTAGCTGAGCAGGGTGGACTCCAAGACATGCTATATTATAGTTGCTCTGTAATGGACTACTCCAGTGTCCTGAGATTTGGAAGGCTAAGGAGTCCCCTAAGAGACATAAGATTGAAGGTAAATGTGGACTGGGGCAGGATAAATTGCAAACCAAAATGCCAATGTCCCTCTGCACTGCAGATAGTATTTATATGTTTGGATAGTTATTTATTTGGATAGGATTTATTTGTTTATTTTGAATTTTATTTTCTTGTAAAGATGCTATACAGAGGGGTTACAGTTACATGAGTAAGGCAATGAGTATGAGTACATTTCTTGTCAAGCATCGTTACTCCATCCTTCTTATTTTACATAATATTTTTTGTTGTAAAGATACTGTACAGAGTAGTTACAGTTACATGAGTAAGGTAATGATACACTTCCTATCAAGCATTGTTACCCCCTCCTTTGTTTTTCTCCTACTATCCCTTCCATTCCCCATCCTTCACTCATTCCCCCCCCCCCCTGAAGTTGTAAAGTTCATTTCCAACATAGTGTCTTGTGAGTATCATTGTTACAATGGGTCATCCTGTGACCTTGTTTCAGCATTTTTCTATTCCCCTTCCCCTCCCCAAATTAGATAAATGTATATACAAGATACAGGGTATTTTTTTGCTGTAAGGCTATATATTGAGAATGAAAGCAAGGCAACTTATTGAATGTTTATTGGGGAAAATGAATGAATTTTTTTCTCTTTTTTATTGCAAGATGATGTACAGAGTGGTTACAGTTACATAAGTAAGGTAATAAGTACGTTTCTTGTCAAATTTGTTATCCTTTCCTTCATTTCTCTCCTATTTTCTTCCCTTCTAACCTGCCTCCAAGTTTTAGATAAGTTCCAATTTTTTTTTCATTTAGAAATCAAAGTTTGAAGACACTATCCCTTGGTGTCCAGGAGATACCAAAGATGTTCATCAAATATGTAGTTTTCTGGAAATTTTGTAGTATAACTCAGAATAGCTGCTCAACTGAGTTAACATGTATTCTAAATGAGTGAGGTTGGGACAGATCAGAGGAAATGATGGAAAATCTGACATTAATCCAGGTGCATTATACTTGTAAACTGACCTGATGAGTTCAAACTCCTTTATACAAGAGCTGTATGATAAGAGAGAGGGAATAAAGAAAATATTCTGTTTTTGAAAGTATTATTAGAAAGATGGCTATAAATAAGTGTTAATTAGATAATATGAACTTGATATTTAAATTATTAATATCAACCAATTGTTAAGATCAATAATGAAATGCAACATATAGCTGATATTCATATGGTCCTCCAAATATTCTCTTGTGCCAATTTTGGGGCTTGATCTCAGGGCCTATGGACTATCCATTAGCTTTATGTTCAAAGCTAGTGCTCTAACACTTGGACCACAGCTACACTTTTAGCTTTTATTAGTAGTTAATTGGAGATAAGAGGTTCATAGATTTCCCTGCTCCGGCTGGCTTCCTTAGATCTCAACCTCCTGAGTAGCTAGGGCTATAGGCTTTAGCTGGGTGTGCCTGGCTTCAAATGTTCTTTGTAAAATCATTTCTATTTTATTAATTTAAAATATAAAGAATACACTCTCATTCCAATGTTCACTTTCTACATCATTTTAGCTGATACCAGTGATGTAAAAAGTACAGCCAAGAAAAGAATAGCATGGTGATAACAGACAGTCAAATCAAATTGAGTAGCCAGAGTTTCATGCATTTCCCATTAATATTTCATTCATCCAACATTTGAAATTTTAAGGTTTAACAATATTTAAAATTATAAAGATTTTTATTTCTATGTAAATTATAAACCTCTGACAGCTTCAAGACTTAGTGTGTGTGTGTGTGTGTGTGTGTGTATACACACACACATATGTATATATCCAAAGTTGACTTTCTCTTTTATTACTTCTTTTATTAGTTATACGGAGGTTTCCATTCAAGAAAGCAGTTTAATACACTGCATCTTGCTCAATGTCACCCCTTTTAATAATAATTTTATTGCCATTTATATATTCTTTTTATTATCTTTAGGTAGTTGTACAAAGGAGTGGCCATCCAAAGAAATTTATTAATACCATGCATCCTGGTCAATTTCAGTAAGTTTTAAATCATTCTTTTTGTTGTATTTCCTTAATACATGGTAAAATATTGTTTTAAATATATTACTTAGTAGTAAGACTTACATAAATTTCAGGAGATGTAAAACATTGCAAAAATTTCTTTCCCTATATTTGTTGTTCCTTTAAACTGTTGTAGAAAGTAAATTTGAAATACAACTCTATGTATAAATGATGTAAACAAGGTAAACTGTATGTGCTAAACAATTTCAAAGATACAAGAAATGATCATTTTTATTAACATTTTATGATCACTTTAGAACCAAAAACAGTTCCAAATGGAAGTTAAAATACTAAACTTTTAAGTACTTACATGATAGTGAGCTTCATTATTTATATTTAAATTAATTTTTACTCATAATGTATTCATTACCTGACTTATGCAACTGTAACTCCTCTGTACATCATCACCTTTAGAATAAATATTTAAAACTCTAAAAGATAAATAAAAATAAAAAATTTTTAAAGGATACATTCAAACCAATGGACTAAAATAGCAAGTTTCAAAGGAAAAATATCTGGGAACATTCAAAAACTATTGTCAGCTTTCTATACGATTACTGCTAGTGCATTGGGGATTTAGCTAATGCTCAGAGTTAGATAGTTTGCCTAGGAGTATAAGGGCCTGATTTGACTGCTATGTCAATAGAAACAGAACAGGATTTAGTCACTTCCACATATGAAGTATTTTCTATTACTAAACAAACTAAACCTCCTAAGGTAGGGAGGAGCATGAGTGAGACAGAAGTAACATGGGATTTGTATCGAGATAAGATTCTATCACCTCTAAGCAATGTACAAACAAAGTAATCACATGAAAACATAATATAGTGACTCCATGGCATAACAGTGAAGTGTAGGTTGAGTCCAAATCTCAAGTACCAGTGGGCACCAACACCCTTCTTCACAGCCTCTTTATGAAGATCATTAGTCATTTGGATGGTTGACTATAATCTTTCGCTGACAATTGTGCATTAGCTCTAATCACTATTAAGTGGATGATGTTCCTACATTACAGTGTACCAATTTTCTGGGCAGAAATCAGGTGGAGGATTCCTTGACGAATCTGCTTGGTCTTTACACTGTAGATGATTGGATTGAGCACTGGAGGAACCAGTAAGTAGATGTGGGCCATAAAGATGTGGATGAGAGGAGATGAGTGTTTGGCAAAGCGATGGACAATAGATAACCCAATCATGGGCACATACAGAATGAGCACAGCACAGATGTGGGATGCACATGTGTTAAGTGCCTTAAGCCTCCCCTCTCGGGATGCGATTCTTAACACAGAGTGGAGAATGAAAATGTAAGATACTAAAATGCCCAGAGCATCCATACCCCACAGCATAGTAATCAGAACCAAGCCATATATGACATTAAATCTGATGTCAGCACAGGCCAGGCGGATCATGTCCTGGTGCAGACAGTAGGAATGAGAAAGGACATGGGAGTGACAGAAGGGAAAGAAAGCCAGACGGGCTAGAAGTGGAATTATTAGAACAGCACTCCTGAGCAGGGCTGCAATTCCAATCTTGGCAATCAGTTTTGGGGTGAGAATGGTAGCATATCGCAGGGGGTGGCAGATAGCCACATACCTGTCAAGGGCCATGGCCAGGAGCACAGATGATTCAGTGAAGGACAAAGTGTGAATCACAAACATTTGGACCACACAGACACTGAAGGGGATCTCCCTAGAAATGGACCACAGCACCCTAAAAAGGGATATCATTGGGGTCAGAGACATGGCCATGTCTGTGAGGGAGAGCATAGCAAGGAAGTAGTACATGGGTTCGTGGAGCCTGGAGTCTGTCCGGACAATATGTAGGATGGAGCAATTGCCTGTTATCCCAACCAGGTAGAGGAAGCAGAATGGGATGGAAATCCAGGGGTGATATTCTTCATAGCCAGGGATCCCGGTAAGATAGAAGGTGGAGGACAGTGCACGGCTGGAGTTTGAGGCTGCCATAGAGTGGATGGTTTGACCACAGTCCAGCTCCGAAGTCCACTGGGGATGGAGTCGACAATGCAGGATTGGCTTCAAGAGAAAAAAAGGAAAAAAACAAAAATGAAATGAAGTAAAACTTCTCCACTTACTTTAAATCACTCACACTTTTATATTTCTCTTCCATCTTCCATTTCACAAATGGTTGTTGCCAGTTAAGGAAAATACCTCTTTCTAGACACCAAGTCTTTTTCTTCTTCGGCCTCCCAGCTGAAAACTTGTCCCACATTCTTTCTAAATGCAGGTGGTTTTCTTTCAAAGACTGTATATAGCAGTATAAATTCTAGTGTGAATTCTAGTCCATAGTTGTGATTTTATGCCTTTCTTCTTGAGGTGTTATAATAGCTCTTCTTTATTTTTTAGGCTTTTTTATTTTCAAGGTGATGTATAGAGGGGTTACAGTTACATAAGTAAGGTAATAAGTACATTTCTTGTCAAACTTGTTACCTCTTCCCTCATTTTTTCTCCTACTTTCCTTCTCCGCCGCCCTCCCTACCTCTAAGTTGTACAGATCATTTCCAACACATTGTCTCGTGTATATCACTGTTGCATTGGTTCTTTGTCTCGCCATTCTGTAGTTCCCCTTCCTTTCCCTAATTCAAATAAACATATATACAATATCAAGGAACCAAAATCAAATACAGTGACAACAGGGCATATACCATAGGGGGAAGAACATGTAAAAGAAACAAAAAAAATCACATGGTACATTAAAACAACAGCAACAAGGAAAAACCTCTTGTACCCATGTCTTGGAGTTAATTTTGCTTAGCATAATCTTACATGGTCATTACAATAGCTCTCTATAAAGTTCCTGCAGTGATTTGCACTGAAATACTTTATCTGCCTAAAATTTTTAGTTTCTTTCACAGTGCTACAGTGTCATGAAAGGTGTCTTTACAGAATTAAAACTAGTACTAACCAACATGTTTATCATTCTCAAACCTACAACTCCTACTACATATTTGATGTCAGTCAATCTACTATAATATCAATTGGCATGTTCATTGCCTCTGACATTGGTCATTTGTCATAAAACACACAAAGATGTCACTTGCAATAAGATAAAACATAAAAAGAATGCCTTGTAGGTAAAAAATAGATCCTCAGATGTAAGAGATCACAAAATAATGATGGTGGTGGTGATGAAGATAATAATGATGATGATAAGGAGGACCACAAAAATAATCCTTTAACAAATAAGCCTTTGACAAGGCTTGGGGAGAAATGGGAGACAATGGTACCCTCTCAGTGGAAAACAAAAGAAAAAGCATGTGTTAGCTCTTCATAGAAATGATCCTGTTTTCCAATGAGAATGATCTATTTTGTCTCAGTTTTACTCAGGAATGATCCAACATAGCCTAGGATATGAGTTGCTTTTAATCATTTTCTCTATGACAAAACTCCTCTTCCCGTGGAATTCCTTTTTCCACAGACTAGACATCTAAAAGTAACACTTGTCTATCTGAAAAGCTGCTTCCTACTTGGATTCTGAAAATATAAAACAAGAGCTATGGAGATAAGTTCGTGAAATCATGTCCGTAACTAGACTGAGAATCTCTTCTCTCCTGAAGCAGTCTCTGCTGTATCTTTCTCACTTTTGATTATCTAACTTTATCTCCTTTGCTTCAATTCCCCTCTGTGCTTTTCTATTTCCTCCCACTTTGATCACTCCCAAGTTTCACATACATGTTAGAAGAGTTCCTCTTGCCATGAGCGACCGCTGTAATTCTGAGAGCAATTCTGAGAGTGAATAAATAAGACTTCCCTGGTCCTTAGAGACACAAGGCCTCAAGATAAATGTAAAAAAGTGCACTAACATTCAATTGATGGCCTTTCTATTCTGTTTATGGCTTCTATATCTCCAATTCCAGACTGTAGTGGGTGTTCCAATTTAACAGTATGTGTTAAAGAATGCTCTGGAGATTCTCAGATATTTAAAGTCCAACTTCTCTGAAAAAATTATATAATGTAGCATAAGATGATATCGTAGATTCAGTTCAGAATATGAGAGGATAGTGAACATTTCTAGTCTACAGTGTATTATGGGAAGAATATAAACTCACTAAAATTGTAGAGGAGTCTATGACCAACAGCTGGAAGATGAGTTGGTCTTGATATAACAACAATATTGTATAAAACAAAATTCTTTTTTTTATTGTGAAAATACCGTATAGAGGGGTTACAATTAGATAATGAGTACATTTCTTATCAAGCATTATTGCCTCCTCCTTTGTTTCCCCTTCCCATCCCTTCCCATCACCTCCCCACCCCCACTTCTGATTTTATATAGTTATTTATTTATTTGCTAGTTATCAAAGAGAAGAACTTCACAATTTTGTCTTCTCAGGCTAACTTTGAATGTAATCTTCAGATTTCAGCTTGTTAAAAGCTTGGATTAAAGGCATGAGTCACCAGTGCCCCACTGTTTTATAATTTTAAAAAGTGATTTTTCTTTAACATTATCTCTTTTCTATTTTATTTTTTGTGTGTGTCAGTCTTGAGGCTTAAACTCAGAGCCTGGGTACTCTCTAGGGCTTTTTTGCTCAAGGCTAGTGCTCTACCACTTGAGTCACAGCTATACTTCTGGCTGGTTAATTGGAGATAAAAGTTAATTAGAGATAAGAGTCTTGCAGTCTTTCCTGCTTGGACTGTAATCACCTCAAAATCGTCAGATCTCAGCCTCTTGAGTAGCAAGGATTCTAGGCATGTGCCACCAGTGTCTGGTCCAACATTATTTCTTATTTAATTTGATAACCTTTGTATCAAATCATGTAATCCTGTGTGTTTATGGATATGCTATGCAATTGATTATTTTTATTTGCAGGAACTATAATCAACAAAGTTTTGTGAACAATGAATCAATGAATACTGAGCCATTTCCCTAGAGGGAGATAGCATAGCTTCCTATGAGCATCTCATCCCAATTGTCAACTTATAAATGCATAGCTTTGATATATGTATGTTCCTAGTTAAAGAACTTTAAATTTTACTCTTCATTCATTTACATTTACTTAAAACCCAAAGCATCATAACTCAAAGTTTCTGTGACACATGCATTTTCTCTAAAGAAAATTATTAGTGTTAGTCTTGCACTTCAGAACACTAGACAGCACCTCAACCCTATTCTCAGGTGCCAGTTTAAATAGCAAAATAAGCAACTAAAAATCACATAATTCATTAAAAACAACAGTGACAAAGATAAAACCTTGTGTCCCTATCTTGAGGTTCATTTTGCTTAGCATCATCTTATATAGTCATATTGTCTGGTAAGATTATCCTAGTTGTATACTGGTTATTGTACCATAAGGGAAACCATGGGACCTATGTTTCTTTGGGTCTGGCTTACTTCACTTAATATAATTTTTTCCAAGTCTTTCTATGACATAGGGTCATGTCATTCTTTCTGATGGCGACATAGGCTTTCATTTTATGTGTGTGTGTATAAATATATATATATATATATACATACATACATACATATATACATACATATACCACATCTTCTTGATCCATTCATCTACTGAGGGGGCATCTGGGTTAGTTCCATATCTTAGCTATGGTGAATAATGAATGCAGTGATACACATAGCTGTGCTGGTAGCTTTAGTGTGGCCTTGTTGATGATCATTTGGGTAAATGCCCAAAAGTGGGATTGCTGGGTGATAGGGGAGCTCTATGTGGAGTCATTTGAGGAATCTCCATACTGTTTTCCAAAGTGATTTAACAAGTTTACACTCCCACCAACAGTGCAGTAAGGTTCCCTTTTGGCCACAGCCCCTCCCTCTGTTGTTATTAGAGTTCTTGATTATATCCATTCTAACTGGGGTGAGGTGGAATCTCACTGTTTTGGTTTGCATTTCTTTTATGGCTAGAGAGGTTGAACATTTCTTCATGTGTCATTTGGCCATTCTTATTTCCTCTTCAGAGAAGTCTCTAGGTCTTTAGCCCACTTATTAATGGACCAGTTGTTTCTTTGAGGATTTTTTGTTGGGGGATTTAATTTTTTTTGAGTTTTAAGTATATTTTAGATATGAGACCCTTGTCTGTTGTATGGCTAGTGAAGATCTTCTCCCAATCCATGGGCTTTCTATTGATCTTGCTAGCTATATCCTTTGCCAGGCATAAGCTCTGCAGTTTCATGCAATCCCATTTATCCAACCTTTCTTTGATTTATTGTTGCTTCTGGATTGGGAAGATTAACATTGTGAAAATGGCAATACTACCAAAGACTATCTATAACTTCAGTGAGATACCTATCAATACTACAACCTCATTCTTCTATGAAATAGAAGCAATCTAAAAATTCATATAGAACAATAAAAGACCTTAATAAAAACAAGAATCCTTAACAGAAAGAACAGTGCTGGACGAATATCAATACCAATTTTCAAGCTCTACTACAAAGCCATAGTAATCAAAACAGCTTGGTACTGGCACAAGAACAGACCTCAGGACCAATGGAATAGAACTGAAGACCCAGAAATGAACCCACAGACCTATATCCACCTAATCTTCAATAAGGGAGCTAAAAAGTAGAATGAAAGAAAGATCCTTTTCAGTAAATGGTGCTGGCAAAATTTGTTAAACACCTATAGAAAACTAAAGCTAGATCCTTATATCACCCTGCACCAGAATCAACTCCAAATGGATCAAAGACCTCAAGGTAAAAGCAGACACCCTGAAAACATTACAGGAAGGAATAGGAGAAACTTTAGAGCTCCTTGGAACAGGCAGAATTATCTTTATATTATGTTAATTTAAATTAAATTATCATTAAGATGAATTTATTCACTAAATTACATCTTAACCAATGAATGTAATATTAATGTAAATGGTAATGATATCATTTGAATTCACACAATCAAGAATCCAAAATTAAGAGGAGGAATACCAGTAATCATTTTGAAAATATATTTGGCCTCAAAGCGGTTTATAAATTTTATATAGTGGAATAAAATAATTATATCTCCTTCTATTGTCAAATTTCCTTAATTCAAATAACAACACATTATATATTTCATTCTACATTTCTCAGTAAGTAGGGGCAGCATTCTGAAGTGTCCACTTACAGAGGGAAATGTAGCACACTAGACCACCACCTGTAACATTAGAACAAATATAAAAGCCAGAGTGGTATCTGGGAAAGAAACTGTCTGCTTGGTGTATTTTCTAGATTTACTGCTCTGGGCATGAATATATTATTTCTTAATGGATTAAAAATAATTGTGTAACCTGGGTGCTGATGTCTCTTGCCTGTAATTCTAGCTACTCAGGAGGCTGGGATCTAAGGATCACAGTTTGAAGCCAACCTGGACAGGAAAGTCAGTGTGATGCTTACCTGTAATAAACTACTCTGAAAAAGCTGGAACTAAGCTCAAGTGGTAGAGTCCTACTCTTGTGCAAAAGTTGCTTAGGGACAACACTTAGGCCCAGAGTTCAAAACCAAGGACCTAATACAGACATACGTAAGCTTCCAAAGAACAATTAGAATTAGTTATCTTTGTGCTTCCTGCTTATTAGCTCAGTCCATTTTTTCCATATTGCCTCTCCATCAATTTTTTTATTCCTTTTGTATATGTGTGTGTGTATTTTCTTTTTTCAAAAAATTTTTATTGTAAAGGTGATGTCTAGAAAGGTTACACAGTTCCCTAAGTTGGATATTGAGTACATTTCTTTTTGAACAGTGTTACCTCCTCCCTCATTTTCTGTTTTTCCCCTCTGAACCTTCCTGCCCTTCCAAAGTTGTATAGTTCATTTCCAACATAGTTTCGAGTATCACTGATGAATTAGTTGTCTGTGTATGTGTGTATGTGTGTGTGAGAGAGAAAAAGATGGACACAAGACAGATAAAGATGTTTTCTCATGTTTTTATTTGACAATTTAATTTGCTCAGAATTAGGAACCAATTATCTTCCCAAATGTACTACAATTTTTTTGTTTATAATCATTTTATTGGTTCTTGGACCTGAGGTTTGAACAAAAATACATAAAATAATAAAGGGATATTCAGAATAACATATGCATATGTGAAATGCTATAGTGAAATTCTTTTGAAATGTTAGTATATATAATGGAAAAACCTGTTGGCTGCATAGTTTATTTCAATATTGCAGAATTATTCTTTCAATCCTAAAGACATTCTTTACCCTAACAGTACTGTTATCAATTGTCTAGGTTAGATTTCCTTTACAGGTAGTTTGCATGCTACATCATAAATTTCACATATGTTGCATTTGAACTTGATTAACAGCAGGAAAATTCCTCATGTGTTCATTATTTAATACTCAATTTTAATGAAATTCTAAGGAAGTCCCTGGCATGGCCACATACACTAGTAACACAAAATTGAGCAGTGACAATTCTTATATTCAAGATGCCTGCAAATATATATTCAATTAAGCATATTTTATGGGTTCCCATCCAATTAGACATGTAGACCTCCAAAATTTAGTAAATCAGAAGTTATGAAAATTATCTGTGGCTCCCTAATATGTCTGTATCTCTATTCTTTGTTTCCCTAAATATGAGAATTGTGAATATGCTTATTGTGTCAATCTGTTTCTCTGTATTTATTCTTTTTTTTTAATTTAATTTTATTTTATTTGTGAACATACTGTACAGAGGGGTTACAATTACATGGGCAGGATAATGCATACATTTCTTACCAAGCATTGCAGCCTCCTTCTCTATTTATTCTTTTGTATGAAAATAGCTCAGTTTCTCCTGGAGTTTCATTATATTATATTTGTAGTTACATTATTGTATTGATTATACTTATGATTATACTTATAATTATGCTTACAAAATTATGCTTGCATAAATATTTTAGAAAGAAGACAAGTGATTTCAAATTTGTCAAAATAGAGGTGCAAAAGAAAATATTAGGTAGTCTTTCCTTCCTTCCTTCCTTCCTTCCTTTCCTTTTCTTTTCTTTCTCTCAGCCTTTCTTTTTATCATCAGACACCATGACTGAACACGCTATCTGACACCTTATGCTCACTGACAGGTACCCTACCAACTAAGCCTAGCCCAGAGACATGGTTTCCCTTATATGTGAAGCTAGATTTAGCTCAAAAGTTTATAAATAAACACATTGGGTGATATGCAAGTGTATACAAATTTTGAACTGAGATATGGAAGATTCAAGGGAGAAGTCTAATAGTATAATTCCTTAGAGAAGCTAAGTCCAGGTAGGCAAAACAAAACACTGGGAAGCAGGTATTCCAAAAGGGTGGGGTGGAGTCAGGAGAAAGGAGTGGACAAATGAAAAGAAGCAAAGAAGTAAATGCAAAAAAATCAATGTATATCCTACAAAATTAAGAAGCATGAGGGAGGGGGTTGTAGAAGAGGAGCAGGTGAGATTGTTGAAAGGATTGACATTGATCAGGACATATTGTATTCGTAACTGCTTTGTTAAATGGCAACTCCTCTGTATAACTACCTAAAGATAATAAAAAGTTAAAATACAGACGATATTAGGTAGTGGAAACAGCTAAAATTATAGTAACAGGTGGCACTAGCAGTTTAAGTATCACTGAATAGCATGATACATTAAAATTACCTGAAATTAAATACTATTTTGTGAAATTTTGTTTTATATGTATGACTGAGAAGGATTTGAGGAACATTTCCATGTATCAACAGATAGGGAAGAGAGTAGAACACATTATATAATTCAATAGTTTAATTTTTATTACTATCTTTAAATAGTTGCACAAAAAGTTTTCAATTTAATGAGTCAGCTTGTGAATACAATGAATCTTTATCAATATGCCCCCTTCATTATTCTCTTTTCTCCCAAACCCACCTACCACTTAATTTACCTATGTCTATTTTAATATACTTACTTTGAACATTGTCACTGTAATCCTCCATTCTTAAATCAACATAAGAGAAATTTTTTCTATTATTGATCAATCAAGGTTATTATTCTTAAAGTAATTAAAGTTATTATTCTTAAGGACTTATGAAATACATCCTTCTAAGTACCTGAGATAAAGAGACATTTCAAATACGCATAAATTTTTAGAGGTCTTAAATTTTTACCTCATTAAACTTTCTGCTTAGAAATAAACTAAACGTTTCTGTAGGAGTTATTACCAATCAACAATCCTTCTTTGGGAAAAATAATTTCAAGACCTGGTCACGGATTTGTTTAGTCTTAACCCCATAAACAATAGGATTGAGGAAGGGTGGCACTAGCAGATAAAGACTGGACAGGAGGATATGAACATATGGTGGTATGTGAGAGCCAAACCTGTGTGTGAAGAAAGAGAAGAAGGCCAGGAGGTAGAACTGCAGGAAGACACAGATGTGAGCAATGCATGTGTTGAAGGCCTTGAGTCGGGCTTCCTTCTGGGGCAACTGGAAGACTGTGATGAAGATTTGGACATAGGACAAGGTAATAAAGATGATGTCAAAGCCTAGGATGGTGAAGGCCACAAATAGACCGTAGATCTTGTTGATTCTCACATCTTCGGCTGCCAGTTTCACAATGGCCATGTGCTCACAGTAAGAATGGGAGATCACGGTTGTTCGGTAGTGCTTAAAACGACATTTGATGAGCAATGGAACTGGTATTATAAGAATGACAGCCCTGAGTGTCACCCCAACCCCCAGATTAATCAAGAGCTGCTGAGAGAAGATAGTAGCATGTCTCAGAGGGTTACAGATGGCCACATAGCGGTCCAGGGCCATGACCAGCAGGATGCCTGATTCAGTTGCCTGGAATGAATGAATAAGCCACATTTGCAACAGACAAGCATCAAGAAAAACATCTGGTGAATGAAACCAGAAGATTCCTAGCATTTTGGGGAGAATGCAGGTGCTAAGCCCAACGTCGGTGGCTGCCAGCATGGCCAAAAAAATGTACATGGGAATATGGAGGCTCTCCTCCGTTTTGATTACAAATAAAATGAGAGAATTCCCAATCACGGCAATGATGTACATGACACAGAGTGGAATCCCAATCCAGCACTGCACAGACTCCAGGCCGGGAATCCCAATGAGCGTCAGCACAGAAGGCATGAAGACTGAGCCATTCACTGTCAGCATGGTGAGTTGGTCAGGAGAAGGAAGTGCTGCTATTGCTGCTTCCACTTCTATTCCAGGTTAAGACTTGAGGGATTAAAAATAAGACAAACATAACAGGTTATATTAGCAAAATATTGGACCCTCTATCTTATGCAGCTACTCATTAGATATGTTTTCTATGACCTACTAATTGGGATAAAAATTAACATAAAGGTATTTCAAAACCTACAGAACACATACTGTATATACTATATTACTACTATATTTACTACTATATGTATTATACTTATATTTTTCTTAGGAAAAACCCACAGTGGTGACAGATCATTGAGTTTTCTTAGTCAGAGGAATGCTTGCCATGAATATTTTTCATTTGTATAGTTCACAGGCTGCTTTTCTCCTCCTCAAATCCTTTTTTTAAAATACATTTTTATTATAAAAATAGTGTACAGAGGGGTTACAGTTACATGAGTAGGGTAATGAGTACATTTCCTATAAAGCATTGTTACCTCCTCCTTTGTTTTTCCCCTACCATCCCTTCCCTTCCTACCTCCCAAATGCCTCCCCCCGCCCCCACAAGTTGTAATGTTTGTTTTCAACATAGTGTCTTGTACATCTCAGGTCAACCTGTATCCCTATTTAAGCATTTTGTTTTTTTCCCTTCCCCTCCCCAAATTAGAAAAGTGTATATACAAGATGCAAGTGAAAACAGGGGTTATACCGAGGGGGAGGATCATACCAAAGAAACAAAAAAAATCACCTGATGCATTTTTTTTTTTTTGGGTCCGGTTGTGGGGCTTGAACTCTGGGCCTGGGCGCTGTCCCTCAGCTCTTCAGCTCAAGGCTAGCACTCTACCACCTGAACCACAGCGCCACTTCCGGCTTTTTTCTTTTTGCTTATGTGGTGCTGAGTAATCGAACCCAGAGCCTCGAGCATGCAAGGCAAGCGCTCTACCACTGAGCCACCTTCCCAGCCTATAAGTACATTAGAAACATTAAAAAAAACACTTGTGTCTCTGTCTTTGGGTTCATTTCGCTTAACATCATCTTATATGGTCATATGTACATAGCTTTTGACCTTTTCTGCTTGTCCTAGACATATACTAGTTATTGCAGATAAGACAAACTATGGGACCCATGTTTCTTTGGGCCTGGCTTACTTCACTTAATATAATTTTTTCCAAGTCTTTCCATCAAATCCTTCTTTCATAGACTTTCTCATTAAGCATTCAAATTAACTGTTAAAGGATCCATTTCCCCCCCAAATTCAACCATTTATTTTACTTCCTACTTTTCCACAAGGAAAATAAAACGATTGCTTTTTAATTCATGGGCCTTTTCGTAAGCATTTTCTTTCCCAGTTTGTTCTTATTCTCCATTTCCTATCGTACCACTTTGCCTGTATTTAACGGGAATTTCCATCCTACATGCTCTGCTTTCCTCTCTCCCTCAGAAGTTACTAGTTTCTTTCAGATGATGGTGGTTATTTGTTATCCTGACATCAGAGGGAATGACATGGGCTATGTTTTCTCTTTGAAACTAATCCCCAATTCCCCACTCAGAGTACAAAATCTCAAAAGCACAGACTTACCAAGTGCTCTATGTTGACATGTACTCCAAGTTGAGCCAAATCTTCTTCATATTTCAGGCAATCAAGGATGAGTGTTTTATACCATTTTGTACCCCTATGGGATTGGGATCTGTAATCTCTGTGAGTCTTAAAGTCCTCCTATACCTTTTTTTTTTTTTTTTTTTAAATAACGATACCAGAAGATTCCTTTCTGTTTAATCATTTGAAATAACATCCATGGAATGCTCTATGAAAGCTACACCAATATACTTGTTTTATCCTTTAAAAATACAATAGTTTGTCTAGAGATGAGCACTACCTTCTACTACTACATTGTTTTCCATAGGTTTGTCTCCACTGACTGTTCTGGTGTCTGGACACTGATGGTTTCCAGTATCTCCAATCTGTTTCAAATTGATTACAGAATTGTCGACGGACTTCAGAAACCCTCCTTACAGAGCTCAAAGATTTGTGTTTTCTGTCTCATGGATAATTAAAACTTGCATTTCTCTCCCCTTCCAGACACATTAACACCAAGCATATATAAAATCCTAAATACTTTGCAAAACATATTTATTTTGTCTTGCTAATTCCAATTCATTTCCCAAATCCATTTAAATAGAATATGAAATACATAAACATAGTGAATGTAGTCAAAACAACATGATTAATAATAGAAAAATCTTATAATCTTGCCCTCACTATCATTCAGCAAGTTTTTTGTTTGTTTGTTTGTTTGTTTTGTGTGGTTTTTGACCCGTTTTTTTTCTTTTCAGTTGACTTTGGTACAAGGTAAGATCTAGGGATCCAATTTCAGTCTTTCACAAGTGGATATTTAGTGTTTCCAACTGTCTTTCTTTTTCTAATGCATGTATTTGGCACCTTTGTGTAGAATTATTTCTGCAGCTTCTCATGGATTCTTTGGGATTAGTGTTGGCTTTGTGCTAGTGTATATTCTTTTTGTCACTATGTTCTGTAGTATAGTTTGAATTCAGATATGGTCATACATCCAGCACTGTTCTTTTTATTCTGGATTACTTTAGACATTCCATGGGTTTTTTGCTTCCATAACAATTTTAGGAGTTTTATTGAAGCGTGTCAAGTAATTGGGGCAGACATGAATGAATCTGTAGATGACTTTCCGTTATGTGGTCTTTGAATAATATGGTGATATGTAAACACAAGATTTCTTTCGGTCTTCTCATACCTTTAATTTCTTCTCTCAGTGATTCATAGCGGGTTTTGTTTGTTTTGTGTACCTTTCCTTACAACTTTAAGTCTGTATTTATTGGGCTCATTTGGTGGTTTGTTTTGGTTTGTCTTGTTTTGGGAAGTGGAAATGGGATGGTTTTCTTGAATTTGTTTTTTTTTATTTTAATTTTATTGTCAAGGTGATGTACAGAGGGGTTACAGTTCATAAGTAAGATAGTGAATACATTTCATTTTTGTTTTTTATTATCAAAGAGATGTACAGAGGGGTTACAGTTCATAAGTAAAGTACTAAGTACATTTCTTGTCAAATTTGTTACTCCTTCGCTCATTTTTCTTCCACTTTCCTTTCCCCCTCATCTCCCCTCCTAGTTGTACAAATTATTTCCCACATATTGTCTTGTGTATATCACTGTTGCATTGGTTCCCCCTTTATCGTTTGTCTCACCATTCTGTTGTTCCCCTTCCCTTCTTAATTCAGATAAATGTATAAACAATACTCAGGGTACCAAAAGCAAATACAGTGACAACGGGATAAACCATAGGGGGAAGAACACACAAAAGTAAAATCACATAGTACATTAAAAATAGCAACAACAAAGAAAAACCTCTTGTGTCCATGTCTTGGAGTTCATTTCGCTTAGCATCATCTTATATGGTCATATGTACATAGCTATTGAGCCATTCTGTTCATCTACTAAGATTATTCTAGACGTATGCTAATTATTGCAAATAAGGGAAACCATTGGACCTATGTTTTTTAGGGTCTGGCTTACTTCAGTTAATGTGATTTTTTTTCCCTAAGTCTTTCCATTTCCTTATAAATGGGGTGGTGTCATTCTTTCTGATAGAAGCATAGAATTCCAGTGTGTGTGTGTGTGTGTGTGTGTGTGTGTGTGTGTGTGTGTGTGTGTTACATTTTCTTGATCCATTCATCTAATGAGGGATACCTGGATTGGTTCGAAATCTTAGCTATGGTAAATAATTCTGCAATAAACACAGTTGTGCTAGTAGCTTCAGTATGGCCTTGTTTGTGATCATTTGGGCAAATGCCCAAAAGTGTGATTGCTGGGTCACAGGGGAGCTCTATGTTTAGTCTTTTGAGGAACCTCCAGAGTGCTTTCTAGAGTGGTTGAACAAGTTTACTCGCCCACAAACAGTGGCCACATGCCCTTCAGCATCTGCCATTATTAAATTTCTTGATTATAGCCATTCTAACTTGGGTGAGGTGGAATCTCAGTGTTTTGATTTGCATTTCTTTTATGGCCAGAGAAGTTGAGCATTTCTTCATCTGTCTACTGGCCATTGTTATATCCTCTTCAGAGAAGTCTCTCTTTAGCCCATTTATTAATGGGGCAGTGTTTCTTTCAGGATTTGTTTTTGGGGATTTAATTTTTTGAGTTCCAAGTATATTTTAGCTATGAGACCCCCAAGTATATTTTAGATATCTGTTGTATGGCTAGTGAAGATCTTCTCCCAATCTGTGGGTTTTTTATTGATCTTGCTAGCTGTGTCCTTTGCTATGCAGAAGCTTTGCAGTTTCATGCAATCCCATTTGTCCAACCTTTCTTTGATTTGTTGTGTTTCTGGGTCTCTATTAAGAAAATTTCAGGCTGTGCCAAGGAGCCCTAGAGTTTCTCCTATTCCTTCCTGTAATGTTTTCAGAGTGTCTGCTTTTACCTTTAGGTCTTTGATCCATTTAGAGATGATTCTGGTACAGGGTGATACGTAAGGATCTAGCTTTAGTTTTCTACATGTGTTTAACCAATTTTGCCAGCACTATTTACTGAAGAGGCTGCCTTTCTTCCATCCTAATTTTTTTTGCTACCTTATTGAAGACCAGGTGGCCATAGGTTTGCAGGTTCATTCTGGGTCTTCAGTTCTATTGATCCTCAGGCCTGTTCTTGTGCCAGTACCAAGCTGTTTTTATTAATATATAGCTTTGTAATAGAATTTGAAGTTTGGTATTGATATTCCTCCAGCACTGTTCTTTCTGCTAAGAATTGTTTTTGCTATTCGGGTCTTCTATTGTTCCATATGTATTTTTGGATTGCTTCCTCTTTTATTAAAGAATGAGGTTGGGATGTTGATGGGTATTGCATTGAATTTGTAGATAGCCTTTGGCAGTTTTGCCATTTACATGATGTTAATCCTCCCAATGTAGGAATATGAGAGGTTTTTCTACTTCTTTAGCTCTGCTTTAAGTTCCTCTTTCAGGTTTTTTAAGTTTTCATCATAGAGGTCCTTCAGTTCTTTGGTTAAGTTAATTCCTAGATATTTTATTTTGGGGGTGGTTATTAAAAAAAGGACTTGCTTTCCTGATTTTAGCCTTGCTCTTCTCATTATTATTTTTTTGGGGGGGTCCGGTTGTGGGGCCTGAACTCTTGGCCTAGACGCTGTCCCTCAGCTCTTCAGCTCAAGGCTAGTGCTCTTTAGCCACAGCACCACTTCTGGCTTTTTTTCTTTTTGCTTATGTGGTGCTGAGGAATCGAACCCATGGCCTCATGCATTCAAGGCAAGCGCTCTACCACTGAGCCACTTTCCCAGCCCCTCTTCTCATTATTGGCATACAAAAAAGCCATTGATTTTTGAGGGTTAGTTTTATACCCTGCTACTTTACCAAGGTTTCGGATCAGCTCGAGTAACTTGAGAGTGGAGTCTATAGGGTTCTTTTAAATATAGGATCGTGTCATCTGCAAAGAGGGAGAGTTGAACATGTTTTTAATGTCTTAATTCTTGATGTATAGAAAAGAGTGTGGTTTTGTCTATTGAGTTTGTAGCCTGCAATTTTGCTAAAAATGATTATCAGATCTAATAGTGTTTTACATAGTTTTGAGGTTTTTCAAGCATAGGTTCATATCACCTACAAACAAATAATATGCTTCTTTCTTTCCTATTTGTATCAATTTTTTGCTTGCCTTAAAGTTCTGGCTCACATTTTAAGCACTCTACTATGAGTGGTGAGAGTGGACATTTGTCTACATCCTGAGTTTTAGAGGAAGCACTTTTAGTTTCTCCTCCTTTAATACAACTTTGATTATATGGCTGCCATAGTTAGTTCATATTTTGGTATGGTATGATCCTTCTGTCCTAGTTTTATCATGAGAATTTCGGGGAGAGGACAGGGTCTGTATGCAGCATCTAGATTAGGCCTCCTTGATCCTGGAATTGTAGGTATGTGTTACTATGCCAAGATTTCTTTTTTATAGTGACATATTTAATAACACATGGTGTTGTTATGTAGAATATACATCTAGTAATGTCTGGTCTTTTCTCATGATTAAGCTGCAGATTATGTGGGCTTTTTGTTTTTTTCTTCTGATTGTTGAAAACACAGAATAACATAGTCTTTCACTGTTTATTGTGTCATTAATCATTAATCATAGATGTTTATCAGTTCCAAAGTTAGTGATATTAGCAATAGATGTCATTCCAGTCTTCATTATGACAAGATACTTTAAATTTATTGAAATAGTGACTCTTTCTGAAACTTTCTTATTGTATCTATTGTATTTCTGAAACTTTATTATTGTATCTATGAATCCTAAATCCCTCATACTTTATATTTTTAATAGATTAATACACTAAGAGGCACTCTTTTTTAACAGGTTATATATTGCTTTACTACTGTTGGTAATGTTCTATAAAATCTATTCAGTATTTTCAAAACATATTTTACAAAGACAATCTCAAAGCTGCATGGTACTGATATAGAAACAGGAAAATGTATCAAATGAAAAGAATATAAAACCCAGAATAAAACTCACAGGTTGTGTTATGTTGATTTTTGACAAAGATTCCAAGAATATATAATGAGGAAAAAACAATTTCTTCAAAATATTTTGTAGAGACAATTTGTTTCGTTTCTATGCTCACACATGGCACCTACAAATTTGGCTACTTCTCCAGCTCAGCTCTTTTTTATTCTAATTATTTTGGAGGTAGAATATCATGGATTTTCATACAGAGGCTAATTTCAAATCATGGTCCTCAGATCTCAGGTACATGAGTAGCTAGGAATATAAGTGTGAACCACTGGCACCATCTTAAAGTATTATTTTTAGCCAACATTAATGGCAGAAAGTGTTTCAGCATTATCCTTCCATAGATGAGCAAAATGTTCTTTGATGATATTTTCCTCTCTTATAGTCTTTTTTTTTTATTATTTCAATACTCTTTTTTGAAAAACTTTCAGTCTTTCACTTTAGTACAATGAAAACTTTCACAGATAGTATCTTTTCAAGTGGATTTGAAATTTGTTTCTGCATTTCATTTCTTTCTCTTCTTCATTTAACTAGTGTTTTAAAGAGAAAGAGAGAGACATATATGTAGAGTTTTATTCAGAAACACTCAATGGTTTGCATTATCTGTCAGTTTAACAACATGTACTCATAGAGGAGAAAACATAAATCGCCCGATCTTGAATTTGTTTGGTCTTCACTCCATAAATGATGGGGTTGAGCATAGGGGGCACCACCACATAGAGGTTCGCCACTAGGATGTGGATGTGGCGAGGAATGGTTTTGCCTCCGAAGCGATGGGCAAAGAAGGAGAAGAATGCTGGTGTATAGAACAAAAGGATGACACAGATATGGGAACCACATGTGTTAAGGGCCTTATATCTGGCAGCCCAGGAAGGTATCTGAAAAACAGTATAAAGGATCGCTGTGTAGGACATAATGATGAATATTATATCCAGCCCCGTGGAGAGCAGAGCCACAGTGAGTCCGTAAATAACGTTGACATTGATATTGTCACAAGCCAACCTGGCAATGCCCATGTGCTCACAGTAGGAATGGGGGATGATGTTTTTCCCACAATATAAGAGTCGATACACCAGGAAGATGAATGGACAACAGATGAAAAAGCTCCTGAGGACAGCTGCAATGCCAATCTTACCAATGACTGGTGAGGTAAGGATCATGGTGTATTTCAGAGGGTGACAGATGGCCACATAGCGGTCAAAGGCCATGGCCAGGAGAATAGCAGATTCTGCCACGAAGATGAAATGGATGAAGAACATCTGGGACACACAGCTACGGAAAGATATATCTGTAGAATGGAACCAGAAGATGGCCAGCATCTTGGGAGCTGTGGCCGTGGAGAGTAGGACGTCTGCTAGGGCCAGCATGGAGAGGAAGAGATACATGGGCTCATGGAGACTGCGCTCAGTGACAATCAGAAGGATCAAGAAGATGTTGCCCATGACTGCTACAATGTACATGGAGCAGATAGGGATGGAGATCCAGGTATGCAAGTCTTCCAGTCCTGGGATTCCAATGAGGAAATACCATACGTCCTGGGGGTTGGTGTGATTGTGAAAGGAAGGGTTCATCTGTGCTCTTCAGTCTCAGCTTAGAACCTTAAATGAAGATCAGGAATTTGAGAATTCATGGGCACCAGCCTGGCTGCATAAGATTTGATCAGATGTTCTTTCCAGGATTGTCATCTGAGTAATATCATCATAGGATGAATTATTGATCCCCAAACTGCACAGTTTCTATTAGGAAAAAAAAGTGTTTTTTTATACTTGTCACCAATATGAGACACTGCTGAATTCAAAACCAGGCACAGTAAATCTCAAAGCTATGGTTTTGATTACTACGTCCTTCTGCCTATCACAGCGAAAGTAGATATAAAAGCACAGCATCAAGTACTTCATTGACAGTATTCCTGAAGAAATTGAGAAGACATTGAATTAGCTGCTTTTAAAAGAGGGAATGAACTATGTTGGGCAAATTCCATTTCAAGCAATATCGCACATATGCCCTCTTCTACATTGATTAATCTCTGAATTGATGCTAAGCCTGGTGCTAACTGTTGAGACACAGAAAGGAAGTGAATTGATCCTTATCTGTCATTCAATCTGCTCTTTAAACTTTAGAGACATTAAAAAGTAAACAATTTGCTATGCCAAATTGAGCCAGGCTATTAAATATATATACATATACATATACATATACATATATATATATATATATATATATATATATGTACGTATATGTCTTTTATGGGGTCTATCCTACTTGGGTCACAGATAAACTAGATAATGTGCCTCATATTAACAAGTACATTATAGCAAAACATAATTTAGTTTTTCACACCAAAAAGACATTATGGTCCTTTAATCAAAAGTTAAAGGATGATTTACCAATTACTTGTTCAAAATGAATGTGCATAAAAGTAAGGGCAGTGTTAGATGAAAAGGCGGTCTAGGGGCTACAACCAAAGGGTAGGATGTGTGTGTGTGTGTGTGTGTGTGTGTGTGTGTGTGTGTGTGTGTTGTATAAGTATAAGCATGGAATGGAAATAAATATGAAATAGTCCTCATTTTCCAGAGGAAATGTGGATATCATTTTCTCAGGTGGTGTAGACTTTAAGAACTTACTGTATGTTCATATCTTCATTACACAGCAGTTCTATATTCTAACCATGATAGTTTTGCTACCATTAATTTTTAATTAAGTGGTATTTTGTTTCTTTTTACAAATGAACTTTCTATGATCTGGCATTTTTACTCTCAGTGAAATATATAGCAAGTTTATATTGCCTTAAATTGGCATGAGAATTTTCAAAACTATTTGAATGAAAAGATACTTGTCTATGGTTCTGCTTTGTTTACAGAAAGCCAATTAATGAAACATTTACTGTTCAGCTGCCAATCCTCAAGTTCCAATGGGATTTTGAGACTTCAGCTTGATAAAGAGAAGATTAATTTTGAAGCTCAGCAAATGCAATCCTATGCTAAAGCCATACATGCGAGTGACAGGTTCTCATGAGAAGCTGAGTTACAGGAAATAAAGACATCATAAGGACACTTGTGATAGGGAGAGATTTATCTATATGATAAAAATAAAAGCAGAAATGAAGATGTAAAGAAAGATCAAAAACAATTCTATAGTCTTTCTTTGAACTTTGCTGGTGATATTTTAGGACACCAGTAACCATTTCTGCTGTTTTATTTCCATTGTAACATACATAGCAGCCTGTGGTTACTCAAATTACAGATCTGAGCTTCTTGTAATATCATTCTGTGACAGTATTAATGACTCACTCTGATTGAATTGTGAATGAATAATGAGAGGGACATTAAAATCAATGTGATTCTGGGACCATATACAATCAGATGAAAATATGCTAACCAATCATATTCTGCTTCTATGACCCCAGGAAGTCAGTTTACCTGGACATTTATTTCTCTTATGTACAAAATATTGTAACAATGAGATGTACAAGACATTATGTTGAAAACTAACTTTACAACTTGTGGGGACAGGTGGTAGTTGTGGAAGTGGGAGGAAAGGGATAGTAGGGAAAAAACAAAGGAGGTATCAATGCTTGATAGAAAATGTACTCATTACCTTGCTCATGTAACTGTAACCCCTCTGTACAATATTTTTACAATAAAAAACATGCAAAAATATCTTTTTTAACTGTATTTTTTTGTCTTTTCTGTTTTGGTATTGGGGATCGAACCTAGGACGTTGAACTTGCTAGGCAAGTGCTTTGCCACTGAGCTACATCCCAGCCTACAAAAATATCTTTAAAAATTTCAAGTATTAAAAGTATTAAAGTATATAAATTATAAAGTGTCTATATAACTTTTAGATAAAAATTAGCAGCAAATTCAAGTGTTAGTAAATTGTGAAATTAGTACCTCAGGAGTAAGTATATAAATCAGATAGATCTCTGTCACAACAACAGATGATGCTAGGCCCTGTATAAAATCATGTAAAAAGAATGAAATTATTGTTACCTTGAAACAAATTTAACAATCTTTGATTTCAGGCTTATGATCCATTACTATGAGACTGAATTGGTTTAACATACCCACAAAGTATTTCTTGAATTTTTAAAAAATACCTTTAAGGAGTTGCACAAAAGAATTTCCATTCAACAAAGCAGTTTTGATCATTGTCACCCCTTTCAACATTCTCACCCATTCTGCCTCTACCTACCCCTTTTTAACTTTTCTTAATTTTGTAAGGTGCACATTAAATAAGTATTGGGTCTACTACATCAGTTACTACCCATGACTCCAAAGCCAGCACTTATTTTAAAGGTTCAGGAAACAGAGTAATGGACACAGGCATGTTTTGGGTGCTTTTTGCTTCCTCACTGATTTAAACCATTATTCCTTATGGGGGAGAGATAAAAGAAAAGCTCTGAGTTTCAGCCTTTTAATCTGTGTCTATTCCAGCATCTGATACATAATAAATACTAATAATTTTTATGGAAAATATTTGCATGTACATGTATATATAAATATAGACATTCGCTAATGAACTTGTTTAACCACTACGCCTATCTTTGAATCATAAGACCTATATTACATCTTTGTCTAACCTACAACTCCATGGAAGAAAAATAATCATTGTATAAACATTTTCTATAGGAAAAAAATAGCTACACACCACCCATTTAATTTTTAATACCCATAAAAATGTAGCACAATTGTCACTCTTGCTAAGGCTAAGTGCAGTTTCCATTGGTCAGACAGAGAAAACTGTGAGATGATTCAGTTCTTGAAAGAATAAGCAATTTCTGCAACTTCCTGACTCCTTCTCATATTATTTTCTCATGTTTTCATCAATCAATCTAGAGTCCTTACCTGGTACTTATTAAAATCTTGAAAATAGTTACCAGTTTGAGAGGAGGAAAATCAAAAGGAGAGGACCATAACACAGGTAACAAATCTGGACTGGTCTATTTATACCTCTCTTTAGATATCTCTTGGGTTCTACATTTAAGCCCGAGAGGATTGTGTTTGTGCCTATCGTGAAAGATTTCCAGGATCTAGTTCTGGTACAGAATCTGCAGAGAGAAGCATCATTGCCATCTCTTCTATCATCTGTACAATATTTCACTCCCTCTGGCAATCATTATAAGCCATCTAAGTTAATATAGCGTGGCCTGTTCAGATCTAATTTGTACTGGGAATTCATATCCTGTATCCTCAGAGGGTTGTAAATGCCACATACAGAAGAAGGACTTTGTACATGTTTAAAGGCAGCTAAATTGAATCCTCATTGTTTCATTCCCCTTGAAATCTTAAGGCTCTGTGACCCTGCTTCTCTTTTCTTCCACTGGTTATGTGTTAGAATTGATCAGCTTAGAACAGTTCAGAAACCCCACTAGTCCTCTCCGAGCCTTTGAAATGACCTTTAATGAAAGATAAAGATAGGGGGTGGGGGGAATGGCAAGCACAAATGCCACAAATCATGGGATTCAAAACTGATTCTGTGCAGACAAAACAATTATGTGTACATTCTCTCAGCTAGAACTTTCTAAATATTCATAAGTTTCTATTATTTGTCAATGATTCCCTTGAAAATGTGGTTGGTTTTAAAATTTCTCTGTTGCCTATGTTTCTAGAACATCCCCCATAAATAGGATATCTAACAATCAGCTGAGTAAGATTGGATGCTCAATGCTAGGCCAGGCTCCAAAATCCTCCAAATAAGTCATGTTGACCTTTGTTTGTTTGTTTGTTTACTAGTACAAGGAAACTTGGAGACACTAAATGTTTCCTACATTTTGAATACTTTCCATACCATGGTCTTCAGATCATATGATTGGTTAATTGAATAGCTTTTCCTTACTCTATTGTGTATAAACAAACAAATTAAAATCAGTACTGATATTGTCATCTATCCTGGGAAAACAAGAGAAAGAAATATGTTAAAGAAGAGATATAGAAGGGATGGGGAGACTTACATGATTATAGAAATGGACCTCCTCATCTGATAGTCTGTTGGTGACCCCAACCACAAAGATAGGATGCACAAACTTACTTGGGCAATTTCAAATTTTGTTATTCTATAGCACCACAAAGTCAGAAGTGGGGCTGTGGCTCAAGTAGTAGAGCACTAACCTTGAGCAAAAAAGCTCATGGACTGTGCCCAGTCCTAAGTTCAAATCGAGGACAAGCATTTAGTACATTTTACGATTTCTTCTGTTAACCTTTTTTCCTCTACAATCTTTTTGAAACACAGTTGCATTCATCTCACATTTGTATTTTTTCCATACTGACATGCTTATATGGCTACGAGCTCATTCATATTTATTCCTTCAAAGTAAAGTAAGTAAACAGATTTTTATCCATTGTGGTTGGACCTATCTATTATCACTCTAGAGGTACATGCTCAAAAGTACTTACTTATTTATTTAATTAGACCTCTGTCAGTTTTAGCTGTTTTTTTTTTCTTCTGATTCATATGGACTTAAGTGGTATTTCAGTGTTGTCTCAATTTGTTCTGCTTTCATTACTAAGTACTTTGAACTTCTTTGAACAAGTTGGGGGGAATCCTTTGGTCTTCTTTCTTCTTTCCTGTAAACTTATTTGTTTCTACTTTCTTTTCCACTGTGGTCTTTGAGATATGTTTAAATTTGCATTTTTCTTCCCCATTGCTTATTATTGCATGATGCCTAAGCAGTTTTTCTGATTTCTCTGAGCCTGTAGATACTTCTACAATCTCACCACTAGATGACATACTAAGTCCAGCTTTGCAATGAGTCTATTAAAGCATTCTTGTTTCAACACTTGAGGTCACCACAGCAGGGTGGTATCTAATCTTCAGCTGGTATGTATTCTTACAATGGCCTGAAGGAGTATATAAAAGATGCTTCTCCACTCAAACAAAGCCCTACTGGATTGCAAGAAGCACATAAACACTGATCGATCGACTATACCTTAGCCCTAGCTTTACCGTGAAAGTACCAGCCTCAGTCTTACTGACAATGAATTGGCAGCCACCTTCTTTTACTTCTGCTAAGAGACAGTTACTGTCTGTGTGTTGTTGCTCTGCCTGGGTTTGGAGGAGAAATGGAGTTGAGACACCCTGAGCAAGGACACTTGCAATGATGAATAACATCTGTAGAACACAGTGGACCAAGAGCAGTGCAGACCTGGGAAAAGATCAAGACTTACATTGGTATGACATGCCTTCTGCAACCAAGCACAAGGGTTGCTGACCAGCATATCTGTCTGCCTGCCTGTGGCCATGTGCACCATGAGGACCTAAAGACTCTACCAAGAGGAGCTACCTGATGATTGGAACAGCTTGGACACACCAGGATTCATTCACATTGACTGCACAGCTGATCTTAGCTGTGTATTCAAGGTTATATGAGGTGTAATAGAGCTAACATGTCTGAGTAAAGCATGTCTAAAACCCAGGACCCATGATTCATATTGCTAATCCTACCTACTCAGGTACTCAGGAGGCTAGGATCTAAAGATCCTGGTTTGAAGCCAGCTAGGCAGGAATATCTGTGACTGTAAAAATAAATAAATAAAGTCTAGAAGTAGAACAGTGGTTCAAGTTAAGGAATGCTGGCCTTGAGTGAAATAGCCAAGGGAAAACACAAGGCTCTGAGTTCAAGTCCCAATACCAACACAAAAATAAATAAATCAGTAAAAAAAAAAAAAAAATAGACTGATCGGAGGCTGTTTATGTGTGTGCTGGCCCAGATGGAGAAGCCATGGGTGTTGCCAGCACCAAGTTTCGCCGCAGCAGGACTTGTACTGGGTTTTAATTCTGAGGTTTGGAATTCATTCCTTCTCCCTGCCTCAAGCAGGATACAAATCAACTTATGTTATATTACTACAACTTCACTGTGTGAAGCTTCACATCAGCAACTATATCCTTCTTGTCTTCTTTTTTTTATTATTTTAATTTTTGTGAACATACTGTACAGAGGGGTTACAATTACATGGACAAGATAATGAGTACATTTCTTATCAAGCATTGCAGCCTCCTCCTTTGTTTACCCTTCACATCCCTTCCCAGCCTCCCCATGCCCCCCCACGCAATTCTCCCCGCCCCCACACCCCCCCTACATCCCCCCCTACACCCCCCGTGCACCAAAGTTGTAAAGTTCGTTTTTGACATGACAACTTGTACTTCTCATTGTTGCAACGGGTCCACCTGTATCCTTAAACGACTTGTTTTTCCCCATCTCCTCCACAAATTATACCCACATCAAATATAGTGAAAGCAGGGGTTATACTGTGGGGGAGGGACATACAAAGCAACAAAGAAATAATCTTATAAATGCATTAGAAACACATGCATGAAAGAAAAAAACATTTATATACATATCTAAGGGTTCATTTTCCTAACATCACATTATCTGACCTTTTACTTCTTGTCTTTCTTCGGTGTATTTATTCTTATCTTTTTACCAAAACCAGGCACCATGGTCTTTCATTTCGCTTCCTGTGGACTTTGAAGGTGGTTTGGTGCATGCACAACAGTATAAACATTGTCTCTATGAGGAAACCATTACTAAAGCATCTTGCTCTGCCACCATCTTTCGCTACCTCCTAAACTGCAAGCATAAATCCAACCTATGATGCAATAACTTCACACTAGGTTTCTAGCCACCAATGAAAACATAGGTGCAAAAGGATTTGTATAAATGTGAATAGCTGGTTTATTTAGAAGAGCTCCACCTGGAAAGAACACAAATGTACATGGAGAAATGAATGGATAAATATTATATCTATAATTCATGTATAATATTATATATAATTATATATATTTTGTGGATATATTTTGTATGAAAGTTGAATTATTATAAAATGTAATTCTAAAAGATAAAAGAAATTAGATCAAATGTAATTGAACATCCCACATTCACATTTGCATGGAAAAATTTAAATATGCAAACTTGTTTTTATTAACTACATTCAGGTAAGTATTTCCTATAAATAACAACTGATATAGGGTTACATCACAAATGCACCTGAGACCATTTTTCCAGTTAGTACTTTAATTGTAGTAATGATTTCATAGACATAGATATAGGTTCATTTAATCAGTTTATAGACCTGATGTATACACACTTAATCCTATGTCACATGTTTATAATAAGGTCATATAACTTACCTCCTTCTATAACTGTAAACCAAATTGTATTCATCTTATGCTTACTATGATATAATATGGTGGAAAATCTTTCTAAAGGAATGTATGCATTTTTGCATTTTAATTTCTTTCAAAGAATGATTTCCCATTCTTTATCATCCCTGAACAGTTGATTTCATAAACACCAGAATAACTAATTCTTTAATGCAGAACAAACATGAAAAGTAACTTTTTCAGTTACTTTTCTCTCCATCAACCAACATTTTGGGATTCCCCTCCCCCTTTTTTGTGATTGTACCATTTCTTCCAAATTTATTTAATTTTATTAAAAAATATCAGACTTGAATTTATTTCTATATCACTTAAAAATCCTATTCTTCAATTTTAGAATTTCAACTAGCCTTCCTTATTAATAATATGGTATATGTATGTTTGTGAAAGACAGACAGACAAACAGAAACACAGAGATGTCTTTGACCTCTGCCAAATTAGGTACTCAGGCATCTTTGCTTATTTCCTTGTTTTTCTAATTTATTTATTAATTTAGGCCATACTAGGGTTTGAACTTGGGCTTTGCTATTATTAGGCAAACTCTGCCTTTTGAACCACACACCCAGTCCTTTGGGGTCTAGCTTCTTTTTTCAGAGAATGTCTCTTCCTTTTGTCCAGGCTAGCCTCAGATTATTATCTTCCTACTTCCATTTCCTAAATAGCTGAGAGTACTGATTAGTGTCACCATAACCGCTCTTCTGTTTTGCTTTGAATTGTTTAGTTCTCAAACTTGGAGGCTAATTGAAGAAAACTTATACATAACTACTATAGAGACTAAATGAAGATGCAAAGGAAGTACAGCAAGAAATATATGTACAAAGGTCCAAAAGCCCTACTCCTATGTCAATTTTGTGTTTGCCTCATAATTTATTTCAGGATTAAGAATTATTCTTTCAATCCTGAATGCATCACTTACCTTAATACTATAGTAATTCATTTCCTAGGTATAGATTTCATGGTAAAACTTAGCCCCAAATATACCGCCTTTGACTCCATTAGCAACAAGAAAACGCTTTATAAGCTCATCATTTAACCAACGTTGATGAGATTCTAAGAAATCTCAGACATTGTTCTATACATTGATGACATGAGGAGAAGCAGGACACAGCTCTCCTAATCAAAATCCTGAAACATTTAATGCTCACTGTCATATAACTGTAACTACATTCCATTAGAGATTTAAACCTCCAAATATTAGTACAATTGGAGCTATGTAAAAATCATTGTTACACCATAAACATGTTTCTTAAATAAGTCTATATCTGTGTTGATTGTGTTTGCCTAAAAAGAAAGTATTTGTTGCAAATCAAAACAACATTGAGATACCACCTCACCCCAGTTAGAATGGCAAAAATCAAGAACTCTAATAACAACAGATGCTGGCGGGGATGTGGACAGAAGGGAACCTTACTTCATTGTTGGTGGGAATGTAAACTTGTTCAACCACTTTGGAAAGCAGTATGGAGGTTCCTCAAAAGACTTCACATAGAACTCCCCTATGACCCAGCAATCCCACTTTTGAGCATTTACCCAAATGTTTACAAACAAGACCACACTAAAGCTACCAGCACAACTATGTTTATTGCAGCATTATTTACCATAGCTAAGATATGGAACCAACCCAGATGCCCCTCAGTAGATGAATGGATCAAGAAAATGTGGTATATATACACAATGGAATTCTATGCCTCCATCAGGAAGAATGACATTTCCCCATTTGTTAGGAAATGGAAAGGCTTGGAAAAAATTCTATTAAGTGAAGTAAGCCAAGCCCAAAGAAACATAGGTCCCATGGTTTCCCTTATGGGCAATATCTAGTATATGTATGAGTCAAGCAGAAAAGGTCAGATAATGTGATGTTAGGAAAATGAACCCTTAGATATGTATTTAAACGTTTTTTTTCTTTCATGCATTTGTTTCTAACGCATTTATAAGATTATTTCTTTGTTGCTTTGTATGTCCCTCCCCCACAGTATAACCCCTGCTTTCACTGTATTTGATGTCGGTATAATTTGTGGAGGACAGGGGGAAAACAAGTCGTTAAAGGATACAGGTGGACCCGTTGCAACAATGAGAAGTACAAGTTGTCATGTTGAAAAGGAACTTTACAACTTTGGTGTGGGGGGGGGAGGACTGAGTGGGGGGACGGGGGAAGGCTGGGAAGGGATGTGAAGGGTAAACAAAGGAGGAGGCTGCAATGCTTCTTAAGAAATGTACTCATTATCTTGCCCATGTAATTGTAACCCCTCTGTACAGTATGTTCACAATAAAAATAAAAATAAAAAAAGTATTTGTGAGTAGTCCAATTGTTTTTTAATCTTTTTATCTGCATTCTTTCTTTTTGTTGTTAATGGTGGTGGTTGTGGGGCCTGAACTCTGGGCCTGGGTGCTGTCCCTCAGCTCTTCAGCTCCAAGCTAGCACTCTACCACTTTAGCCATAGCACCACTTCCAGCTTTTTCTGCTTATGTGGTGCTGAGAAATCAAACCTAGGTGCTGAGGAATCAAAGTGCATGCAAGACAAGCACTTTACCACTGAGCCACCTTCCCAGCCCTGCATTCTTTCTTTTACAAAGTTCCCAGTGTGTATAATCTTGGGATCATATTATAAAATTTATTTTGCATTATTGGTCTTATATTATGGTAACATAAGTATTTTATAAAAATATGTGAAATAACCAGGCACATGCTACTCACACCTGTAATCCTAGCTACTCACGAGGCTGAGATAGGAGGATAACAGTTCAAAGCCAGCCCTGGCAGAAAAATCAGTGAAACCCTTATCTCCAATTAACCATGAAAAAGCTAGAAGTAGAGCTGTGGCTCAAGAGATAGAGTATAGCCTTGACCAAAAGAGCTCAGGGATAGTAACTAGGCCCTGAGTTCAAGCCCCAGGACTGGCAAAATAATGTATATCTATCTATATCTATATACTTGTGCGTATATATATATATATATATATCTGTATGTATATACAGATACATAAGTGTATGTATATATACAGATATGTAGAAAGACATATATATATATATAGAAAAGTGATTTCAAATTTGTTAAACTAGAGATGCACAAATAAATGCTAGGAAATGAAATGCAGATAAGCTTATAGAAATGGGTTAACTGTCAGCTTAACTATATTGTTATAAAGCATGCTCCACTGAAATTAACTGAAATCAAGTTCAAAAACCAAAATTTTGGTTTTTATATTTGGCTAAGTAGGAAAAGGGAGATATTTGTAGGTTTCCATAAACAGGATCAAAACAAAAGGATACATTAAATAATTTTTACATTTCAACTTAATATCCTTTATAAATTAGTCAATCAAGGTTATTCTTAAAAATTATATATCTCCTAATTATGAGCATATTAAACAGAGACATTTTCCATATCACGTAATTGTAGAGAACATGAGTTTGATTTTTATGTTTTATTGTGAAATGTAATAACACAATATTTTAGACAGTCCTTTGCAAATGGATTTATCAATATGATATGCCTGAAAAAACTAATCATACATCAGTAAGATTTCAGCATGATAGAACTAAAACACTTAGTGCTTCTTTCATAATCTTAATGCCTCTAAATGATTCTATCTTTCATCAGAGTATGTGGGAAAAAAGAACTAAAAATCTATCTCCACTGATTTGATTATTTTAAAGTAAATAATACCATTGCCTTCTAGTAATCTTCTGGGGAACATGAGTTTATGTCATTCAAGTTGTTTGAACCAAACAATTCTGTAGGAGGAATCATTAATTCTAAGAAGTTTTTTTGGAAATTAGAACGTACAGGACATGGTCACGGATTTGCTTAGTCTTTACCCCATAGACAATAGGGTTGAGGAAGGGTGGCACTAGCAGATAAAGACTGGACAGGAGGATATGAACATATGGTGGTATGTGAGAGCCAAACCTGTGTGTGAAGAAAGAGAAGAAGGCCAGGAGGTAGAACTGCAGGAAGACACAGATGTGAGCAATGCATGTGTTGAAGGCCTTGAGTCGGGCTTCCTTCTGGGGCAACTGGAAGACTGTGACGAAGATTTGGACATAGGACAAGGTAATAAAGATGATGTCAAAGCCTAGGATGGTGAAGGCCACAAATAGACCATAGATCTTGTTGATTCTCACATCTTCGGCTGCCAGTTTCACAATGGCCATGTGCTCACAGTAAGAATGGGAGATCACGGTTGTTCGGTAGTGCTTAAAACGACATTTGATGAGCAACAGGGATGGGAGTATGAGAATGACAGCCCTGAGTGTCACCCCAACCCCCAGATTAATCAAGAGCTGCTGAGAGAAGATAGTAGCATGTCTCAGTGGGTTACAGATGGCCACATAGCGGTCCAGGGCCATGGCCAGCAGGATGCCTGATTCTGTTGCCTGAAGGATGTGAATAAGCCCCATTTGCAACAGGCAGGCATCATAAAAAATGCTTGGAGAATGAAACCAGAAGATTCCTAGCATTTTGGGGAGAATGCAGGTGCTAAGCCCAATATCTGTGGTTGCCAGCATGGCCAAAAAAATGTACATGGGAATATGGAGGCTCTCCTCCGTTCTGATTACAAATAAAATGAGAGAATTCCCAATCACAGCAATGATGTACATGACACAGAATGGAATCCCAATCCAGCACTGCACAGACTCCAGGCCGGGAATCCCAATGAGCGTCAACACAGAAGGCATGAAGACTGAGCCATTCACTGTCAGCATGGTGAGTTGGTCAGGAGAAGAAAGTACTGCTATTGCTGCTTCCACTTCTATTCCAGGTTAAGACTAGAGGGATTAAAAATGAGACAAATGCATTTATACTAGCAAAATATGTTTTAGTGAGATTCAAAATTTATCCTCTTACCCATTTTATCCCCACAACTTCTCTCTGTCTATCTGCTTTTGAACAACTATCATTGAAAGATCAACCATCAGGCACCCTATTTCTCCTTTCCTTCATCATTTGCAATGAGCAAAATCGAATTCACTACTTCCTTCTGGTCCATGCCTATTGGATCTAACAAAGTCCCTTTATATTGGGTTGAGGATGTGGTACAGTAGTAGAACACTTGCCTAGTATGTCCAATGATAAAGAAAATCTGCAAAGAGATTTCCTTAGCTTTATGCTTCCTATTCGTCATGTATGCACCTTTGTGATCTGACAGTTGGCACTAGAATAAAATCATTTAACATTAAGACATTCTGAGCATTATACTTCACCTACAGTCGGTGTGAATTTCCTACAGTGGTGGAAGATCGTTGAGCTTTTCCAGTGCTAGAGGAATAGTCTTCCAGAATATTTTTCCAGTCTCTCAGCTCCATCATCTCCTTAGGGTCTGCTGCTTCTTTCACAGAGTCAGAATGCATTCGAGCTGTTCTCTAAAGGTTCTTGTTTATTCCTGAACTCAACCACTTTTTTTCATGCTATTTAATCTTCACAAGCAGTTTGTCTCTGAGTTTGTGTTCACCTTCCATTTCCTGCCATGTTACAGCACTTAACACTGAGTCCATCTTTCACACTCTACTACTTTTTTCTATTCCTCAGCACTAACATTTTACCTTTGCAAGCCTAAGCGGTAATTTCTACCTAGCCACTCGAAATAATGTGGAATCCTCTATGAAAAGTGCTTTTTACCACAGTCATACATGCCTTATATCTATTCAAAATACAATGATTTCTGTACAGTCACACATTCTTCATATTTTTAACTTGATTATTTTAAGTGCATCCTACACAGTGTTTATGCTCTTCACTGGTGCCTGCTTCAAACTTCCACCTCTGTTACCCAGAGACATAGTTTAGTGAAGATGCGCTTCGCCTTACCTTCACACAAAATGTTTTCTGACTCATGGTTGCTTGTGACCTGAATTTGTCTCTCCTACAAGAAATATCAGATCTCAGAACATGTAAAATCTTAAGGTACCTGGCTAGATATATTTATTTTCTTTTAATAATTAGAGTTCATTTTCTGAAACCATTTGGGCCAGTACACACATAAACTAAGCCTCTGATCAGTCTATTTTTTACTTATTTATTTATGTGCTGGTATTGGGACTTGAACTCAGGGCCCTGTATTTTCACTTGGCTATTTCACTCAAGTTGAGCCACTGTTATGCTTCTATATCTGAGTCAACGTAAACCATATGGGAAACATGGGGTCTTCTCCACATGAACTTATATAGAACTATAGTAATATCTACAATTACAGTTCTTACTCTGATTCCGGCATCTAAAATCTCAAAGGCACTTGTACATCTCATTCCAAACTCACTATGAGGACTAATCAACGATTCCATAATAAAACTCTCTTCCCTTTACACCATCCCTGATGTTCATGATTTCATCTCTTCAATTCCGTGACAGAAAACTTTTTGTTTTCCAGAGTTGTCTGCCACATTAGAGAATATCTGCAACAGTCAAGTAGAACTTCTTCATACTCCAAACCTTCCTCCTCTTAATTTCTCATCACAATTCTAACTTTATGTTTCCATAACAGATATTTGCCATGGCTTACAATTATACAGAATCTAAAGCCATAACATAGTTCAAATCCTCCACCTGTTACTCATTAGCTTTCATACACGTGAGCCAGTTATAAAAGTCATTTCCTCAGTTTTTTATAAGGCTAATGGGTAGAAATACATTAAAATAAGATGGTGAAAAATCACAAGATAGTCTATTTTAAATATGAAACATATTCAATAAAAGCTAGTTGTTCACCTACAGGATTTCATCTTCCTCTCATGAAACATCTTCAGCTATCTCATAGCAAATCAAGACTCTGTTCTGAAGCTTCTTCAGTCTAAGCATATATAACCTTTTGGCAAACAAACTTCCCAGTTATTATCACCTTAGATGTCATCCATTGGAGGTCTTAGTGATTATTAAACTCACCTTAAAACAGTCATCCTTCATTAAGTCTCTGTAAAAAATACAATCAAAACCTTCTAGTAGTCTACTTTCAGATACTGTGAATTATTCTCTCATCCTGCCTTAATATGGAATCACATAAGATGTTTTTTTTTTCTCATCAAAACATTTTCCCCATTTCCCACTCACCTTGCAGCACCTCAAATCCCACAGACATATCAGAAAGTTATCTGTGAAAATATATGTAGAACTTACAAGGTAGAAACTTTCGATGCCTGAGGGAATGGAGGATGTTTTATACAGTAGAGTACATCTGTGGGACTGGGTTTCTCTCATCACAGGTAAATCTTATAGTGCTCCTTTGGGGAGAATTTTTTTTAATGAGCTGGAGATGTGGCTGAGGAATACAGTGATTGCTTGTTTATCATTTATGAGACCCTTGGTTGGATTTTCACTCCTGGGGAAAAGAAAACAATAAAAACTGAATATAACTTAAAATTTAGAATACTCATTGTTGAATATGGCTTCTGCATCTTTTTTTCTTTCTCCAACTCTAGTGGCACTTTGGAACTTGAAACTAATAAACCTCAGTCTCTTAAATTTCATAAGAGAAGACAACATTCTAAAATATTAAAAGAAACTAAACCAAGGACACATATTTACAAAAGTAGCAAGTTATAAATGTGTAGTAAGTGAGGACACATGCAGAAAGAAACAGAAGAGATTTTAGCAGAATTTTGGCATAGTAACAATACTTACTTAATTATTCCTATGTAAGGCCTTGACTTTAGAATGTGCCCTTAGAGCTCCAATTGGCTTTCAGCCTCTGAACTTCTTCAGCTTGGATTTTGTTAAATTAAAAGCAACTTTTTCCAAATCATTCCCACATGCTCAGAATTTTGACTAGATACTTCTTTCAATAAATTTAGTGTCAATGATAGTATCTACGAACTCAAAATGAATTGGAGCTTCTATTTAGTTAGATGAAGAAAGGTCTTGTGCCATCTTACAAAAGGTGTGTTAAAGTTGAACTCACAGAAAAAAGAATTAAATGTTAGCTAACCAAAAACAGGGTAAGGAAGGTGTTTGGGAAGATACAGGTTAAAAGACACAAAGTTTCAGTTAGACAGACACAATAAATTTAAGAAGACTATGGGACATGATTGTGTGAAAACTAATAACAGAGTTAATTTGAAAATTGCTAAGAAATTACATTTTAAATGTTACCACAAATAGTATAAGCTCAAATTTCTGTGCCATCTCATCCTCTATACTTCCAGCAATTTTCCATCTATTACATTATTCCTCTATCATAATTCAGTCCACAATTATCATTAAACATTATCTTTGAAGGTTGAAATCAGCTGTCTCTGGACTCCCTGTACCAGGAAAATAAGCAAATAATGTAAATAAGGGTATCAATCAAAATTAAATAAATTATTTTAATCAAAACCAAGATGAATATTTTTCAGATAGAACCTGAAGTATGCACAAGTCAGGTCACTGTCTCCTGAAATTGGCACACCTTTCTTATGTAATGTAACTAACAGGTGAAGATGTATTGGATAATAATACCCAAATGCTTGAACTTCAAGGAATCATAATGCTACAGAATGCCAGAGACAAAAGTATTCTGATATTCATGCATTGAAACTCATTAGAACAACTGGGAAACTATTTTTTAGAAATGATATGACTACTATTTTAGATGGGTATGTGTCTTCAAACATTCTAATTTAAAAATTACTTCTGTGAGCCAGAATCAAATACAGTGACAAGGGATATACCATGGGGGGAAGAAGATAGAAAGGGAACAAAAAAAACACGTATACATTAAAAACTCTTTCTACCACATCCCTCTCCACTTTACTCATATCTCCAGTGACCCATCTTTTAGCTAATTCCAATCTTCCATGAATCTGGCCTTCCTTATAACTTGTGCTTTCCGTATGTTTTCCCTGGATTCAATACTGCTAAGATTCACATTAATGCTAGAGGACAGAGTTTGTTCAGAGGATGAACAAAATTGTTACTACCTAAACACATAAAGTCCTTTCTGAAGTTTCAAAGACACACATTTAAGTATTCAGAAGGACAGCTAGCATTCATCTACACTGTATATTAAGATGAAAATTGCAGCCAGGTGCCGGTGGCTCATGCCTGTAATCCTAGCTACTCAGGAGGCTGAGATCTGAGGATCATGGTTCAAAGCTAGCCCAAGCAGAAAAGTCTGTGAGACTCTTATCTCCAATAAACCACCAGAAAACTGGAAGTGGTGCTGTGGCTCAAGTAGTAGAGCACTAGCCTTGAGCTGAAGAGCTGAGGGACAGAGCCTAGGCCCAGAGTTCAAGCCCCATGACTGACAAAAAAAAGATGAAAATTGCATGTTAATTGTATATATTATATATAATAGGTTATATAACACAAATATGATGTAGCTTGTGAATCAACAAGTTCTTCTGACTACCAAAATCAACAGTAGTGGATAATATTTTCACATCACCACAATACCACATTGAGATCTGCTACTGCTGATAGGGAAGGCTAGCTAGTTGGTGTGAATTTACTACACACTTTGTAAAAATCCATTTAATTCAGGGACATCTTATACTCTGACTCATGGTATGTGCATATGTGTATATGTGTGTATGAGAGTTTGTGTGTGTATTCTCAAACTTGCCATTCTTTTTACCTTAACCATCTCTCTCAAGATGATAATCAGTAAGAACCAATGTTAATTGATCCTTCCCTATATTTTTCCTAGAAGTTTTATAGTTTCTGGTCTTCATGTATGCATTTAATTAATACTTAATTTTTCTTTAGAATGTACACAAGGATCTAATTTCCTTTCATTTGGAAGTTTTCATTCTGTAATCTCATATAACTTTATTCAAATCCTTCTGTAATTACTGATCACTTAACTTTACACATCAATTTCAGACTCTACAAACTAGTTTGAGAGTTGGGTAAGAGTATAGAGGGAGCAATTGCAAGTTATATTTTGTTTCTGAAGCCCACCATCTACCTAAATGGAAACTAAGTGAGGAATTGAAGGCAGGAAGTATAGTTAATATTAATGCTAATATTTACAGAGACAGAGTTGGGAGAAACCCCAACTCTAGTCACTTCCTAGATACTACGTAGACATTCTGAGCAAGTGACTTTAGGTTGCCAGACCAATGGAAAGATTAAGACATTATTGATCAACAAACCACAAACCTCCCACCTTTCCATTTCACTTTTATCCTCCATCTATACACCATTAACAGTTTATCCTTCATGTGTGGGCTCTGAAAGCCTTCACAGTAGAGACCAGCATTGCAGAGTCTAACTCACCTCCTCCCAACTGCCCTCCTCCAAGTAGAACTCTCTAAGGCATTAGGGGAGGGAAACTAAGGCCAAGAGAAGACAAGGGATGAGGAGCAATCAGGGAAGAAAAGAAACTTTTAGGAAGTAGTGCTGCCTTTAAGCAGAAAATCTTAGCAGGCTAGGGGTTCTGAACTATTGGGAAAGCCTCTGGGGTGACAATAATCATGAAGAGGGTTTCAAAAAAAGAAGCAGCAGAAGGAATTTTAAATAAAGCACAGTAAAACTCTGACCCTTAAGTCAAATCTTCACTTGAATACCTCCCTGAGCTCTGAGTAAGAACTAGAACTAGACAGCAGGGTTGGTGTCTCCAACTCATCAGCTGCTCATTAACTCACCATTTTTACAATTTATTTTCTCAAGATCTGAATGAAATGCTCACTTCTTAAATGCTTTCAAACCTCCCGCACACCTTTCTCAGTGACCAGTGCAGAAATAAATAAAAAAAAAAACACCTATTGCAATGAAAGAAAATGTCTTTTATTAGGCAAAAGCCAGATGCTCAAGGTCCATCATGATTTTCCCCATATTTGGTAGATGTTCTCTGGGGATAAAGGAACCTTTTATAGAAAGCAGATAGCAGGAAAAGGAGGGATCTCAGTGGTACTTGTGACCCAGGGCAGTAGCGACACCAGCTACCACTTTCTGAAAGGCAGCCTGTGCCACTGGGGTGAAGTCCTTGCCAAGATTACGGGACAGCACAACCACAATCACGTTGCCCAGGAGCTGTGAAGAAAGAAGAAATATACTCGTGGTTAGGGGACATGGAGCATGTCAGTCCCATCGAAAGCTATGCTTGTGGTTGTCACCTTGAATGACAGCTGGAACTTAGCACCTGCTACTGTGAAGAATTCTTCTACATTCAGCAATAATTTCATGGAGAAATATTTTCCATATCATCTTTCTGTTTGATTTGATTCTTTTCCAGTGTGGAGGGTCAAACACATGCCCTTAACAGGTTAATCTTGTCACCATACCATTCAGCTACATGTCCAACTGTCATCTTAGTACACAAAATAAATGATCACTATTCTTTAGAATGGAATAAGGAAGCATAATACATTTTCCTCTCCTTGTCTTCAAAGAAAGATGTCACAGTAGCTCAAAATCTGATTAAAATGAGAAAGCTTTTGAAAACCTGCAGTTATAATGTTTAAAAAATAAATGAAAGGAAAAAATAACACACTATTTTGAACAAGTGTAGAAGAAAAGAACTTGAAATAGTCCTCAGAAGTCTATGGTGATGAAGGCTGCCAACTGCTTCTATAGCTAAGCTACTTCCTTCGACCTATAATATTTCCTCATGTTGTTCCCTTGACCTCAGAAGGGAGGAAGGGAGAAAACGCTCACGAAGACCCCACAGTCTCACCCTGAAGTTCTCAGGATCCACATGCAGTTTGTCACAGTGCAGCTCACTCAGACTTGCATAGGTACCCTTCAGGTTGTCCAGATGATGCAGACCATCATCGAAGGAATGCAGCACTTTCTTGCCATGTGCCTTCACCTTAGGGTTGTTCATAATAGCATCAGCAGAGGACAGGTCCCCGAAGGAGTCAAAGAACCTCTGGGTCCATGGGTAGACGACCAGCAGCCTGAGCAGTTGAAAAGAGAACAAAAGACCATCAAAACCCAGAAGACTTCTTCATCTCCCCTGCCTACTTTCCCTTTGCCTCCTTAACCAGCCTTATAACCAGATACCAACCTGCCCAGGGCCTCAGCACCAGCACAGTCCACGTTCACTTTGCTCCACACGGCGGCCACAGCGGCCTTCTCCTCACCAGACAGATGCACCATGGTGTCTGTGTCAGGGGTTGCTAGAGAACACAGATGTGTCAGAAGCAAGTGTAAACAGCAGCTGGCTCTGCCCCTGCTTTTATGCCCAGCCCTGGCTTCTGCCCTCCCTAATCTTAGAAGCAGATTGGCCAAGGCCAGGGTGTGGTCTGGTAGAGTGAGGCCTGAGTGAGGGCTGATGTACCTGTCCTTGGCAGTCTGACATTAGCTTAGGAGTCTGCCCTCAGACTCTCAGCCCTCCTCCTATGTATGTATCTCCTGGTCACAGACCAGCAGGGCATAAGGCTCCTAAAAACATGGTTTATGACAACTTTAGACAATTTTTGGACTCTTTGGCAATTTATTACAGCTTACTACCCCAATTTTCTGATTGCACAAATGGAAAAGTGAGACACAGAAAGAGGAAGGAATTTTTTCTTGTGGTTTACCTAAGAAGGTGTGGATGCCATTCCCCCTGTATCTCATGTGCGCGCAGAATTATTGTAAGGAAAGAATGGAGGAAGCTAACCTAACATCTTGGGTCTAAGTGTATCATCCTCCCCTGGTTTGGATTCAACTTCCTGATTAGAAAATAAATAGTCCTTCCATTGTCTGCTCTTGATCTTTTTTTAAAATTTTTTTTCCAGGTGTGCAGGGTTAGGGATGTTCTTTTGATTCTACAGTTTGGACCTCTAGCCAAATAAATGATGTTTAAAAAGAACTGAATCAAGCAGACCCTTGTTCAATAAGTAGTCTGCTTGGTCTTATGATGCAGAAATGGAAGCAGAATTCTCAATGAATTAAAAATAAAAATTGATATGAAGCTTTTTAAAATCTACGTTGCAGAGTAACATTACGAGAACTAAGAGTTTTAATTGGAAGACTACTACAAAGGCACATGTAAGTACTTCTGCTTCTCCTTCTCTGGTTGGGAACTCCCTAGTGACAAGAAGGGGGAACAGCGACTTGCCCTTAAAACAGAATTTTCTTCTGTTCAGTCCACTGAGCCCACTGTGTTTTAGAACCATTTTCATCACTGAAATTCCTTACCCTGAGCTCTTCTTCTCTTTCTATTTTAATGTATCTACTTCTCTATCTCTAAAAAATTAAATATTTCTACTCATTCTCCTTCCACAATTAATAAACTGTCCATTTCTGAGGCCAAAACAAACTTCTGAAATGGTATGTTTGTTCTATGCTGCTAAATTATGTAATGAAAAAGCAAGGGCAGTAATTGTAACTGAACACAACGCAGGATCTCAGCTGTCCTTCCTTGTAGACATCTCCTACTTCCCTTTGTCTCTACCCCTACTAACCTAGGCTCAGGCTTAAATCTGCATTTTTTTGGAGTATGGAATGAGGCACACTTATTTATTTACTGTATCCTTACTACTTTATAAATTCCTCCTGTTTCAGGGGACTCGTGTCTGGTATGTGCTTTCTCTCTCTTTGTCATCATTCACAAATAATATTTAACAGTGCTCTTGGCTTCTCAACATTATCACTCTGAAACTCCTATTGCAATGTTATTTTTAGATATACCAGACAAATAGCTGTGTGTGTATGGCGTGTGTGTGTGTGTGTGTGTGTGGGTGTGTGTGTGTGTGTGTATTTATACTGATAGTTACTCTAAGGGAATTAACAAATTTTCCATTTCTTGTTCCATTTTTTGCTTCCTTCTCTAAATAAATTCCTCTGTCATTGTTAAAGTTTTCCTCATCCTTTTTACCCATTCAAACATTTAACACATATTTTAAACAAAATTTATGAGATTATTTCTGGGATGTAGGAAAAGCTGTATATCACAGGGAGAAATTATGTGCTTAGACAAGATTATATTGATAAATGAATATACTTCTAGTAATTTCTATGTTCTTCTTTCCTTTGAAGCAATGAAAATCTAATCAGTTATTTACTCCTAAGGAAAGATTTTTACACATTTTTCCGGGAGAAAAGAGCTTTCAAGTATTTATCAATATTAAGGAACAGAGGATTGATTTTCCTTACCTTTATATATTTTAAATTTTTATTTTATTGTAAAGATGCTGTACAGAGGTGGTTACAGTTACAGGAGTAAGGTCATGAATACATTTCCATTTTATTAAAATTAAAGTTAGCCAGGTGCCAGTGGCTCATGCTTGCAGTAATAACTATTCAGCAAGCTGAGATCTGAGGATTGCAGTTCAAAACCAGCCAGGGCAGGGAAAACCGTATCCAATCCTTTCTTAAATCAAATTTCAAAAATCCTTAACACCATTAGAAAGGCTTCAACAGACTAATTTTTTCAGAAATGTTACCAAGGATTTATTTTACTATAATAGGGTTAACATAGGGAGAAATAGAACAATACTTCCCAATCAGGAAATAGGAGTTGAAGACTCAAAACAAACATTTTTGGGCTTTTTGACATCTTCCAAAAATGTTTGCCTAAAAGAATCCTATATTTTCCTCTTTTTTGTTTTTTGTCAGTTGTGGGGCTTGAACCCTGGGCCTGGGTGCTATCCCTGAACTCTTCAGTTCAAGGTGAGCACTCTACCACTTGAGCCACAGTGCCACTTCCAGTTTCTGATGGTTTATTGGAGATAAAAGTCTCACAGACTTTCCTGCCCGGGATGGCTTTGAACCGTGATTCTCAGATCTCAGCTTTCTGAGTAGCTAGAATTATAGACGTGAGCCACTGGCACCCAGCTAGAATCCTATATTTTCTAGAATGAACATGTTAAAAACAACTTACATGGTTGAGTTGGTGGCTCACACCTGTAATCCCAGCTACTGGGGAGGCTGAGATATGAGGATCACAGTTTCAAAACTAGATAGAGCAGGACAGTTCGTGAGACTGTTACCACCAAAAAAAAAAAAAAAAAAAAAAAAAATCGATAAGTGGAGCTGTAGTTCAAGTGCTAGAGAATTCATCTTAAACAACCGAGTTCAGGGACAATGATCAAGCCTTAAGTTCAAGCTCCAGGACCAGATAAAAACAAAAAATAAAACCACACACAAATATTACAAAAAAGGAAAACATGTTTATACTTCTCTGTAAATTACCAAATTGTCAAGGGTACATCTTTAAAAATTTGAGATTACCAGTCATTCTAGCTATTCAGGAAGTTGGAATCTGAGGATCAAGGTTCAAAGTCAGCCCTGGCAAGAAATTCTGTGAGATTCTTATCTCCAATTTATTGCCAAAAATTCAGAACTAGAGATGTGGCTCAAAGTGGTAAAGCACTAGCCTTGAGCACAAAAGCTCAGGGATATTACCCAGGCCCTGACTTCAAGCCCTGGGACCTACATAAAAAAATAAATAAATAAAAATTTTGAGAAGGAATTCTCACCGTGGTACAAATTTTTTCCACTTTTCCCTTTGTGCAGAAATGGTTTACCAAAGTTCTAGCTTGTTTCCTTCCTTTGTGATTGGGTGGTTAGCCATGCTTTTGTACTGGTTATTGCTGAAGTAAAACATCATCTGGTTTTGGCATAAGTGCTACTGCTAGCCAGGTGCCAGTGGCTTATACCTGTAATCCTAGCTACTCAGGAGGCTGAGATCTGAGGATCAAGGTTCAAAGCCAGCCCAGGCAGGAAAGTCCCTGTTTCTTATCTCCAGTTAACCACCAGAAGACTGGACGTGGCGCTGTGGCTCACGTGGTAGAGCACTGGCCTTGAGCTGAAGCGTTCAAGCCCCATGACAGACAAAACAAACAAATAAACAACAAAAATAAACAAGCACTGCTACTACTCATGGCTGTTGAAATATCTTTAGATCATAAAAAGACTTTCCCTTTTATTCCCTGTAACACTGTAGGGACAAGGTTACAAATAGCTCAAGACTATAGAAAAGGGAAAGTAGTGATAAATTTGAGTGTATACAGAGTCCCAAGTTCAATTCTAGACCATTAAGAAAATGCTATGAGGACTCTAACTTGTTCACTGTTGGCTTGTTCCCATCCTATGAGGGTCCCACAGAGAGTCAGCTACACTTTGCTTCCTGCCCCACTGGTTACTAAACACACATACACATTCATACACACACATATCCTCAAAGTGAGACACAAGTTTAGCCCCACAGTCATGCCCAACTTTCATAATTCCATGTGTTCACTACCACAGTGGGCCTAGACTGTGATTTAAAGGATAAATATTAACTTCTTCATGGGAACCATTACTATCTTCCACAGACATGAGGTGTTGTCATTTGTTTCAAAAAGGACATTGACCTGGAATATTTTTGCACATGCTCTGGGGTTTTATTTTGAATCCTGCAAGTAAGACTTTGCAACCATCTAGTGTATATTTTCCTGGATCAAGCATAGTCCAACTACTTGCTACAGTCTGTCTTCCAAAGATGTATCTTTCCCTTCACTTAGCATGTTCTCAAAATAATAAAATGAAACTATCGCTAGAAGAGTAGGACTATTACAACCAAATCCCAGACACACAAATTAGTTTGGGAATCAGGGTTTTATTTAAGTCACGGGGTTTTATTTAAGCCAGTGACTCATGTTGTAATTCAAACTTATCAGGGGGCTGAGCCCCAAAGATCAGGGTTCAAAGTTAACCTGGGCAGAATAGTATGTGACTCCATCTCAAGTATAACCAGTAAAACCATGGCTGGAGGTGTGGCTTAAGTCATAGAGCATCTCCAGGGCAAGCAAACTGAGTAAGCATGAGGCCCTAATTTCAAATCCCATTACCAGAAAACACAAAAGGCAACATTTCTCTCCTTAAAGCAATAAAATCAATGTGATTTTACCTTGCTTAAATATGTATCTAATTACTACAGAGCCATTGTTATTCCAGTGTATAACATATATATTTATATTTCTTCCAATAGATGAAAATAACCTTTATTTACTTCATTGAGTGACTTATTGTATTGTCACATGTTGAGCTGTCTTTACAAAGCTAACTCAGAGACTGAACTTCTTTAAAGGCTAAATCTTGGCTTTAGTCTAAGTACCCATAAAATCATTGAGGTTTCAAATCCAAAGCCCAAATGATCAAATCACGTCTCAGAGGGTCAATAGCGATGGATAGTTTTGGAGGATATTATGCTCAGTTTCCTTGACATTAAACTTGCATAAGTTTTATTCAAAAATCTTTGTATGAAGGTACTGGTGGCTCATACTTGTAATGCTAGTGACTCAGGTGGCTGAGATCTGAGGAGTCTGATTCGAATCAGTCTGGGCAGGAAAGTACCTCAGACTCTTATCTTCAATAAGTTGTTTAAAAAGTCAGAAATAGAGCTGTAGCTCAAGTGGTAGAGCATTAGCCTTGAGCAGAAAAGCTCAAGGATAAGGCCCAAGCCCTGAGTTCAAGCCTCAGGACTTGCATGTGTGTGTGTGTGTGTGTGTGTGTGTGTGTGTGTGTGTGTGTGTGTGTGTGCATGCACACACGCATGCGTGCACCCCTCCCCACACACATACAATGTATGTGGAGTGCAACACACATTGTGTCCTCTATTTCTGTTTCTATTATCTATCTTTCTCAATTCCTTTCTTTTTCCCTTTCACACACACACACACACACACACACACACACAAGTAAACTTACACATATATCTTCACTTAAACATGTTGAACATAGTGTATAAAACATCATAGAAAACTAAGAAATTAGCTAATTATCAAAATAAAAATAAGATCAAGAAACTACTTCTGTTCATATACATTTATGGTTCTACTTCAGCAATATATTAGAACATAATAAACTGTTGAGTCTCTTTAAACTCCTCTACTCCTAATCCTCAACACTGACACTGTGATCAACATGATTCCCATCCAGGGGACATTTGTTTGGGGACTCATAGGCCTAACTTCTGTCATTGCTTAACTACCTCCTTTCAGAAGTACAGGAATAGGAGAAGAGATATAAGCTCTCATTGCCTCTTATTGATCTTTTGTAAGAAAAATAACAACAGAACATTTATTTCTCTTATTCATGATCATGACCCCCTTAAGTATTTCCTAAATCTCTTTTTTTTTGTTTAGCATCTGGGTTTTAAATACTTTACTAAGCATGAGACAAATCTTCTCAATGTTGACCTGAATTCATCTGTTTCTGAGATGTGAGCAGGAGTCCTCAATGTCTCCTACGCACAAGGTCTTGAGAAGGAAATATGGACATGAAGGAGCCTCTGCCTCAGGCAGTGGCAGAACAGTGAAATATAAATATAATGCATTACCAGCATATCCTGGCTGTCATGGAAGAGTTACAATAAACGCATTTTTCTACAGAAGGAGGAGCTGGGTTCTGCTTAGTGACTCAATAAGCCTAAAATTAACCTACAAGAACACTATGCTTAAAAACATCCATTTAAGTTAAAAAGTCAGAAAATCCCCTCTAATTTGACACTGAAAGAAATAGTTGCTACTATGATCAGAAAACAAATGTCTTCTTCAGAGTGCCTTAGGCTTCCTTGTGTATCATTGCATTTACATTGAAGGAACTCTAAGTGTTAGGTGATTGTCTGCTATTCCCAGAAATTCTAAGACAAGGAATAATTAGTCATTCATTTACTGATAATTTCATTGAATAAAATCTTTTCTTGTTGACTGTATAAGAATTTATAGCACAGCACAGGATGTGTGCAAGGTAGAACAAAGTAGACAGAAATACAGCACGCTGTGTGTCATGTATCTATGTGTGTCTCTGTGTGTGTTGTTTAATGGCTAACAGAAGTGTATAACGCTATATTCATTTGCTTCAATTCAATTTTTAAGGTCCACTTCACAAGGAAGAACTACTGGCCATATCTTTTTTAATTGGTTACTAATTTAAAACAGAATGTTCTGCTAAAGAATCAGAAGTGGGCATCACAACCCAATTTCCACTTAAATTCACACCTGGCAGAGCACTGGTGGCTCATGCCTATGATCGGAGGATCATGGTTTATAGCCAGCCAGGACAGGAAACTTCATGATACGCTTATCTCCAGTTAATCAACAAAAGAGCTTAGAAGTGGAGCTCTGGCTCAAGTGGTAGAGCACTACCCTTGAGCCAAAAGATTCAGGGACAGTGCCCAGGCCCTAAATTCTAGCCCCAGGACTGGCACACACACACACACACACACACACACACACGCAAAGCATTTTTCAAGCCACAAGAGATAACAAGGGTAGGAGAGTTGAAAGCCAAGGCAGTCACTGTGTATGCCTTAAAGATGGTTTCCTATCAACACCATTGAATACAGTAAGAAAAAAGTTAAAGTACGAAACTTGACCCGATCTCTAGAAAAGCTCATCCTTAGCTCATTATAACTAGCCAAAAATGTTTCGTATATTGAAGAAAAATGACTATAACCACTAGGTGAGTTTTATCTGAGATCATATAAATAGGAGGCCAAACAGGAACCCTTTGTCAATCTTATCACATCATCACCAACTGTTAACAGTCTTCTTTTTTTTATTTTTATTTTTTATTGTGAAAATACCGTACAGAGGGATTATAGTACAGAGGGATTATAAATACATGGACAAGATAATGAGTACATTTCTTATCAAGCATTGCAGCCTCCTCCTTTGTTTCCCCTTCCCATCCCTTCCCATCCTCCCTCCCCCCAGTCCTCTTCCTCCACCCCCACCAAAGTTGTAAAGTTCGTTTTCGACATAACGACTTGTACATCTCATTGTTGCAATGGGTCCACCTCTATCCCTATTTAAACGATTTGTTTTTCCCCTTCCCCTCCACAAATTATACCGACATGAAATACAGTGAAAGCAGGGGTTATACTGTGGGGGGGGGCATATATAGCAACAAAGAACAGTCTTCTTATACCTCTAAAGAGTACCACTATTCCCTCTCTTTCATTAAAGACATTGTCATTGCTCCACAGTCAACTTTCCCTTCCTAGAAGTACTATCTACTTGAAGTCACTACAAGGTCTTGAAAGATTTCAGGAATGCCTGTTCTCAATCCCCCATAGATCATAGTGTACAATATTCCCACTATCTGTAGTACATTCTCACTGGAATCAACATAAATGGTAAGAACAGAGAAGAAAAAAAGTGATATTCCTTATAGAGAATGATTTTTATTCTATTCTGAGTCTGAGTCTGGTAGAAAAGCTTCATTCCCCCATTTTATCTTCAGATAACGGAATTTTAGAGACACAGGAGCCTCCAGGTTAGCAGATAGGAACATCTTTGGTACTTGTAGACCACAGAAGTTGCCAGATTCTGTCTAGAATCTGGATTGCTATGACAATCAGTAAGCATCACACTGCCTAAAAATGGAAATGCAGATGGGAAATTATACGGTAAACAGAAGACCTCAACGTGGCATTGCTACAAGTAAGTATGAAACCTACTTCATTCTTATCCAGTGTGAACAACTTTTAGGGCCATATTCTCACAACATCATATCTCTCTTTGCCTGACATGGGCTTAACATGACACTATCTGGAAGTTCCCATTGCAAAGTGAGAACTGTTCTCTCACTAGCTCCCAGACCACTGTCATTGGTTGTTTTACTGCTTTACTTTCTATCATTTTAAAAGTAAAACTGCACACTGAAAACACTGAAATTGATTGAATGATCAAATAACAAAGAGCCCTGTGCCATATATTCAAGAATTTTTGACAAATAACTGCTAAATATGAAAACCTATGTACATATGACCATATAAGATGATGCCTAGTGAAATGAACCTCAAGATAGGGACACAAGAGGTTTTATCTTTCTTGCTGTTGTTTCGAATGTACTTATAATGTATTATGTGATTTTTTGTTTCTCTTTTATGTTCTTCCCCCATGGTATAACCCTTGTTTTCACTGTATTTGATTCTGGTGCCCTGCATCTTGTATATACAATTTCTAATTTAGGGAGGAGGTGGGAAATGACAAAAAGCTGAAATAAGGATACAGGTTGACCCATCATAACAATGAGATGTATAAGACACTATGTTGAAAACGAACTTTACAACTTGCAGGAAGGGGAGGGAGGGAAGGGAGGAGCTGGGGAGGTGGAGAAGGAAGAGATGATGGGGGAAAACAAAGGAGGAGGTAACAATGACCTATAGGAAATGTACTCATTACCTTACCCCTCTCTATAGTATCTTTACAATAAAAACTTAAACACAAAAAAGAAAAAAATGGTGTTCCTTTGTTCTGCCCAGCCTTGATGCTAACCTTAACAAACTTCAGAAACATATTCATAATTTCAGTTGCAAGACTGTCTTCCTGATCAAATTTGACAAAAACTTTAGTTCAATATTGGGCACTCCCTTTCACAGTATAGAGATTATTGAAAAATAGTGGATGATTAGTGGCCTCCTCTGTTCCTCCTCTTTCACTTCTCCAGTTAAGGCCAGCGTTCTACCACTTGAGTCACAGCCTCACCTCTGGCCTTTTCATGATTAATTGGAGATAAGATTCTCATAGAATCCCACAAACATATAGCCATTTAATATTTGATAAGGAAGCCAAAAACACAGGTGGGAAGAAAGACAGCCTCTTCAACAAATGGTGCTGGGAAACCTGGTTATCAATGTGCAGAAAACTGAAGCTAGATACTCATATATCACCCTGGACCATAATTTATTCTAAATGGATCAAAGACCTCAGTGTAATACCCGATATCATGAAAATATTACAGGAAGGGGTAGGGGAAACACTAGGCCTTCTAAGCACAAGTTGAAACTTCCTAAGTAAAGATCCAGAACCACAACAGATTGAAGAAAGACTGGATGGATAAGATTGCATCAAACTGAAGAGTTTTTGCATGGCAAAGGAATAGAAAGCCTAGAGAATGGGAGAAAATCTTTACTAGATATGCACCAGACAAGGACCTCATATCTAAAATATACTTAGTGCTCATAAAATTAACCCCCCCCCCAAATAAACCCTCAAAAACTCTACAACCAAATCAAGAAATGAGCTAAAGACTTAAAGAGGGACTTTTCAAAGGAAAAAGTAAGAATGGCTAATAGACACATGAAGAAATGTTCACCATCTCTAGTCATAAAAGAAATGCAAACTAAATATTGAGATTCTACCTTATCCCAGTTAGAATGGCCATTATCAACAATAACAATTGCTGGTAGGGATATGGCCAATGAGGAAGTCTAGTACACTGTTGGTGAGAATGTAAACTTGTTCAACCACTCTGGAAAGCAGTATTCCTTAAAAGACTAATCATAGAGCTACCCTATCACCCAGCAATCCCACTTCAATAGAACAGAATGCCACACTAAAGCTACCAGTCCAACAATGCTTATTGAAGCATTGTCTAACATAGCCAAGATAAGGACTCAACCCAGATGCTCCTCAGTGGATGAATGGATCAAGAAGATGTGGTATATGCAAACCATGGAACTCTATTTATCCATCAGAAAGAATAACATAGCTCCATTTGCAAGGAAATGGAAAGAGTTGGAAAAAATTATATGAAGCAAAGTAAGCCAGAGCCAAAGAAACAGAGGTTGCATGGTTTCTTTCACTTGTGGTAAATAGAATGTGCCTATAAATCTACAAGTAAACCCACTGAATTATTAATACACACATATATGTATACTGGGACATAATAAGTTATATATGACTCTAGATATTCACACACTGACGCCAAAGCAGGATATGCTTGACAAAGGCTAAATAGCTATGTGCATATGATCATATAAACTAATAATGTATGAAATGAACTCCAAGAAAAGGAAACAAGAGATCTTTTAGTTGCTATTTTGGCTTTCTTTTCCTCTTGTCTTGTTTGTTGTTTGTTTATATTAGGGAGGGTAAGGAGGAACACTGAAAAGATGGAACAAAGTGGTACATACTAGAGAGTATGTGGAAAATAAACAGTACATCTTGTGGGTGGGGAAAGGAGGGAAAAACTGGGAGAGAGCAAGGGAAGGGGAGACATGATTCAAAAAGAATTGTACTTGGGCTGGGAAGGTGGCTCAGTGGTAGAGCGCTTGCCTTGCATGCATGAGGCCCTGGGTTCGATTCCTCAGCACCACATAAGCAAAAAGAAAAAAACCGGAAGTGGCGCTGTGGCTCAAGTGGTAGAGTGCTAGCCTTGAGCTGAAGAGCTAAGGGACAGCACCCAGGCCCAGATTTCAGGCCCCATGACCGGAAACGCCCCCCCCCAAAAAGAATTGTACTCATAATTGATTCATGTAACTGTAACGGGTCTGAATATCACCTCTACAATAACGTTTTTTTAAAGAGTCTTGTGACTTTTCTCCCCATGCTGGCTTTGAATCTCAATCCTCAGATCTCAGCTTCTTGAATAAAATCAAGACTTTCCCTCCAGTAGTACATCTCCCAATTACTTCTATAAAATAAGATATTATTGCATGTTTCTTCTAAAAATTCATGGTATAAATGCTGTAGATAAAAGAAGAAATCAAGCTGAGCACCGGTGGCTCACGCCTGTAATCTTAGCTACTCAGAAGGCTGAGATCTGAGGATCATGGTTCAAAGCCAACCCAGAAAGGAAAGTCCAAGAGACTCTTATCTCCAATAAATGACTAGAAAACTGGAAGTGGCGCTGTGGCTCAAGCAGTAGTGCACTCACCTTGAGCTGAAGAGCTGAGAGATAGTGCCCAAGCCCAGAGTTCAAGCCCCACAACCACCAAAAAAAAAAAAAAGAAGAAGAAATCAGGAGCATGTCCACAACTCACCCTGAAGCTCTTAGGCTCATAAACAGTTTGTCACAGCATAGCTCACTCAGCACAGGTAGTTTTGAGCTCATGCATGTATCTAACTGCCTTTCCAAAGGAGATCAGCACCATCTGGCCGTGAACTTTGACTGTTGAGCTGTTCATTATTACTGAGACAGAGGACGTTTTAAAAATTACCCAAGAATCTCTGGATTCAGAAGTAAATCACCAGAAAAAAGCCTGTTAGATGGACACAATGTAAAGTCAGAATATGCGAAAACAAACATACAAACTTGTATAGTTTCTCATCCAGCAATACTTTCTTCCTTACTACCACCTTCTCTGATTTCCGTTGGCTATCTGCTGAGTATCTTACTTTTGTCCTCTTTCAGCTTTATCTGGTTCCACAGGCTAGTAACCACAGCTTTACCTTTGCAGGAAAATGTAACACTGTGTTATCCCTGGGCGTATATTGGTGATCATAGATGAGACAGAAGCAGGTCTTGCTGGCCCCTTTCTGTGTGGCCTTCCATTTCCTTTCTTTTTCCTGATGAAATGAGGCTGATGGTCAATGGTAGTCTAACCTTAGGATAGAGTTTGGACAAGGAAGATTTGTGGGAGGGCTATCTGTGTCTCAGCCTATCAGGGACGTCGGTTGTCCTTTCCACTACCTTTCACTATTCTATTCTTATCACTTTCACCACCTCCCCTAAAGTGACTCATATCCTGACCCTAAGAAGTGAATTAGAAACAAGAAGGCTAAGAAGAATAAATCTGTTGAGCATTGAGTAAAATGCTGTTGTGTGCTGGTGCTAAATCCTTCTATTATTCAGCTACAATGCATATGAATGAAGCCTTAGGTGCTCTGAGTCACCAATTTCCCTAAAGCATAGATGAGGCTCAGGATTTTAAAACTCTTCTAAATGAAAAAGTATCCCAATCCAACACTAGTGTGGACATCGGATAGATTAAAATTGGTGGTTTAGACAAGAGGTGAGAATTGCTTCGTTTTTTTCTTCATATTCATAACGTATTCCAACTGAGCAAACTTTGTTCACTCATATCTATGGAGAAGTGTTTGGCTGGTGTGGGGGAATACTCAATTTGGTATTGGGGAAGCTTATTAATATGCCCAGTGAAGAGAGTCATACATGATTCAGTGGGGATGAGGTGATCTCTGTCTGATCTATATTGTGCTACATTCCTCTACTGAGTTATCTAATCAGACAGAGTTAGTCTTCACTGACAACATTCCACACACTGTTGTGATTGTGGGCTGCAGTTCAATTTTGTTTAACAAGCAATTATTCATATGGACTGGGCATAATTTTAATGGCTAAGAAAATAGAGTGCTATTATTTTTTATACACACAACCTTAAGACTCTGATTTCTTTCTTTATACATGAGATTAATTCTTGCAAAAGCTACAATTTTAAAAGTCACTATTTATCAATATTTATAGAAGTATTGGAACACTCAGATCCAGTGTTAGACCTGAATTAGAAATTATTTGTGCCTACTTGAACATGTAAGAGACTTCATCTGTTTTATCTGTTCAGACTTAAAATATTTGTTTAATATTTTAAATATCCATTTACATAAATATTTGTTTGCAATATTTAATGCTTAGCAATTGCTAAAGAGCCAGGCTGTTTTATCATGGCATTCCGAAATGTCTGTGAGCTCTCATTCTCAAACTTAGTTGGCACAGAAACACAGGAGAATCTTTACTTTGGTAGAGAAGCAGGCAAAAAAGTTTGAGTCAAACCCAGAAGAGTTCAGTTTAAAAGAAAAGGGTACTGGTGGCTTATGACTGTAATTCTAGCTACTCAGGATGCTGAGATCTGAGGCTCATGATTCAAAGCCAACCCAGGAAGGAAAGTCCATAAGACTGTTATCTCCAATTAACCACCAAAACACTGCAGTGTTAGCCTTGAGCAAAAGAGCTCATAAACAGTACGCATGCACTGAGTTCAAGTCTTAGGACTTTCACACAGAGAAAATAAAAATGTCAGTGGAATATAAAGAAGAGGCAACTTTGACCACAGAAAGGCATCCCATTTACACTCATTAATAGACCTGTTCAGATGGCCTGGCTCTGATCTGGTACTGATCTCTCTAATGGCCTTAATGTCTATGCATTATGTCAGATTAGAAGCACTTGAAGTACATGTCAGGGAATGCCCTGTATTGAATTTTGAACTTCATCTCATCAGTAGTAGATCCCAATTATAACCACCTAGCAGCTATACAATTATTCATTATGTATTTTTAAACTCAAACATTCTGAGCCTAAATATGTCACACATTATTTCAAATACTGGGGTATTTAGTGAGCAAGACAGAAGCTCACAGGGACTTGTGGTGGTCACATCTAATAAAGGGGATCAACACAAATCAATAACCTAACAAATTGGAAAGTTTCTGATAATGTTATATGACAAGAAAAAGTGCATACAATCATACACTGGCAAGTGACTGCAGAAAAGTAATATGGGATAATGTTAATAAAAAAAAAGTTACATTAGAAGTGACTTAATGATAAAGCAGAGACCATTATAAATAGTTGGGAGAAACAAATTCCTATCTAAAAGTAGGTAAAAACAAGTGCAATATGCCAATAAAATAGAAAACGAGTAAAGAATAAAATCTTGGTATTTTATCATGATAAAGGTTTTGTATTACAAACTCAGAGAATAATAAGCAAGGGGTCTATGAGTGGATGCAATGTTATGGAGATGAACTCAGGCAGCCTATTATTTGTGAATTATTTATGACAGTTGGGCAGGGATTTAATTCCATGACATAGAAAACAATGAAAATGAATACACCCAAAATTAGTAAGATCTCTTCTATCTGTCACCCAAACACACTTTAATTTTCCTGAACTCTCTATCACAATGTTACCTTCTTTTCTACAAGTACAAGAAATCCAGTGAATCTGCCTGCCTAGTTGATCTAGTCAAAGTCTTCTCACTTCTTTTGGATAGCCTGCTGTGGTTCTATTGCTCAGACACAATGTGTCATGAAGAGTTTCTTGTAATAAGCTACTTTATTTCCTCCACAAATATCCCCTCCTCTTCCAGAAACATATAATGATATCTAGGCCTTCACATGTAGTAGTTCACCTGCATACTTGAGTGTTATTTCTCCTAAGACCTTTGAGCTGACTTAACCATGGTAAGGCATATGTCAACACACAATACACCAAATTCCTTAGCAACAAAATGTAGTTAACTTGAGACAGGTGTCAACTGTTCTGAGTGCCAACATCTGCCCCATTCTATCCTCAAAGAAGCTATGAACAGCAAAGCCCTGTTGAAAACTAGCTTATACTAACTAGAAAGGCATTGTAATGCCTCTTAGACTACCTTGACTTCTTAAAGCCTGGACTAATTTTCATATACTGAACTCCATCCTTGTTACTCTGCCCCCAGCCAGCCTTGAAGTCATCACCGTCTCCACTAAATTTTCTAATTCTAAGAGTCCTTTCTTCCCAATACCACTCTCCTACTCCTCATGCTTTCCATTCAAGTAATCTATGCATGTGGGACATTGCTTTCTTCTGTGATCTTCTCAATAAAATCCATAATTCAGGCAAAAACAAATAGGAACCCAACCTATCCCTCTCACACACAAAAACATGCAAACATACATGCAAACATACCCCATCAACATAAAATTGGGGGGCTCTATATTTAAAAGTCTATGGGAATGAAGACTGAAGGACCATCACCTATGATTGCTTAGCAGACTACTTTTATTATTTGCATTATATGAGGGATAGAACTTCTCTGTGAGAGTTCTAAACTATAGGCAGGCAGCTCAGTGATACTTAGAGGCCAGGGCATTGGCAACTCCAGACATCAGCTTCTGAAAGGCAGCCTGCACCTCAGGGGTGAACTCCTTGCCGAAAGTTTTTGACAGAGCAACCATTAGAACATTTCCCAGGAGCTGTAAACCAGAAAGAGACAATAGATATAAAGACAGTTAGCAGGCAACTCTACAAGATGCTCAATTGGTCTCTAGATACCTGAACCCCCAGCTCTCACTCAGAACCAAGCCTATATGAGCTTCCCTCTAAGTCTAGAGTTTCATCTAGTTAATAAACACAGGAAGTTTATTCCCCTGGCAAGTCTAGTTATGACCTTTTCTTATGATGAACAGTCCTATATTTTATAGACTGTCCTCCTGAAGTTGTAAGATATCAATTTGGTATTAGACATATTTTATATGTCTAATGTAGGACTATATAGTATATAATATAGTAACTATAGGAATAGCCACTGTAATATATGTTCAATTGCCTAGGTTCCTTTTATTTTCAACGAGTCAGTATATGCCTGAGTTTCTAGGGCCATCAATAAAAAAAAAGACAGAAAAATGTGATATTCTTTCTCCAGAAAGAAAGAAAATCATTTGAACAAGAGTTTATGGAAACCTATCATTTTTTCTCATCCCCATATAAGGCTTTTCTCAAAGCTAATGACATATAGACAAGTCCCTCTCGACTTCTAGGGTCATCTCTTCTATACAAGCCTGTTCTCAGCAAGGTTAGGATTGTGAGGCTGCTTTACATCAAAACTCAAATCCACGAACACTTCATATCTTCCACAGAGTCTCAGACCTAGATCAACAATGTTTAATTACTTGTCTACGTTGCCCTGAGGCCAAAGGTGAGAAGGCTTAGCATCTCCCAGACTGACCTTGAAGTTTTCAGGATCCACGTGCAGCTTGTCACAATGCAACTCGCTCAGGTGAGCAAAGTTGCTCCTGAGATCATCCAGGTTCTTAGTGACATCTCCCAGGGAACTCAGTACCTTCTTGCCATGAGCCTTGACCTCAGGGTTGTTCATAATGGCACAGGGCGAAGACATGTTTCCAAAGCTGTCAAAGAACCTCTGAGTCCATGGATAGACAACCAGGAGCCTACGAAATGAGACAGTCAGAAGAAGGCTCAAATCTGGAGACGAGGCCTGGATTTTGGTCAAGCAATTCCCCTTCCTCCCTCCCTCTCTTGTCATGACCCTTCAGAGTTTACCTTCCCAGGGTTTCTCCTCCAAGTTCTTCTACATTCACATGTCCCCAAATGCTGTTGATAAAAGCCTTCTCTTCACATGTTAGGTGAACCATGGTGTCTGCTCTAGGAGTCTGCTGGATATCTCTGACGTTAGCAGCGCAAAGTGTGTATGGTTGCTAGAAAGTATGTCCTTTTCATTGAAATAGAAACAGCAATAAGAGACCTCCCAGCTAAGAAAAGTCCAGGACCAGATGGTTTTACAGCGGAATTTTACAAGGCCTTCAAAGCAGAGCTCACACCAATTCTCCTCCAACTCTTCAATGAAATTGAAAGAGAAAGCTCACTACCGAACACATTCTATGAAGCCATCATAACCCTCATCCCAAAACCAGGCAGGGACTCATCAAAGAAAGAGAACTATAGACCCATTTCTTTGATGAACATTGATGCAAAACTTCTCAACAAAATTTTGGCCAACCGACTTCAACAATTCATCCAAAAAATCATACACCACGATCAAACAGGATTCATTTCAGGGATGCAAAGCTGGTTCAATATACGCAAATCAATTAATATTATTCATCACATCAACAGGAGCAAGAATAAGAACCACATGGTTATCTCAATAGACGCAGAAAAAGCATTCGACAAGATCCAACACCCCTTTATGATGAAGGTTTTGGAAAAATTAGGAATCCATGGAACATTCCTCAGTACAATAAAGGCTGTATATGACAAACCTACAGCCAGCATTATACTCAATGGTGAAAAACTAAAGCCATTTCCTCTTAACTCAGGAACAAGACAAGGATGCTCACTCTCTCCATTTCTCTTCAATCTAGTGTTAGAATGCCTAGCTACAGCAATAAGACAAGATGCAGACATAAAGGGGATCCAAATAGGGAAAGAAGAAATAAAACTCTCCCTCTTTGCAGATGACATGATCTTGTATTTAAAGAATCCCATAGACTCCACTCCCAAATTACTTAAGCTGATTCAAAACTTTGGCAAAGTAGCAGGTTATAAAATTAACCCCCAAAAATCCATGGCTTTTCTGTATGCCAACAATGAGAAAAGTGTGGCTGAAATTAGGAAAGCAACTCCATTTGTAATAGCCCCACAAAAAATAAAATACCTAGGAATTAACTTAACTAAAGAAGTGAAGGACCTCTATGATGAAAACTTTAAAAACTTGAAAAAGGAAATCAACACAGAACTTAAAAAATGGCAAAACCTCCCATGCTCCTGGATTGGAAAGATTAACATTGTGAAAATGGCAATACTTCCCAAGGCTATCTACAAATTCAACGCAATACCTATCAAAATTCCACCCTCATTCTTCAAGGAAATAGAAGAGGCAATCCAAAAATTCATATGGAACAATAAAAGACCCCGAATAGCAAAAACGCTCCTCAACGGAAAGAACACTGCTGGAGGAATATCAATACCAAATTTCAAACTCTACTCTAAAGCCATAGTAACCAAAACAGCTTGGTATTGGCATAAGAACAGACCTCAGGACCAATGGAATAGAATTGAAAACCCAGAAATGAACCTACAGACCTATAGCCATCTAATCTTCGATAAGGGAGCTAAAACAATAGAATGGAAGACAGACAGCCTCTTCAGTAAATGGTGCTGGCAAAACTGGTTAACTACATGTAGAAAACTAAAGCTAGATCCTTATATATCACCCTGCACCAGAATCAACTCCAAATGGATCAAAGACCTTGAACTCAAAGCAGACACTCTGAAAACATTACAGGATGGAATAGGAGAAACCCTGGCTCTCCTCGGCTCAGGCCGAAATTTTCTGAATAGAGACCCGGAAACACAACAAATCAAAGAAAGGTTGGACAAATGGGATTGTATAAGGTTGCAGAGCTTCTGCAGGGCAAATGACATAGCTAGCAAGATCAATAGAAAGCCCATGGATTGGGAGAAGATCTTTACTAGCCATACAACGGACAAGGGTCTCATATCTAAAATATACTTGGAACTCAAAAAATTAAACCACCCAACAACAAATCCTCAAAGAAACAACTGCCCAATAAGTAAGTGGGCGAAAGACCTAAAGAGAAGCTTCTCTGAAGAAGAAAGAAGGATGGCCAATAGACACATGAAGAAATGTTCAACATCCCTAGCCATAAAAGAAATGCAAATCAAAACAACATTGAGATATCACCTCACTCCAGTTAGAACAGCAAAAATCAAGAACTCTAACAACAACAGATGCTGGAGGGGATGTGGACAGAAAGGAACCTTACTTCATTGTTGGTGGGAATGTAAACTTGTTCAACCACTTTGGAAAGCAGTATGGAGGTTCCTCAAAAGACTCCATATAGAGCTCCCCAATGACCCAGCAATCCCACTTTTGGGCATTTACCCAAATGACCACAAACAAGGCCACACTAAAGCTACCAGCACAACTATGTTTATTGCAGCATTATTTACCATAGCTAAGATATGGAACCAACCCAGATGCCCCTCAGTAGATGAATGGATCAAGAAGATGTGGTATATATACACAATGGAATTCTATGCCTCCATCAGAAAGAATGACATTGCCCCATTTGTTAGGAAATGGAAAGGCTTGGAAAAAATTATATTAAGTGAAGTAAGCCAGGCCCAAAGAAACATAGGTCCCATGGTTTCCCTTATTTGCAATATCTAGTATAGGTATGAGTCAAGCGGAAAAAGTCAGAGAATGTGATGTTAGGAAATCGAACCCTCAAATATGTATTTTAATGTTTTTGTTTCATTCATGCATGTGTTTCTAAACGCATTTATAATATTATTTCTTTGTTGCTTTGTATGTCCCTCCCCCACAGTGTAACCCCTGCTTTCACTATATTTGATGTCAGTATAACATGTGGAGGAGACGGGGACAAACAAGTCGTTTAAGGATTCAGGTGGACCTGTTGCAACAATGAGAAGTACAAAATGTCATGTCAAAACCAGCTTTACAATGTCGGTGGGGGGGAGGGAGGGGGGGTATGATTGGGTGGGGGGGGAGGGGGGAGGCTGGGAAGGGAGGTGAAGGGTAAACAAAGGAGGAGGCTGCAATGCTTGGTAAGAAATGTATGCATTTTCCTGCCCATGTAATTGTAACCCCTCTGTACAGTATGTTTTCAAATAAAATAAAATAAAATAAAATAAAATAAAATAAAAAAAAAGAAAGTATGTCCTTTTATTCTTCATTCTTGACCCGCTGGCCCCTTGCTTCACCTGATACTCTGAGCCTATTAGTTAAGGCAAGCTGAACAATCAAGCTAGGGGTGGGGTCTGGGTAGGATAAGATTACAATGGACATTTTCACAAAGCTAATGTCAGGGAGGGGCCCCTAAAGGAGACCCTGCTGCTGAAAGTGTTTGGTGTTTTTTTTAACAGTCCCTCCCTCTATTTCAAGTCCATTATCTCTGTTTTCCTTTCACTCTTCCCTTTAGCTCTTTTCTTCTTTTCCCACCAGAAGATTATTTCTCTGTCAGTCTTCTCTCCGTGTCTATCTCTAACTTCAGAGAAATCTGTAGACTAAGACTAGAGACAAATATGTGAACAATTCCCAGGTTATGACATACTTTTTAGGCTTGGAGTTGAGCATCTGTGCTGGGACAAGTACCCATCTCATTTCATTAGAAATGGTTTCCAAGAACATCAATGGTTTCATTGGTGTTTGAATGATCTGAGGTGTTAGGGTGTGATCTCTCTAATTTACAGCAGTCTGAGGAAACGTGAGGCATCAGCTTCTCTATAGGAATAGACTAGTGTTATGTAATATAATGTAGATCTGCACCCTTGGCTCCCTGCATCTGTGTAAAATAGAGCATAAGAAGGACAATGTTTGCCTCCATGTGAATGTCCTTACATAGTCAGCAGATCTGTGTGTTTCCTGCTAAAATAAGTCTACACTAATTAGTGATCCAGGTTTTGGGTATAGCCTTCCATGCTCAGGAAAAACAGCTGTGAGTTTTCTTGGTGATCAATATGGACTTGTCTTTCAACTGTTATGTCTTTCAAATCATTTCCACTGGTTTAATTCCAAGGCATATTATAGACAGAGAGCAAACTTTCTCTCGCCTGTTTGTTAATCTCTGAACACACAGGACTTATCTTCCTGGAGTAACAATCCACACACTACACTGATAGCTGGGACCTTACCGCCTGTCAGACACATTGTTTGAGTCAGTTCTTTTTCTGACATATCACTTTCAACCTGACAGAGAGAAGATGTATATATTTTTTCTCTGTGACCTTGCTAAATCACAATGCCTAAAAAAATTTTTTAAATCAGCCTTGATGCTTTTCTCTGTAGGACCAGCACTGATGGTTCTCTGAAAGGGTGCACAAATGCATTTAAATGAAGAACGTTCTTCAAATTCATTCATGCTCTAACTTCTCGTGTGGATTGACACTAATAGTATAGGAGAAGGCCTTTTAGTCTTTATGCAAAGTTTACAGTTTTTAATGGATGTAGACCAAGAAGTTGAGAAGATATCAGTAATGATTGTCTTCTCTTAGGGGTGACCAATAGCTATATTTATAGACCTATAGATGGATAGATAGATAGATAGATAGATAGATAGATAGATAGATAGATAGATAGATAGATAGATAGATGTGGAGGTATAGAGCATAGATCAGAGATGAATGCAGGTTAGGATCTCTCTCTTTTTTAATAAAATTGCATTTTTATTATGTCTATAGTGGCATGTATTCAATATGCCAGGATTCTGTAAGATAAGAAGCCTATGAGATAAGTTTACTGTGCATACTAGATGTGATTATTCCACAGGGTTCAGCTTGTACGGTCTTGGAGGATAACTTAAAGGCTTGGTTTGAAGCCTTTAAAAAAATTAGTGACTCTTAATTATCCCTAATTAAACTACAGAAATTTATGATTATGCATGTCTACAGACAGTTGTCTGTCCTGGTTTTTTCCCTGAAACTTAAACAGTGACCCCAAAGTCACCTATGTCCACTGCTTTCCTTTTTGTGTTTTTGAGGAAATATCTTTTAGATTTTTGTTAATTGCTCCACATCCCTCCATGACTGTTTTACCCTTGCATTTTGCTCTTATCATTGCTTCATGGTGTTGGCTGATTCTTAACCTACGAAGCTGCTTCTATCCCACATGTTTTCTAGCATTCATCAGTAACTATTTTACTAAATAGCTGTGTCATAATTGTTGTAAATTCAGAGGAGTTAACATAAATAAGTCATAGGGGAGAATGAAAAGTGAATACATAAGCCAGTCACCAAATCAGTTCAGACATTATTTACACACTATCAAATTAGTATTTGGACTTGGGTAGAATTGTAGCAGGCAGACTTTCTTTTAAGGGGGAATTGTTTTAGCTGTGACAGAAATAAGGAGTAAGATGGAAAGATAGTCCGAGATATTTAGAAATTGGAATAATAAATTCAAAACTGAAGCTGAAAATAATAAGCTAATTGTTACATTAAATAAATAAATAATGGGCCTGTGAGGTACACATGCCAATAGAGAGAGAATGGCAGAAAATACTGTGGCAGAGGATGTACAACACCACTTGTCTGGTGACAGACAGCTCATCTTCTGAGTCAAGGAATGAGAAGCTGTAAGCCATTAATCCTCTTAATGACATGATCTCTAAGCCTCCTACACACATTGCTAAGAGAACCAGTCTAATAATGTTTGTCACATTATTTTATTCAGACAGCTGATATTAAGTATGAGCAAGAATTATTTATTCTTTATCTATTAAAAATCTTGTGTCATTCAGAACTTGGGGGAGCATGCTATAAATACTGAATTTGCTTTCTATTATGTTGTGCTGCACTGATGATGACTAGAACTAGGTATCATTCTTATCATCATCTTTTACTCCTTGACATTCAGAGTCATAATAGTAATTAGATTCTAAAAGGAAAAAAAAAACAAGGAAAAAGAAGCCCAATGTGTTGCTACATGTCTGTAATCCCATTACTAGGGATGCTGAGAGACAGGAGACTTATGAGTTTGAGGGCAGCTGCAGCTACATAACAAGAGTCTGTCCCCCGAAAAGAGGAGAAATATAGTAAATTTAATTAAAATGCATGTTGTTCCAATTTTTTTAAAGACTAGGTAGGAAAAATAGTGCTGTGAAGATACCCATTTATTCTGCGTTGGGGCACATTGAAATGTTACAGAACTTTGAAATATCAGTGTTGTTGATAGCCTGAAACTTTAACAATTATTAGTCTATTGCCCTGGACAAATTCTTATCAGTGTATGGAGGCAAATGCCCAACTGAGTTGCATTTGCTAACATAGAGTACATGGACTTGTGATGTGTAAGGATCTCAAGCATGGACATGAGAGACTGACTTAGGGTTTGAACCTCAAAACTCTCAGAGAAATTAAAGCATTCCAGGAGTTATATTTAAGGTGGGCATTGGTGGCTCATGTCTTTTTTGTTGTTGTTGTTGTTGTTTCTGGGGGGTCTGGTCGTGGGGCCTGAACTCTGGGCCTGGGCGCTGTCCCTCAGCTCTTCAGCTCAAGGCTAGCGCTCTACCACTTGTGGTGGCTCATGTCTATAATCCTAATTATTCAGGTAGCTGAAATTTGCATAGTTTAAAGCCAGCTCAGGCAGACAAATCAGAAACTCTTAATCTCCAATGAACTACTGAATCTACTTTGTATTCATAACAAGACAATGTTTCCTAATAATCATTCTAAAAGTGTTTATTGTTAACTATTTCCAGTATCAGAATAAGTTGATTTATTATTTTATTCTCAAGACCATCTGCTATCTGGTCTTTGCTAATATTCCACCTAAACTGACTGTCCTTTTCATTTTGGAAAGCTAATTCATGCCAGTAACCAAAATCTGGTTTCAAACTATGAGTCTTATTAAGATCCATGTAATCTTACATCTCGAGAAGTCTACATCATGATGATCCCAAAATGTATACACTTATAAGCTAACTCTATATTTTAGTGCATGTTATATTCTAACAGAACATACTGCACATTGATTGTTTGATCCTTTGTTCCTCATGAAAAGACAGACACCTAAGAGAAGAGCTGGCTATAATTGATTGGTGGGAACTTTCAGGAAAACTCCAAGCTATAATTTAGTTCACTCATTTTTCTTAAATTCACTCTCCCAAGATATATGATGTATGTACACATATAAATTTTGTATATTACATAAATTAATGCAGCAATCTTTAGACACCTACAAAGCTTGGTTTTGTCCTGCTCTTTTTTGGTGAAATTTGGCATATCCCACAAGTCTACTTCCTCAGGTTTCATTTTACTCCTCCTCTACCCTCTGCCATAGTGCTCCTCAAGTCTTTCCCCACATACCACCTGTCCCTCCTCTGATGAGTCCCTACACTCTTGTGAGGAAAGATTTTGTTTCTTCCCATATTTCTCCCAAGAAATGTGTGTTCCTCTAACACAAAAGTAAAAGACAGAGAAGACAAAACATCACTATTGAAGAGAATGAACTTTATTAAGCAGAAGATGCGTACTCAAGGTCCAGTTCGGTCCCCGTGTATAGAAGAAGGGCTCAGGGGACACAGGGACGGCTGGTGAATTGGAAAGAGGACTCAGTGGTACTTGTGAGCCAGAGCAGTGGCAACACCAGCTACGAGCTTCTGCCAGGCAGCCTGCACTTCAGGAGTAAAATCCTTGCCAAAGTGAGAAGAGAGGACAATCAACAGCACATTGCCCAGGAGCTATTAGAAAAAAAAAAGAGAAAAAGGACACATAGACATATTAAGTAGAGGTTTCCAGAAAAGAAAAATGTACAGAGGAATGGCTGCCCAACTCCAGTCCCTGAGAACCCCAACTTCAAGAATTCTACTCTCAGTCATCGCAAATGAACCTAGATTTAATTCCGTTCAACATCCTTCTTACCTAGATCCTCATATCCTCCCCTAATGGCACCATTTTCTTTACGTTTCCTCCTTTCTCATTAACTAAATCCAAGATTCCTGTGAAAATAGAATCTCAGGACTACCAGATTCTCATTGAGAGCTAGTCTTCATCTATGAAGGACAAGCCTCTGCTTGTCACAATATTTTGTGGGAATTTAATTTAATTTTAGGTAGTTTGTCATTGTGTGTGTGTGTGTGTGTGTGTGTGTGTGTGGTATGCCAATTCTGGGACTTGAATTCAGGGGCCTGGGTGCTGTTGCCAAGCTTTTATGCTCAAGGTTAACATCTACCACTTGAGCCATAGCTCCTCTTTCAGCTTTTTGGTGGTTAATTGGAAAAAAAAGTCTCACAGACTTTCCTGCATGAGCTAGCTTCAATCCATCATCCTCATATCTCAGCCTTTTGAATAGGTAGGATTATAAGCATGAGCTACCAGCACTCAGGTGAATTTGTCATATTTTATTTGAAAAAAAAAGCTGCACTGGAAATTTTTCCCTAAAAATCAATAATTCCTCAACTTCAACTATTAGTACCCACATAAAAATAATTTCTCCCTTCATAACTCAGACCATCCTCTACCAAAACCCAAATTCCATATTCTTACAACTCTATCATTCTCTTAACATTATCTCCAAAATAAGCACAACTCAAATTCTTCTCGGACAGAATTCTGTAAGAAAGTGCAAGCAAATCCAGGCTTCTAATTATAAGGATCTCTATTCTTTGCTCTGAATAAAGCTGATGTAGAGTAGAGTCTCTAATTATCTATCCGAACCAAGCTGAACTCATGATTTCTAGATCTGAGTGGTTAGTTGCAGCCATAGTTTTAATCCCTCCCTCCCATGCCTTTAATGTCCTCAATACAAAAGCCAAGAGGAACTCACCCTGAAGTTTTCAGGATCCACATGCAGCTTGTCACAGTGGAGTTCACTCAGCTTAGCAAAGGTCGTCTTCAGGTTGTCCATGTTCTTCACAGCCTCTCCAAAGGAAGTCAACACCTTCTTGCCATGGGCCTTGACTCTGGGGTTGCCCATGATGGCAGAGGGAGAAGACATGTTGCCAAAGCTGTCAAAGAACCTCTGGGTCCAAGGATACACAACCAGAAGCCTGTGATAGAGGACAAATGAGAGGTGGAAAATCAGAGTTACTAAAATGCACTGATGCTAGTCCTGGCCCGTTTGCGAGAGTTGTGGTCATCCTTCTCTCCTACGTGATGAGAACGGGTGCTTACCTTCCCAAGGCTTCTCCTCCAGTCTCTTCCACATTCACCTTGCTCCACAGACCATTGATAAGGGCCTTCTCCTCGGAACTTAAATGCACCATGATGTCTGCTCTGGGAGCTTGCTGGTGATCACAGAAGTGTCAGAAGCAAGTATGTGCCGTTGCCAGAACCCCTCGCCTTTTATTCTTCACTGCTCTGAGGTCCTGGCCTCTTCTTCTCCATGGTACTTTGAGGTCATTGGTCAAGCTGACTAATGACTCATGGGTGGGGTCAGGGCAAGGAAAGGTCATCTGTGGAAAAAGGCGTTTTATGATAACGCGTGCTGGACCTTGCTATGTCCTTACGCTTAGCTCCTCCTCCAGTGACAATAGGATTTTTCAGCCATTCTCCATTTTCTCTTTCTTCTCTCTCCATATAAACTGTCCAAAACACTATCCAATTCTCTCATTCCCCTTTCCCCACTTAAAAAGAAAACCCATAGACAAGAGCTAAATCCTTAATAGGAAAAGTTTCAGTCCAAAAAATGATTAACATTGTTTGAGAAATGATTATAATGAAAAGAACAAAGTTCAAGCAGTTGAAGCAATAGTTTCATCCAGTTTTTATTCTCCTGAAGATGAAACTGTGACTAAACCATCTTCATCTTTTGTTCCAGGGAGACAAGACCCGTCGACAATTACTTACCCAGTAATAGGAAGTCCACACTGAGACTAAAGCCTCAATTTCAAAGTATAATGCCAAGAGGTGATGTCTGAGAGAAGTCAGAAAGGAGAACATATCCTGTGCTTTTAGGGCATTTTCTTTCTTTTTATCTTCTTTGTGGCTCAGAAGACTGATTTCTTTGGGGATATCACCCTAGGAATTGCTTTCCTAACAGATTGCTTTTATTGGACACTATTGTTGTTTTACATTTTTATATTCAGACTCATTTTTTATTTTCAGTGTGGCTTCTGTCTCTCTAGTTTTTACATTCCAAATGTTCCCTGAGATTTTGTATATAACCTTGCCCTGGTAATTATGGTCATTAATATGGTATGAGATTAAAACCCTTAAGCTCATGTATTATCTTTGCCTGTTTCTTAAGACACTAGAATTCTTTATCTGATTTATTGGCACTCTCCTAAGTGGCATTACTCCAAGTCACTGAAAAACTGTACAAGCTTTCAACCAAGATAATCTTTCTGGATATATATAAATATATACATACATTATATATGCATGGCAAATATAGATATAACCACATAATTCTACTCTTAGCTTTTTTATTTTTCTATCATGGATTAGTTTGATTGACTAAATAAATGTACTTTAAATAATGTACACTAAATAATGTACTCTTTTTTTCTGATCATGGGGCTTGAACTCTGGACCTGGGTGCTGTCCCCAGCTCTTCAGCTCAAGGCTAGTGCTCTACCACTTGAGCCACAGCACCACTTTTGGCTTTTTCTGCTTATGTAATGCTGAGGAATTGAACCCAGGGCCTCATGAATTCAAGGCAAGCACTCTACTACTGAGCCACCTTCCTAGCCCAAATAATGTACTTTTAATATATCAGATAATGCATATAGAAATACATAGGTATTATTTAATATGTTAATGTAAATTAAATAATTTAATATATCAATGTAAATAATACATATAGAAATTTAGTCATCAAACAACTTGGGGGCAACATTATATGGGCTTCATTATAAATACTGTAGATATACCAAGGGTCCACAATTGCAGCAATACTCAACAAATGTTACAGATTAATATTAAAGATATCTGCAACAACTCTATTATCATTTGAAAATGTCTGTGATTTCTCCCTACAACAAAGAAATAGATAAGGCTAGCAATAGACTACATTATTGCTATATTCAAAATGAAAAAATTTTGAAACTTCAGTTATAGTTTCCTGAATATACTGGAGGTGTTTTTCCCCAAATAAAATTTCAGCATCCTCATTTAGAATACGCAGTTTAGGAAGATTCTAGGTTGGTAAAGAAAGAAGATATTTGACAATGCCAGTAAAAGATTCTTTTGTGTGTGTATGGGGGATGGGAGGAGTCAGAGGACCTGAACTCTGGGCCTGGACGCTGTCCCTCAGCTAGTCAGCTCAAGGCTAACACTCTACCACTTGATCCACAGTGCCACTTCTGGCTTCTTCTGTTTATGTGGTGCTAAGGAATCGAACCCAGGGCCTCATCATGCAAGGCAAGCACTCTACCACCGCACCACCTTCCCAGCCCAATGCCAGTAAAAGATTCTTAAATAGACGAGAAGTTTGAGACACTGGGAAGAGCAGCTCTTGGCTTAAGAATCAATGAAAATTAAGTTTTAGATGTCTCAGGCATATTTGTGAATCCACCATGTGAAGACAATAGTTCTCTCCGTAGAACTGTATGTTATGATCAGAGACTGTCAAAGCCCATCAAGTAAGGAATGAATCTCTGAAGTCTAAGAACTTGGAAGCAAATTTTCCCTAAAACAAGCCCTGTTGCTATCTACCATCCTCTTCTCAATTCAGTGTGGACACAGACTTCTCTAATACATCAGAGAATGAGGCTTTTCTCTCTCCTCTTCTATGAGACCCAATTGCAAGGCTCATCTCTCATTCTCTGGTTATGATCTATGATATGAGATCTGGCTTCCATCCAGGGACCTGGTCCATCCCACATGCCTTTGCTATTAACAGCTGTGAGGACTTCAAGGAAGGATTTAAGAAGAAAAGGCAGCAAGCCCAAGGCTAAGGACATAAATTATGAATTCTGACTCTGAAATCAGGCAAGCTGGGAGCATTGTCAGTACAGCTTAGATGGTGCTGACTCATGCTAAACTATCCAAACTGCTCCTCCTAAAGTATTTTATTTCTTTTTTATATGAACCAAAAATGAATGATTTTTATCTCCCTTCTCTGGATAGAAAGCTCCAACTTTACAAAGATAACTGATGATCTAGCTGGTCAGTACAAAATAGCAAGAAAAAAAGAACCAGTAAGAACATCCATTTATGAATTAAAAAGTTAAAGTAATTTAAAGCCCTTACATACCTTATCTAAAAAGAATTATAAAAAGAGACTCCTCTATATTAAGTAAGTATTCAGTCATCTTTGTCAGGGCTTCTTTCAGTAATTGTAGTTTTCTAAATTATGTGTTAGATTTTAAGAAAGCGAAGATGACTTTTCAATGGGGAAAAATCAATATTTTATTGTCTTTTTTTTTTTTTTGGTCTGTCTTGGGGCCTGAACTCTGGGCTTGGGCACTGTCCCTCAGCTATTCAGCTCAAGGTTAATGCTCTACCACATGAGCCACAGCACCACTTCCGGCTTTTTCTGCTTATGTGGTGCTGAGGCATTGAACCCAGGGCCTCATGCATGCAAGGCAAGCACTCTACCACTGAGCCACTTTCCCAGCCCATATTGAGTCTTTATATCTAATTTAAGATACCTATTTTTATTTGGGGTATGAGGCAGTGTCTCTCTAGGTAGCTGACCTTGAACTCTTAATCTAACTGCTGAAAACTCTCTAGTTCTGGGATAACAGGCATGCATGTATTCCAAGATCATGCATTTAATCTAAAGAGTAATATATTATATTTCCTCTAAATGATATTACTATGGACAAGTATATGAAACAATTGTTGGTAAATAAAATATGGCCTTTCTTGACTTTTTCCCATAGTATTTTCTGAGTAAAATAATTGTTTCAAGGATTTTAATTTTGATTTTGAAATACAAAAACCATAACAAAGTTTACAAACCACTGAAGAGGCAAAAGTCACGAGTTTATTTTTATTTGATTTTTATTAACATATGTGATCCAGATAATGCAAGAGAAATCATTGACATTTACACACATGTGCCCCTTCTTTATGATCCTCTTTCTTTTCTCTCTTTATCCCTATAAGTTCTCTTTTGCTTTCATGTCTTTCTCCCTTAGATTCCACATACAAAAGGAAAATTACAACCTATCTTGGTGATTTGTTGACTTCCATTCTGTTGGGAATACGTTCAGAAGGATATGTTTGAATTTTCTGTTTTGTATGGATGTTCTATTTTTAATAGCTTATGAACCTGCATACTGGTAATTATAGAGGTAGACTAATTCTCATTCCCAGTAAGAGTTCATAAATATTCCCTTTTCCCACATTCTTGACATTTGCTCTCTTTTGAACATTTGTTTTTTGTTTAATATGTATTTTTCCATGCTGGTGATTGCCATTACATACTAAGAGTACACCTTTTTCCACGTGTAGGAAAAGTGCAATGTTTTTGATTACATTATTTTGAATTCTTTAAAAATTATATTTCTTACCTAGGCATCAATCTTTTCTATTTTGGGAACTTTGTATTGAAGCTATACCATAGCATATATCTTGTATTGAAATTTGCATCTTTCTAGGAAATGATAAAACTAAAGACAGGCCAAGCAGATAGGACTTAAACAGAAGCAATAAGGATGATACTTACATCATCTGCTAGTCAGAAATAGGAGAAATCAAGGCCTTTTGCTTCATGTCACTAAGGACAGAGATACTGAATAGTTGCTCTTTCCCCCAAAATTCATGTAGAAGAGCTCCTTCTAAAAGTAAATCAGCTCAATCTCCTAGAGTTTGGGGCATCTGTAAATAGCAGAGTCTCTTTCTCACTTTGCTGCCAGAGTTTTTAATACTCAAACATCACAGAATCTCTTGCCATAAATCACTTTGTGAAATTAGTTTTCTTCTTTCCCTTTCTCATCTTTTGTTTTTTTCCTCCTCCTGCCCCTCCTCCTGCGCCCCCCTCTGCCCTTCTTCTTTTTCTTTTCTCCTCCTTTTTTCCCCTTGTTTATTTGTTTTGTGAGGGTCTTAAGGGTCTTTTTTAAATTTACTTTTACTTCTAATTTACAGAATCAGGCAGAGCTGGTGTTTTTCTTCTTCTGGTGACTTGTGCTGGTGGTAGCCGGGTGGGGTCAAAGACTGTGGGTGTAGATAAGGTTTCAGCACAACTGGGAGTTTTGGCCACATAGGAACCCAGCTGAAGACAATGGGAGCTGGAGTTCCTTCTCTTGACTTCATGGCTCCCATCCTCGATTCTTTCACTAGTAAGACAAGAAGAGGGGGACTATATGGTTATAAATTTATTTTTGTTACTATTATTATTAAAATATAAATAATATAGAGATTAAATAAGTTACAAAGCTAGGCCAGGGAAAGAAGTTACACTCTCCTAATTCAAATAAGATGTTAAAAAAAATACTGGCCAAACGAGAGGGTCAAATGGGAGGAAATAGAATGATTCCCTGGCCACTACAATTACTCTTAACGTTAGTCTTACATAATGCTCTGAAGTATAAAGAAGAATATATTAAAATTACACATATTCAACTTGAAACCGTAGAAAAAGGAATGTGTTCTGTTGGTTTATACTCGGGATATTTTGAACCTCACATAGTATCGATGGCCAGGCTGTGTCTGGCTGAAGGTGGAAGGAGCAAAATGCTGGCTTTAGTGGCAGGATTAAGTCAAGCCACCAACCTTGGCACAGTTTGTTTCTTCTACTTTCACTTGATTGACAAAAGAACTTATTTCTCACATAGGCCTGATTATTCTGATCACAAATGCCAATATAAAGAAATACCTTGCTTTTTTATTTTTATTTGTGAAGACTTTCATTTTGCTAGTACAAGCTTTTAAGTGAAAGTCTCAGCCTGAAAAAGAATGAGCTGGATGTTGGATCCTGGAGTTCAGTAAGCCATCAAGGTACTGTCTGCTGATATCTACCTTTCTATAGTCAGCCGTAGTATGTCCAGCACTGGTTATGTCTTAGTAGTTAAGTATGTTGATATATGTCTGTTTATTTGTACTTGCATAAGTGTTTGCCCATTCATTCATTCGTTCATTCATTCGACACTCTAAAAATGCTAAGCAGATAGCACAAAAATAAGACATAGACACAAATATTTTTATTTCATTGAATCAATAGTGGGGAAAGGCAGACAACCAATACATAAGCAAGTGAAATGTGTGGCATATCAGAATGATGTTAGGTGTTATGGAATAAAAAAAAAATAGAATGAAGGATAGAGTAAGATCAGGGTAAGAAGGGAAGGGTATTGCCACTTTTACATAATGGGACAAGAAATTCCTCACTTTAACATTTAATTGAGCAGTAGACTGTTGTCTTAATGCTCATAAGATTGTGAGAATTGGATTCAAAGCCAGCCCAAGCAGAAAAGTCAATGAGACTTCATCTCCAAAAAATAACTAACAAAAGGCTAGGCTGTAGGCATGTCACAAGTGGTAGAAAGTCAGTTGAGAAGCAAACACAAGGCACTGCATTCAAATATCAGTACCACCCCTGAAAAAGAAGATACTAATAAATAAAAAGGCATGTGGTTACAAGAAATAGAAAATGTCAATAACTTCAAGAAGGAAGATGTTGAGAATTCCTAGGAAATATTTTTAAGATGTTGAGAATTCCTAGGAAATATTTTTAAAACTCAATTTAATGATGTATAAATTGGAGAAGGAAGCAGAAAAATATGGGAATACAGAGGTCCTAAACTATGAAATGTAGACACAAGTAATACTTAGATAATTATGAGAAAAATTGTATACATATGAATACATATCATCTATACAGATACACATGTGTGTATACACATGTATATGTGTGTCATTGCTATATATGTACTGCATATGCATACATATCAAGTTGAGTCATAATAAACAAAATATGAGATTTCATCGTGGTTCCTGGAGAAAAGTGATACTTTGAATTTGTAGGTTTTGGTGTATTGTTAGCGAGGTGGAAACTATCAGAAGTCTTTGTATACACACACACACACACACACACACACACACACACACACACACACACACAATTGGACATTATTCATCTATAAAAAAATAAAATCATGTCATTTGCAGTGAAATCGATGGAACTAGAAATTATCATTGTAAGTAAATTAAGACAGATTCAGAGAGGCTGCATGTTAGATGCCTTTATTTCTACAGGGACTGCCATAGAACTGGCTTTGAAGTGGTGGTGTTGGTTGGGAAGATGGGAAATCACCAACTATCTTTAGAACTTATCTATATATCAGAGCTTTTGTCAAAACAGCACTAACCAATATCTCTCTTAGATGCTGACAAATAGTTCAGATGACAGGAAGCTCCAGATTTTTTTTTATTTTCTTTGAGGAGGGAAACATATGGAATAAGTTAGATAATAAGCAGATGGAAAAGACATCTCTTGAGTTGAAGGCGTTGGGGCTCTGGGACTCTGTATGGGAAAAGACATATGTGTCCCCTCATTCTAAAAACGACCTAACACACTCCAGAGTGTCACCTTCCTTAGCTTCCCTCCTTCCAGCCTGAGTTTTCCTCTGTGTGACCAATAATACAAGAAGGATAAAATTCAATTCAACAAGCATTTTCATTCAGTACTAAACATACTCTAGGCATTATGTTGATAATTATGTGAGAGGAAGAAACAACCATTTTTAGAGATCATTTATAGAATATCTAGGCTCAATATAAAATAAAAATACACAACCCATTTTTCTAAGTTATTAAGAACATCACATCATCAAAATCATAAGTACTAAATTCATGTTCAACTAAGAACATCAATCTATATTTAATCCTTGTGCTATAAAAGAATATTTAATACCCTGGTTTGGTCATCACCCATCATATATTTCCTCATACTCAATCCTCCCCCTCAGAATTCTTTACCCTGTTTCCCATAAATGTGTGACTTAAATAGCTCTGTATTAGAAGCTATTTCACGGTTGTTATAAACTTAGTGTACTCTTTGCCTTATATTAACTTTTAAATGATATATTCCTTTCCTAATGTCTGCAGCCTGACTCTGTTTCTGTCCTAGATAAATACGTGAACCAAGAAGAAAGTTTCCAGTTAGCCTCACTAAATCTTCTTGACCCAATTAACTCATGCCCTTAGCAGTGATTATACGTACAAATGATTACAGCCTGTAGTGAATCCTTGGACATCGCAAACCATCATGGCTCCTAAAATGAGGAAGCTCAATAGGATAAGAGATGTATAACAATCCCTGGAAAACTCCAATCAGCCTGCCTCTTTTCTTATATTTCTTTCCTGGCTGTCTAAATCCTCAAGTCATCTCAAAATTCTGAAGCATGTTTGTGCAACAGTGAACTCCATTTGAAGCATAATTTCAGTCATGCTTTTAGAGATTTTTTTTTCCTGATCTTGTAATTTCCTGATTTTTTTCTTGCCCTAAGCATTATATATGTATGCGTGCCATAGGTATTTAGCTTTATAAACAGTCAGTCTCCATAAATGATTCTTCTTTCTCAAGATTGGAGCTGCCATATGTACATAGCTATTGAGCTATTCTGCTCATCTGCTAAGATTAATCTAGATGTATACTATTCATTGCAAATAAGGGAAACCATGGGATCCATGGTTCTTTGGGCCTTTCTTACTTCACTTAATATGATTTTTTCCCAAGTCCTTCCATTTCCTTATGAATGGGGCGGTATGATTCTTTCTGATGGAAGTATAAAATTCTATTGCATACATATTCTACATATTCTTGATCCATTCATCTGTTGGTTCCATATTGTAGCTATGGTAAATAATGCTGTTATAAACATAGTTGTGCTGGTAGCTTTAGTATGGCCTTGTTTGTGATCATTTGGGTAAATGCCCAGAAGTGGGATTGCTGGGTCATAGGGGATCTCTATGTTTAGTTTTATGAGGAACCTCCATATTGCTTTCTAGAGTGGTTGAACAAGTTTACACTCCCACCAACAGTGTACATATGACCATATAAGATGATGCTAAGTGAAATGAACTCCAAGACATGGACACAAGAAGTTTTTCATTGTTGTTGTTTTTAATGTTCTGTGTGATTTTTTTTTCTTTTGTGTTTTTCCTCCTATGGTTTATACCCTGTTGTTACTATAGTTAATTTAGTGCCCTGGGTATTGTATATACATTTATCTGAATTAGAGAAGGGAAGGGAAACAAAAAATGGTGAGACAAAGGACAAAGGGGGCACCAATGCAACAGTGATACTCACAAGAAAATATGTTGGAAATGATCTGTACAACCTGGGGGGCTGGAGGGAGATAAAGTGGGAGAAAACTGAGGAAGAGGGTAACAAGTTTGACAAGAAATGTGCTCATGGGAAGGGATGATAGGGGGAAAACAAAGGAGAGGGTAACAATGCTCAATAGGAAATGTAACTGTAACCCCTCTGTACAGTATGTTTACAATAAAAATATATATCAAAAAAGAAATGTACGGGGCTGGGAAGATGGCTCAGTGGTAGAGTGCTTGCCTTGCATGCCTGAGGTCCTGGGTTTGATTCCTCAGCACCACATAAGCAAAACAAAAGAAGCCGGAAGTGGCACAGTGGCTCAAGTGGCAGAGCACTAGCCTTGAGCTGAAGAGCTGAGGGACAGCACCCAGGCCCAGAGTCCAGGCCCCACGACCAGACCCCTCCTCCCCCCCAAAAAAGAAATGTACTCACTACCTTACTTTATGTAACTATAACCCTATATACATCACCTTGACAATAAAATTTAAATTTAAATAAGAAAAAAAAGAACAAGATGCAAATAAAAAATTGGAGCTGCTTCATCAAGTCTAACACATACTGAGCATTCCCATTAGTGAACCCATTCATATCTGACTCAGCATGTGCCCTGTAAGAGGACAGGACTTTGGTCATTCAGTTATCCAAGGGCACCCTGAAAGGGTGAACAATATTCTACTTTCCCTCATTTTTAACCCTTCCTCTTCCATCTTTGTGTCAGGTCCTGACTCTGGGACTCCGTGTAAAGTGGACATTCAGTATGTTGAACCATCGAATGATGACAGCTGAGAAAGTCTTTTAGTATCTATCCCCATCGTATCTTTATGGAAAAAAAATTAAAATTCTACCCTGGATTATAGTATTATGGGGATGTGTCAAAGAAGTCATTGGCTCAGTTCAATGCCTCAGTTTACTCCAACAGCATTTGATTAATGACTTGATATTTTGTGAACTAAAAATCGACATGCTGCTTCTAAATATGAGAGGAAACCTGCAAGATGAGTGTTTGGTTTACAGTGACAAAGTATACTATGGCATCTCATAAGGACAACCAGATTGTTTGGGGATCAAAACATAATGCATCCTAGGATATGTTTCATTCTGTCTCAGGGTCTCTTTCTCTTCGGGATGCTGGGTGAGGTAGAGTTTTACTCAGACAGTCAATTTCCTTTTTTTTTTTCTTTTTGCCATCTGTTCTGTAAGCTTCCTGCTCAGGACCCAGATAGCAGACATCGCTCAAACTTGAAAACATCTGGCCACACACCCTGGTCCCTGACATGACTCAGCATGGCTCAGCATTTCCAGTAAGGCCAGATGCTGGTTCAGGCTGTGCAGACCTAGATGATGGAGAAGAGGGGATTGGCTCAGACCAGACAGGGCCAAAATGTCTATGCTTGGGCTATGGGAAAGCAGTAATGGGTACACAGAAACAGAATATGGTCTAATGAAAACTGAAGCTAATGTAAGCAAAGACAGGAAAGCCAGCAGAAATAGAGCATACAAGGTGGACAGAAAGTGTAAAAATCATTCAATTAGGGTTTGGGGTTTTTTGTTTTTGAGTATACCAAACATGAATTTCAGTGCTTGAGCATAAGTAGAATAAGAACATGTATATCTTATCCACTGAGAGTCCATAACACTTAATTCTAACAAAAGTTCTATTTTCCAAACTTAACACAGATACACACACACACACACACACACACACACACACACACACACACACACACGGCATGGTAGAGGGAATTCATTTCTCCTCAGTGTTGATTTCTTTACAAAGTGAAGAATGTACTAAAACAAGAAAATTAAATTAAAATCAAGAAATTATAATCTGGGACTTGAGAGATGAAAACAGATGTATTTCATGGAGCATGCTTGTTCTCTGTCCTCAAGACAGAATATATGGACTCAATAAAATTCAACAAGACAGAGTGGCTTATTGCTAAACAGGAGTTCTATTGTGACAGGAACAAAGGAGACATTTTTGTTACTTAGAGTAGCTCCCTTTTTCTTCTCTCCACTGAGAACTTTCATAAGCCTAATAGGGTCACAGGAGAATAAGGTATAATGAGCATCTTGCAAAGGCATTCACCCATTCTGTAGACAAATAAATAAATGATATTGAATTTCCATCTCATCTCAGTCAGATTGATAACTGTCAAGAAAATTATCAACAAATTATGGTTAGCTTGAGTCAAAGGACCTGGGGAGGAAAGCAAACTTCTACTACTATGTGGGAATGTAAATTAGTGAAGCCACTATAGAAGTCCGCAGGAAGGTCACCAAATAACTAAACTGGAACTACCATGGGACCCTTCTATACAATCTCACACATATATCAGAAGAAATGTAAGTCAACACCTAAATAGCTAACTGAACACAAATGTTTATCACAGCACTACACTACTCACAATTACAAGGCTGTACAGTCAACCTAAGTGCCCCCAAACCAATGAATGGATAAAGCAAATGTGAAATATGTGCACAATGGAATATAAGTCAGTTTTAATGAAAACTTAAATTATACCATTTGCAGGAAAGCTGATAGGAAACAGAAGTCAGATTATCAAAGAATTAAACTAGCCTCTAAAAAACAATTACTACATGTTTTCTCTTATATGTGGAATGCAGACCTAAATAGTAGTAATAACAGAAATAAAAAGAAAAGTAAAAGGAGGAGAAGGAGGAAGGAAAAGAAAAAGAGAAAGTAGAAAGAGGAAGAAGAAGAACAAAAAGAAAGAGGAGAAGGAAGAGAAGACATGAATGCAAAATGAAAGACATGTACATTGGAAGGAATCAATACAAGAGGAAAGGAAATAAAAACAAGATGACAGTAAATATGATTGATGTTCTCTATATATGTGTAACAAAATAACAATGCCCACTGAGCACTGTAAAATAAAGAAGTAATGGGGAAAAGGAGAAAAGAAAGAACCACAGAGGTAGTGGTTTTCATCAAAGTCCAGTATTGGACAAGAAATGTACTCAGTATCTTACTCATATAACTGTAACCCCTTTACAGCATCTTTACAGTAAAAATAAAATTTTAAAAAAGAAATATATTTTCCAGTTTAAAAAAATGTTTAGTTAAATATTGCCATGAGGGATTAAGAGGGTTCCAGTAATCCCAACAATACTAACTGTTTCTAACTTCAAATAATTTCTAATATGGGCTTTGGCAAGCTACTTAGCTTCTGTTCACCCTGAAATATAGACTGGAAATATGGTTCATGAAATTATGAGCATTAAGTTAGTTTGATAAACAAGAGCTAGGAACACAATATATCTTAAGTGTTACCTTGTACAACATTATATATACACATATACATATATACAAAACTATTAAGGTTACACACTTCTTTCCAAGAATGCTTGGAAATGTAGTTATTTTAGCAATTTCTTGGATCTAAACGGATAGCTCACACCTGTAATTCTAGCTACTCAGGAGACTAAGACCTGAGAATCATGATTCAAAGCCAGTAAAGATGCTGTACAGGGGGTTACAGTGGGCATGTTAAAATGAAACCCTTTGTGTAACTATTTGAAGACAATAATAACTAAAATGAAATTTACCCATACTATTTGTGCCCAATGTCTCTTATTGGGGAAGAAGAAAATAACCCATTACTGATCATTGGAATGAGCATAAAAATAAGTTACTTTATAGAACTGACTTGAATTTTTTCTAGTATCTACCAAGCACTCGATAAGTGGAATTTGTCATTAGTATTAACTGCAATGAATTTGACAGTATATACCACACAGGACTATAATATTAAATGAGATTATTTATATATCAAGGAATTGACCTGACATGGAAAGATTTCAATTCAAATCCAGCTGATCCCTTTTATTTCCCCTTAGTCCAACTTCATCCTGCTTCCTTTATCATCTGTGTCCCTCTCAATTCCTGCTCAGGTTCCTAAGATTCCTCCATATTTCAGAACCTTAGCTAATGCTCCCAGTGAAGTGGGGTACTCTTAGTTTTAGCTCTTAAACAAAGTTTCCCTCCATTTCCTTCATTTTGCCCTGTGGCCTTAGAGTAAGCATCTGATTTGAAGGTGTCAATGGGGCAAAGTGGGGCTCCTATTGTGTAACTTCTCAGGATATTGCTAATTTGAACTTAAGGCTCTGAGGCTGTTATTATAACTCTTAGAATAGTTGGTGCTATTCTCTAGAATTTTCCTGCTACTTTGAGACTGCTGGCTCTTAGGGAGCTCCTAGTCTCAAATTGCTAGCCCAGAGAACGTGGACTTCCTTTGATCCTCATAATAATCTCTGTAAAATATACGAATTATACTCTTATTTTATGAATGATGAGCTGAAACTCAGAAATCAAGGCATTCTTTTTGCCCTGCTGAAAGCATAGAAAATTCCATATAGGAGTCTAATGTAAAATTGTGCTCATACCTTTTCTGGTGCCAATGGTCTATCTCTACCCAGCGTCATGGACTCCACCCAGAGCTGAAAACCTGCTCTGATCAGCTATCTGAGTGGGCAGGCCTATAGCCCTTCTGTGCCTTGATAGCTGGCAGTAAGCACTGGCCTTTCCCTCTCTGTGATCTCTGATAAGCACATCAATGCACACCAGCTCTGGAAGTCCCTATGGGGACCTCAGGTTTTGCTGAGTCAAACTTCTCTGAAACCTTAGCCTCTAGAAAACTCTGTTCCTAAAGTTATAGTTATAGGTCCTTCCATTGCTTCCTTCTTTATCTGCAGCCTTGTTCCTCTGCTTCCCCATCCCCTTTGGACCCTCCTCCTCACTACAGCCAGGGGATCTCAAACATAGCTTGAATCTAACTTGGGTCTGGGACTGCTGCTGACATTCTGTTCTTCAATAGATGCCTTGAATTTTCTAAGCTCAGTCTTGTTATAGGAGGGAAAACCCAGAAGTCATAAAGGTACCTTCTTATGGACTGAGAATAAAGACAGAAATCTAGACTATGAACGTCTCAATTTTACCCGAATGATCACAAACAAGACCATACTAAAGCTACCAGCACAACTATGTTTTTTGCAGCATTATTTACCATAGCTAAGATATGGAACCAACCCAGATGCCCTTCAGTAGATGAATGGATCAAGAAAATGTGATACACACACACACACACACACACACACACACACACACACACACACACACACACACAATGGAATTCTATGTCTCTATCATAAAGAATGACATTGCCCCATTTGTTAGAAAATGGAAAGATTTGGAAAAAAATATATTAAGTGAAGTAAGCCAGGCCCAAAGAAACAGGTCCCATGGTTTCCCTTATTTGCAATAACTAGTATATATCTGAGACAAGCAGAAACGGTCAGACAAGTTGATGTTAGGTGAAATGAACCCCAAGGTAAGGACTCAAATTGTTTTTCTTTCTTTCTATTGTTTCTAACATAGGTATAAGATGATTTCTTTGTTGCTTTCTGTGTCCCTCCCCCACAGTATAACTCCTGTTGTCACTGTATTTGATGTTGGTATAATTTGTGGAGGGGAAGGGAAAAAACAAACTGGTTAAATAGGGATACAGGTGGACCCATTGCAACAATGAGACATTATGTTGAAAAAGGAACTTTACAACTTTTTTTTTTGGGGGGGGGGGGGCGGCGGAGATGGGAAAGCAGGGATGGGAAGGGGAAACAGAGGAGGCAACAATGCTTGATAGGAAATGTTGTACTCATTTCCTTGCTCATGTAATTGTAACCCCTCTGTATGGTATATTTCACAATAAAAAAACTTATTAATAAAAAATTATATTTATTGAAATGGATTCCAAGAAATGGAAAAAAAGAAAGTCTCAATAAACAGAAGTCAATTGTTATCGTATCTTACCCTCTTTCATCTCCCCCAGCCATCTCATTCATTCTTCATCCTTTTATTCACTTTCATTCCCTTGTACCTGCATGATATTTATTACTTTTTCTTATTGTGAGTTCAGCTATTAATGAGGTAGGTAAGCCATTATTAAGTGGTGCTCTCATTGAAGGTGCATCATCTCAGCCAGGTTCATGAAAAAAGGGAAGATCAAGGTCAAAAGAAAGAACTAAGGAGGGAACACAGTTACCTGACCTCAGTGCCCCACAGAATCAAAAAAAGTAGGAGTCTGGTCTGTGGTTAGGAAGAATTTCTACAACCTGGAAGGGGCTGAGCATGGATAAACACTTTCTAGATGGAAGTGGATAGATTCAAATAGGCTAGGCTGAAGAGAGGAGTGTATCTATGGGAGTTTAGGGCAGGAAGGAAAGCTGCTACAGGAAGAGCATTGCTCAGCGTAGCTTTATGTCTGTTCCCTTTGAGTATTCTATGAGGCTTCTGAGTTTAGGTCAGTCCTCAGAGAACCTGAATTCCATCTGCGTGGCCCTCACCAAGGGGGGAGCACTGTGAATTTTACTCCATTCACAATTATTTCTTTCCCTGCTTCTCCATTTTCCTCAGTATTCCCCCTTAATAATCTGATTCACCCCATCAAAAAGTATAGGAAAAGCTTTCTCCTATGCCTAGGCCTTTATACCTCAATGTGTATGTATGTGAAGGAAGCAGAAAAGTTAATGTACCAGCATAGGACTTTTCCAAGCTGTAATCTCCTCTTTTGGGATTTACTGTGGGTAAAAAACCTTTGATGGTTGGGAGAAGCTTGTGGATTTTCCATTGAGCCCTTTCTTTCACCAGTCAACTTCATATTTATAAAGTCCTTATATAAATGAGATTCTTCTATCATGGGCCATATGATTTAGCTTGATTTCCTTTTCTGGAAAACAACCTTCTCATATTGGAGCATTAATACATTTGCTCAACTCAAAACAATGCTGAAGACGTAACAGTGAGCTGGTAGCCATTGTCCCCTGAATTCACAAAGACAATTACAGTGATCATGGCCACCACTCTTTCTCAGCCTCATTGTAGTCTTTCTGATCTCAGGGATTTTATGCTCAGGTTGGATAAAATAAGCTATCACCTCAGATTAAAAACATGGTGTGATTTTATACAAATTATGATGGACTATAGAGACCAAAATTTTTTCTAGGATAAAGAAAGCCTGGGTGTGATTTAAAGGCAGCTTCCTGGGATTTAAATACACATGAACAGAGAGAGAGAGACAGAGACAGAGACAGAGACAGAGAGAACAAATAGTTTTGCCCTCAAATAACTCAAAAGGATTCAGTGAGTTGTAGAAAACACTTCACTGTCTGATACACAGAAAGTCTTTATCACTAATGTTAATTTTCTCTCTTTTTCTTTGCAAGTCATGGGGCTTGAATTCAGGGCCTGGGTGCTGTCCCTGAGCTCCTTTGCTTAAGGCTAGCACTCTACTGTTTTGAGCCACAGCGCTATTTCCAGCTTTCTAGTAGTTCATTACAGATAAAAGTCTCATAGACTTTCCTGCTCAGCCTTGCTTTGAACCACAATCCTCAGATTTCAGCTTCCTGAGTAACTAGGATTATAGACATGACCCCCACAGCAGCCCCAAGTCTGGTATTCTTCATTTTTAAAAAATGAAAGTAGCATAAAGTATAGGAGTATAGTTCTTAGAATATAGTTCTAAGAATGACAGCAAATATTTCTAGACTTTGACATGTATAAGATACTGATTCTTGTTTTTTCCATAATTAACTCAAATATTCTGAAAACAACAACAACAACAACAGTCTTCTAAGTATGTGAAAAACACCGATGAAGAACTGAGACTCAGTCTGGCTCCCATGTGTGTAATCTTGGCCACTGCTCTACTCTTCTTAAGTCCTCTGTAAAACAAAGCATTTGAAACCTTGAAATAAGTTATTGGAAAAGGCTATGTGGGTGAAATGTCAACTTCTGCCTCTGAGGTTTCTGAGACCACAAAGAAAAAGGATTTCCTCTCATTTCCACTTGGCAAATGGTGTCCACACATCTGGTCTGCAGAGAACCTGGCTGAATGAAAATTTTCATTATTAAACAAGAAAACTTTGAAACATCTTGCCATTTGAGAAGCCTTAAGTCCAATGGCATCCCTTGTCCAAAGTAGAGTTTATACCTGTAGTGGATAGAAGGGCCATGAGGATTAATTTACTCTAGCCTGATGCTTACAGAAAAAGAAACTGAGGTTCAGAGGAGAATGGGAGCTGTGCTGGGGCTGAAAGCTCCTGATGTGCTATGTTTGAGCAGTTGTATGGAGCTCCTGCCTCTAAAAGTGCTCATTTTAGAGCAGGTATGGCTGGAATTAAAAATATTCAGGGTAATTTCCATGACACAGCCAGGGGCTGGAAAGGCTCCAAGTTATTTTTTTTTTTAATGTGCATACTAGTTAAATATATAAATGAGCAAACCCTGCTCAGAGACTGGGTGGGAAAGGCCCTGAAGCCTACACCTCCTGGGTCCAAGCCTGGCAAGAAGATAATGATATCAGAATGTTGTCAGGTTTCCCTCCCATGGCTGGGCCTTAAAGGGAGTCAGCCTAGCACAGAGGCAGGACAAGCCAGCTCCTTCTATCCTGTATGGTTGGAGAGAGTGAAGGTGAGGGTGAAGGGCTCAGAGTATGGCTATTCCTACCCCCACCTTTAAGGAAAAAAAAATAGGTGGTCTGGGAACTTCCATAATCTCCAGTTGCATAAAACAAGATCAAGGCCATTTCACTCTTATTCTATACAAATCTTTACCTTCCCCCAGATGTTAGTCATGGACAATCCGCTCCCCTAAGGTCCACATACTTGTCTTCTTACAGCAGTTACAGAATTTCTGAGAAATATTTTTTTAAACTTGCCCTGCTCTCCCTACCTCAAACGGTTCAGTGAGGAAGATGTGTGTGGTTTTTTCCCCATAAATTGCCAATAGATTTTACTTTGTAACAATGTTGATCTGTTTGTATAAATTCACAACAAAGTATAATTATTTTTTTATTGTGAAAATACTGTACAGATGTGTTACAATTACATGGGCAAGATAATGAGTACATTTCTTATCAAGCATTGTTGCCTCCTCCTTTGTTTCCCCTTCCCATCCCTTCCCATCCTCCCCACCCCCACCCAAAGTTGTAAAGTTCATTTTTCGACATAATGACTTGTACATCTCACTGTTGAAATGGGTCCACTTGTATCCCTATTTAAACGATTTGTTTTTTCCCTTCCCCTCCACAAATTATACCAACATCAAATACAATGAAAGCAGGGTTATACTGTGAGGGAGGGACACACAAAGCAACAAAGAAATCATCTTATAAATGTGCTAGAAACAATTGCAAGAAAGAAAAAAAAACATTTGAATACTTACCTTGGGGTTCATTTCACCTAACATCAACTTATCGGACCTTTTCTGCTTGTCTCAGACATATACTAGTTATTGCAAAGAAGGGAAACCATGGGACCTATGAACAACAAAGTGTAATTATTTTGTAGTATGAAAATTACATTATGGTGAATAAAAGAAGCCATTACAAATCCTAAAATAATTAAAGCTATCACCTTGAAGTCTCAGATTTCTATAATTAATAGAAATATTATAAAACTAAGTTAATGATTGAAAACAACATATATAGTATATGTACACTATATAGTATATATAGTATGTGTATTTGTGCGTGTGTGTGTGTGTGTGTGTGAGTAGTAGTAGTAGTAGTAGTAGTAGTAGTAGTAGCTAGTCCTCTGGATGATGCAAGGTACAAAATCAAGGACATTCATTGCAGTATTTTAATGGCTAATGCCTGATTCCTGGGGGAACCTAGAGAGTAAATAACATAGCATAAATGTACTGAATTTTTTTAATGGAGCAATGATGGAATAAAGATCAGAATTCATTCTTTATATGCAAAAAGGCAAGACACACTGTGTGTCTTTGTCCAGGGACAAATGCTTTTTAGCAATGGGGACAGGCTAGAGAGTGCCCGGCCAAAGGCCTGTACATGCTCTTTAGCTGAAGACTGAGCTATTGATCTCAATCATGCACTGCCAGGAGGCAAACTTTACCTCTAGAATGGGGGATGCTGTTCTTATATATAAAAGTGTCAGGCAAATCCTATCTTTTTAACAGGGTGACCTTACTGTCAGGGTGACAATAATGTCACCCTGTTAACATGCCTCTGGAAACCTTTGAACCCAGACATCTGGGTATCATGAGTTATAGATCAGATATTGTTTTCATTTAAAAAATCTTGGATTGCTCTCAACATCATAATCTAACCTAGAGACTGATGAATTAAGTGAAAATTAGATATTTTTGATCTGCAATAGAAAACATTTTAAAGAGGACTGGGAGAAAACTATGAAGAAAGAGTTCAACTTATCTATCTCCGAGCCTCCCTGTCATCCACCCATCCATTCATTTATAAAGATGAACAAAAAGTCTACTATGTACTGTAGTAAATTGAGCCCAGGGCTGTGTGTGTGAGATGGAGTGGTTGTTGGAGCTAGAAATGAAGGGGAAATAAAACTCTACTGCCCCCTGTGGCTGTCATGCAAGCTTCTTTTTTTCCCCCTTAAAACAGTTTATTAAATGGCAACTCTTCTATACAACTATTTAAATTTTTTAATGTTATTTTATTGTAAAGATGCTGTACAGGGGGGGTTACAGTTACATGAGTAAAGTAATGAGTACATTTCTCCTCAAACATTGTTACCCCCTCCTTTGTTTTTCTTCTACTATCCCTTTCCTCCCCCACCTCCTTCACTCACCCCCCCACCCCCCGCCCTCCAGAAGTTGTAAAGTTCTTTTCCAACATAATGTCTTGTGAGTATCATTCGGGGAGGAGAAGGGCAAGCAAACTTCTTTCAATTCAAAACAGTTGTTCAATCCTTTGAGGGAATGCATCTTAACCCTGTGTTTCAACTTCCCTATAAGAAACAGAGAATCCTAATTCTGAAAAAGAAAATAGCAGATTACTATCAGGTTTAGGGAAACAATATATAAAATCATATAGGCCATGGCTTGAATTCAGCCTTTGGAACAAATATATGACATGGAACAATTTAATTTTTGGAGGCTGCAGGTCTCCAGTGTGAAATTGGGTAACAGTATGTACCTTCTAGTGTTTCAATTAGAAACTATGACAATGATATCCATATACTCATCACAGTGCTTATCATGAAGCAAGAAGCCCAAAATGCTTCCCCTTAATATTATTAAGCAGCCTCAGTTTGATGCATTTTGCACTCATTGCCTTACACAATCCTCATTCAGATTCTGTGTAATATTTTTCAAGTAAGTAGAAATTAGGTTCTAGAAGTAAATATTGAAAGAGTAAATTGTTAGCATGTAACCAGAAAATACGCTTATCGTTAAGTCCTTCAACAATACAGTTGCACATAAACTGAATATTGAAAAGTCCTATCAAATCTATCTTCTCATCCTTATTCCTCTACCTTGAAGAAATTATCCTTACCTATATGTCTTTGAGAGAATGAGAGGAATAGGGAATCTAGGGGTGAGTAAGAAGGATATAAAATGAAAAAAGAAGGAAGAAAGATTCAGTCACTAATTTGGGTCTCTTGAAAAAGGCTCTTTCTGTTGTATTAAACTGAAAGTAGTTGTTCTTTTGGCATCCCAAAGATGAAGAAAGCCTGGCTGATAGGTAAAATCTCTTTGAAAGTCTGTAACATTATCAAAATCCATGGTAATATTTTTCTACCTTTACTTCACTATCATAAATGAGGATGAAGCACAGACACTTTCTCAGTAGGTGTTATGGGTAAGAGGGAAGTTAGGAGGATACTTAAGGGTCTGTTGCCTCCAGTGTGGGGCCAACTATGTACATTCAAGGGTGACTACTTAGTGGGAGAACTGGAAAGGAGGAAGGGATAAAGGATAGGGAGTAAAATTATTGGAATACATTGTAAGTACATATGAACATATCATAATAAAACCATTTAAAATTGTAAAAGGAAAAGAAAAAGAGAGGAGAAAGGGGACGAGAGAGCAATAGAAGAATAGATATGATCAAAGTACCTTATCTGCATGTGTGGAAACAAAACAATGCAATACTCTGTATGGCTAATGTACACTAATAAGAAAAAGTAAAGTGTGAAAAGGGATGCTTTCAGCATTCCCCTCACTTGAGGCTCCACTCATCCTGATCAATTAGCTCCATATGTGTCTCCTTCCCTCTAGTGGTCATAATAAGAGCTTCAGGTGACTTCTCTCCAGGGTAAGATGTGTGTCATGAGCATACTCTACTCCATAAACAGAGGGACCTCAAAGGCCAATACCTCTGACTATAAATCCATTCTGAAATCTGAGACGTAATTAAAATGTTGCATTTATAAGAATGCAAAATGGATTTAGGAAAGGTCCAATGATTTCTTGAAAAACATAATCAGTCTGAAAGAGTCTAAAGTTAGGGACAAATGGATTGAGTACATTGTCAACTGTTTTTGGAAGCCCGAGACTGAAATTCATTTCATGTCCACCCATGAATTAAGCTTGACATAGCGTTATAACAAAAATAACAATGTAGAAATGAAACAGACAAGCCACAGATTACTAGACACGCAATATCAGGAAAATGATTTATTGGCAATTTGGGTTTAGGCTTAGGTCACAAATAAATGCTCATTGTCAGCATGTTTCCCTGAGCATACTCCTGCAAATAGTGACCCTGGGATGCAGACTTCAGTATTTGATTTCACCATCTCAGAATCGATGGCCTCCTATCCCATGGAAGGAGGGAGAGAGAATAATTAAGAGAACTCATCTCAGCCATGAACACATGACCATCTCTCCATTCCTTCGATCAGACCCAGGCACATTAGCCAAGTTAATCATAGCAGCAGCACCTGGAAATTTCAGAGAAGTACACATATATTTTTAGTTACTGGCATTGTTTCTGCCACCCTGATCATAATGGTTATCAAGATCCTCCACTGGTGGCTCATACCTGTAATTCTAGCTACTCAGGAGGCTGAGATCTGAGGATGACGGTTCAAAGCCAGCTGGGGCAAGAAAATCCGTGAGACTCATCTCCAGTTAACCATCAGAAAACCAGAAGTGGTGCTGTGACTCAAGTGGTAGAGTACTCGCCTTAAACTAAAGAGGTAAGGGACAACACCCAGGCCCAGAGTTCAAACCCCATGACCCCCTTCACCCCCGGAAAAAGGATCACATACATCTCAAGCAGCAAGAATCTTTACTGCAAAATCACCAGCAGGGTGAGTGGTAATAAGATTGAGAGTTCCTAAAGATACTTGGATGAGTCTATACTTCCTTGCTCCAAATTGTATTTTATTTCAGAACAAATACATTAGGCTTTAAAATAAAGTTTTGTTGAGAATTGTTACATAGAGACTATGAGTATATGCTCATATTTCTGGATTGACTCATTTCCTTTGCTACTTAGTCGCTATTTGATCTGGAGATGTTATTTAAAAGCTCCATGCTTTACTTTCCTCATCTGTAAGGGTGGCATTACTGTGACTATTAAGTGAGTTCACTTAGCATGGAAGTAGTTCCTTGTGGGTAATATCAACCACAAGAACATTAATTATATTATTAGTACTTCACACTTGTACGTACAAACATCTTCTCCTGGTCTACCCACTACCTCATTCCCAGTCTCTGCTAACCACTATTCTATACTGTGGTTTTATGAAATTGAGCTTTTTAGCTTCTACCTATGTGGAATATATGAGAATATGTTGTCTTTGGCTTTCTGTGTCTGAACATCATTTCACTGGAACTGGCCTCCAGTTCCATCTATGTTGAGAGAAATGACAGAATTTCATTCTCCCTTCCCCCTCCCCCCGCCACTCAGCACTGGGCTTTCACATATGCTAAGCAGAGTGCTTTGCCACTTGAGCCATGCCTCCAGTTTTATTTTGGTTTTGTATTTTCTTTCTGAGACAGTCTCTCTAATTTTGCCTGGGTTGGACTTGAGCATGAAATCCTCCTGTCTTTGCTTCTCAAGTAGGTGTGATTACAGGCATGTATCACCATACCTAGCAATATTCCTTTTTTAAAGGCTGGATTATATTCCAACACACACACACACACACACACACACACACACACACACACACACACACATCATTTTCTGCACTCATTCATTCATCATTCATCAATGGACACCTGGGTTAAAAGTATAGGAAAGTATGAAAGCAAGGACATGAAGATCACAAGTGGATAATGGATAAAAGTAGAAATAAATTATTAAGATTGTATTGTTAAGGATTAAGCAAGACTTTGGAAAAGGAGAGAGAACATTAGTCCTTTCTGATGATCACCCTGGTAAAAGCAACATCTTTTCAAGAGGAGTCACCTATCTATCAAAACAGTGCTCAAAATTACTTAAATATTATTAAATAATAAATAATAAATTAAATCATGCTAAACAGAGCTCTGCCTCAAGGCTAAGGAGAGTCAGTGGAAAGCATGTGCCAATGGAGAGACACACAGCTCTGCTGGTTAACTTAGAGGTAGAAAGGAGATAAACCCCTTTTGTTTCCAGATATGCTAGTGGCTGAACAAAAACACTTTAGAAGGCTGGATTCCACTATCCAAAAATCAGATTTCTGTGAAATGATTCATAGCCTTCACAACTTTCTTCCACGTTCAGTCTATATTTGTAGATAGATATTATGGTACATTAAGTAACTCAGTCATTTCAATTTAGAGGCCCTCACCCGTGGAAAATATCACTTACAATGTGAGAAAAGGGGTGAATATCTAGCTCCGTTTTTTTTTCTCTCCAATCAGCATTGAAAGAAAAAAAAAATCTACTCACAGGGCAGCCTGCAGCGAGGACCTGGCACATGGCTGTGCAGTGCCCGGAGCCACCAGCATCTACAGACGGATTCTGGATGCCACTTGGGGTTGCTCATTGGATTCCTGGGGGGGAAAGGGCAGGCTGAGAGGTCACAGGAGGCCTGTGCCACTTCCCAAATTGGCTTCCCAAGACTCAGGGGTGGAGATGGTGGTTGGGGACACCCCCTTGGCCACCTTTCCAGGACTTTCTCCAGACTCTGTGAATCTTGAGCCTGCGGAGAACTCTGAGCCAGCTGCCCAGCCAGACCGGCTGCGGGCCAGCCCTAAGCAGGAGCAGGTGCTGGAGCCAGCCCGCGGGTTCCCCGGGTTGCCAGGCCACCTCGCCAGCCTGACCCTGGAGCACCTGCTTTTGCAGACGGACGAGAGCCCACTGAGGCAGAAGCCAAGCTAGAGGCAGGCCTGGAAGACGCGGAGCTGGAGGGTGGCATGGGACCCGAAGCCTGGGCCTGCCTCCCGGGGCGGGGTCTTCGCTACCTGGAACACCTATGCCTCGTACTGGAGCAGATGGCAAGGCTTCAGCAGCTCTCGTTGCAACTGCAGATCCAGAGGCCCCCTGGGGATCCTGAGGATGAGGAGGCAGGGGCCCTGGCTCACTCATCTTCCCTTTCACCTGCCCCAGACAATGGGGTATAGGGGCTAGAGGAACTGCTAAGCCAGACAAAGACAGAACAGAGGCAATTTCAGCCCCAAAGCTGGAGATGCTCAGCACCAGCCTTCCCCCCATGACAGAAGCCCCAGTGGAGTCAATTCACACCTTCCCACCCTCCCATAGACACAAGGATCTCTCCCACTGGGACAAGGTCAAGGTTCTTCTGCTCAATCGGATCCGCTGGAGAAGCTCTAGACACCCTGAGCCCGCTGGTCCTTCCTGATGGATGTGGTCCCAGAATTGAGTCAAGGATCTCTCTGAAATCCCTCCATGCTGCCCCCACCAAAAGACCTTTATGCCATCATTAATGGTTAAGAATTCAGGAGCAAAACAATCTTTCTGTTTGCTGAGAACTCTTGGTGTACCTGGTGAACCCGGATGCAGGAAATTTGCTATGAGTCTTCCTCACCCTTTGTCTTGTGGCTGCTTCTTCACACTGCCAGGAAAAGCTATCAATGCTTGCCCTTTATGAGGCAAAGACTGAGTTTTTCTCTTTTTAGCAGCCTCACAAAGGAGCTCTGGTTCTGAGAAGCTCCAAGGCCTGACAGCTCCAGGGCTCCTCTTCCTTTCCAGGCATCCAGAAGATAGGAACTAATATATCAGGTGTCCAAAAAATATGTATGGCGTGGTGGTGTGTCTGAGCTCTTCATGCTACAGATGTGTGTTCATGCATAATGTATGTGCATCTTTGTGGACTGTTAGTATTGTCGATTGGCTGGACTCATCCTATAAAGTGTCAGTGTTCTAGGGAAGTAACTGGAAGGATGGAGCCGACCTTCATTTCACACTGACCAGCTACTGATCTAGATTTCTGCTTTCCTCTTCACCTCTGAATTGGCGGCCCTAGAACACAGTGCTGTTTTGGCTGCCTCCCTATTGAACCTTGCCCTTGGAGAGGATCAGAGCCATGCGGGGAGTCTCAGAATAACTTTGAAGGTCATCTCAAAGCTGTTCTCCGTACTATCGTTTCCATGCCAGAGCTGAAATCACACACATACACTCGCTTTTAGGCCATGTCAAAAATCTCTTAACTTCTGAACCGCAGCTTCCTATTTGGGATTAAAACTTCCTGTCTAACTACCTCACAAGGTTGTTATGAGGATAAAGTGACATTAAACTGTCTCAAAGTGTAAAAAAAAATCTACTCACTTTTTTTATGGACAGATTGTATTATACAATGCAGAGTTGTAGATAGTCCTTACCTACTTGTGTACTCACTAGAAAGATCAACTTCTTCATTAGAATAAAAAGAAATTTGAAGCACTTTGTGAGAATTGATTAGATAACATGTGAAGTTTTCAGTGCAATGATTGAATGGGTAATAACTAAGTATATAATTGATGTGAATCTCCTATCATTATAATCTCAACTCATGGAAAGATCCATCTTAAATCACTTTGGAAATTTCTTGGTATACAACCACCCTGGTAGTTATAGTTAATGTTAACCTAGGTATTGTGTCTCTGCCTCTCTCTGGTACAGTTTATTTTACAAGTTGTGTTTCCTGTTCCCTCTCTGTCATCAGTACTTTAAGACTCAACTGTTGAACAGTGATAACAAACAACTGATACAGATGCTGAGAGGCTGAAGCAGACTATCAGGAGAGTCAGGGCCCAAGGATATGGCAGAGGAATCAAGTCAGAAGCCACAATAAAGGGAGTGGTATGGCAGAGTTCTGATGAGGGAATATTCATGAGCTAGGGAATGAGGAAAAGAGGTAAGGACAATACAACTGTGCCAAGTCATGAGTGATTTCTTTCCAGAGACAGAAAGAGTAGAACAACTGGAAGTTAAAATCTGCATATGGAATAGTTCTAAACAGAGAGAATTGCCATTGGAGAGGCCACAGAAAAAGGTGGTCAACATGGAATAGAAGTAGAGGTTCACACAAACCTAGTGAAAACAATTGGGAAATGAAGAAAAATGACTATACTCATGTAATACAGCAACTATATGGGGGTACTGATTACTTCAAGAAGAGTAAACTATTCATGTACACAACAGCTAAACTAGCACCCCAAATCATTGTCCTAAGTGAAAGATAATACTCTTAAAAAGTTACATGCTATGGGCTAGGAAAGTGGCTCAGTGGTAGAGTGCTTGCCTTGTGTACATGAGGCCCTGGGTTTGATTCCTCAGCACCACATAAGCAGAAAAAGCTACAAGTAGTGTTGTGGCTCAAGTGGTAAAGCGCTAGGCTTGAGCTGAAGAGCTGAGGGACAGTGCCCAGGCCCAGAGTTCAGGTCTCACAACCAAAAAAAAAAAAGTTGCATGCTGTTTGATGTTTGTGGCATAACATTCTTTTTTTTTTTAATTGTGAAAATACTGTACAGAGAGGTTACAATTACATGGGCAAGGTAATGAGTACATTTCTTATCAAACATTGTTGCCTCCTCCTTCGTTTCTCCTTACCATCCTTTCCCAACCCCCCCCCCCATCCCGCACCAAAGTTGTAAAGTTTGTTTTTCTTTTTTTTTTGGGGGGGGGGGGTCATGGGGCCTGAACTCTGGGCCTGGACCTTGTCTGTCAGCTCTTCAGCTCAAGGCTAACACTCTACAACTTGAGCCACAGCGCCCCTTCCAGCTTTTTTCTTTTTGCTTATGTGGTGCTGAGGAATTGAACCCAGGGCCTCAGGCATGCAAGGCAAGCGCTCTACCACTGAGCCACCTTCCCAGCCCCGTAAAGTTCATTTTTCAACATAAGGACTTGTACATCTCATTGTCGCAATGGGTCCACCTGTATCCCTATTTAAACAATTTGTTTTTTCCCTTCCCCTCCACAAATTATACCAACATCAAATACAGTGAAAACAGGGATTATACCATGGCGGAAGGACATACAAAGCAACAAAGAAATCACCTTATAAATGTGTTGGAAATAATCACAAGAAAAACAAACATTAGAGTCCTTATCGTGGGGTTTATTTCGCCTAACATCAACTTATCTGACCATTTCTGCTTGTCTCAGACATATACTAGTTATGCGGCATGCCATTCTTGAAAAGACACACACACACACACAAAAAAAAAAACTGTAGTGATAATAAAGAGATCAGTGATTGCCAGCAGGGAGAGGTTAGGCATGAAACTAAATAAAGGCAGGATGTAAGAGTTAAGTTGACCCAATGGAACTGTTCTATATTAATTTTATTCTAATTAAGAGACAGACAAAAAGAGAAGACATCTGGTCCAATGTCCTTGTGCCACAGATGAGGAAACTAAAGGCCAGAAGCTAGGAGAATGCCACTTGACTAGACAGGTGTGAGCCGCCCCCCCCCATCACCTGACATTTGTATTAGCATAGATATGCCAAGGCCTCCAGACTAGCCCTTAAGGAAGCAGGAGAGATAGGGCCAGAGAAGGAAGCTTTTAAGAGGTTTAATAAAATTCAGATATGTGGGGAAATAAGAGATTTCTCAAGTTGCAAACAGAAAATAAAAGAAAGGAAAGGAGAGGCAGATAACTCCTTCCCTCCATAGCTGTTCATATAGAAATACATAATTTATATATAACTTACAATGTATAATATTACATAATATATGTAATTTCACTGCTCAAGCATACTTCCTTCTTTATGCAATAATCAAAATTCCACTTTAATTCTGATACAGGACAGGCTAAATCAAGATTTCTTTTCTAGTGATGATAAGGGTCCAAAAATAGTAGCGATCTTAAGGTTCCATAATAATAGGTCAAGTTCTGCTGTACCCAGAAAATAGGCGAATCATGCTTCTCCGAATCTGCCTGGTCTTGATGCTGTATATAATTGGGTTCATGAATGGAGGAAACAAGAAGTAGACATAGCTCATAGTTATATGGACCACGGGAGAGGCGTGTTTCCCAAACCGGTAGATGAAGGTCAGGCCGGTCACAGTGATGTAAAATACTAGGACACAGCTAATGTGGGAGACACAAGTATTGAGGGCCTTCGCTCGCTCCTCTCCAGAGGCAATGCCCGTAACTGTCTTAAGGATCAGCACATAAGAAAAGACAATGATCAGAGCATCTAGGAAGAAAGTTAAGGAAACAAGAACAACAGGGTATATGCGATTGAATGTAATGTCAGCACAGGCGAGTTTCATGACATCTTGGTGGAGGCAAAAGGCATGGGAAAGAACATGGGAACGGCAGTATGGGAACCAAGAGAGTCGTACGATTAGGGGCACAATAGACACAAAGCCTCTCAACATTACCCCGAGGCCTATCTTCATCACCCTAGAATTAGTTAGAATCATTTTGTACCTCAGAGGTGTCTGGATGGCAACAAAACGATCATAGGCCATGGCAAGCAGGACACCTGATTCTGTAATAGAAAGGGAATGAATGAGATAGGCCTGCAAGAAGCAGGCTCCCGGGCTTATCTCCCTGTAGTCCAGCCATAATACTCTCATCACTGTTGGCATTGTGGTCATGGTCACTATGAGGTCTGTGCCTGCCAGCATGGCCAGGAAGTAGCACATAGGTTCATGGAGTCTCCGGTCATCCTTGATGAGGTACAGAAGTGCGCCATTACCCAGAAGTACAAAGACATAGATGGCAAAGAAGAGGATGGAAATCCAGTGATAAACTCTCTTCAGACCTGGAAAGCCAGTCAGCAGAAATGGAGCATTGCTACTATTGGGCCACATAGTGTGACTGCAAGTTGAAGGATGGCTTATAGATGCTATGGGCCTGAAGATCTGGTCTTCCCACGTAGCAGTGCCTCTGTGTGGAAATATTTAACAGCTGACTCCATCCCAGTGTTCATACTCAGGGTGAACTGCATGGTTCTGTGAATCATTTCTGGCATAAGCCTATAGATGTATGTGCTGTTCTAAGAATATTCTATGATTATCTTTTCCTAAGTTATGTATGTTAGGTGGTTGCTTACAATTGTCTCAATTCAAAAGCATTTCTTCTAGGACATCATGTCATTTTGTATGTAACTACATTGGAAAATGTTTAAAGTGACAATCCTTAAAAATTATTTTAAAATATGCTCAAATGAAAAATAAATTGCTTAATTAGATTGATTAGTTCAGATGCAAATCACTTTGCTACATCTAAATTTTCATTTTATGTATCTTACACTCACAACAAAGACATATGGGAACTAATGTAGTGGCAGCTTTTTCATCAGAAAATGTTCCTTACTTCAGTTTTAAGTTGATGCCCATACCTTATTGGATTCTGACAAAAACCATGATCCTACTATAGAAAAAAATGGATATGAACAGATAGTAGCACATATGGTATCAGCACATGCACATTTTTCTCAAGTCCATCCTTGGAGATACAGTATACATGCTAAATCTGAACCAGGTACTGATGGCTCAAACTGTCATCCTGGCTATTCCAGAGGCTGAACCCTGGAGGATCTTGATTCTTCTCCAGCAAAATGTAGGACAGGAGGTATGGTTCAAGGAATTGAGTACCAGATGTAAGCAAACAAGCTGAGCAAGAACATGAGGCCCTGAGTTCAATCCCTGGTAAAGGCAGGAAAAAGAATTAGAATCAATTCCGAACTTTTTTTATTGTGAAAATACTGTACAGAGGAGTTACAATTACATGGCAAGATAATGAGTACATTTCTTATCAAGCATTGTAGCCTCCTCCTTTGTTTCAATTTGACAAAATGAAAAGTCTGTGCCACCTCAAGTGTAACTTACCCTGTTATCAAGGCCTCCAGAAGCTGGTGACTGTGTTTCACACCATAAATGGGAGAAGTGTTTGCTCTGTCTGTCCTTGCTACTCACTCACCTTCTTCAGTCTCCTTACTGGAATAGGCACCTTTTCTTGATCATGCCAGACACTTCTTCCAGAGATTGTTGAAGGGGTAAGCTACAGAATATATATAATGGAGACATGATCTCCCCAGAGTATCTTCATTCAAACACTCAGGAGACTTCTTGAGTCTCTTCCTTCTGTCTTCTGGGATACTCAACCAATGTAGTCAGGCACTTCCCAAAGGATGGATGAGAAAAACTAAAAACTCAAATCTCAGCTTATTTAGGGATGCTCACAAAGCCATGTGGTCCCCTAAGATCTTCAGCATCAGGGTTAGTAATATCATGGGTATCCTTCCCCTTGCCTGTCTCAGAGGCCAAAAGGAATACAAATATGCCTTTGTTCATCCAGGAGTGTATGAGCTACAATTGCACTGGTTGTCTTTCCCGTTTCTTTGAGAATATCGGTTTTCATCCATAGGAACCTCAAAAAATCTCTAAAAGCCATGTGAACATAAAATATTTTACGTATTTTAGCTTCACTTTGTTTATATTTAGATAATTAGCCACTTTGTGCCAGCTCAGACCGTAGACTTGAATTGTAGAAGGAAAATACTTACCAGTAATTAATTTGCAAGGTACTATTGCTGCATGCATGCCAATGTGTTATTGGAAATACATAAGACATATTTCAAGGAATTTTTCCCAAAGGAAAATTCAGCTATTTAAGCTGAAATGTAAGTAAGAATTAAGGATACAGTGATTTTTGCTGTGACAAAACACTATTTCTACAAAAAGAATAAATTAATCAAACTAAGCAAAGAACAATATGTGTACTGTTCAAGAGACAAGATGAAATAATGATGAATTTGAACAGAAATTACTTTGTTTTGTTGTACTGAATATATGCAGTATTGCTAGAATAATACACGAGAAAATAGAGTTATAATTAAAAAATGGCTTAAGAATAATGTAAAATATGTTGACATTGCCATAAGAGCAGGGAGTGTGTAGTAAGGAGCAAGATGGGTATTTGTGCTCAGCTAATCATTGTTTAAGGGTCACTTTTGGCCATAGAGTGAATACTGGAACAGGAGGCAACAGAAAATATCAGCATATACTAAATCATGAGAAAATACAGAAGAAATACTAGGATATACTTATGTATGAGATAATATGCTGATAGTATTGTGACTAGGTATAATCAATAGAGTTGGGCAGCCATAGATAGAAGACAGATTCTACGACTTAGAAAAAAATGGAATTATTAGCTGAATGTGGTAGATTTGGTAAATGTTATAGTGTAAATGACATATTTCTGAAATTGGCTGCATGGAGGGTAGTTCTGTGGCTTTTATAAAGATCACAGTACTGTGTTTGATGTTGGTATAATTTGGGGAGGGGAAGGGAAAAAACAAATTGTTTAAATAGGGATACAAATTGACCCATTGTAACAATGATGTACAAGACACTATAACGAAAAACGAACTTTACAATTTAGGCGGGGTGGAGAAGAGGAGGTAGGGGGAGGGGGTGTAGTTGTGGAGATGGGAGGGAAGGGATGGTAGGGGAAAAACAAAGGAGGAGGCAACAATGCTTGATAAGAAATGTGCTCATTACCTTGCTCATATAATTATAACCCCTCTGTACAGTATTTTCACAATAAAAAACATACTTAAAAAAAGATCACAGCAATTCTATCACTAAACCAGCCATTGTGTTGACTAAACTTTCACGTTATTATTTTCTTTCATGCAATGCACTTGCAGAAAAGGAGGGGGAAAAAAACTAGCTCACTTTAGTTATCTCGTAGACCCTGAAGTAGAGCTGTCTCCTAGGCAGTTACTTCTGTGTGCTTTGATTTTAGAGGGGTAGTATAAGAGCAGGAAAAGAGGCTTGAGAATCAACCAATAGAATCATGGAATCAATTGTTTAGAGCATGAACTTTGAACAGAACTAAGTGCAAGCCCTCATCTAGGAACGCTGGCTCTTTAACACCTTCACTTCACCCATGAAATGAGGAAGAGAGATGTTGAAATGATTGTCATGAGAATTAAATCAATAGTGATAAAACTGTATCTATTGCATTAGATAAAGGCAAAAGAAAGATTCAACTGTTAAAATATTTGTAAGACAGCAGAAAGATTTTTACTTATTTATGTTGTAGTCAGGATTTTTCTATTATACACAAGCAGAAACTATACACTGCCTGCACTAAAAAACACATTTTTTATGAAAAATCCTTACCAAGTGAATAAAAAATATCAAGTATGAGTAGTAACTATACTTGTTATATCTATCCTTGAAATAATGAGGGATAACAATCATTTATAAACCACATCTGAAAATCAATGAGACGATGGTCAAGAAGCCATATTTCTCATACAAAAAAGGGCTAGATGAGATGTGTCACAAAAGAGGCAATTATTTAACGTGTAAAACATCAGTCATCCAAATGTGCAATTAAAGGCTTGCTCATCCGAATGGCATTTAACACATAAAAATGCCTTCTTCTAGGCAATCCAAAAATACATGTGGAACAATAAAAGACCCCGAATAGCAAAAATTATCCTCAATGGAAAGAACACTGCTGGAGGAATATCAATACCAAATTTCAAACTCTACTCTAAAGCCATAGTAATCAAAACAGCTTGGTACTGGCACAAGAACAGACATCAGGACCAATGGAATAGAATTGAAAACCCAGAAATGAACCTACAGACCTATAGCCATCTAATCTTCGATAAAGGAGCTAAAAAAATAGAATGGAAGAAAGACAGCCTCTTCAGTAAATGCTGCTGGCAAAATTGGTTAACTACTTGTAGAAAACTAAAGCTAGAACACAACAAATCAAAGAAAGGTTGGACAAATAGGATTGCATAAGGTTGCAGAGCTTCTGCAGGGCAAATGACATAGCTACCAAGATCAACAGAAAGCCCACGGATTGGGAGAAGATCTTTACTAGCCATACAACGGACAAGGGTCTCATATCTAAAATATACTTGGAACTCAAAAAATTAAACCACCCAACAACAAATCCTCAAGGAAACAACTGCCCAATAAATAAGTGGGTGAAAGACTTAAAGAGAAGCTTCTCTGAAGAAGAAAGAAGGATGGCCAATAGACACATGAAGAAATGTTCAACATCCCTAGCCATAAAAGAAATGCAAATCAAAACAACATTGAGATATCACCTCACTCCAGTTAGAACAGCAAAAATCAAGAACTCTAACATCAACAGATGCTGGAGGGGATGTGGACAGAAAGGAACCTTACTTCATTGTTGGTGGGAATGTAAACTTGTTCAACCACTTTGGAAAGCAGTATGGAGGTTCCTCAAAAGACTTCACATAGAACTCCCCTATGACCCAGCAATCCCACTTTTGGGCATTTACCCTAATGTTTACAAACAAGGCCACACTAAAGCTACCAGCACAACTATGTTTATTGCAGCATTATTTACCATAGCTAAGATATGGAACCAACCCAGATGCCCCTCAGTAGATGAATGGATCAAGAAAATGTGGTATATATACACAATGGAATTCTATGCCTCCATCAGAAAGAATGACATTTCCCCATTTGTTAGGAAATGGAAAAACTTGGAAAAAATTATATTAAGTGAAGTAAGCCAGGCCTAAAGAAACATAGGTCCCATGGTTTCCCTTATTTGCAATAACTAGTATAGGTATGAGTCAAGCGGAAAAGGTCAGATAATGTGATGTTAGGAAAACGAAACCTTAAGTATGTATTTTAATGTTTTTTTTTCTTTCATGCATGTGTTTCTAACACATTTATAACATTATTTCTTTGTTGCTTTGTATGTCCCTCCCCCACAGTGTAACCCCCGCTTTCACTATATTTGATGTCAGTATAACATGTGGAGGAGATGGGGACAAACAAGTCGTTTAAGGATTCAGGTGGACCTGTTGCAACAATGAGAAGTACAAAATGTCATGTCAAAACCAGCTTTACAATGTCGGTGTGGGGGGGGAGGGGGGTATGATTGGGTGGGGGGGGAGGGGGGAGGCTGGGAAGGGAGGTGAAGGATAAACAAAGGAGGAGGCTGCAATGCTTGGTAAGAAATGTATGCATTATCCTGCCCATGTAATTGTAACCCCTCTGTACAGTATGTTCTCAAATAAAATAAAATAAAATTTAAAAACAAAAAAAAGAAAGAAAACTAAAGCTAGATCCTTATATATCACCCTGCATCAGAATCAACTCCAAATGGATCAAAGACCTCGGAGTCAAAGCAGACACTGTGAAAACATTACAGGATGGAATAGGAGAAACCCTAGGTCTCCTTGGCACAGGCCGAAATTTTCGTAATAGAGACCCAGAAACACAACAAATCAAAGAAAGGTTGGACAAATGGGATTTCATGAAATTGCAGAGCTTCTGCATGGCAAAGGACATAGCTAGCAAGATCAATAGAAAGCCCACGGATTGGGAGAAGATCTTCACTAGCCATACAATGGACAAGGGTCGCATATCTAAAATATACCTGGTACTCAAAAAATTAAACCACCCAACAACAAACCTTCAAAGAAACAACTGCCCAATAAATAAGTGGGAAAAGATTTAAAAAGAAACTTCTCTGAAGAGGAAAGAAGGATGGCCAATAGACACATGAAGAAATGTTCAACCTCCCTAGCCATAAAAGAAATGCAAATCAAAACAACATTGAGATACCACCTCACCCCAGTTAGAATGGCTATAATCAAGAATTCTAATAACAACAGATGCTGGAGGGGATGTGGACAGAAGGGAACCTTACTTCATTGTTGGTGGGAGTGTAAACTTGTTCAACCACTTTGGAAAGTAGTATGAAGGTTCCTCAAAAGACTCCACATAGAACTCCCCTATGACCCAGCAATCCCACTTTTGGGCATTTACCCAAATGTTCACCAACAAGACCACACTAAAGCTACCAGCACAACTATGTTTATTGCAGTCTTATTTACCAGAGCTAAGATATGGAACCAACCCAGATGCCCCTCAGGAGATGAATGGATCAAGAAAATGTGGTATATATGCACAATGGAATTCTATGCCTCCATCAGAAAGAATGACATTGCCCCATTTGTTAGAAAATGGAAAGGCTTGGAAAAAATTACATTAAGTGAAGTAAGCCAAGGCCAAAGAAACATAGGTCCCATGGTTTCCCTTATTTGCAATAACTAGTGTATGTCTGAGACAAGCAGAAAAGGGCAGATAAGTTGATGTTAGGAAAATGAACCCTAAGATATATATTCAAATGTTTATTTTCTTTCATATGATTTTTTCTAACACGTTTATAAGATTACTTCTTTGTTGCTTTGTATTTCCCTCCCCCACGGTATAACCCATGCTTTCACTGTATTTGATGTTGGTATAATTTGTGGAGGGGAAGGGCAAAAACAAATTGTTTAAATAAGGATACAGGTAGACCCATTGCAACAATGAGATGTACAAATCATTATGTTGAAAACAGACTTTACAATTTTGGTGAGTGGGGAGGAGGACTGGGTGGGCGGACGGGGGGAGGATGGGAAGGGATGGGAAGGGAAAACAGGAGGAGACTGCAATGCTTGATAAGAAATGTACTCATTATCTTGCCCATGTAATTATAACCCTTCTGTACAGTATATTCACAATAAAAAAATGCCTTCTTCTATTAAGGAATTAAAACAAGGCTCTCATGAACTGAATATATGCCCATACACACACACACACACACACGCACACACACACACTTCCTGTCCTTGCCCTGTTTTCATATGGAGTATTTGAGAATGAGAACGAAGGATATAAAGTAACAGTAGCTAAGGACTAGAAAGAGAAACAACTCTGCACACACTGATTCCTGGAACTGAGCCAGATGAGTCAGGACTCTTAGGTCTCACTGGCTGCAGCCACACATCAAGTCTAGGGGAAAGAGCATGGGGTGGGGGGACCATGTGGAGTGGAAGAAGTCCTCCTCTTCTCTAATTATTGCATATTCCTCATCTCAGAGATGGTGCTTAGTTTTCATTTTATTTCATTGTTTGTTTGGGTTTGAACTTAGATTATCGTGCTTGTTTGGGCATCCACTCTATCACTCAATCCAGACCCTCAGCATTAACTCTTGTACTTGTGTTTCCAGGTTTGCATAGAGATGTCATCATGCCAGCAGCAAGCCTTAAATCAACAATACAGCACAAATGACAAACATATAGCTTGGGACCTATTATTGAAACTCCAAATCCCCAAAGCATATGGTAGTAGTAGAAGGAGGAAGATGAAATGATCCAAGGGAAGAAGGAAAGTAACAGAAGACCAAAGAGTATCTAAATTGAGAATGGACCCTAAGGAGATGCTTCTAAAATAAATGTGCCCTCCAGCAAGACTTTTGTGCAGATTTTGAAAGATGATGTTATGAAAAACTCCTTGACAAGGCTAAACATCTAGAATTCATGATCATGGCACTGAAGCATGGGAAAAAGAAGATTTCAGAGCAGTGGGGTAGGTAAAGAATTTTCTCTCGAAATCTCACTGCAGGCATTAAGGCCAAGCAAGATAGAGAAGGTAGCTGGCTTGTCAGTGAGAGGAAAGTAACAGCATGATCTGCTAAGAACAGACAAACCATAGTCATGTGTCCTAAAGACTGACATTTCTAAAACCTGGTTTCTTCAGGTACTATGTCAGATGTATAAAAGAAGGTGAGGGTCAGGCAAAGAAGAAGGTGGAAGCAGTCAGTAGGTGGAATGGATGAATTGTATGTTTCCTCCTCTTTCTCTCTCCTGTTTTGAGTTCCATTCTAATGCTGTGAGAAAAAAATCTCTTGCTTAGTATTTCAGATTAAGTTCCAAGGATAGAATTATTTCCAAATTCCTGAAGGCATCTAGTTTGAACCAGAGGGTCCATTCAAGACTTTTCTGGGAAAGAAAGTCCCTGTCTGGTCATGAGACCAATTAGTCAAGTTAAAATTAAGGTTGGATGGGGCTTGGGCTGTATGTGCCTGAAGAGTAGGATTCACAAAACTGTCAGCACCTGGAAAACCATCACGGAGGGAAACATGCATTCATTCCCACATAATGAGAACAGGGGTTATATTTTCCTTCCATATTCTTTATAAAAATCCTCTAAGACCTCTCCTGGTTCTCAAGTATCACAGAAGTCACAGCCCTATGACCACAGTGATGAATCCACCACCAGGTAAACTGAGTCAGCCAATCTATGTGCTTCAGGGATTCGAAAACCTGCTTACAGCCAGGGATATAACATGGTCACAGAATCAGTCTGTATACATGGGAAAGCCACTCAGTCAATAATTCTGAACATTTAGCATTAATCCTGTTGTGATCTCAAGTACTGAGAATGAGACCATGGGAAGCCATTGAGATAAAATAAACATGTGTGGATCATACTCTTGAAGTGTGATCCTTCCCCCAAAAGACAGGTATGGAACAAAGTTAAAGAGATTTCAAAAGAGGGCTAGATTTCCTGCTTGTGATACATAGGAGGGTGGTCAAGAACTAAGAGGAAAAGATCTGAAGGAAGACAGGTGGACATGTAAAAAGCATAAGTCTAAGTGGAATTTTGGAACCCATGTGGCGGTTCTCACTTTACGTGGTAGAGTTTTACTATAGTTGAGTTAGCATTTCATTCCTGAAACAAGTTCACTGTGGAGGAAGTGAGTCTTAGACTTTTAAACCATCCAGAACTTACAGGTAAGCTCATATGCCACAGAAACATTTCTGAGTGAAGCAAGTTGAAACATTGTCTTTCTAAGGTTTCCCCTATTATGTTTTTGTTTATCATGAATACAAAGTAGGATCTGAATGCAACAAACTTCAACACAAGTCTCTATACATCTATTGTGAAGCAACTACTGGGCTTAATATTATGCCTCAATAAACACTGTGCTTTATTAAGGTTTGTTGAAATCCAGCTCTATATTTTTTCTTAGTGAAAGGAACTTACTCTTTAAAAAATTCTAAAATCCTTATAATGTTTGTATCTGCTAGCTATATCATAGCTTATCTGTTTATTAAATTTATTCAATGCATGAATCTATTAAAAAAAATAGTATCCTTTGGTACCTAAATGAGAAAGTCAGGCTAGATTATACCCTTAAATTTCTACTCACACCTGAAGACTTCCTAATCCATATTGGACAAAGAGGACTTTGGTATTTGATTGAGTCACTTCATTCACATCCAGTACAAATCTATACAATGGCAGAAAGTGTATTTAAAGAATTCTATAATAGGGCTGGGAAGGTGGCTCAGTGGTAGAGCGCTTGCCTTGCATGCATGAGGCCCTGGGTTCGATTCCTCAGCACCACATGAGCAAAAAGAAAAAAGGCCAGAAGTGGTGCTGTGGCTCAAGTGGTAGAGTGCTAGCCTTGAGCTGAAGAGCTGAGGGACAGTACCCAGGCCCAGAGTTCAGGACCCATGACCGGACCCAAGAAAAAAAAAAAGAATTCTATAATAAACAAAAGAGCATATTAATATTTCAGAGTGTTGGTGAAGGATGAAAGTTGATCAATTATTTATTCCTCATATTGCTGCTTGACATTATATCGTCTTTCGAGTTACCACTCTGTTTATTTTTCTTCTTTTCTTTGTATTCATTTGTTATTTGTTTACATTGTATTAACATAAATGACCTAGACATATGCTCTATTTTAGCCTCTCAACATTATTAATGTATATTTGAAGTTTGTTGAGAGTTCTTAACTTGTTTATATTACAAAAGAAAATGAAGCAACCATATGAGGTAATTAGGATTATTAAGAAGTTTTTTTTTTGCCATTTTCATTACTGAAATATAAAACTGCTTTGTCCCCCATACCGCACTTAACATTTAAGGAAAGGGACATCATAGCAGATAGACTGTGTTGCTGCCAGCTGGGTTGTGGAGTTTCTCTGTCAGTGAGGGCTTGGGCATGGGGGTCTCTGTCAGTGAGGGTTTGAGGTTGGCGCTCTGCAGTGGTAGTTTCTATCAGTGGTGATTGGGGAGGTCTATCAGTGGAGGTCTGGGGGGTGGTCTCTGTAGCAGAGGTCTGAAGGTAATGGTCTCTGTAAGTGGGGATCAGAGGGTGGAAGGGTGTTAGGGGTCTGGGGTCTGTCATGGGAGAGGGGATATGGGTAAGGAGTCTCTATAGTGGGGTTATGATACGGGCTCTGTCAATGTGGTCTTTTGCATGTGAGGGACAGAATGGGGCTCAGAGAATCCTACCTGAAGAGGGACAGGGACCAAGCACCCATTGAGAAGTGGTATTTGGGTCATCAGGGATTTGTCTGCTTCCCTGAGAAGCAAGGCTCAGAGGATGTACATGGGGCCTGGACTCGGCTCAGGGCTCCTCTGAGCCCACACTGTGCCCTAGACCATCACCCTAGTCCTTGAGCGTGCCATGTGCACATCCGCGCCGAATATCCTGGTGCGAAGGAGCTGTTCACAGGAGAGGCCATGGGGCCCCGGGCTGCATTAAACTTGTGCTTTACACTTCCATCCAAACACGCCCCCATGGTACACTACAGAAATACAGGGTCTGTGTCTGCCACACGTGGTTTTGAACCGTTCCGAAGGTGAGGCTTTCACTGGTAAGCAGGAGTTAGCTATTTCTGCTTTTCTCTCCCCTGGAAAAGCATAGCTTCTGTGTCATCCGTTTCCCCCACTGCAAAGGCTACAGAGTCAATGTTCTCTTGGGGAGTGCCCACAGGCATCAGCTGGCTTTGCCCCCAGAGACACCCTCTGCTGAACAGATGACACTGCCACCGTCAGTGACGACTCCCTGGCTACTTCACATGCCTCAGGAGCTTCCTAAGAAAATTGGACCACTTGACACCTCTCAGGGCAAATCCCGTTTCCTCTGAATTTGCATCATTAATCCATTTCTACTTTTACTTTTCCAAATAGATGATATGGAAATCTCCCCTGGTTCTGTTCACGTGAAAATCTCTTCTTCATTGCTCAGCTTTATGTGCATATTATGAAATCTGGAGTTTAAGTTCATCAATAACTAATATATGACTCTGCTGTTGATTATGGACATGAACACATATAAGTGAGCCATGTCATATGGTAACCCCCCTCAAATCTCTATCTGTATGTATTCTGTATTTTTATAAACTTTTTGCATTACCTGTAAGTAGTTGGACAAGGCGCGTTTAATTCAACACATCCATTTATGAGTACAGGGCCTCTTGAGCAATGTCACCCTTTCTGTCTTACTCTCCCAGACCTTTTGCATAGAAATCAATCCCTAAAATTCCCGTTTATTTGTTCATATATTTATTATTATATTTTTGTTATCTTTAAGTAGTTGTACAAAGGAATTGCCCTTCAACAAAGCAGCTTATGAATGCAAAACATCTTGATCAATGTCACCCCTTCGATTTATTAAAGTTATTCTTTTTTTACTATTATTGCTAAAAATACTATACAGAGGGGTTACAATTACATGGGCAAAGTAATGAGGACATTTCTTATCAAGCATTGTTGCCTCCTCCTTTGTTTCCCCTTCCCATCCCTTTCCCCCTACACTCCTCCCCACCTCGAACCAAAGTTATTGAGTTATAGAATGTTCAGACCTCTCTTGCAACACTGATTAGAATCTTCTTGACCTTTTAGGTGTCATGTACTCTGGGAAGCCATTATATCTCTCCTCAATGCCAGCCATCAACGCAAGAAATCCTATGAAAATCACCCTTTACATCCAACACTATGATAGCATTATTGAATGATCATTATTTTGTCCTTTCTTATATCTACAATATAGGAACATCAAGATCTACTTTGTACACATTTCTGTATCTCCAGAGTATTTTCTAACAACCTGACATATACTAATCCTTGAACACTAGGTAGAGTTGGTTTTATCAATGCCATTCTGTCTAGGAATCTCTAAGGAATGACTAAACCACCATCCATGCTATTTCTGGAAGTCAGAAGCAGTGAACATCTTATGAATGGGTAGCAAGCTGGATGAGTAACATCTACAGAACTCATTTCTACTGCATTGCCTGAGAGGAATATTTTCTGGTTTGCAGTTCAGCTATGTGGCTCAACACCACTCCATCTGCATTCCTGCTTACTGGCTTCCCAGGCCTGGAGAAGGCCCATCACTGGATCTCCCTCCCACTGTTGATGGCCTACATCTCCATCCTTCTTGGCAATGGCACCCTTCTCTTTCTCATTAGGGATGACACTAACCTTCATGAGCCCATGTACTATTTTTTAGCTATGTTGGCAGCCACAGATCTTGGAGTGACCTTGACCACAATGCCTACAGTGCTGAGTGTTCTGTGGTTAAATAACAGAGAGATTGGCTATGGAGCTTGCTTCTCTCAGGCCTATTTCATCCATACTCTTTCTATTGTGGAATCCGGTGTCTTGCTTGCCATGGCCTACGACCGTTTCATTGCCATCCGAAACCCCTTAAGATATACCTCCATCCTTACTGACATGCAGGTAATTAAAATTGGGGTGGGAGTGTTGACAAGGGCCGGTCTGTCAATTATGCCAATAATCATTCGCCTGCACTGGTTTCCCTACTGTCGATCCCGCATCCTCTCCCATGCTTTCTGTCTGCATCAAGATATCATCAAACTCGCCTGTGCAGACATCACCTTCAATCGAGTCTACCCACTGGTGGTTGTATTTGCAATGGGCGTGTTGGACTTTCTCATTATCTTTTTCTCCTACATTTTGATTCTCAAGACGGTCATGGGCATTGCTTCTAGAGAGGAACGAGCCAAGGCCCTCAACACATGTATCTCCCATATCTGTTGCATCCTGGTCTTCTACATCACTGTAGTTGGCCTAACGTTAATTCATAGGTTTGGCAAGCATGTTCCTCATGTGGTCCACATCACTATGAGCTACATCTACTTCCTCTTTCCCCCTTTCATGAACCCTGTCATCTACAGCATTAAAACCAAACAGATTCAGAGTGGGATACGGCGCTTGTTTTCTTTGCCTTGCTCTAGAGTATGACTTGATTCATTGTGCTAAGAAAAATAACTCTTGGAACCCGAGCAAGCTGATAGCTGTGTAGGCATTTCAACGGAAATCAACCCATTTCTCTGTCACTTAGCGTATCGTCTTCTCTTGGCCATTTCTTTTTATAGGGCATAATATATACACAACATTTAGCACATGTCTTAAGGGCTTACCCTGGTGCGAACTCTTTTTCCTAGATAATTCATAGTTTGATGAGCCTGTGGCATAGCTAGTAACATTTGAGTTAATGCCATCATTTTCCTGAGGCCTCATATGCATGAGAGAAAGACATTTTTAACTTTGTGCATGCATCTAGTTTTCTTGCTCATATTGAGCTAGCTAATGTTTCTAGAAAAACACATTAAGTAAAGAAATGAGCTTTACCCTGCTCTCAATTCAGGATGACTTTAGGAGAAACTGATCTGTGGGAAAAAATCCAAAAAAGAAAAAGAGAAAGTCCATTCTGTTAAAATTTTATCTGACAATAATTTTGAATGTAATAACCTAAAAGCCAAGCTAACATTCCTAGTCCAAATAATCATTTTCTTAATGAGCTTGCCCTCAAAAACTGATGAACAGAAGATAATTATTTTTGTTTAGCAAAGTGGTATAAAAAGTCTAATTTGTAAATGCATTATGGGTAACACGAGAGGAGTGTTCTTGTATGCAGAGTGCTCTTCAGAAGGGAGACACTCCTGGCCATCTGTATGGGAGAAGGAAGATGGAAACCCTGGTGACCATAAGAGAAAGTCTTCCTGGCCATACACATGGCTTTCAAAATTGACTCCATGCACTACCTAAAACTGGGAAGAAGGATTTTATGGCTCTGTGGGAAACTTTAAATTCAGTCAAGCAATTTCTGATGGACAGAATCCCATATCTGAAATGCTAGAGTTACATAAAAGGTCATTGAGTAAATAGTCACTTCCTTCCATGTAGATACATCTGATCTCTGGTGTCTGCCAGTTCAAAGTAACCTGCATTGGCTACATCAAATCTTTGTCATCAAAGATGACAGAATGTCTGGGATTTATCAGAAACTTTAAAGGCTCAAAAAAAGAGTGAAATCATATCTTAGGGCAGTTTCCAAGATAGTAAATCATTTTTTGTGATACATCCAATGGATGGTGCTTTATGTTTGGTTTACTCATTTTGACCGTATGTTTGTATTTTAGGTAAAATGTATTTCTCCTTCCATAGCTTCTAGAGTGTTATTTAGGAAAAGTAAGAACAGTATAAGCCTCGCTTGTTACTATGACATACAATCAGCCACCATATAGATTTTTTAATGAAATATAATTTGATTAAACTAATTGATTACATTTAAATTCTGTGTCAATCGATTCTTCTGTTTGCCTTATTGTGCCTGATTATGTCTTCCAAGATAAGACCAAATTAATTGAGTACCATTTAGCAGAATCACATCTCATTAAATTCGAGTTCTTCCTTGCCTTGTGCTCTTGGGAATGTATTCAGAGCCATCTAAGCCACATCAAAAGACACATTTCTTTGTTTTCCTTTGGGTCCAGGGGCCCTGGGGCCTACTCTTATTAGATGAACATAACAGATATTAGGATAGCAATACATTTAATAAAGCTGTAAAGAGATACATATGTTGAGCCTCCACACGTTTGTCTTTCCTTCTCTTTCCTTATATTGAAAAGAAGGGATGGAGAGTTTTGAGTAAATGTCCAAGAAAAATAAAAGACTGGGAATTTCCATTTCTCTTTGTAGAGCTAATTCTATGAAAAAAAAGCAGAGTTCGGGGCCCATGAGGTCTTTAGTAGAACCTGTGCTCTAAAAGGCGTTACGGAAATGATCTTTCTGGGTCATTGAACGTTCTTCTGTGATCCCTGTTTTACATGGACTTCAAGTAGAGTGGAAATCCACAGGTCTTGGGTGGTCACAAAAAAAGAAGCCAGGGCCAAAAGTCCATCTTCACTTTCTCTTTTTTCCATCTTGTTCCCCATGTGATTCCTAAACGGAATCACCTTCCTGGTGATGAGGATAGATTTCAAATCAGGTTGTAGGAAGAGACCTTGAGGATCCCTAATTTAAACTTCCAAACCCCAATCCTGTAAAGATGAAGATGTAGAGGAGAAGGGAAAAGAAGAGGGAGCTGACAGTGAAGAAGATTGAACAATGTTTTATATATGTGTAGAAAGAGGCATACACACATGCATATTGACATACATCACACATACATACATACATACATACATACATACATACATACGTGCACACAGATGTAGATGATGAAACCTGTCAGACACTATTTGAAGAAATAGTAGGAGGCATTAATGGAATGCAAGGGAAGGAGTGAGCTTGTTCAAAGTATTCTATGTCCATCTATGGAATCATCACAACGCAGCCTCCTTGTACGCTTCATGTGTACTAATTTTAAAAAAAAGAGGAAAGAGGCACAAATGGGCCTTGGGAATTTCTGAAGCAGATATTCTTTGCATCTAGATTTCTGGACATGATACAGTGAAGTGTTACTTGAGTCAAGACCTTCCATAGGACTACATCTCCAAGGCTTCCTGAAAACTCTCCCTCCCACCTCCACTCCTAAACCCTGGTGTCTGAACTCAGCATCTGCACTTGCTTGGCAGACACTCTACGATTTGAACCATGATTGAAATCCATTGTCTAGACTGTCTGTGATGCAGATACCAGTGTCCAGAGAGATGTGGGAGTGGGGGGAGGAGGGAAGAAGGAAAAAGTAAACTCAGCATAAACTTTTCAGGCTGAACGACCCATATAAATCATACAAAATCTTACAGAATAGACTTCATGAAGCCTGGGCTTTGAATCGGGAAAAGAGTGAGTTGACTTGGCATCCATGTTCCATGGCAGAGGATGCAATGACTGGCTGCATCTGGAAACAAGGAGGCCCTGGAGCTAGGGTTTCATGGTGGGCAGGGTAGGGATTCAACTCTCGGTCAGTGTCACCAGACTAAAGAATTCTGTGTCCTATGAGATGATTGCTTTTCACAGACAGAATTTTCAAGTAGAGAGTAATTGTGTCTCTATCCACTTCAGGATTGTATGTGAGTTTGCATGGGTATAGGTATGTCTGTTTGTGTGTATATGAGACAAGGAGATCATTGTGAAGGGAAGAGGAGGTGGCTGGCACTTCTTAGAGCTCTGTGGTAGTCACAGACAACATAGGAAGGTGATACTGGATGAAGGGAATCTGTGAGTGGAGACCTTGGTGTTGCCTTGAATCTAAGGTCATTTTTGAGCTGAATCCTCCCCCTGGTGGCTAAGTAAATTACAGAATGTGCATTAACCTGGCTTTTCAGTTCTGCAGAAACCCCTTACTAGTCCAGCTTGGCTCAGTGTGCTGGATAGCAATTCCAGATGGAAGGTCCCCAAAATACAATTTGTACTGGACCTCTGTCTGTCTCTTAGTGATCTGTCTGTCTCTTAGTCTGTTTCTTTCTCACTCACACATACATACATACACATTTGCATTCATATAGAGGCACATTTGCAAATATACAATTGATTACATGCACTGAAAACGACTAGTGTGTTCATAAAATCCACATGTTTACACTGATACTTTCCATAGTGGATTCAGCTATTTTAGTAATGAACTCTAACACATTCAGACTGAAGACCCAAATGATTCATCTTAACTTACCAATATTGCATGACCTCAACCACCCAGCCACATATCTGCTGGTTTCCAGCATTGCTCAAGGCAACACAAATGGAACTAAGTACTATCATTTTGTTGTCTCCATAATCTCTCTCTCTCTTTCTCTCTCTCTCTCTGTCTTACACACAAACACACACACACACACACACACGCGCGCACACATACACACACACACACACACACACACACATTCCCCAGGTTTTAGAAACCATCTCTTCTTTCCTAGTGTGGGCTACTCATGCTATTGTACAAATTCTACTTAACAACCTATCTTCTTTACTAAATGTGAGCCTAAAAAGGGCAAGACTACCTTAGGCTTAGCTGAAACCCTGCAAAGCCCTGCCCAGCTTTTCACCTCAAGAGAATCTGTGAAGGGAGACAGGTGGAGCAGTGAGCAGCTCCTGTCCACAGGGGGCTCCACCCTGGGGACTCTCTGTGCTCAAGTTATCCCAACCAGAGCATTCTATTGCCCATAGACTGGGGAATCAATTCTTCCTTTGCAGCAACCAGCCAGATTCCTATCTTTGAATCTACAACAATCCCTGCTTACAGTACACACTTTTAAACTTCACTTCATGTTTTTAATATTAGCAGCTGCTGGTGAGTTCTCCCTGTTTTGTTTTAGGCCAGGCTCCAATGTGTACGAGTATGTGGTGTAGGAGGGAGAAAGAAGAGAGAAGAGGCAAAATATACCAGAAGAGGGAGTTACGTGGGTACCTCAGAAGAACAGTGAGCCTAGAAGGAAGTGCTCTCTGTTCTAATTGTTTCCTGCCTACATGTCTGAGTAGCCTTATATGAATGTATCCTCCCTCCTCCCCCATCCCATGCCCTGTCTCTCCAAACACTTAGGTGGTGTTTGTTACTTGTTTTTCTTGACAGATGAAGTCACAGAATCTGAAATCTCCACAGAATCTTTCCTGCTTCTGACTCTCTTAGAGTCTCTGCACAGAAGCAGCGCAGAGTGCAGATGAGAGCCTGCTCTCCTTAGAAAAGAGGAGTGGTCAGTGGCAGCGCTCTGTTATGAAGGTCAGGAGGAAGGACTGACAGCTCGGCTTCACCAGGGCTTGCGTGACAACCAGGCCAGTCCAGGCCATGAGCCTCTCACTGGCACAAAGATGATCAACCCTCTCTCTGGTCTCCATGCACTCAGCCTGGCTGGTTGTCTGCTCCTCTCTACCTGTCATGTTTCTCATCAATGAAACAGTCATTCATTCGGCCAGCATGGGTGCATTTTATGTGCCAGTCCAGTGACCACAACAGATAATCTTCTTAAATTAAAATAAACTTCAATAACTTCTTCAGTATGGAGGATATGATCTTCCCCTCCAAAGTGCTCCTCTACACCACTAAAAAGAGGCTCCACTATCCATTGAGGGGAAGGGAATTCTTCATGACTGCAGGCTCAGGAATCATGTTTCTGCATAGATTTATTTGCATATCTTCTTATTCATAAGAAAAAATGCCTCTAGCAATAATACATTTGAAAAAAATACCAAATTGAAGGGGAATATTTATAAGAAAAATGAAGTTAACTACTCATAGTATACTAAAATCCCTCTTTTCTTGAATCTGGTCCATGGGTCTCTGCAGCAGCTTCTCTGCTGTGAGTGTTGTTATTATACTGTAATTAGAAATGACTAAGGGCCAATGAGCAACGTCTCTGTTTCTTAATGGGAATGGAATAGTGGTGCTCATCCCATTGCCAGATAAAAGTCCTAATAACTTCCTTTCCAGTAGGAATAAACCTCCTCTTGTCATTGTCTCTGTAGAATTCTCACTTCCACCAGATCCAGCTCCCTGTGCATTCTTCTACCCAGATACCAGTGAGAACAGAGCTGAGCACAGAACTCCAGGCAAAGCCATTCAGAAAGAGAGGTGAGTGCATCATCCAGTCAATGGCTCATTTCATTTTTCATGCAAAGTATATGTAGACAATGTCCTTGGCCACAGAGTTCTAAGAGAAATTCAATAGAGTTGGTTTGGAAAAAAAAAGATGTGTTAAAAATAAGTTGTAAGTACATGTATGGGAATAGAATCTCTAAATATACAGATAGATAATGTAGGCAATATACAATCATGTATGTTGTACAAAATATTAAATAAACCAGGCACTGGTGGCTCATGCCTGTAATCCTAGCTATGCAGAAGGCTGAAATTTAAGGATCACAATTGGAAACCAGCCCAGATAGGAAAGTCTGTGACACTCTTATTTCCAATTGAGCACCAAAAAGGCAGAAGTAGAGCTGTGGCTCAAGTGGTAGAGTGCTAGCCTTGAGCACAAAAGCTCAGGAACAATAACCAGGCCCTAAGATCAAGTCCCAGTACTGACATAAAAAGTATAAATATACAATTTAATGTTATATTTTATGTATAGAATTTATACTACTTTTATGTTATAGCCTCATATTTATTTATAAATGTGTAGGTATCTTGATAATATATACATATATAATGTATATAAGTTTGAATTTATAATATATAAAATATATTCATAATGTATAATATATAACATATTTATATGAGTATATCTAAAGTATATATCATTTATAGTGCGTGTATTTGTATTTGTACTATTGTACAAATAAGAATATAATAACTAGAAATGTTTTCTTTCTAAATATATAATGTATCTGTGTACTTTGATATAAATATATCTTATGCATAAAACTGCTGCAAACATACCTGTAATAAAAATGATTCTAACTCAGTAGTTTGTGTGCATAGCATCTTAGATATATAAGCCATGATGAAGCAGCAGGATATGCACTGGCTCCATTGAGGTACAGAAAATTTGCCTTAATGCTGCTAACATGGAAGATGGTACATAAAAAACAATGGTATAGCTAATGATTATTAGAATTAAATGACATAAGTGTGAAAAAGAATTTATCTAATTCTATGCAAGAAAATCAAGTGAAATTTGTAAGAGGAAATATTTGTACTAAGTCAAGCATTTACTTGTTGGAAAAATGAGTTTCTTTGCTGAGAACACAAAAAAGATAATGCAGAACACTAGGTATGGGTAACTCAAAATGATACAGATACATTGACTAGATTAGAAAGAAAAAGAGGTACATTAAGAGAGATGCTAAAGCAGAAAGAGTTTGGCTAAATGCAGATTATGAGAGGTGATTGCATTTCATCAGAGCCACACTCTGGAATCAGCTAGACACTGGCTTACATACCCCCGATGACATTTGCTCACTGTAAAGCCTTTGACAATTACTTGCATTTTTAAAAAATAGTTCCCTCCTGTTTAAGCAAGGATAAAATGATTTATAGTTATAAGAAATGTACGTAATTGTGTGAAGTCTTATGTAGTATCAGAATCATGTATGACCCACTTAACTGGAACTATCAGCATAGATTTTTCTTCTGGTAGAGAGAAGCTTTTGAAGGATTGGAAATAATGCAATGGATCATATAGTCCTTCTTTTCCAGATAGCCCTGTGACTACAATGGGGCATGGATCAAGTGGCTGGGGCCAACTCCACATATAGCTAGACAGAACCTTGAACATGTGTTCTCTTTCATTCTCTCATTCTCTCTCTCTCTTTACTTCCTTCTTCTTTCCTTTTCTTTCTCTTTTCTTTCTTCCTCTTTCTCTTTCCTTCCTTCCCTCTCTCCTTGCCTCCATACCGCCATCCCTCCTTTTTCTTCCTTCTTCCCTTCCTCCCTTTCTTTCTCTTCCTTTCTTTCCTTCATTCTTTCTTTCTGCTCCAGGACCTTTTTCTTGCTCCTCGTCAGAATGTTCTCCAAAATATCCACATACTTGCCCTGTAGGTTCAAGAATCTTATTTCTAAGTCATCTCCTCGAGCAATCTTTCCTGACTAGCCTACAATTGTTACAACACCTTGCATTGTACTATATGATTGCTAGTTCTCTCTATTGCTACTTGGTCTCTATTCTATTTCTGTAACATATGAACTTTACCCAGCACCTACGTACTGTCTTATAGTATAAAATCCAGTATTTACGAAATCAAAGCAGTCAAAGGGTAAAGGCATAATAAACTCTAAGAGCACAGAGTAGAGATGGCTCACCTAAATACGAGGAAATAAAACAGGTCTTCTGAAAGACAATGCACTAGCTGAGACTTGAGTGCGATTAGAAGTTAGCTATACAAAGAAAAGGAAAAGCCTATCCTGAAAGAATGAAAATACAAATGCTTGGATACGTTAGAAAATAAAGGAGGTAAAGCAGGGCCTTACATATCAATTTAATCTCTTTGTAATTTGAGTCACATTTAGTTATTAATTATAACTGATTAGAGGAGGGGAAAATAGGAGTTTTTGGAATTAATCCAGGGAGTATTAGTAATCTGAATTAGGACAACATCCACAAGATAACATGAATAACCAGACTCAAAGTATTTGGTTCATGGAAATCCCAGGATATGTTGATTGATTCTTGATTGATCATTAGAGTGATGACATGGAGAAATCTAACATAAAACTTAATTTAGGGGTGAGGAAATAGCTTAGTGGTAGAGTATTTCCCTGGCTTGTACAAGCACTGAGTTTTACGTCCAGCAGAGAACAAAAAATTAATTTTGCCTGAAACAACTGAGACTATCAACACAAATAAACAGGAACATTGCTGGGAAATAGAAGGAAATAGAACATGGGAAGTTCTGAGATTTCTATGAGGTAATTAGAAAACATCAAATATAGGTGCTTATGTGTTTCTAACGCATTTATAAGATTATTTCTTTGTTGCTTTGTATGTCCCTCCCCCACAGTGTAACCCCCGCTTTCACTATATTTGATGTCAGTACAACATGTGGAGGAGATGGGGACAAACAAGTCGTTTAAGGATTCAGGTGGACCTGTTGCAACAATGAGAAGTACAAAATGTCATGTCAAAACCAGCTTTACAATGTTGGTGGGGGGGGGGGTATGATTGGGTGGGAGGGAGGGGGGAGGCTGGGAAGGGAGGTGAAGGGTAAACAAAGGAGGAGGCTGCAATGCTTGGTAAGAAATGTATGCATTATCCTGCCCATGTAATTGTAACCCCTCTGTACAGTATGTTCTCAAATAAAATAAAATAAAATTAAAAAAAAAAAAGAAATGAGAAAAAAAATATATATAGGTGCTTATTTAGATTCAGGTGCCAATGACTCACACCTATAATTGTAGCTACTACGGATGCTGACAGATGGGGAAATGAGGTTCTAAGACAGCCCAGGCAGTAAAGTATGTGACACTCTATCACAGTGAACCAGCAAAATGCTGGACTGGAGATGTGACTCATATGGTTTGAAGTCCACTGAACAAGCAAGCCAAGTAATAATGTGAGGCCCCAACTTCATGTCCCGATACTGGAACAAAACATTGATATAGATGCTCAGCAAGCTGCCAGATATGAATGTGGGAATCAAAAGAGAAGTTCTGGAGGCTTGTACATGATTCTCATCAATACATGGATAGCAAACTAAAATTATGGGCATGGATGATATTGCCTGAGGGAAGAAATAATGGTCACAACATTGCCAAAGATGGGAAGAACTATGTCTAAGGGGTGAAGACTAATGATAACCCAGCAAGAAGACTGAGGCAGAAAAGAAAATACTAGAAGTGTAGAGGCAAATCTGGGGAGGATAGTGTTATCAAAGAGATTTTCAATGACATAATGAGAATAGCATTGACAGCAGTGTAGTAAATAATAACCGGGGATATTTGATGATCATAATGTTACTTATGGTAATGGAGAGAGTAGTGACACTGAAGAATTAATACTCAGAACCATCCATTGATTTCCAGCTCAATCTCTGCAGAATGGTAGCCCACTATCCATTAAGTCTTCAATGGATCGTCTTACCCAAAATTACTCATTTTAGCCCCGTGTTCTACCTCACTGGCTTTCCTGGTTTGGAAACCATCCAACACTGGATTTTCATCCCCTTTTTCTTCATGTACCTGGTGGACATCTCAGGCAACTGCCTCATTCTGGTTATTATTAAAACCAACCTTCGTCTGCACACACCCATGTACCATCTTCTGTCCTTGTTGGCTTTCACTGACCTGGGGCTATCTGTGTCCACCTTGCCTACTACTCTGGGGATCTTTTGGTTCAACTCCCATCACATCTACTTCGGAGCCTGTCAAGTCCAGATGTTCTGCATTCACTCGTTTTCCTTCATGGAGTCGGCAGTTCTCCTGGTCATGTCCTTTGACCGTTTTGTGGCCATCTGCCACCCCTTGAGGTACTCAGTCATTATCACGGTCCAGTGAGTGATGAGGACAGGCCTGTGTGTCATCCTCCGGGGTCCTGTAACCCTTATCCCGATTGTTGTCCTCCTGAAAGCCTTTCCCTACTGTGGAGGTCTGGTCCTCTCCCATTCATTTTGCCTCCACCAGGAAGTGATACACCTGGCATGCGTAGACACCACCTTCAACAACTTATATGGACTGAGCCTGGTGGTGTTCACTGTCATGTTGGACTTGGTGCTCATTGCACTGTCTTATGGATTCATCCTGCACACCGTGGCAGGCCTGGCCTCTCCAGAGGAACAGCGACGAGCCTTCCAGACATGTACCTCCCATCTGTGTGCTGTGCTGGTGTTCTTTGTGCCCATGATGGGGGTCTCCCTGGTACACCGCTTCGGGAAGCATGCCCCACCTGCTGTCCACATTCTTATGGCCAACATCTACCTGTTTGTGCCTCCCATGCTCAACCCAATCATATATAGTATTAAAACTAAGAGATCCACCGTGCCCTCCTCAAGTTCCCAGATCTTAAACAAGTTAATTTTGAGTCCTGGAGTTCAATCATTCAGTAGGCACCCATTCCCAAGTTCCTAATCCACATGCCAAAAGAAAAAGAACCTATCACATCAAGTACCTATTCTAATACTATTCTAATACAGTTACCCCAGACTTTCCCTCAACTCTGAATAAAGGATGGAGAAATTTCTTTCCTGGATTATGAATTAGGCACAGTGACCTTTGTTGTTGTTCTCTCCCATTACAAAATTTCTTTCTACATTTGGGATCGGGCCATTTTGCTGACATCAAAAGCTAGGCAGAGGAAGACCTTATGAAGGATCATTATACATTTGTGAACGCTAATGAAGCTAAAACCAAAATAAAACTAACTAAAAATCAAAATGGAATAATAAATCATAAAGGACCCTAAATAGATACTAACAGAGACCTGGCCCTTTTCAGCTCTTCTTGTTTGCGCTGGGTACGCCCTTCAGGCTCTGATCCTGATGCTTCAGAATTCCTGCATAGTTCCCTAAATGCAGTTTATGCAAATATCCCCCAACTCTTTTTTTTATTGTGAAAATACCATACAGAGGGCAAGGTCATGAGGATATTTCTTATCAAGCATTGTTGCCTCCTCCTTTGTTTCCCCTTACCATCCCTTCCCAACCAGAGAAGACCCAGGAACCAAGATGACGTGAGTAGAAAACCAGGCAGGAACTCATCAAAGAAAGAGAACTATAGACCCCTTTCTTTGAGGAACAATGATACAAAACTTCTCAACACAATTTTGACTAATCAACTTTAACAATTCATCCAAAGCAACATAAGCCACGATCAAACAAGATTCATATCAGGGATGCAAAGCTGGTTCAATATACGCAAATCAATTAATATAATTCATCACACCAACAGGAGCAAGGATAAGAACCACATGGTTATCTCAATAGAGGCAGAAGAAGTACTTGACAAGATCCAACACCCCTTTATGATGAAGGCTCTGGAAAAATTAGGAATCCATGGGACATTCCTCATTACAATAAAGGCTGTATATGACAAACCTACAGCCAGCATTATACTTAACGGTGAAAAACTAAAGCCATTTCCTCTTAACTCAGGAACAAGACAAGGATGTCCAGTCTCTCCACTTATCTTCCATTTAGTATTAGAATGCCTAGCTACAGCAATAAGACAAGATGCAAACATAAAGGGGATCCAAATAGGGAAAGAAGAAATAAAACTCTCCCTCTTTGCAGATGACATGATCTTGGATTTAAAGAATCCCATAGACTCCACTCCCAAATTCTCAAGCTGATTCAAAACTTTGGCAAGGTAGCAGGGTATAAAATTAACCCCCCAAATCAGTGGCTTTTCTGTATGCCAACAATGAGAAAAGTGTGGCTGAAATTAGGAAAGCAACTCCATTTGTAATAGCCTCACAAAAAATAAAATACCTAGGAATTAACTTAACCAAAGAAGTGAAGGACCTCTATGATGAAAACTTTAAAAACTTTAAAAAGGAAATCAAAACAGAACTTAGAAAATGGCAAAACCTCCCATGCTCCTGGATTGGAAAGATTAACATCGTGAAAATGGCAATACTTCTCAAGGCTATCTACAAATTCAATGCGATACCTATCAAAATTCCAACCTCATTCCTCAAGGAAATAGAAGAGGCGATCCAAAAATTCATATGGAACAATAAAAGACCCCGAATAGCATAAACGTTCCTCTACAGAAAGAACACTGCTGGAGGAATATCAATACCAAATTTCAAACTCTACTCTAAAGCCATAGTAATCAAAACAGCTTGGTACTGGCACAAGAACAGACCTCAGGACCAATGGAATAGAATTGAAAACCCAGAAATGAACCTACAGACCTATAGCCATCTAATCTTCGATAAGGGAGCTAAAACAATAGAATGAAAGAAAGACAGTCTCTTCAGTAAATGGTGCTGGCAAAATTGTTTAACTACTTGTAGTAAACTAAAGCTAGATCCTTATATATCACCCTACACCAGAATCAACTCCAAATGGACCAAAGACCTCGGAGTCATATCTTAGCTATGGTAAATAATGCTGCAATAAACATAGTTGTGCTGGTAGCTTTAGTGTGGTCTTGTTTGTAAACATTTGGGTAAATGCCCAAAAGTGGGATTGCTGGGTCATAGGGGAGCTCTATGTGAAGTTTTTTGAGGAACCTCCATACTGCTTTTCAAAGTGGTTAAACAAGTTTACACTCCCACCAGCAATGAAGTAAGGTTCCCTTCTGTCCACATCCCCTCCAGCATCTGTTGTTGTTAGAGTTCTTGATTTTTGCCATTCTAACTGGAGTGAGGTGGTATCTCGATGTTGTTTTGATTTGCATTTCTTTTATGGCTAGGGAGGTTGAGCAATTCTTCATGTGTCTATTGGCCATCCTTCTTTCTTCTTCAGAGAAGTTCCTCTTTAAGTCTTTAACCCACTTATTTATTGGGCAATTGTTTCTTTGAGGATTTGTTGTTGGGGGATTTAATTTTTCGAGTACCAAGTATATTTTAGATATGAGACCCTTATCCGTTGTATGGCTAGTGAAGATCTTCTCCCAATCCATGGGCTTTCTATTGATCTTGCTAGCTATGTCCTTTGCCATGCAGAAGCTCTGCAATTTCATGCAATCCCATTTGTTCAACCTTTCTTTGATTTGTTGTGTTGCCGGGTTTCTATTAAGAAAATTTTGGCTTGTGCCAATGAGACCTAGGGTTTCTCCAATTCCATCCTGTAATGTTTTCAGAGTGTCTGTTTTGACTCCGAGGTCTTTCACTCTGAAAACATTACAGGATGGAGTAGGAGAAACTCTAGGTCTCCTTGGGGAAGGCCGAAATTTTCTTAATAGAGACCCGGAAACACAACAAATCAAAGAAAGGTTGGACAAATGGGATTGCATGAAATTTCAGAGCTTCTGCATGGCAAAGGACATAGCTAGCAAGATCAATAGAAAGCCCATGGATTGGGAGAAGATCTTCATTAGCCATACAACGGACAAGGGTCTCATATCTAAAATATACTTGGAACTCAAAAAATTAAATCCTCCAACAACAAATCTTCAAAGAAACAACGGCCCAAAAAATAAGTGGGCTAAAAACTTAAAAAGAAATGTCTCTGAAGAGGAAAGAAGGATGGCCAATAGACACATGAAGAAATGTTCAACCTCCCTAGCCATAAAAGAAATGCAAATCAAAACAACATTGAGATACCAGCTCACTCCAGTTAGAATGGCTATAATCATGAACTCTAATAACAACAGAGGCTGGAGGGGATGTGGACAGAAGGGAACCTTACTAAATTGTTGGTGGGAGTGGAAAAGTGGTTGAACAAGTCAAAAGACTCCACATAGAGCTCCCCTATGACCCAGCAATTCCACTTTTGGGCATTTAACCAAATGTTCACAAACAAGACCACACTAAAGCTACCAGCACAACTATGTTTATTGCAGCCTTATTTACCATAGCTAAGATATGGAACTAACCCAGATGCCCCTCAGCAGATGAATGGATCAAGAAAATGTGATATATATACACAATGTAATTCTATGCCTCCATCAAAAAAAATGTCATTGCCCCATTTGTGAGGAAATGGAAAGACTTGGAAATAATTACATTAAGTGAAGTAAGCCAGGCCCAAAAAAACATAGATCCCATGGCTTCCCTTATTTGCAATAACTAGTATATGTCTGAGACAAGCAGAAAAGGACAGATAAGGTGATGTTAGGGAAATGAACCCTAAGATATGTATTCAAATGTTTTTTTTCTTTCATGCTCTTGTTTCTAACACATTTATAAGATTACTTCTTTGTTGCTTTGTATTTGCCTCCCCCACGTTATAACCCCTGATTTCACTGTATTTGATGTTGGTATAATTTGTGGAGGGGAAGGGAAAAAACAAATTGTTTAAATAGGGATAAAGGTAGACCCATTGCAACAATGAGAGGTACAAGTCGTTATGTCGAAAACGAACTTTACAACTTTGGTGGGGGTAGGAGGACTGGGTGAAGGGAAGAGGGAAGGATGGGAAGGGATGGGAAGGGAAAACAGGAGGAGGCTACAATGCTTGATAAGAAATGTACTCATTATCTTGCCCATGTAATTGTAACCCCTCTCTTAGTATTTTCACAATAAAAAAATGCCTTCTTCTATTAAGGTATTAAAACAAGCCTCTCATGAACTGAATATATGCACACATACACACACACACACACACACACACACACACACACACACACACACACACACACACTTCCTTTCCTTACCCTGTTTTCATATGGAGTATATGAGAATGAGAACGAAGGATATAGCGAAAGAGTAGCTAAGGACTAGAAAGAGGAACCACTCTCCACACACTGATTCCTGGAACTCAACCAGATGAGTCAGGGCTCTGAGGTCTCACTGGCTGCAGCCACACATCAAGTCCAGGGGAAAGAGCATGGAGTGGGGAACCATGCGGAGTGGAAGAAGTCCTCCTCTTCTCTAATTATTGCATATTCCTCATCTCAGAGATGGTGCTTAGTTTTTATTTGATTTGATTGTTTGTTTGGGTTTGAACTTAGATTATCGTGCCTGCTGGGCATGCACTCTATCACTCAATCCAGACCCTCAGCATTAACTCTTGTACTTGTGTTTCCAGGTTTGCATAGAGATGTCATCATGCCAGCAGCAAGCCTTAAATCAACAATACAGCACAAATGACAAACATATAGCTTGGGACCTATTATTGAAACTCCAAATCCCCAAAGCATATGGTAGTAGTAGAAGGAGGAAGATGAAATGATCCAAGGGAAGAAGGAAAGTAACAGAAGACCAAAGAGTATCTAAATTGAGAATGGACCCTAAGGAGATGCTTCTAAAATAAATGTGCCCTCCAGCAAGACTTTTGTGCAGATTTTGAAAGATGATGTTATGAAAAACTCCTTGACAAAGCTAAAACATCTAGAATTCATGATCATGGCACTGAAGCATGGGAAAATACAAGATTTCAGATCAGTGGGGTAGGTAAAGAATTTTCTCTCGAAATCTCACTACAGGCATTAAGGCCAAGCAAGATGGGGAAGGCAGCTGGCTTGTCAGTGAGAGGAAAGTAACAGCATGACCTGCTAAGAACAGACAAACCACAGTCATGTGTCCTAAAGACTGACATTTCTAAAACCTGGTTTCTTCAGGTACTATGTGGATGTATAAAGAAGGTGAGGGTCAGGCAAAGAAGAAGGTGGAAGCAGTCAGTAGGTGGAACGGATGAATTGTATGTTTCCTCCTCTTTCTCTCTCCTGTTTTGAGTTCCATTCTAATGCTCTGAAAGAAAAATCTCTTGCTTAGTATTTCAGATTAAGTTCCAAGGATAGAGTTATTTCCAAATTCCTGAAGGCATCTAGTTTGAACCAGAGGGTTCATTCAAGACCTTTCTGAGAAAACAAAAGTCCCTGTCTGGTCATGAGACCAATTAGTCAAGTTAAAATTAAGGTTGGATGGGGCTTGGGCTGTATGTGCCTGAAGAGTAGGATTCACAAAACTGTCAGCACCTGGAAAACCATTGCAGAGGGAAACATGCATTCATTCCCACATAATGAGAACAGGGGTTATATTTTCCTTCCATATTCTTTATAAAAATCCTCTAAGACCTCTCCTGATTCTCAAGTATCCCAGAAGTCACAGCCCTATGACCACAGTGATGAATCCACCACCAGGTAAACTGAGTCAGCCAATCTATGCTTCAGGGATTGGAAAACCTGCTTACAGCTAGGAATATAACATGGTCACAGAATCAATCTATATACATGGGAAAGCCACTCAGTCAATAATTCTGAACATTTAACATTAATCCTGCTGTGATCTCAAGTACTGAGAAAGAGACCATGGGAAGCCATTGAGAGAAAATAAACATGTGTGGATTGTACTCTTGAAGTGTGATCCTCCCCCAAAAGACAGGTATGGAACAAAGTTAAAGAGATTTCAAAAGAGGGCTAGATTTCCTGCTTGTGATACATAGGAGGGTGGTCAAAAATAAGAGGAAAAGATCTGAAGGAAGACAGGTGGACATGTAAAAAGCATAAGTGTAACTGGAATTTTGGAACCCATGTGGCGGTTCTCACTTTACGTGGTAGAGTTTTACTGTAGTCGAGTTAGCATCTCATTCCTGAAACAAGTTCACTGTAAAGCAGAAACCCTGGGAGAGGATGGCTGCCGCAGGGTGGAAGCGAGTCTTAGACTTTTAAACCATCCACAACTTACAGGCAAGCTCATATGCCACAGAAACATCTCTGAGTGAAGCAAGTTGAAATATTGTCTTTCTAAGGTTTTCCCTTATGTTTTTTGTTTATTATGAATACAAAGTGGGATCTGAATGCATCAAACTTCAACACAAGTCTCTATACAACTATTGTGAAGTGACTACTGGGCTTAATACTATGTCTTATTAAACACTGTGCTTTATTAAGTTTTGTTGAAATCCAGCTCTATATTTTTCCTTAGTGAAAGGAAATTACTCTTTAAAAATTCTAAAATCTTTATAATGTTTGTATCTGCTTATTATATCATAGCTTATCTGTTTATTGAATTTATTCAAGGCATGAATCTATTAAAAAAATAGTATCCTTTGGCACCTAAATGAGAAAGTCAGTCTAGATTGTGCCCTTAAATTTCTACCCACACCTGAAGACTTCCTAATCCATATTGGACAAAGAGGACATTGGTATTTGATTAATGAGTCACTTCATTCACATCCAGTACAAATCTATAAAATGGCAGAAAGTGTATTTAAAGAATTTTATAATAAACAAAAGAGCATATTAGTATTTCAGAGTGTTGGTGAAGGATGAAAGCTGAACAATTATTTATTCCTCATATTGCTGCTTGACATTATATTGCCTTTTGAGTCAACACTCAGTTTATTTTTCTTCATTTCTTTTTATTCATTTGTTATTTGTTTACTTTGTATTAAAATAAATGACCTAGACAAATGCTCTATCTTAGCTTCTCAACATTATTAATGTATATTTGAAGTTTGTTCGGAGTTCTTAACTTGTTTTCATTACAAAAGAAAAAGAAGTAACCATGTGAGGTAATTAGGATTATTAAGATTTTTTTGCCATTTTTATTACTGAAATATAAAACTGCTTTGTCCCCCGTACCGCACTTAACATTTAAGGAAAGGGACATCATAGCAGATAGACTGTGTTGCTGCCAGCTGGGTTGTGGAGTTTCTCTGTCAGTGAGGGCTTGGGCATGGGGGTCTCTGTCCAGTGAGGGTTTGAGGTTGGCGCTCTGGAGTGGTAGTTTCTGTCAGTGGTGATTGGGGAGGTCTCTCAGTGGAGGTCTGGGGGGTAGTCTCTGTAGCAGAGGTCTGAAGGTAATGGTCTCTGTAGGTGGGGATCAGAGGGTGGAAGGGTGTTAGGGGTCTGGGGCCTGTCATGGGAGAGGGGATATGGGTAGGGGGTCTCTATAGTGGGCTTACAATACGGGCTCTGTCAATGTGGTCTTTTGCATCTGAGGGACAGAAAGGGGCTCAGAGAACCCTGCCTGAGGAGGGACAGGGACCAAGCACCCCCTGAGAAGTGGTATTTGGGGCATCACGGGATTTGTCTGCTTCCCTGACAAGCAAGGCTCAGAGGACGTACATGGGGCCTGGACTCGGCTCAGGGCTCCTCTGAGCCCACACTGTGCCCTAGACTATCACCCTAGTACTTGAGCCTGCCATGTGCACATCCGCGCTGAATATCCTGGTGCGAAGGAGCTGTTCACAGGAGAGGCCATGGTGCCCCGGGCTGCATTAAACCTGTGCTTTACACTTCCATCCAAACACGCCCCCATGGTACACTACAGAAATACAAGGTCTGTGTCTGCCACACGTGGTTTTGAACTGTTCCGAAGGTGAGGCTTTCACTGGCAAGCAGGAGTTAGCTATTTCTGCTTTCCTCTCCCCTGGACAAACAGAGCTTCTGTGTCATCCGTTTCCCCCACTGCAAAGGCTACAGAGTCAATGTTCTCTTGGGGAGTGCCCACAGGCATCAGCTGGCTTTGCCCCCAGAGACACCCTCTGCTGAGCAGATGACACTGCCACCGTCAGTGACGACTCCCTGGCTACTTCACATGCCTCAGGAGCTTCCTAAGAAAATTGGACCACTTGACACCTCTCAGGGCAAATCCCGTTTCCTGTGAATTTGCCTCATAAATCCATTCCTACTTTTACTTCTCCAAATAGATGAAATGCAAATCTACCCTGGTGCTGTTCACATAAAAATCTCTTCTTCATTGCTCAGCTTTATGTGCATATTATGAAATCTGGAGTTTAAGTTCATCAATAACTAATATATGACTCTGCTGTTGATTATGGACATGAACTCATATAAGTGAGCCATGTCATATGGTAACCCCCCTCAAATCTCTATCTGTATCCATTGTGTATTTTTATAAACTTTTTGCATTACCTTTAAGTAGTTGGACAAGGAGCGATTAATTCAACACGTCCATTTATGAGTACAGGGCCTCTTGAGCAATGTCTCCCTTTCAGTCTTACTCTCCCAGACGGTTTGCATAGAAATCAATCCCTAAAATTCCCTTTTATTTGTTCATATATTTATTATTATATTTTTGTTATCTTTAAGTAGTTGTACAAAGAATTGCCCTTCAACAAAGCAGCTTATGAATGCAAAGCATCTTGATCAATGTCACCCCTTTGATTTATTGAAGTTATTCTTTTTTACTATTATTGTGAAAATATTGTACAGAGGGGTTACAATAACATGGGCAAGGTAATGAGTACATTTCTTATCAAGCATTGTTGCCTCCTCCTTTGTTTCCCCTTCCCATCCCTTTCCCCCTACACTCCTCCCCACCTCGAACCAAATTTATTGAGTTATAGAATGTTCAGAACTGCTCTTGCAAGACTGATTAGAATCTTCTTGAACTTTTAGGTGTCACGTACTCTGGGAAGCCATTATACCTCTCCTCAATGCCAGCCATCAACACAAGAAATCCTATTAAAATCACCCTTTACATCCAACACTATGATAGCATTATTGAATGATCATTATTTTGTCCTTTCTTATATCTACAATATAGGATCTATAGAAACATCAAGATCTACTTTGTACACATTTCTGTATCTCCAGAGTATTTTCTAACAACCTGACATATACTAATCCTTGAACACTAGGTAGAGTTGGTTTTATGAATCCCATTCTGTCTAGGAATCTCTAAGGAATGACTAAACCACCATCCTTGCTACTTCTGGAAGTCAGAAGCAGTGAACATCTTATGAATGGGTAGCAAGCTGGATGAGTAGCATCTACAGAACTCGTTTCTACTGCATTGCCTGAGAGGAATATTTTCTGGTTTGCAGTTCAGCTATGTGGCTCAACACCACTCCATCTGCATTCCTGCTTACTGGCTTCCCAGGCCTGGAGAAGGCCCATCACTGGATCTCCCTCCCACTGTTGATGGCCTACATCTCCATCCTTCTTGGCAATGGCACCCTTCTCTTTCTCATTAGGGATGACAATAACCTTCATGAGCCCATGTACTATTTTTTAGCTATGTTGGCAGCGACAGATCTTGGAGTGACCTTGACCACAATGCCTACAGTGCTGAGTGTTCTGTGGTTAAATAACAGAGAGATTGGCTATGGAGCTTGCTTCTCTCAGGCCTATTTCATCCATACTCTTTCTATTGTGGAATCGGGTGTCTTGCTTGCCATGGCCTACGACCGTTTCATTGCCATCCGAAACCCCTTAAGATATACCTCCATCCTTACTGACATGCAGGTAATTAAAATTGGGGTGGGAGTGTTGACAAGGGCCGGTCTGTCAATTATGCCAATAATCATTCGCCTGCACTGGTTTCCCTACTGTCGATCCCGCATCCTCTCCCATGCTTTCTGTCTGCACCAAGATGTCATCAAGCTCGCCTGTGCAGACATCACCTTCAATCGACTCTACCCAGTGGTGGTTGTATTTGCAATGGTCCTGTTGGACTTTCTCATTATCTTTTTCTCCTACATTTTGATTCTCAAGACGGTGATGGGCATTGCTTCTAGAGAGGAACGAGCCAAGGCCCTCAACACATGTATCTCCCATATCTGCTGCATCCTGGTCTTCTACATCACTGTAGTTGGCCTAACGTTTATTCATAGGTTTGGCAAGCATGTTCCTCATGTGGTCCACATCACTATGAGCTACATCTACTTCCTCTTCCCCCCTTTCATGAACCCTGTCATCTACAGCATTAAAACCAAACAGATTCAGAGTGGGATACGGCGCTTGTTTTCTTTGCTTTGCTCTAGAGCATGACTTCAATCACTGTGCTATGAGAAATAACTCTTGGAACCTGAGCAAGATGATAGCTGTGCAGGCGTTTCAATGGAAATCAACCCATTTCTCTGTCACTTAGCGTATCGTCTTCTCTTGGCCATTTCTTTTTATAGGGCAAAATATATACACAACATTTAGCACATGTCTTAAGGGCTTAGCCTGGTGTGAACTCTTTTTCCTAGATAATTCATAGTTTGGTGAGCCTGTGGCATAGCTAGCAACATTTGAGTTAATGCCATCATTTTCCTGAGGCCTAAAATGCATGAGAGAAAGACATTTTTAACTTTGTGCATGCATCTAGTTTTCTTGCTCATATTGAGCTACCTAATATTTCTAGAAAAACACATTGAGTGAAGAAATGAGCCTTATACTGCTCTCAGTTCAGGATGACTTTAGGAAAAAGTGGACTGTGGGAAAAAATCCATTCTGTTAAAATTTTATCTGACAATAATTTTGATTATAATAACCTAAAAGCCAAGCTAACATTCCTAGTCCAAATAATCATTCTCTTAATGAGCTTGCCCTCAAATACTGATGAACAGAAGATAAGTATTTTGTTTAGCAAAGTGGTATTAAAAGTCTAATTTGTAAATGCATTATGGGTAACAGGAGAGGAGTGTTCTGGTTTGCAGAGTGATCCTCAGAGGTGAGGAGCTCCTGGCCATCGGTATGGGAGAAGGAAAATGGAACCCCTGGCGACCACAAGAGAAAGTCTTCCTGGCCATACACATGGCTTTCAAAATTGACTCCATGGACTACCTAAAACTGGGAAGAAGGATTTTATGGCTCTGTGGGAAACTTTAAATTCAGTCAAGCAATTTCTGATGGACAGAATCCCAGATCTGAAAAGCTAGAGTTACATAAGAGGTCATTGAGTAAATAGTCACTTCCTTCCCTGTAGATACATCTGATCTCCAGCGTCTGCCAGTTCAAAGCAACCTGCATTGGCTACATCAAATCTTTGTCATCAAAGATGACAGAATGTCTGGGATTTATCAGAAACTATAAAGGCTCAAAAAAAGAATGAAATCATATCTTAGGGCGGTTTCCAAGATAGTAAATCATTTTTTGTGATACATCCAATGGATGGTGCTTTATGTTTCGTTTACTCATTTTGACTGTATGTTTGTATTTTAGGTCAAATGTATTTCTCCTTTCATAGCTTCTAGAGTGCTATTTAGGAAAAGTAAGAACAGCATAAGCCTCGCTTGTTACTATGCTATGGAACCGACACAACATAGATTTTTTTTAATGAAATATAATTTGATTAAACTAATTGATTAAATTTAAAGTCTGTGTCTATTGATTCTTCTGTTTGTCTTAGTGTGCCTGATTATGTTTTCCAAGATAAGACCAAACTAAATTGAGTACCATTTAGCAGAATCACAACTCCTTAAATTCGAGTTCTTCCTTGTCTTGTGCTCTTGGGAATGTATTCAGAGCCATCTAAGCCACTTCAAAAGACACATTTCTTTGTTTTCCTTTGGGTCCAGGGGCCCTGGGGCCTACTCTTATCGGATGAACATAACAGATATTAGGATAGCAATTCATTTAATAAAGCTGTAAAGAGATACATATGTTGGGCCTCCACACGTTTGTCTTTCCTTCTTTTTCCTTATATTGAAAAGAAGGGATGGAGAGTTTTGAGTAAATGTCCAAGAAAAATAAAAGACTGGGAATTTCCATTTCTCTTTGTGGAGCTAATTCTATGAAAAAAGCAGAGTTCTGGGCCCATAAGGTCTTTAGCAGAACCTGTGCTCTAAAAGGAGTTAGGGACATGATCTTTCTGGGTCATTGAACGTTCTTCTGTGATCCCTGTTTTACATGGACTTCAAGTAGAGTGGAAATCCACAGTTCTTACGTGGTCACAAAAAAAGAAGCCAGGGCCAAAAGTCCATCTTCCCTTTCTCTTCTTTCCATCTTGTTCCCCATGTGATTCCTAAACGGAATCATCTTACTGGTGATGAGGATAGATTTCAAATCAGGTTGTAGGAAGAGACCTTGAGGATCCCTAATTTAAACTTCCAAATCCTAATCCTGTAAAGATAAAGATGTAGAGGAGAAGGGAAAAGAAGATGGAGCTGTAGAAGATTGAAGAATGTTTTATTTATGTGTAGATAAAGGCATACACACATGCATATTTACATACATCACACATACATATATACATACATACATACGTGCACACAGATGTAGATGATGAAACCTGTCAGAAACTATTTGAAGAAATAGTAGGAGGCATTAATGGAATGCAAGGGAAGGAGTGAGCTTGTTCAAAGTATTCTATGTCCATCTATGGAATCATCACAATGCAGCCTCCTTGTACGCTTCATGTGTACTAATTTAAAAAAAAGATGAAAGAGGCACAAATGGGCCTTGGGAATTTCTGAAGCAGATGTTCTTTGCATCTAGATTTCTGGACATGATACAGTGAAGTGTTACTTGAGTCAAGACACCTTCCATAGGACTACATCTCCAAGGCTTCCTGAAAACTCTCCCTCCCACCTCCACTCCTAAACCCTGGTGTTTGAACTCAGCATCTGCACTTGCTTGGCAGACACTCTACGATTTGAACCATGATTGAAATCCATAGTCTAGACTGTCTGTGCTTATGCAGATACCAGTGTCCAGAGAGATGTGGGAGTGGGGGGAGGAGGGAAGAAGGAAAAAGTAAATCAGCATAAACTTTTCAGGCTGCACGACCCATATAAATCATACAAAATCATACAGAATAGACATCTTGAAGCCTGGGCTTTGAATCGGAAAAAGAGTGAGTTGACTTGGCATCCATTTTCCATGGCAGAGGATGCAATGACTGGCTGCATCTGGAAACATGGAGGCCCTGGAGCTAGGGTTTCATGGTGGGCAGGGTAGGAATTCAACTCTCGGTCAGTGTCACCAGACTAAAGAAATCTGTGTCACATGAGATGTTTGCTTTTAACAGACAGAATTTTCAAGTAGAGAATAATTGTGTCTCTATCCACTTCAGGATTGTATGTGAGTTTGCATGGGTATAGGTATGTCTGGTTTGTGTGTATATGAGACAAGGAGATCATTGTGAAGGGAAGAGGAGGTGGCTGGCACTTCCTAGAGCTGTGTGGTAGTCACAGACAACATAGGAAGGTGATACTGGATGAAGGGAATCTGTGAGTGGAGACCTTGGTGTTGCCTTGAATCTAAGGTCATTTTTGAGCTGAATCCTCCCCATGGTGGCTAAGTAAATTACAGAATGTGCATTAACCTGGCTTTTCAGTTCTGCAGAAATCCCTTACTAGTCCAGCCTGGCTCAGTGAGCTGGATAGCAGTTCCAGATGGAAGGTCCCCAAAATACAATTTGTACTGGACCTCTGTAAATCAGAGTAGGTGATCTGTCTGTCTCTTAGTCTGTTTCTGTCTTTCTCACTCACACATACATACATACACTCATTTGCATTCATATAGAGGCACATTTGCAAATATACAATTGATTACATGCACTGAAAACGACTAGTGTGTTCATAAAATCCACATGTTTACACTGATACTTTCCATAGTGGATTCAGCTATTTTAGTAATGAACTCTAACACATTCAGACTGAAGACCCAAATGATTCATCTTAACTTACCAATATTGCATGACCTCAACCACCCAGCCACATATCTGCTGGATTCCAGCATTGCTCAAGGCAACACAAATGGAACTAAGTACTATCATTTTGTTGTCTCCATAATCTCTCTCTCTCTTTCTCTCTCTCTCTCTGTCTTACACACAAACACACACACACACACACACACACACACACACACATGCACACACACACACACACACACACACACGCACACACACACACACACACACACATTCCCCAGGTTTTAGAAACCATCTCTTCTTTCCTGTGGGCTACTCATGCTATTGTACAAATTCTACTTAACAACCTATCTTCTTTACTAAATGTGAGCCTAAAAAGGGCAAGACTACCTTAGGCTTAGCTGAAACCCTGCAAAGCCCTGCCCAGCTTTTCACCTCAAGAGAATCTGTGAAGGGAGACAGGTGGAGCAGTGAGCAGCTCCTGTCCACAGGGGGCTCCACCCTGGGGACTCTCTGTGCTCAAGTTATCCCAACCAGAGCATTCTATTGCCCATAGACTGGGGAATCAATTCTTCCTTTGCAGCAACCAGCCAGATTCCTATCTTTGAATCTACAACAATCCCTGCTTACAGTACAGACTTTTAAACTTCACTTCATGTTTTTAATATTAGCAGCTGCTGGTGAGTTCTCCCTGTTTTGTTTTAGGCCAGGCTCCAATGTGTACGAGTATGTGGTGTAGGGGGGAGAAAGAAGAGAGAAGAGGCAAAATATAACAGAAGAGGGAGTTACGTGGGTACCTCAGAAGAACAGTGAGCCTAGAAGGAAGTGCTCTCTGTTCTAATTGTTTCCTGCCTACATGTCTGAGTAGCCTTATATGAATGTATCCTCCCTCCTCCCCCATCCCATGCCCTGTCTCTCCAAACACTTAGGTGGTGTTTGTTACTTGTTTTTCTTGACAGATGAAGTCACAGAATCTGAAATCTCCACAGAATCTTTCCTGCTTCTGACTCTCTTAGAGTCTCTGCACAGAAGCAGCACAGAGTGCAGATGAGAGCCTGCTCTCCTTAGAAAAGAGGAGTGGTCAATGGCAGCGCTCTGTTATGAAGGTCAGGAGGAAGGGCTGACAGCTCTGCTTCACCAGGGCTTGCGTGGCAACCAGGCCAGTCAGACCATGAGCCTCTCACTGGCACAAAGATGATCAACCCTCTCTCTGGTCTCCATGCACTCAGCCTGGCTGGTTGTCTGCTCCTCTCTACCTGTCATGTTTCTCATCAATGAAACAGTCATTCATTCGGCCATCATGGGTGCATTTTATGTGCCAGCCCAGTGACCACAACAGATAATCTTCTTAACTTAAAATAAACTTTAATAACTTCTTCAGTATGGAGGATATGATCTTCCCCTCCAAAGTGCCCCTCTACACTACTAAAAAGAGGCTCCACTATCCATTGAGGGGAAGGGAATTCTTCATGATTGCAGGCTCAGAAATCATGTTTCTGCATAGATTTATTTACATATCTTCTTATTTATAAGAAAAAATGCCTCTACCAATAGTATAATTTTTAAAAAATACCAAATTCAAGGGGAATATTTGTAAGAAAAATGAAGCTAACTACTCATGGTATACTAAAATCCCTCTTTTCTTGAATCTGGTCCTGGTTCTCCTCAGCTGCTTCTCTGTTGTGAGTGTTGTTATTATAGTGTAATTAGAGATGACTAAGGGCCAATAAGCAAAGTCTCTGTTTCTTAGTGGGAATGGAATAGTGGTGCTTATCCTATCGCCAGATGAAAGTCCTAATAACTTCCTTTCCAGTAGGAATAAACCTCCTCTTGTCATTGTCTCTGTAGAATTCTTGCTTCCACCAGATCCAGCTCCCTGTGCATTCTTCTACCCAGATACCAGTGAGAACAGAGCTGAGCACAGAACTCCAAGCAAAGCCATTCAGAAGGAGAGGTGAGTGCATCATCCAGTCAATGGCTCGTTTCATTTTTCACAGAAAGTATATGTAGACAATGTCCTTGGCCACAGAGTTCTAAGAGAAAAGGTTTGGGAAAAAAACCTTGTGTTAAAAATAAGTTTTAAGTACCTGTATGTGAAGAGTATCTCTAAATATACAGATAGATGATGTAGGGAATATACAATCATGTATGTTGTACAAAATATATAAATAAACCAGGCACTGGTGGCTCATGCCTGTAATCCTAGCTACGCAGAAGGCTGGAATCTAAGCATCACAATTGGAAACCAGCCCAGATAGGAAAGTCCTTGAGACTCTTATTTCCAATTGAGCACCAAAAAGGCAGAAGTAGAGCTGTGGCTCAAGTGGTAGAGTGCTAGCCTTGAACACAAAAGCTCAGGAACAATAACCAGGCCCTAAGATCAAGTCCCAGTACTGACATAAAAAGTACAAATATATAATTTAATGTTATATTTTATATATAGAATTTGTACTACTTTTATGTTATAGCCTCATACTTATTTATAAATGTGTAGGTATCTGGATAATATATACATATATAATGTATATAAGTTAGAATTTATAATATATAAAATATATTCATAATGTATAATATATAACATATTTATATGAGGATATCCAAAGTATATATCATTTATAGTGCGTGTATTTGTATTTGTACTATTGTACAAATAAGAATATAATAACTAGAAATGTTTTCTTTCTAAATATAAAATGTATCTGTGTGCTTTGATATAAATATATCTTATGCTTAAAACTGCTGCATACATACCTGTAATAAAAATGATTCTAACTCAGTAGTTTCTGTGCATAGCATCTTAGATATATAAGCCATGATGAAGCAGCAGGATATGCACTGGCTCCATTGAGGTACAGAAAATTTGCCTTAATGCTGCTAACATGGAAGATGGTACATAAAAAACAATGGTATAGCTAATGATTATTAGAATTAAATGACATAAGTGTGAAAAAGAATTTATCTAATTCTATGCAAGAAAGTCAAGTGAAATTTATAAGTGGAAATATTTGTACTAGGTCAAGCATTTACTTGTTGGAAAAATGAGTTTATTTGGTGAGAACACAAAAAAGATATAGCAGAAAACTAGGTATGGGTAACTCAAAATGATATAGATAGATTGACTAGATTAGGAAGAAAAAGAGGTGCATTCAGAGAGATGCTAAAGCAGAAAGAGTCTGGCTAAGTGCAGATTATGAGAGCTGATTGCATTTCATCAGAGCCACACTCTGGAATCAGCTAGACATGGGCTTACATACCCCTGGTGACATTTGCTCACTGTAAGGTCTTGGAACAGTTACTTGCATTTAAAAAAAAATAGTTTCCTCCCGTTTAAGCAAGGATATAATGATTTATAATTATAAGAAGTGTACGTGATTGTGTAAAGTCTTATGTAGTATCAGAATCATGTATGACCCATTTAACTGGAACTATCAGCATAGATTTTTCCTCCAGTAGAGAGAAGCTATTGAAAGATTGGAAATAATGCAATGGATCATAGAGTCCATCTTTTCCAGATAGCCCTGTGACTACAATGTGGCATGGATCAAGTGGCTGGGGCCAACTCCACATGCAGCTAGACAAAACCTTGAACATGTGTTCTCTTTCACTCTCTCATTCTCTCTCTTTACTTCCTTCTTCCTTCCTTATTCTTTCTTCTTTCTTTCTTTCTCTTTCCTTTTCTCTCTCTTTTATTTCTTCCTGTTTCTCTTTCCTTCTTTCCCTTTCTCTTTCTCTCCATCCTTCCATCCCTCCTTTCCCTTCCTTCCTCCCTCCCTCCCTTTCTCTCTCTTCCTTTCTTTCCTTCATTCTTTCTTTCTGCTCCAGGACCTTTTTCTTGCCCCTCGTCAGAATGTTCTCCAAAATATCCATACACTTGCCCTGTAGGATCAGGAATCTTACTTCTAAGTCATCTCCTCGAGCAATCTTTCCTGACTAGCCTACAATTTTTATAGCACTACAACACCTTGCATTGTACTATATGATCACTAGTTCTCTCTATCGCTACTTGGTCTCTATTCTATCTCTGTCACATATGAACTTTACCCAGCACCTAGGTACTGTCTTATAGTACAAAATCCAGTAAATATTTATGAAATCCAAGCAGTCAAAGGGTAAAGGCATAATAAACTCTAAGAGCACAGAGTAGAGATGGCTCATCTAAATACGAGGAAATAAAACAGGTCTTCTAAAAGACAATGCACTAGCTGAGACATGAGTGCGATTAGAAGTTAGCTATACAAAGAAAAAGAAAAGCGAATCCTGAAAGAATGAAAATACAAATGCTTGGATACGTTAGAAAATAAAGGAGGTGAAGCAGGGCCTTACACATCAATTTAATCCCTTTGTATTTTGAGCCACATTTAGTTATTAACTATAACTGATTAGAGGAGGGCAGAACAGGAGTTGTTGGAATTAATCCAGGGAGTATTAGTAATCTGAATTAGGACAACATCCATAAAGATAACATGAATAAACAGACTCAAAGTATTTGGTTCATGGAAATCCCAGGATATGTTGATTGATTCTTGATTGATCATTAGAGTGGTGACATGGAGAAATCTAACATAAAACTTAATTTAGGGGTGAGGAAATAACTTAGTGGTAGAGTATTTCCCTGGCATGTACAAGCACTGCGTTTTACCTCCAGTAGAGAACAAAAAATTAATTTTGTCTGAAACAACTGAGACTAGCAACACAAATAAACAGGAACGTTGCTGGGAAATAGAAGGAAATAGAACATGGGTAGTTTTGAGATTTCTATGAGGTAATTAGAAAGCATCAAATATAGGTGCCAATGGCTCACACCTATAATTCTAGCTACTAAGGATGCTGACAGAGAACTGAGGTTCTAAGATAGCCCAGGCAGTAAAGTATGTGACTTCTATCACAGTGGACCAGCAAAATGCTAGACTGGAGATGTGACTCATATGGTATAAAGTCAGCTGAACAAACAAGCCAAGTGATAGTGTGAGGGCCCAACTTCACATCCCGATACTAGAACAAAACATTGATATAGATGCTCAGCAAGCTGCTAGATATGAATTTGGGAATCAAAAGAGAAGTTTTGGAGGCTTGTACATGATTCTCATCAATACATGGATAGCAAAATAAAATTATGGGCATGGATGATATTGCCTGAGGGAAGAAATAATGGTCACAACATTGCCAATGATGCAAAAAACTATGTCTAAGGGGTGAAGACTAATGATAACCCAACAAAGAAGACTGAGACAGAAAAGAAAAAACTGGAAGTGTAGAGGCAAATCTGGGGAGGATAGTGTTATCAAAGAGATTTTCAATGACATAATGAGAATAGCATTGACAGCAGTGTAGTAAATAATAACCGGGGATATTTGATGATCATAATGTTACTTATGGTGATGGAGAGAGTAGTGACACTGAAGAATTAATACTCAGAACCATCCATTGATTTCCAGCTCAATCTCTGCAGAATGGTAGCCCACTATCCATTAAGTCTTCAATGGATCGTCTTACCCAACATTACTCATTTTAGCCCCATGTTCTACCTCACTGGCTTTCCTGGTTTGGAAACCATCCAACACTGGATTTTCATCCCCTTTTTCTTCATGTACCTGGTGGCCATCTCAGGCAACTGTCTCATTCTGGTTATTATTAAGACCAACCTTCGTCTGCACACACCCATGTACCATCTTCTGTCCTTGTTGGCTTTCACTGACCTGGGGCTATCTGTGTCCACCTTGCCTACTACTCTGGGGATCTTTTGGTTCAACTCCCATCACATCTACTTCGGAGCCTGTCAAGTCCAGATGTTCTGCATTCACTCGTTTTCCTTCATGGAGTCGGCAGTTCTCCTGGTCATGTCCTTTGACCGTTTTGTGGCCATCTGCCACCCCCTGAGGTACTCAGTCATTATCACGGTCCAGCGAGTGATGAGGACAATCCTGTGTGTCATCCTCCGGGGTCCTGTGACCCTTATCCCGATTGTTGTCCTCCTGAAAGCCTTTCCCTACTGTGGACATCTGATCCTCTCCCATTCATTTTGCCTCCACCAGGAAGTGATACACCTGGCATGCGTAGACACCACCTTCAACAACTTATATGGACTGAGCCTGGTGGTGTTCACTGTCATGTTGGACTTGGTGCTCATTGCACTGTCTTATGGATTCATCCTGCACACCGTGGCAGGCCTGGCCTCTCAAGAGGAGCAGCGACGAGCCTTCCAGACATGTACCTCCCATCTGTGTGCTGTGCTGGTGTTCTTCGTGCCCATGATGGGGCTCTCCCTGGTACACCGCTTCGGGAAGCATGCCCCACCTGCTGTCCACATTCTTATGGCCAACATCTACCTGTTTGTGCCTCCCATGCTTAACCCAATCATATATAGTATTAAGACTAAAGAGATCCGCCGTGCCCTCCTCAAGCTGCTAGGTCTTAAAAAAAAAGTTAATTCCGAGTCCTGGAGTTGAATCATTTAGTAGGCACCCATTCTCAAGTTCCTAATCCACATGCCAAAAGAAAACAAATCTATCACATCAAGTATCTATTCTAACACTATACAGTTACCACAGATTTTCCCTCAACTCTGAATAAAGGATGGAGGAATTTCTTTCTTGGATTATGAATTAGGCACAGTGAACTTTGTTCTGTTCTCTCCCATTACAAAATTTCTTTCCACATTTGGGATCTGGCCATTTTGCTGACATCAAAAGCTAGGCAGAGGAAGACCTTATGGAGGATCCTTATACATTTGTAAACACTAATGAAGCTAACACCAAAATAAAACTAACTAAAAATCAAAATGGAATAATAAATCACAAAGGACCCCAAATAGATACTAACAGAGACCTGGCCCTTTTCAGCTCTTCTTGTTTGGGCTGGGTATACTTCAGGCTCTGATCCTGATGCTTCAGAATTCCTGCATAGTTTCCTAAATGCAGTTTATGCAAATATCCCCCAGCTCTTGTTTTTATTATTATTGTGAAAATACCATACAGAAGGGTTACAATTACATGGGCAAGGTCATGAGGACATTTCTTATCAAGCATTATTGCCTCCTTCTTCGTTTCCCCTTACCATCCCTTCCCAACTTCCCGCCCACCATCCTCTACCCTTCCTTCCCCCATCACCGCACCAATATTGGAAAGTTCGTTTTTTGACATAATGTCTTGTATATCTCATTGTTTCAATGGGCCCACCTGTATCCCTATTTAAACGATTTGTTTTTTCCCTTTCCCTCCATAAACTATACCAACATCAAATGCAGTGAAAACAGGAGTTATACCGTAGGGGAGGGACATACAAAGCAACAAAGAAATCATCTTATAAGTATGTTAGAAATATTAGCAAGAAAGAAAAAACATTAGAGCCTTATCTTGGAGTTCATTTCGCCTAACATCAACTTTTCTGACCATTTCTGCTTGTACTAGTTATTGCAAATCAGGGAAACCATGGGACCTATGTTTCTTTGGGCCAGGCTTACTTCACTTAATATAATTCTTCCAAGTCTTTCCATTTCCTAACAAATAGGACATGTCATTCTTTCTGAAGGAGGCATACTATATATATATATATATATATATATATATATATATATATATATATATATATATATACCCCTAACTCTTTCTGAAGTTGCTCCCTTCTGACTGTTTTCTAGTAGAAGCCTTTAACCCTACCCTTGATTCTTTGCATCTCTGCTTTTCCTTTCCTGTGGACCCCTGAGTCCTTTACCTCCCAGATGACTTAAGATGAAGGCAGGGTTGACTTGTGGATGTGTTAGTTGTGAGAGCTTTCCCCTAAGGAAACTACAACAAACACGTGAATTCACCATTCCATTTCTAAAGAGGGTGTGAATTGAAAATTTTCAAAGCAGCTGACCTAACGATTAGCAAAGTGGAATCCATGCTGGTCTCACCTTTAAGGTTACTTTCTCAGGATATAACCATTTTTCAAATTCAGAAACGTGCATACTGTGTCTGCTTGATTATGATACCTGAAAGAATAATCATAGAGTTGGGAAAATTTGGATTATTCAATAAATGAAATAGACAACTTCATCATCCAAATATGCATATAAAATTAGATCCCTATCTTACAATGTCCACATGCGTACATCTAATTAAAGGTATAAATGCTAAAACTGAAAAATATTTATCACATAAGAGAAAACGTAGGTGGATGGATTGCTAGACTGACAATTGCTCAAATACAATCAAGAGAAAGTACCAAAAAGGAGATAAAATAAACCACAGACTAGGAAATTAGATCTGTAATGTATATCTACATAAGCAACTGAGGATTCATGTCTAGAACATAAATCTGAGAAACAATAGGACACTAAGTAAAGAACAAGTAGTACATAAAAGAGACTGGCGTGCTTTCACTCATTTTCACTAACCATTATGAAAACACAAAATAAATGGCATAGTAATAACATACTTCGTGAATAAATTTGAAAAGAAGGAAAACACTTGATGATATAAAATATTGGTGGGAAAGTGGAATGACAATTTATTATCTGGCTGTCCATGTACAGACACAGACACAGAGATTTGAAAAAGAATGTAAACTGAAAGTGATAAATCTCTGTCTCCATTGAGTAGATGGCTGTAACTATATCTCACTTAAAATTGCATGTCAATGGCTCTCTCACCAACAAAGGTAAAACTGTTGCAACTGTTCAGATGAAGAAACTGAGATTAAGCAAAAAGCATGTGCCATAAAAGAGATCATTGATGATGGAGTTACTGTTTGAATGTATGTCTGAGCTCAGAGCATACTTCCAGCAACCGCAGTACACCTCCTTTGGAGACTTACTCGTCCACACAACCACATGGGTTCATCACTGCCACGTACTTGAGACAAAGAGGCTGGACAGTGGGCTCACCTCCTTTTAGGGGAGTGCTGGCCTCATGGTCCTTTATGCATCATCATCCCTGTAAGCTCATGCTTCTTTCTTCGTTGTGTCTGTGTGACCACATTGCCCATCCCTCATCTTCTGTACCCCTAGAGTTCTCTCTCTCCTCTGTCTTTCTCTTATGTCTCTGTCTCTCTCTCTCCCTTCTCCTCCAACCCATTCTCACCTTCAGTCCACTTCTCACACTGCCCCTCTGTTTCTTCCTCTTCCTCTCACAGAGCCTCTTTCCACTTCTCTGATTTTTCCCTTCACTCTCTGTAGTCTTCTCCTCATGTCTTTATGCAATCATCTCTCCTTCAAAGTCTGTCCATACTGTAGCCCTCTCTAAGACATATCACTTTCCTATTCTTCAGGCCCTTACACCCCCATGTCCCCATCTTTTTCTGAACGTCAGTGTATACCACTTTCTTCTTCTCTAACATTCAGATTACATTTTCTATCCTTCTGCATCTTTTTTTTAAATCTTTCACTGCTATTCCATTTGCTTTCTTTTACCTTCTCAAACTTTTATTCGTTTGTTTATTATTATCTTGAAGTAGTTGTACAAAGAGGTTTCAGGATGACACATCAGTTTGAGGGTTTAATGCATCTCAGTCAGGGACACCCTTCTCTCCATCCTTCCCCATATCATCATTCCCCCCCTCTCTCCCAACTCTGCCCCTCCCCTTCCCTTAGTTTACTTGTCATATTGTCAGTCACGATTTTCGTTATGACTGCATTCATCCACCATTCCTCTCCCCATTCAGATGCACCCAGCCCCCCTTCTCGCCTGTGGCCACAACACAGCTTCCTGGTATTCATGTTACACTGTAAGTTAGTTACTCAAAGGAGTTACACTGTTGGAATCTCCCTTGCATATACTGTAGATAATGTTTGTGTATATATGTCTCAATTAGTTACATAAAGGGATTCACCTTTGACAGGCCTGTATATGCATATACTTGATCAGATTCACTCCCTCTGTTGCTCTTCATCTTCCTTTTCTCTCCTTCCCAAATCAGTCTCAACAGGCTTCATTGTTCTGTGTCCCCACACATGAACATGAAGTCTTTTGACCATATTCAAATGTCTTTTATTACTATCCAGTCATAGCACTCTTGAGCATTTATCTGAATCATTTTAAGTAGGGATGTAATAAAGGCAAGTGCATACCCATGTCCATTGCTACAATATTCAAGAACCAAACTATGGAGACAGCCCCGGTGCCCTAACACTGAGGAATATGCATATATATATATATATATATATATATATATATATATATACACACACATATATATATAGGGTTATTACTCATCTATAAAGAAGAATGAAATCATGCCATTTGTAGGTAAGTGGATGGATCTAGAGATTAAGTCAAGTGTGCCACTTTGTGTGTGTATGTGCATGTTTGCGTGTGCATGCGTGCATATACACATGCACATGCATATGCTGATCCTGAGGCTTGAACTCAGGGCCTGGGTGCTGTTCCTGAGCTGCTTTTGCTCAAGGTTCACATGCTACCACTTGAGCCACACCTGTATTTTCTATGGGCTTTTTTGTAGGTTGTTTTCAAAGATAAGAGTCTCTTGGACTTTCTTGCCAGAGCCAGCTTCAAACTGTAATCCTCAGATCTCAGCTACCTGAGTAGCTAGGATTACATGCATGGCCACTGATGCCCAACTTAGTCCTTGACATTCTACAGCCCACTTTCTGCACAAACATCTTATCATTGCCTGAAGGACTCAAGAACTGAATGCTTCCACTTCCCTGCATGGAAGGCATTCCTGTATACTTCACCATTAGCATCTATCATGTGCTGTTCAGCATCATCTCCTGCATATTGAACAGCTTGACCAGGCTGAACACTCTGTTTATGGTCCTTACATATTAATGTTTTATGTGATGCTAAGCACCATGTCTGCACAAAATGTAAGCAGTTCTCTGCATACTTGTGCCTTTGTAGTATGTGTCAATGGCCATTCTCTTCTGTCCAGCCAGTACAGGGCTTCTATTCTACAGGCTACTATTGTCAATCTCTTCTTTTTGCCCATCTGAAATCAGTCCCAATATCTGGAACGTCAAAGTCAAGGAAGATGAATTAGCAGTTTTGCACCTTGACCTATATCTCCTCCCCCAAAGACCCTAGTTAGGAATGTCAGACTACAGAGAACTTTATGTGATGGATTTCTTGATCATTCTGAACTGTAGTAATGTCAACCTAAAGTATTCAGAGAACAGAATGGTTTTATATTATCTTTGCTAAGCAATAAGATATACTGAATGATGAGTGAGCAAAAAGAATGACAATAAAAATGGACACCTTAAAGCAAAAGAGAAGGTGAAGTAGAATAGAATGCTAGGCTGAGTTGTTGCCAGGCAGAGAGAACAGCATCCTTACCACTCAACCTCACAGGGGCAAATCAAATGGCTCTGGACAGGGTCCATGGCATGATCCTGTGAGATCTAACGACACACGTTAATATACATAGTGCGATTTTCTTGGTCAAAACAAGTGTGGTTAATATCCTAAGCCAAATCACTTTCTCCTTTATATCTCATATAGTAGATGGATTCAATTGTATTTCAACAGTCAGTTGATAAGGAATTTGTTTGCCTTGTCATGCTATATCTGAGCTATTTCTAATAACATATTTTATGTTTATAAATATATTTATAATTATATAATATAATTATATAAAATTATAAATGTATATTTATAAATAGAGGCAAATCCCTTCATGATTCTAATCTCAATCTGATAAGGTATAATGTCATTTACTTTAAATTTTCTGTATTTATGAAATTGCATTACCACTTTGCAAATCTGTACTCTATATTTCTTACCATGTTTATCATTCACATCTGAGACTAGCACGCACGCACACACACACACACACACACACACACACACACACACACACTCATTATGTAAACATTGCTTAAAAAGGAGGGGGAGGCAGAGGGGAAGAATGGGGAAGTGGGTTAACTTGTTCAAAGCAAAACTGTGTACAGGAATGTCACCACTACCTGGCTTCTCTACTGTAGTTTTAATAAACAACATGCTTTCAAAGTCATTTAAGTATATTAGTTATCCAGTCACCATGCTAAGTAAATACTATTGGACTCATTTTTATATCCTTGTTTATTTCCCTTATAGGTCTCTAGATATTAAGAAAGGATGATACAGTTACTGGGGTAATTACTCCTCTGGGAAACTCATTCCATTCCCAGAGCTTCTGGTCATCTTAAAAAGAGCGTTCAGCTTCCAACGGGAAGAAGAAGAAAGCAAAAATGCCAGGGTGGCAGGCCTTGCTGAAGTGAGCTTCCCACTTGCTGTTGTGGTGAGTGTTCAAGCCCATGACTGACTCCTCAAACAGCTTCCAAACGGAACCCCCCTTTACCCCTGAGCTTGAAACCAATCAGATTTTCCTCTAGTCAGTACTTAGCTTACCTTGATTCCTGAACGAATCAAGGTGGTAGAAAGAGAGGCACATCTCCTAAGCTAGATGATAGATAGTAAGAGTTAAACAAAACAAAATCAGAAAGTATTATAGCATTTAGAAGCAGTTTTGCCATTGTGTTATTTTTTTAGTCCTCTTGCAAAGTATATGTGTGTGTGTGTGTGTGTGTGTGTATATGTATATATATATGTATGTGTATATATATATATATAGATATACATATATATATATTCGATGCTCCTTTATGGAGGGGGAAATTCTTGTCTTTTTACCTCCCTCACTATTATGGCCTGAGTGTCCTTGGTGACAGAATAGTATGAGTAGAGAGTTGTGGATAAGCTGTGATGATATCTCAGAAAAATCCTGGAAGAAGAGATGGTGGGGCAAGGAATACTATCATTTAGTGGTTGTTAAAATGTCACATTAAATACTGAGAGTCAATGTTTGAGCTACATATTAGCATCTTACATTTAACAATAAAGAAACACATGTTCATAAAAACAAGGTAGATAAAGTCAAGCTGCACATAGGATTCACCTCCAATTCTGTCCAGTTCCAGGGATGTAGGAGTTTCTGCGGATTTACATTATTCTGTCCTGTTATTCTAGGACAAAAACTAAATAATCTCTTTAATCACCTCCCCATTCAGATGTGCTTTTAGAACAAGGAAAATGATTATATTTCAGTTATCTCTTTCTTTCTCCCTCTTTCCCTCCCTCTCTTCCTTCCTCCTTCTCTCTCTGACTCTCGGTGTCTGTGTCTGTGTCTGTCTCTCTGTATCTCTCTTTCTCTCTGTCTGTCTGTCTCTCTTTCTTTCTCTCTTTTCCCATTCCTTGAGTTTGAACTCAGGGCCTGGGCAGTAACCTTAGCTTCTTTTTCTTTTCTTTTTTTTTTTAAGTTTTTATTCATTTTTTATTGTGAAAATACTATACAGAGGGGTTACAATTACATGGGCAAGATAATGAGTACATTTCTTATCAAGCATTGTAGCCTCCTCCTTTGTTTCCCCTTCCCATCCCTTCCCATCCTCCCCCTGCCCCCCTCCACTAAGGCTAGTACGCTACCAGTGAGCCACTAGCTTCTGGTGTGCTCTCTTCTCTTCTCTTCTCTCTCTCTCTCTCTCTCTCTCTCTCTCTATATATATATATATATATATATATATATCATATATATAGCATTTATTGCTTACATGCTTTAATACAGAGCAGCTTTATTTCCATTCTGAATTCAAAATACCAAAGCCATGTGTGTGATTCTCTCTTCTGTACATAATATATAGCAGCAGTTTTTAAGCCTCATTTAGGAAAATGTGAATTTATATACTGTTCAAGGCACTGACTGAAATTTTCTTTTTGTAGAGAGTCAAGGGAAGAGATTATTCTTTCTGACACTGATGTCCTGATCCCGGATTTGTTGGAGAAAACAGCCATTTAGGGTCTAACTCAAGACCTGCCCTGTGTGGCCTGAGATAAAGGAAGGATATGGCAGGTGCAAAACTATAAGAATGAATAGAAAGCAAAACTCAAAGAAAACATGGACAAATAGATAAGGTATAGAAAAGCATAGCATTGTTTGAAGAATCTGTCATTTTTTTCCCTGCCATTGTCAAGCTGTGAAAATGTTATCTCTCTTGACAGGTAAAGTTCCACTGATAAGTTGTTTGAGGGGTGACATGCAAGATTCAGATGCAATGGGACCAAGGACTATGTAAGACAGTATATGAGAAAGAGCTGCTCAGCCTATAGGGAGACTAGTATTAGGTCTATTCAAGGAACTCAAAAGATATACTGAGCATTTTGGAGGAAAGAAAAGACAATGGAAGAGGCATAACAAGTGAAGAAGAGAAATGTCTGAACTCCCTTAGTCATGGGATGCTCTGACAATGTATCGTCATTTCTCAAGGTCAGTGATTTCTTCCAGAATTTTTTTTTTTTTTTGGTCGGTCATGGGGCTTGAACTCTGGCTTGGGAGCTGTTCCTAGCTACTCAGGAAGCTGAGATCTGAGGATCATGGTTCAAAGCCAGCCCGGGGAAGAAAAGTCCATGAGACTCTTATCCCCAATAAACCACTAGAAAACCGGCTCAAGCGGTAGAGCGCTCACCTTGAGCAGAAGTGTGCAGGGACAGCACCCAAGCCGAGTTCAAGCCCCATGATCAACAACAACAACAAAAAAATCCAAAAAACAAACCATCAGCTCAAGGCGAGTGCTCTACCGCTTAAGCCAGTTTTCTAGTGGTTTATTAGAGATAAGAGTCTCATGGACTTTCCTGCCTAGGCTGGCTTTGAACCCCGATCCTCAGATCTCAGCTTCCTGAGTAGCTAGGAACAGAATTTTTTAATCTGTGTTTTAACACATCCTAACACAGAGAACTTTTCCTTCCTTGGTGTGTCTACTGAGATGCACTTCAACACAGCATAAGTGCCCAGGAATCACACATGTAGGTGAGCAATGTATTTTTTCATTGTTGCCCAATATGTCTACAAAAGGAGAAATTGTGAGAAAACAAAACAAGCAATGATTTTAATACCCTAGTAGATCAACAGTGTTCATTTTCCCCATGTCTTATTCTAGTCTGACAAAATTGCTGTGGCCCTGGTGTCCATTTCTTTACTGCACCCAAGTTATGCATTAAACCTGGGACAATTCCAGTCCTCAGGTGCCAGCTAAAGTTTTACTTTTAAAAATGACAAAGAGGATCAAAAGACACACATCTTTGTGTGTGTGTGTGTGTGTGTGTGTGTGTGAATCAGAATAATGGAACCCACCAAATGTTGTTTAAAAAGGAGGAGGGAGGATGGGAAAGGAAAGAGGGAGAAGATGAATTTGTTCAAAGTGCACTGAGTGCAAACAGCATAATGAAAACCCCCCATATTATAAATGCGTATTAGATCAAAAAGAAAGGAATAAAATAAATCAGGATTTTTTTAACCTCTAAGTCCCTTTCATAGTATCCTGAACTTCTCTTTTTTTGATTTTTATTATCTTTAAATAGTTGTTCAAAGAAGTTGCCATTCACGAAAGCAGCTTATGAACATAGTGCATCCTGATCAATGTCACCCCTTTCAACATTCTCACCCACCCTTCTTAACCCACTCCTTCCCTTACTTATCTTAATTTTAGGTTATATATTGAACATTTTTGCAATTTAACAATGCAATAATTGTACTTGAACATTAGTGAGAGAAAATGTATTCTCTGAGGTCTGTGATTAGAAGGTGAAGAGATTTCCCGAGCAGAGCCCAGACTCCATGTTGCCTGAGTTCTACAGGGAGCGTGGCCAAGAAGATCAATGTTCCTGGTAGATTAAAAATTAATAATAGCCATCATGGAACAATGAGATTGGTGCTTCTAGGGGATTGACTTTCAGAAGTGGCTGAAAGAAAGCTCATTTCAGTTGGGAGAATTATAACAAACATGTGAGAACTGTGTACATGAATGAATAAGTAAGCAGTAGCGGTGTGCACGTGTGTGTATGCGCACGCACATGCACGTGCATGTGTATTTGGGATAGTTAGTACTCAGAAGTCTTTTCAATCCTCCCAGTCTAGGAATTTGCTATTATTACTGTGCTTGGCCAGATAATAGCTCAACTGAAGCAGATTATCTTCTTCTCTGCTTTTTCCTTTCCTCACCAGGAAAATGTTCCAGCACTGTTCTCAGCTTTGTTGCTGTAGTGCACTCCATTTGGTAGCTGAGTCAAAAATATGTCCCAATGATTAAGGTAAGCAGTTTATGAGCACACTTGAGTCAAGAGATTATGGGTCATTGTGGCAATATGTCCGTGCACCTTTAAAGTTCTGCGTGTAAATCCACTAAGCTAGGTTTCTACTTCTTCCTAAATCACCCAGTCATATACATTCTTTCTAGTTGCTTTCTAGACTTTTAAAAGTTCAGAACAGCTAAGATCAGCGTGGTTCCCTGCTCCAAGTATTTTTATTTAATTCTTCTTCTGCTGGTCTCAGGCTCATCATTGCAGCTATTTCTGGCTTTGTCTTGGTCCTCAATTATTCACAAACCTGTTCATCACTTGTAAAGTGGTTATGATCTCCATCATAAGGAAGTTCTTTTAAGCTATTTTTATGTACCATGCTAAACATTTATCAGTAATTTATGTTCACCTGCCCCCAACATTAGTCCATGTCTTATGCTATATATGTTTGATCTTCCCAGTGACTTTCTAGGACAGGAATCTCAACGCCCATACCAGGAACCCGTGTCTCCTTTACCTGACCCAAGGTGCACTATGATGCATACTGATCAATCAGCCTAGAACTTCCTTATGATGGAGATCATAACCACTTTACAATGGGAAGTTATCTATCAGCTTCCAGAAATGAGGTTGTTGGTCCCACAAATCTGAGTTTGCTTTCTTCTCCCCTTTCCTCCATGCCCTGTGGTCTTTCTCCATGATAGTGTCATCAAACTGGTTTGTTTCTAATTTTTAAGGTGGACACTGATCCCCTGGCATGAGGTTTCAACATGAAGAACTCCAATAGCTCGTTAAGCTTCTTACCTGCATCATTCATTTTGGTTGGCATCCCAGGGCTGGAGACAGAGCACATTTGGATATCCATCCCCTTCTGCCTGATGTACCTGATCATCTTCCTTGGCAATGGCAGCATTCTCCACGTCATCAGGAAAGACGCAGCTCTGCATCAGCCCATGTATCTCTTTCTTGCCATGCTGGCAGTGGCTGAGGTCGGTGTCTCAGTATCTACCCTCCCCACTGTGCTAGGCATGTTCCTTTTTGGGAATTCTGAGATTCATTTTGAGGCATGCCTTCTCCAGATGTTCTCCATCCACTCTTTCTCCATCATGGAATCAGCTGTGTTGCTGGCCATGTCTGTGGACCGCTTTGTGGCCATCCACAGCCCTCTGCGCTACACAACTATCCTGACACTGCCTCGCATCTTTTGTACAGGAGTTATCATCGGGCTGAAAAGCATCCTGCTCATGACCCCTTTGCCCCTGCTCTTAAGGAGACTTCCCTTCTGTGGCCATAATGCCCTCTCTCACTCCTATTGTCTCCACCCTAATCTTATTCATCTACCTTGTGGGGATATTTCTATCAACAACATCTATGGGCTTTTCATTGTGATATCCACTTTTGGATTGGATTCATTGCTCATCGTGGTCTCCTATGGGCTCATACTCCACACTGTACTGGGAATTGCCACCGGAGAAGGGCGGAAGAAGGCACTCAACACATGCGGGTCACATGTCTGTGCTGTGCTTGCTTATTACGTGCCTATGATTGGTTTGTCTATGGTGCATCGTTTTGGACGTCATGTGTCTCCCCTGCTACAAATTATGATGGCCAATGCTTATCTCTTCTTTCCACCTGTCATTAACCCCATTGTCTATAGCATTAAAACTAAGGAGATTCGTCGTGGCATTGCCCGAATGCTATCAGAGAAGAGATCCAGAGTTTAGTTAATGGTCAGAGTAAACAAAAAAAAAAAAAAAGATTTTGTTTGTTCCTTTGTTTTCTCTAACTACAAGTGGTCTTAACTTACAGGTTACGTAAGTGGTGCTGGCGTAAAATATGGCATCTAATAGGTTTTCTGATCATCTAGTAATTAACTACAGTGAAAATATAAGGAAGCATGGATTATGCATGATCAAAAACTACATAGAACGAATGGGTTTTTTTTTTTGAAGCATGTTGTGTGACATACATACCTAAATGTATTAACTTGCAGACCTAGAACAAGAAGGCAAAAAAAAAATATATTGCCTTTGAAAGCACAGCATTTCTCATAAGGAAAATGCAAGCTGAGTTAGAAGGTATCCAAAGAAATTTATTGATAGAAATCTACCGAGATCTTTGTAATAAATAAAGAGTTATTGGTCTCTGAATTCTGTAGCAGGTGAACTGATCCCTGAACTCCAGCTCTCTCAAAGGAATTTTCCCATGTAGAATTTGATGAGGCATCCACCCAACTTCCCTAAGGCCCAAACTAGAAGTCCTTAAAGTGAGAAATCATGCTAATTGTGCAGAATTCTAAAGTTTTCCCACTCATTATGCAGAAACTGTCAAAGAAACAAGCATCTTATTTTGAAGTCACATTCCTTTTAAGACATTTAAAGTATTATAAACAGTTTGCAATTGAATTTTCAGGGAAGGAAATTGAGATCTTAAAGAGATGAATGTATGCTAGGTCACTTCTATGACCCCTCCAAGTTTCCATGGATAATGTTTCTATAGATCCTGACTTGGGACTCTACAGTTGCCTGTAAATGCTACCCAGATCATAGCCAACTCATAGTCAGCAGAACCCCACAAGGAGCATTGACTTAAAATTACCAAGCAGGTAAACCCAAGGAAGGACATCCCATAGATATCCAGAGAAACTAGAGAGTGGTTATTCCTTGGGAGGCATTTGGCAGCTAGAAAAATGTTGGGAACCAGCAAACAGCTTAGGATAAAATGAGAAACTAGCACTTCACTTCTATTTCTTCTCCAAGATTGCATGGTGGGTCTTCAGACTTCTTACAAATGATCGCGCCTATATTTAAATCTGGCAAAAGCACTGACTCTAATGAAAATATAGTTTGATTAACTTTGTTATCCAGATTTATTTTGTATGCCAGTCCTAGGGCTTGAACTCAATGTCCATGAGATTTTTTTGCTCAAGGCTAAGAGCTCTACCATTGAGCCACAGCTCTATTTCCAGCTCTTTGGTGGTTAATTAGAGATAAGAATTCCATGGACTTCTTTGCCAGGGCAATCTTTGAACTGTGATCCTCAGATCTCAGCTTCCTGAGTAGCTAGGATTATAGGTATGAGCACAGGTGCTTGCATACAGAGTTTTAATAAAATGTTGATAAGATTATACATTCATATAATTCAATTTTTTATTGTGAAAATACCGTACAGAGGGGTTACAAATACATGGACAAGGTAATGAGTACATTTCTTATCAAGCATTGTTGCTTCCCCATTTGTTTCCCCTTCCCATCCCTTCCCATCTCCCCACCTCCACTTCCCCCTACTCCTCCTCCCCCCCCCCCCCCGCCAAAGTTGTAAAGTTCATGTTTCGACATAACGTCTGAACATCTCATGATGCAATGGATCCACCTGTATCCCTATTTAAACAATTTGTTTTTTACCTTCCCCTCCACAAATTATACCAACATCAACTACAGTGAAAACCAGGGTTATACCATGGGGGAGGGACATACAAAGCAACAAAGAAATCATCTTATAAATATGTTAGAAACAATTGCAAGAAAGAAAAAAACATTTGAATCCTTATCTTGGGGTTCATTTCACCTAACATCAACTTATCTGACCGTACAGATGGACATCTTTTAGATTACTCATAATCACTTTGCAAGGAGCATTACCTTACATCTACTTATTTCATTCTGTGAACATTGTACATTATCAACATTCATTTATCAGTGTCCAATTAATGGCTATCTAATTTGTTTCCATTTTTATAATCTTACAAATAATTTGTGGGAATAAAGTCTTATAAATATGTTTCAAATGTATTAGTGCCCTCATGAAGTAAATTTATAGATAGGATTACTAAGCTAAAATTTTGTACATTCTGGCGGAAACATAACTCTAATTATCTGGAGGTATGTATTGACAAATCTTGATTTGAGGTCAGTTTGGGTAAATGAAGGCTGTCAGACTCCATCTTGATCAATGTCTAGGTATGGTGGTACATGATTTCCCAGCAAATCATAGTCTAGGTCTGTCTGGGCCTAAAAGTGAAATTGCACCTGAAAAAAAAATGAGCAACCTAGCCAACTGCTAGTGGCTCATGTCTATAATTCTGGCTATTCAGGAAGCTAAGAGCTGAGAATTGTAGTTCCAAGCCAGCCCAAGGAAAACAAAATCTCAGAGAAGAGTTCCTCCAATTAAACAGAAAAAAAAAAACAGAATTGGAATTGGGAGATATAAGCCAAGTAGGAGCACAAGGCTCTGAGTTCAAGCCCCAGTACTGGTACCAAAAAAAATATATATAAAATGATCCACACAAAAAGGCCTGGAGGTATGGCTCAAATGGAGGAAGACCTGCCTGGCAAGTGCAGTCCCCTGGAGTACAAACCCTAATTGCACCAAAAAACATGTTTGTGAGCAGTTACAATTTTGGTACTTACAATATTTTTATTTTCTCTCATAAACATTACATTCTTTTATTTACCAACGAATATTTTTTCAGTATTTTTAAATCTTGTTCAGATGATGAATAAAAAGCCATATCTCAATTTGATTACAACCCTTACTGGGTTTTTGTCTTCTCATAAGCTAACTAAACATTCTTTTTAATGTATATATAGATCAGTTTGTCATATTTTGAAAAAATATAATGTGATCTTGAATAAAAATCAGTGGCCATCAGAAAGATCTTTGAAGACTCAGCTTGAATAACTTGAGTCAAGTCTTACTTAGGAGACAGAACTCACAGATTTTTTTTTTCCAGAGCTCAAACTTCAGATGCTGAATATATTTCTTGGCACCTGTGTAATCCTGAGAAACAATTGCCTTCCCTCCATTCTTTTCTTCCTTCTTTCCATCTTTCCTTCCTTCTCTCCTTCCTTCCCTCCCTTTTCTATCTTCTATGTTTGTTTCTTTCTTCTTACGTTCTGTCCTTCTTTCTCTCCTTTCTCACTTCTTTCTATTTGTAATTATAGTTTATTTATAAGGTACAACATGGAGTTTATATTATCAATGGTTGTAAGCTTTTGATATGATCAGAGGGTATTTGCATCTCTATTATTTTAATTTGCTTTAATTTGCTTATAAGCGTAAGCCTGTGAGCTGTACTACCTTATTTTAAAAATGATTATGTTTTTGTACATCAAAAGACAGAATAGGGTGGCTGGGAATGTGGCTTAATGGTAAAGTGCCTGCCTAGCATGTATGAAGCCCTGGGTTTGATTCCTCAGTACCATATACACAGAAAAAGCCGAAAGTGGTGCTGTGGCTCAAGTGATAGAGTACTAGCCTTGAGCACAGATTGGCTCAGGGACAGTGCCCAGGCCATGAATCCAAGCTCCAGGACTGGAAAAATAAAAGACAGACTATTAGAATAAATTCATTTGTATGTTCCTTGTGCATTAAGTTCAAGAATTTCAATTATTGGATAGGGAGAGAAATAGGTTCTTAGGTAGGTGTGGACTATGAGGTGGGGGTCGTGCTGGCAGGGAGGATAAATGTGGTTCAGTACTGTCAAAATAGGGTTTTTGCAACTGTAAAAATGAAAGGAAATCTCTTGGTGATGCTATTTTGAGGTGAGAGGAGGCAGGGAATGTAATAGAGAGGGCAAAATTGATTGGAATACAGTGTATATATAGGTGGAGATGTAACAATGAGAGATTCCCTCTGTATAACCAAATAAAAAAAAAAGAATTGCAATTTTATGCTTGAAGTTGTAGTTCTCCTTTTGTGTTTAATTTCCAAGTCTTTCCTGTCTATGTCATGTGATACTTCATTGACCAACATTGAGATGTTCACTTTTCAAATATGAAACAATTCTAGTGTGTATTTTACAAGATTTTAACTGTTCCTTTATTATATTTGTTAAGCTTTGAGTAGCTTTATTTTAAATTTTAATTGCATATACTAATTGTACAAAGAGGTTTCATGATGTTATATCCATACAAATGTATTTGTTACTTGGATCATTTTACCCTCTCTATTATTATCTTATTCCCCTTCTATGTACTTACTCCTTACTCCTATTTTTCATTATGGTATGTTTATACATTCATATCATGCATATAACATTTTTGCTTACATGAACTTCTCTTTTCTTTTTTTCTTTTTTTTGGGGGGAGGGTCTAGTCGTGGGGCCTGAACTCTGGGCCTGGGCGCTGTCCCTCAGATCTTCAGCTCAAGGCTAGCACTCTACCACTTGAGCCACAGCACCACCTCCAGCTTTTTTCTTTTTGCTTATGTGGTGCTGAGGAAACGAACCCAGGGCCTCAGGGATGCAAGGCAAGTGCTCTACCACTGAGCCACCTCCCAGCCCTTTTTATTTTTTTCTTAAAAAAGTTTATTATTGTGAAAATACTGTACAGAGGGGTTACAGTTACATGAGCAAGGTAATGAGTACATTTCTTATCCAGCATTGTTGCTTCCTCCTTTGTTTTTCCCCTACCATCCCGTCCCTCCCACCTCCTCAACTACACCCCCCACTCTCCACCTCTCCATCCCCCACCCCCGCCTAAATTTTAAAGTTCGTTTTTCAACATAGTGTCTTGTACATCTCATTGTTGCAATGGGTCTACCTGTATCCCTATTTAAACAATTTGTTTTTTCCCTTCCCCTCCACAAATTATATCAACATCAAATACAGTGAAAACTGGGGTTATACCATGGGGGAGGACATACAAAGCAACAAAAAAAATCATATGGTACCTTATAAATATGTTAGAAACAATAGCAAGGAAGAAAAAAACACTTGGTACGTATCTTGGGTTCATTTTGCTTAACATCATCTTATCTGACCTTTTCTGCTTGTTCCAGACATATACTAGTTATTGCAAATAAGGGAAACCATGGGACCTATGTTTCTTTGGGCCTGGCTTACTTCACCTAATATAAGTTTTTCCAAGTCTTTCCATTTCCTAACAAATGGGGCAATGTCATTCTTCCTGATGGAGGCATAGAATTCCATTGTGTATATATACCACATTTTCTTGATCCATTCATCTACTGAGGGGCATCTGGGTTGGTTCCATATCTTAGCTATAGTAAATAATGCTGCAATAAACATAGTCGTGCTGGTAGCTTTAGTGTGGTCTTGTTTGTGAACATTTGGGTAAATGCCCAAAAGTGAGATTCCTGGGCCATAGGGGAGCTCTATGTGGAGTCTTTTGAGGAACCTCCACACTGCTTTCCAAAGTGGTTGAACAAGTTTACACTCCCACCAACAATGCAGTAGGGTTCCCTTCTGTCCACATCCCCTCCAGCATCTGTTGTTATTAGAGTTCTTGATTATAGCCATTCTAACTGGGGTGAGGTGGAATCTCAGTGTTGTTGTGATTTGCATTTCTTTTATGGATAGGGAGGTTGAGCATTTCTTCATGTGTCTATTGGCCATCCTTCTTTCCTCTTCAGAGATGAACTTCTCTTTTAATTTGTGATTCTTGTCTATGGCAGATAAGTTTTGAAAAATGCAAGTCAAAGGTAGTTTTAAATAAATATATTTAATTTCCTCTATTTTATTTTTATATCATTTACATTTCATAAATTTGTAATTCATTTTGTGTGTAATAAGATATGAGTCAATAAATAAGTGCTGATATTTTTTTCTTTCTAATTTGATTTTGACATCTCTTTTCATTTACTCAATATACATGTGTGTGAGAGAAAACTCTCTTTTCTCATTATTCCCAGAGGTTTCACTGCAAAAGGAATGCCTCTTAGAATGAATGTATACTAACATTCCTTTCATCTGCAGCTCTCTTGATTTTTTAACTCCACCCTCCAATTGCCAGTAATAATCAGATGGCTACATATAAGTATTCCACAAATAAGTATGCAGTTCCAAGTCAACTTTAACAAGCGAGAAAGACAGGGACTCAAGGTGGTTTTGTATTTCCTTGTTCTGTGGAGACAAAAGGAAGAGCCACAGCTCGGGCTGACTTCCCAAAGGATCGGCTTCTCCAGGAGTTTCTGCACATAATCCCTTACGGGCAGGGCCAAATCTCCCCACTTTCCAGGCCAAAGATTTGCAAGGGTTTATAACACAGCTGACCTCTAAGCTGATCAGAGACCATCAAGTCCACAAACAGTGAAGAGGACAAACCCCAGGTAGGACTCCTCCATGAATCAATCAACAGAGAAAAGGAGGGAGGGTGATGGTTGTCAGAGAATGAGAATGATCACAGGCTGTGCACTTAAAATAGTACATAAACATTCACCAACCAGTGCTTTTCTACTCTTCTTCCTTTCCATGATCCCTTCCCTTTGCTTCAAGTTAGGTGGTTTTTTGTTTGTTATGGGTGGTACTGGGATTCAAACTCAGAGCTTCATGCTTTCTAGGCAGTTGGTCTTAGTTGCTAAGCCACATCTCCAGCCTTTTTTTTTTTGCACTCGTTATTTTGAGATGGAGTTTCACTTTAAGAGAAAGTGAGACTGGCCTACAGAAAGCCTCCTATTTTGTGCTTTCTGTAGTACCAGCATACCCAGCTTCTTCCAATGAAAGGAGATGTGGTAAAAAAAAAAAAAAAAAAAAAAAAAAAGTTTTTGCTCAGATGGGCCTAGAATGACTCTCTTTCTATTCTCAGAGTCCTATGCTTCTGTGATGACAGGTGTGAGTCACTGTACCTACTCCAACTGTGTTTTGATATCATAGAAACCGAATCCATGGTAGACATAAAGTACTAAAAAGCAATCAGGGATGAATATTAGCCACTGTCTTTGCACTGCAGCCGTTTTTAATCCTTTCTGGGAATAATATTGACATTGGGATTTGTGTGAAAAAAAGCAACTGTTGAGGGTGAGAACTGAAAAGCAGTGAGAAAATAAAAACAGCAAACAATGAAAAGGAGCTACTGGTGAATTAATCTGTACTGAGTGATGGGGTTAGGGGTGTGACTTTGAGGAGAGTCTGCAGGCTCGGCTAGGTAGAGACAATCAAGGTCTTCGTAGCTACCCTCACTGACTCTGAACCTTTGTATACAGTTTAGACCAGATGTGTGTCAGGGTTGGGTGAGGAAGAGCAGATGATGTCACATGGTGCTGGTTCTCCATGAGCGAAGATACTGCCTCTGAAGTCATTTTCATCAGTCATGTCTGAGGTGACTAACAGCACACAAGGGGCTTTCTACTTCCTCCTCCTGGGCATCCCTGGTTTTGAGGCCTCCCACATCTGGATCTCCATCCCCTTCTTCTGTCTCTACACCATCTCCATCACAGGTAACACCAGCATCCTCGCTGCCATCCGCACAGATCCATCACTCCACCAGCCCATGTACCTTTTCCTTTCCATGCTGGCCCTGACTGACCTGGGCCTCACGCTCACTACCTTACCCACGGTCATGCAGCTCCTCTGGTTCAACATCCATAAAATCAGTTTTGATGCCTGCTTTGCCCAGTTCTTCTTCCTCCATGGGTTCTCCTTCATGGAATCCTCTGTCCTGCTGGCCATGTCCTTTGACCGCTACGTGGCGATTTGCCGACCTCTCCATTATGCCTCTGTTCTCACCAATGAAGTCATTGGTCGGATTGGACTCGCCATCATTTGCCGCTGTGTCCTGGCTGTCCTTCCTTCGCTTTTCCTGCTCAAGCGCCTGCCCTTCTGCCGCTCTCACCTCTCCCACTCCTACTGTCTCCACCAGGATATGATTCGCCTGGTCTGTGCTGACATTCGCCTTAACAGCTGGTATGGGTTTGCTTTGGCTTTGCTCATCATTGTAATGGATCCTCTGCTCATTGTATTCTCCTATACACTCATCCTGAAAAATATCTTGAGCACAGCCACCTGGACTGAGAGACTCCGTGCCCTCAATAACTGTCTGTCTCATGTTCTAGCTGTTCTTCTCCTCTATGTTCCCATGGTTGGTGTATCCATGACTCACCGCTTTGCCACACATGCCTCTCCATTGGTCCATGTTATCATGGCCAATGTCTACCTTCTGGCTCCACCAGTGATGAACCCCATCATTTATAGTGCAAAGACCAAGCAGATTCGCCGGGCAATCTTTCACCTCTTTTCCCCAAAATCTATGCAGTTGAAATGATGGGATAAATTTCTTATATTCAACATGAATAGAAGGCATAAGGTTAATGGGAGATTATAGGTCAAATTTGATCATGGGCATTATAAAATAAGACTACAGGATATTATGAAGGCAATAGGACTTTTTGTAACTCTTAGCAGATAGTTGGCTGAGGAAAGCTGGGAACAATGCTTCTATACAGAAGAGATATTGTTCTGAGTTGATAGCTTCGAGATCCTCAGCAGCTATGCCAATGAGACAAGCATTACTGAGTCTTGTGGCGGTTCTTCTGTCCCATGGTTGATTAAATACTAGAAGGAAATCCTTAGCTCTTAAGTCACAATCTATACTGTTGGGTACCTCGGCTCAGATGTACAGGTGAACTCCAGCTCCTCTGTCAAGTACTCTCTGACTTACTCTTTCAGAATAACAGTAAATATTTGTGAAGAATTTGGGAGCAGGATTATTGCAGATCAAGTTTCTCAAACATTCAGGTTTATCTAATCAACACCCACCCTGACTCCAGCAGAACAAGGGATCATATGCAATGTGTTTAAAATTAGGGCAGGGTGGTAAAATATCCTGTAACTAGAGTAGGACTCTTGCCTTGCTAGACCAAAGTCTTCAGAACTTACAATTTAAACTTCAAGTATGATAATGTTTGTAGGAAATAAGAGCTCATTTTTTTCTGACTAGAGCTTAAAAAAGACAAAGACAAAACAATCCTAATGTCATTCCTATGTCTCTGCTTCTTAAGAGTCAGATTGCCCTGGGCCTCTTTCAGAAATATCAGCCTTCATTTGGTCACGTTTTCTCCTTATAGGACTACACTGTGTAGGTGGATAATATTAGGACCCACTTAGATTTGAATTAATGAGAATAGATCTCCAAAGGGAAATCAGTAGAAGCACAGTTGGAGAGGGAGTGGGCATTGAATGCTAGAGAGCAAGTTCCCCTCCCATGTTCTTCTCCTTTATTTTTATCTTTCTTATATTTTTAACCAGAGCCTAGATGTTAGCATGACTTACTTTCCCCCAGAGTGCCATGAATCAGTTGGCATAAAGAAGTATATTTCAACGAACTTTACAACTTGTGGGGGGGAGGGAGGGAGGAGTTGGAGAGGTGGGAAAGGAAGGATAGTAAGGGAAAAACAAAGGAGGCAACAATGCTTGATAGGAAATGTACTCATTACCTTACTCATGTAACTGTAACCCCTCTGTACACTATTTTTATAATAAAAATGTATTTTTAAAAAAGAAGTATATTTCACAATGAAAGATACATGTAATCTTAGGATGTTTAGGATCAGGAAATCCAAGTTGGGGGGGGGGGGGGAAATGTTAAGAAAATGAGTAAAAACATGGTCAGCTGTTATTTCCCATTTAACTAATAGTACAAGTGTGTGGATGACAAATCTGTATGTTCAAAACACATCACCATGAATCACAAACCTGTATGAATCACAACATATCATCTGAAGCCAATGAATCTTGAGATAATGACAGTATTTTTAAAGGAAAGATGTGACACAAGAAATAATCTCTTGCTAGGAGAAGAGAAAAAGCAAAGCCCATAAAATCATCCTAAGTCATTCCACATTACATTACACCAACATATGAATATTTTTGAAAAAATGTTGAACAAATGCAGCAATGATACTCACTAGACACTATGTTGGAAATGAACTATACAACTTCATGAGGAGGGGGTCAGGAGGGGAAAAAACTGGGAGAAATTGAGGGAGGGGGTGACACTGTTCAAAAAGAAATGTTCTCATTACTTGACTTATGTAACTTAACTCTTCTGTATATTTTTGAGACCTCAAACAAAGGAACTCAAAGGAACTACCAGAAATATTGGCATCAATGACTGAGTAATAATCAATGTAAGACAAATGAGATCAATTTTTTCGCTTTCATCAAAAGTGCAGAGGAATCCAACAGATTCATTTCTTGTTAAGTTGCTAACATATTTTGGATAAGTCATATGTGTTCTATAATTTTATTCCAAATGTATTTAATAAACAATGGCTCTAAGTGGTAAAATAATGTTGGTATTATCTTATTTATGTTATCAAATATTTCATTAACCTTCACAGTAAGGAGAAAGTAAAATGGAATAAGATTCATGCTGAGCTAAGTCTCAATCCACTAGTAAATATTATTATTTTTAAATTAAATAAAAAGCTCAGGGTAATGGTGGTTCATGCCTGTAATCCTAGTTACTCAAGAGGCTGAGCTCTGAGAATCATGGTTCTTAGACAGACCGGGGAAAGAAAGTCTAAAAGAATTTTACCTCCAATTAAACACACAAAAATAAGCGAAAAATGGGTCTATGACTCAAGCTTAGAGTGTTATTCTTGATCATAAAAGCTCAAAGTCGGTTCCAGGCTCTGAGTTCAAGCCCCAGAACTCATTAAATAAGGACAATTTTGAAAGTAAAAGTAGGTTCTATTATAAAATGAAGAAAATACATGTACACCATGAATATCTGGTACAAACCAGAAAGCAGACTCACTCTGCTCAAAGGAATATTCCCAAATTATGTGTCTGTATTGGAAAGGGGATACTCTTAATCCCTAGCTATCTCATAAAAGTAAAATTTTGTTCTGTTTCAATACAGATATAGTAAAGTCTAAATTCTTTAAAATTGTACTTGCTAGGAATGTTGAGAGAATATAGAAGCAGTGAATTCATTCTTTGTGGGGGTTTTTTGTTTGTTTTTTGTTTTTTTTGTTGTTGCTGTTGTTGGTTGGGGGGCCTGAACTGTGGGCCTGGGCGCTGTCCCTCAGCTCTTCAGCTCAAGGCTAGCGCTCTACCACTTGAGCCACAGCGCCACTTCTGGCTTTTTCTGCTTATGTGGTGCTGAGGAATTGAACCCAGGGCCTCAGGCATACAAGGCAAGCACTCTACCACTGAGCCACTTTCTCAGCACCCTGAATTCATTCTTTGTGCCTTCAAGTTTTCATATCTGGCCAGAGAAGAAAGGAATGTACATATGTACACAGAGAGGCGCACACACACACACACACACACACACACACACACACACACACACACACACAAACAAACTGTAAATGTAAAGGATTTAGAAATAATTTGAAATTTGGATAGATGATTATGACAGTGCTTAGACCACTTTCTTCCGCTTCCTTCTCAAAATGTCTGGTATAGAATTTTGCCCATATGAGAAGCTTGATAACAGTTTGCAGATTGAAGGATGGTCCTTGTCCATAGTAATTCAGATTGATTCCTTCTTGCAGAATAAGCTGACAATTCCCTGTCGGATGAGGCGAGTCTTAACGCTGTAGATAATAGGGTTGAGCACTGGTGGCACAAAGTGGTAAATGCTGGACCATGGGTGAAACATGCTCAGCAACGCGATGCATTATGGACACGCCAATCATAGGCACATAGTACACGAGGACTGCACAGATGTGTGACACACATGTGTTGAGTGCCTTCTTCCGTCCTTCCCCAGAAGCAAAGCCCAGTACTGTGCAAAGAATTGGTGCATAAGAAACCACAATAAGCAGGGAGTCCAGTCCAAAAGTGGCCAGAACAATGGACAAGCCCAGAATGCTGTTGAGCTTAGTATCAGCACAGGCAGCTGGATCAGGTCCGAATGGAGACAGTAGGAGTGGGAGAGGATGTTAATGTGGCAGTAGGGCAGTTGCCTCAAAAGAACCGGAAGCGGGGCCGTGAGCACCACACTCTTCAGTGTAATTCCTCCTTCCATGGAGAGGATACGTGGCAGGGTCAGGATGGCTGTGTAGCGCAGTGGGTTGTAGATGGCTACAAAGCGGTGGTAACTCATGGCCAACAGGACACCTGACTCCATGCAGGCGAATGTGTGAATAAAGAACATCTGGGCCAAGCAATCATCAAAGTTAACCCTGAGAGCATCAAACCAAAGAATACCCATAACAGTAGGCAATGTAGACACGGAGACACCCACTTCAGTGATAGCCAGCATGGAAAGGAACAGGTACATGGGCTCATGTAGGGCAGAGTCTGCGTGTACTGCTGCCATGATGAAGCTGTTGCCCACAATGGCCACTATGGACATAGTGAAGAAGGGGATGGAGAGCCAGCCATGCTGGGCCTCCAGTCCTGGGAGTCCAGTCAGGAAGACAGATAAGAGGTCAAAACTGTCATTAATCTTCACTCCCATGTCATCACCAACAGGGATCAGTCTTCCCCTGCCATTTGAAAAAAAAAATTCTAAGTTATCTTATGTCTTTTGAGTCTTCTGCCACAGGACCCCATCCTAAAGTTTGAAGAAAGGAGAAAGGGAAGACAGGGAAAGTTGCAATAAGAGTCTCATCTTTCCTTCTGTTCTGAGTTTTAGAATCCTACCATGTGACATGTAAAATAGATACTTCAGATTGCTCAATCGTATGAGAGAAAACATACCCTAAAACTGCAGAGCAGAAATGTTAGAACAAATTCCATCTGAGTCAAATTTTATAGTTGTTAGATATATGATGTGTGTAATGGACTTATACTTTGATTCCAAGTTCTGTTTTGTTTGCTTGTTTACTTCTCTTTTGTAAAATGAGGGTGATATTTCTATTCTCTTATCTGAAAATAAAGAGAAAATATATATTCAGTGTTTGTTTCTAATTTCACTATAAAGATGTGAGCTGACTTGGTTTGATAGAGACTAGAGTTATAAGAAAGAGTTGAGTTTTAGCTCAGCCAACATGGCTCTGAGATGACAAGACTACCTGAGAAAGTGATATTCTCCATCGGTCCCTACTCTGCCTCAAAGAGGGAATAATGCTTTGAATGAAGGTTGCAATGTGATGGCTCACACCTGTAATTCTAGTTATGCTGGAGGTAGAGACAGGAAATACTGCATTTTGAGGTCAGCCTAGCCATAAACACAAGACCTTATCTCAACCAATAACTGAACTCAGTGGTGGTGCATGATATTCTAGCTATGTGAGAGACTGAGATCAAAAGGATTGTATCTCTGATGAGGCATACAGGTAAGATCTTATTGGAAAAATAATAAGCCAGAAAGACTAAGGTATAAGAGGAATTATGCCTAAGAGGAATTATGCCTGCCTGGAAAGTGCTAGACCTTGAATTCAACCCTTACTACTCAAAGGAAAAAGGAAGGAAGAGACACTGTAACTTTAGAATACTGAAGAAAGAATTATGAATATGAATGATAAAGAAAATTGCACTAAATAAAAGTGACCCTCTGAGTGATATAAAAAAGAATTCATAAAGGCTAGTCAGTACTTTAAAGTGAGCATATTTTACTTTGAATCCATGCAAAGATCAAAGACAAAGATTTAAAAAGTCATCTATGTGCTAAGCAAAATGAACCTCAAGATAAGGACACAAGAAGTTTTATCTTTCTTGCTGCTGTTTTTAATGTACTTCTAATGTACTATGTGATTTTTTTGTTTCTCTTGTATGTTCTTCCTCCATAACCCCTGTTTTCACTGTATTTGATTCTAGTGCCCTGCAACTTGTATATACATTTTTCTAATTTGGGGAGGGAAAGGTAAATAACAAAAAGCTGAAATAAGGATACAGGACGACCCATTGTAACAATGAGATGTACAAGACACTATATTGAAAAAGAACTTTGCAAGAAACATAGGTCCCATGGTTTCCCTTATTTGTAACAACTAGTATATGTCTGAGACAAGCAGAAACAGTCAGATAAATTGATGTTAGGTGAAATGAACCCCAAGATAAGGATTCAACTGTTTTTTTTCTTTCTTGTGATTGTTTCTAACATATTTATAAGATTATTTCTTTGTTGCTTAGTATGTCCCTCCCCATGTTATAACCTGTTTTCACTGTATTTGATGTTGGTATAATTTGTGGAGGGGAAGGGAAAAAACAAATTGTTTAAATAGGGATACAGGTGGACCCATTGCAACAATGAGATGTACAAGACGTTATGTGGAAAAATGAACTTTACAACTTTGGTGGGAAGGGGATGGGGAGGGGGGAGGGAGAGCAGAGGTGGGGAGGGGAGATGGGAAGGGATGGAAAGGGGAAACAAAGGAGGAGGCAACAATACTTGATAAGAAATGTACTCATTACCTTACCCGTGTAATTGTAACCCCTCTGTACGGTATTTTCACAATAAAAAAAGAAAAGAAAAGAAAAAGAATTTTGCAACTTTGAGGAGGGAAAGGAGGAGTTGGGGAGGTGGGGAGGAAAGGGATGGTAGGGAAAAAACAAAAGAGGGGTAACAATGCTTGATAGGAAATACACTCATTACCTTACTCATGTAACTGTAACTCCTCTGTACAGTATCTTTACAATAAATAAATATATATATATATATATAATAAAATGACATCAATGACTAAGAGATCAGGGAGAAAGATACAAGTTAATATAAATTATCAATGCAGTAAAGCAACACAGCATAACCCAATATAATGTAATGGATATAAAATTAAATTTGTAATGCTTCAGTAGTAAGAGACAAGACAGTTACAATTAGAATGAGAAGGGGAAAAAAACTGGGAGAAAATGAGGGAGAAGGTGATACTGTTCACACAGGAATGTATTCATTACCAGATTTATGTACCTGTAACCCTCTCCATATCAACTTTACAATAGAAAAAAATTAATAGAAAAGCTGAAGTGACTCCAATCATCCATTTGTTCTACAGATCAGTTATATGAATCATTGATGCTGCATCAATTCTTCAAATTATGACTGTCCACTGTTGATGTGAATGGCTTAGATATCTTAAGCTTTTTGGAATGGGTAACTAGGGGCATTGTAGCAAAGAGAATAGAAAGAACTATGACCATGAAGAAGGACATTGCAACCATGAGTGGCCTGCATTCCTCCTGGCCTCAGTCTTCACACGCGGCTCTGCTGTGATCCTGTGCACATCTCTCTGCTTCTCTCACAACTAACAATGTCTCTTGCAGTTGAAATCGGATTTTGTCCATCTTATTCACCCATTTCCTTTGGGTCCACCTTTAGAGATCAGGAGTTCTCAAGCTTGATTGCACATTACAAAAATCTCAGAGCCGGGATAATTAAATTCAGATTTTTGGGTGTGGTACCCAGTTTTTAATATTTCAAGGCTTGTCAGTCAAATGCAGTGTTGAGCTATATTCTGGAATCATTTTTGTGATATTCTAGTCACTTTACAGTGACAATCTTTTAGACAGAAATGAAATTTGCAAGCATGCTATAAGTGTCTACCTTTCTTTTCCACCTCAGTCTGGAGTACAACTTCATATTTCCATGTATGGGGTTCTTCAGCATGCTGAAAAGTCTCTAAAGAAATGTGAATTTATCTGAATTTCCATACTGTTTATTGTATACATGAGCATGATTACCTAATGCATGAATAGATAAAAACATTTCTTTTTTTAAAAAAGAAAGATAAGAAAACTGGGATTTGCTCATAATACCCATAGATATAGTCTAGATTTGAGAATACTGTTGTAACTTCCTAAATTTCCAATCATGCCTCCAAAGAGAAAAATTCATCTGTGGTATTCTTACCAAACTTGTCACCATGCTCAATGTGAGCACACACAGTGAACACATTCAGGTTATATCTAAAAGCCACTATTCCCATTAGATGTTCCTGACCTACAAAGAGCACTCTTACCTTAGGGTTAAGTCTGTTTTCACTACAGGCTTTGTTAAAGGAACAGCAGTACAATAAATCTTAATCAGGTTATCACAACCATCTTCATGACATCTGTAGTTTCCTTGCAAAATACCTTTCTATTTTTTAAAGTATCCATTTACTTGTTTATTAATTAATGTCTGTATCTCCTATTAAAGTGTAAACACCCCATAGAAAAGATCGTTTATGTTGACCTTTCCTAATACATACTCAATACTAACACAAGTTCAAATACATAGCAGATTGTGAGTAGTATAAGTAAATAGATATGGAATTGAAGTTTTGATCCTGAAAGCTTCTAAAGCTACTTCTCAAAATATCTGACTTACAGTTTCCACACCAGGTGAGTTCCTTTGTCAGGATGACCCATAGGAAGCGATCATAATGGGTATCAGCAGTGTCACATTTATTTCACAACAGTATTTTATAATAATACTTATGCAGAAAAAGAAACCAATCTTCTCATTTACAACTTCAGATTTCTCCTTGTTTATGAAGATGATATTCATGCTTGGCAGAATATTACATTATTTTGTCGGTCGTAGGGCATGAACTCTGTGCCTGGGTGCTGTCCCACAGCTCTTCAGCTCAAGGCTAGCGCTCTACCACTTGAGCCACAGCACCTCTTTGGCTTTTTCTGCTTATGTGGTGCTGAGGAATCGAACCCAGGGCCTCATGCATGCAAGGCAATCGCTCTACCACTGAGCCACCTTCCCAGCCCAAATAGTACATCTTTTAAAACTTATTTTGTCACCAATTGGCAACCAATCTGCTTCTTTATCCAATATAGAATAATTCTGCTAGTATTTTATTCTTCTTCTAGTATTTTATTATTTTGTTGACTATATCTTCATTCAGCATTTTCATAAATGTCACAAAACCCAGTGAATAATTTATCTACATAATATATTTGAAATTAATCCTAATAAAATGATAAAAGACATTTACCTTTATGTCTGTGTGACTTGTGTGCTTTTTTTATTTTTTTGGTCATGGAGTTTGAACTCTGGGCCTGGGCGCTGTCCCTCAGCTCTTCAGCTCAAGTCAAGTGCTCTGCCACTTGAGCCACAGCACCATTTCCAGTTTTCTGGTGGTTTACTGGAGATCAGAGTCTCACAGATTTTCCTGCACCGGGCAGGCTTTGAACCACAATCCTCAGATCTCAGCCTCCTGAGTAGCAAGGATTACAGGTGTGAGCCACCAGTGCCTGGCTTGTGTGTTCTTTTAATGTCAAGATTGTATCTGATTCTCTTTACCTCACAAGATTTCCCACAGCTGGGATGCACAAATGTGTTCAAGAAAAAGTAAAAGGATAGATCAGGCATGTTGGCTCATGCCTATAATCTCAGCCACTTGCCCAAGGGTAGCCCTGACAAAAGCATAAGACTCTATCTGAAAAAGTAAACCACAGCAAAAAAAGGACTGAAGCATGGTTCATGTGATAAAACCCTTGCCTAGCAAGAGTGAGTCGCTGAATTCAAATTCCAATAATGCCAAAAGCAATAATAAAAGCAAGAACGTACTAAATGAACAAACATACAAATTGACTGCTTGGGCTAGATTGAACCTTAACAAGAGCAAAGTACAATAGAGTGGGAGGGGATGGGTAGGAGAGGAAGTAAGGAGTGATTGGTGAATATCATCGATAGAAGTTGGGCTTTAAACAAGGCACATTATTTTTCTCAGACCCAAAACTATGACAACATAAGAAGCCTCTAGACAACGGACAGATGTAAACAAAGACAGGATTCCACCTTAAGATAAGCTAAAGGGAGGATGCCAGCATCTCCTGAATTGGGATGAAAAGCCCTTTCAGCTTTCCTCCTAACCCCAGGCCTGATGTTCCAAGCTGTCAAGCCCTTTCCTGTTCAGCAACAGAACCTCAGGTGACACAGAGCAGAGGCCAGCTGTTGGTGGCTAGCACGTACACATCCATCCTGACAGCCCTCTCTGGAAGTGGCTGGGAGATCACAAAGGCATTTGAACGATTATTTCTTTTTGTATAGAACACCAACATGAAAATGAAATACTTTTTGGCCTCAGTTTCTGTCATGGGCTAAACCAAAGTATCAACTATTCAAATGTACACAGACATTGATAGAAATTCACTCAAAGATACAGACACGTAATTAAGAGAGGCTCAGGAAACCCACACAGAAAGACAAAGAAAATGGTTCATAGGAACCAAGTACTGCCCTCACACCTTGGAGACACACACAAATTGAAACTCACCTGAGATAGCTTTGGGGGAGTGATAATTGGATTATCACAGGACCAGAGCTCAAAATGGATCCACAGTGGTTCTCAGGCAGGTGCTATACAAAGAGATGCAGATTTTATACTCTGAGTGCAAGTTCTCAGACGCCAGAGTCTCTGGGGTCCTGCTTTGTCTGAGTGTAAGGCTGTTCTGGTGAGCTCAAAAGGGATAGGGTTAGATTTCAGTCTAGGAATAGAAAAGTAATAATAATGATAGTAATAATAATAAAAGACTTTTCACTCGAGGGATACTGTCATCTCTCCATAGAGAACATACATTTTAACTCCTTCTTTATGAGGAAAAAGAAAAAGGAGAAAAAATCCCCTCTGGGCTCCATGCCAGCATGCCAACACACATGCACACACACACACACACACACACACACACACTCACACACACACACACACACACACACACACACACACAATTATCCTGCCTCAAAAATAAAACTGTTTGCCTGAAATTCAGGACCTTGATTTCTGAAGTCTGTCTTAAAACCCAGATTCCAGATAGAATCTAAAGTTCAGTGTATGACAGGCAAATTCCAAGGTTCAAATATTAGAGAATAAGTCCTGGATGCCAAAGACAATCCAGAATTTCAGCAATAGAGGATACAACCTTGGCTATTTAAATGTATTTATCCTTGTTATTCCCTAACCAATTCCCACTTCCTTTACCTTCCTCTCAACCCTACCCCAAGCTCCAGAAGTTCAGGGATTTTTTTCTAGAGAGTCATTCCAAGACACTGGAATGATATGGGGTGCAACGTTGCATATACCTAGTTTTAAGCGCTAGCTTGATACATAGCTTCATGATTTTACTTTACCTCCTCACCTCGGAGTCTTATTTTAACTGGTGTATTATTATCTATAAGAGATAGGGATGCAAGTGGAAAGATGATCATAATTAGTTTCTTTGTTGTTTGTTTTTAACTGAATTTAGCACACATGAGAATGTATCTCATTGTAGGTTCTGCTTTGGGTCCCCATTCCCCCAACATGTTCTTGCTTCCAATACCTGTCACTCCTACTGAAGATCTCACTTAACCCTTCTTCATTTTAGTTTCAGGTAGAGTAAGACTCTGTGAAGGGAAAGAGAGGCAGGAACATACTCTCTCTTTTCTGTCAGCTTATGGAATAGGTGTGGGAGGCAAACAGGACAATTATGAAGTATGAAGTAACAGAGGAGCCTTTTGAAAAGAATAGCTATGCCTTCTATGATTGGTACAGGATTGGATGAGTCAGAGGTAATGAAGTTGTATCAGGACATGGAATTCAGAATAAATCAGTGTCATGCATGAGGCCACAGAATCATGGAGAAAGGAGACCTAAATGATGCCTTAGATTGGTAATAAGTCTCTGGCAAGGAGTTGAGACATTTTAGAAGCCACAGAATGAATGATTAACTATATCCTTACAAGTAGCAAAAAGAAGAAAGAAAGAAAAAGAAAGAATGAAAGAAAAAAGGAAGGAAAGAAAGAAAAAAGAAAGAAAGAAAGAGGGAGAGAGGATAGAGGGAGAGAGGGAGGGAGGGAGGGAGGAAGGAAGGAAGGAAGGAAGAAAGGAAGGAAAGAAGGAAGGAAGGAAGGAAGGAAGGAAGGAAGGAAGGAAGGAAGGAAGGAAGGAAGCAAGGAAGGAAGGAAAGAAGGATCAGAGTTCAGTTCCCTCATTTATTAGTCATTGGATTATTTATTAGTCATTTGATTATTTGATTAGTCATTTAATTAAAACTTAGTGTGCCAAACCCTAAAATAGAAATAGAATTTTAGCTATGATTGCAATATATCTTTTTTGTACATCTGAAATGTCCTTTTCCAAGGTTCTATTAAGTAAGTGGCTAAATCATGAAAGCCTAAATATTCCTTCTGGTAGTAATAATTGAACAACATATGCACACATCTCATAGAAAAAGTTTACTGTAAGTCTTCCAAGTCATCTGTAAGGAAAATAGGAGTCTCTTTCCACAGCAACATTTCAGCAGAAAACAGTGTGCTCTGTAATGTAGTAGTGAAACTTTCTACAGTGGAATAAAGCAGAAAATTCTCAAACCAGGTTCTTGTCAGGGGACTGGTACACACTCAACCTCCAGTCACAAACTACTCTTGTCTGATCTCTCATCTTATAGCAAAACATTTGTTTTCCATTAAGTTCTATATACCCAGAGAGCAGCACTAAAATTGGAATTGAGATGAATTTTGAATGTCAGACAGTTGGAATAGCAGAGTAAGAACTAGGAGGAAAGGAAATGCTGTCACATTATGGGATAATGACTGAAGTGGCTGAAGACTCTCAAATTATTCCGAAACTATCTGTCTTCTACCTCCATCAGCTCACAGGAGTGGTAAGGCTACATTGTCTCTCAAGAGTCTGAGTATTCGACTTCCTAGTTTTAGTGTGCCTGGAGGTAAATCACAGTTCTTCCTCCAAAGGAGTTTCCTCCAGATCTTCAATATTCGTACCATATTCTTGTTTATAATGTACTTGGTATTCCTCTGGCTAAGCAATCTCTTAAGACTTTGTTTCTCAGGCTTCTCAATGAGAAAACCTCCTCTTTATCCATACAAAAGTAATAGCAACTTTCCCACATATTATAACAGTATTCTAAGTTAGTGAGTCAGAATAAGATGGGATACCTGTTGAAATCCAAACTCCTGGATCCTGCTTCCCAGAATTTTTGGTATGGGTAGTCTGAGAAAGGTCCCTAGAATTTACATGACTAACAAAATCCCAAGTGTTGCTGAAGGTGCTAGTCTGAGAATCAAACATTGAGAACCATTTTTTCCAAACTTGTGTTGTCTATGTGTCTGTTTACTCTTGTTGTAGGGCTCATAGATAAGCATCTAATACCTGAGAGATATTAGAAAAGGGAAGCAGAATGCTTCTCAAGCTTTAGTCGCTCAACATTTTAGTAAAGGCAGTGCTCATTCAGTAGTGCGGCACCTAATATTGTGTTTCTGTAGCAAGCTACCAGATATACAGTGCTATATGGTTCAGTGTTAAGGCTGTAAACACTTTATCCTAAAGATTTGTTCTAAGAAAGTTTGATCTGCAGAGACTACTACCTCCTTTCTCCTTGCCATCCTGAACCAGTATTATATCTAATCCCTCTTATTCTTCACAAACTATTTCATAGCCACCTATAGAACTTGTTTTCATTTCTACGAACCAAATAGATCCTCCTCTTAAACGAAAACAGCAAGAGTCCATGGCACTTTTGTCTCTCTTGTTGATAACAGAATTGTTCGCAAGAGCATCTGTTGTATTTTTCCTACCTTTTCAACTTGTCATATATATCTAGTAGTTTAATAGTGTATGTTCACCATTATAACATTTTTAGTGTAAGAATTTTCACAATCAATTTTCAATAAAGATGTACATCATTTATTGAATTAGACATATTATACTTCATTATAAACTCCTTATACATACAAAGTGGATTTCAACATGATATTTTCTTACATGCATAGAATGTACCTTGATCACATTTTCCCCCTGTTGTAGATACTCTTTAATTGGGATCAAACTCATAACTCCCAAGAGTCTGGGTCTTCTTTATTTTAGCATGCTTGGAAGGTGAATCCAGTTTCCTCGAGGTCTGAGGCCTTCCTCAGGTTTGGGATTTATGGAAGATCTTGAGGATCCCTCTGCGGATCTCTTTGGTCTTCACACTGTATATGATGGGGTTTAGCATGGGGGGTACAAACAGGTAGACACTGGACATCATGACATGAACGACAGCAGGAGCCTGTTTCCAGAAGCGGTGAATCATAGAGACAGCGATGATGGGCACATAAAAGGCCAGCACCGCACAGATGTGTGACATGCAAGTGTTCAGGGCCTTGAGTCGCTGCTCCTGGGAGGCGATGGCCAATACAGCCCTCAAGATCCACGCGTAGGACAGAAGGATGAAAACCGAGTCCACGCCGTATGTGAAAATGACCACAAAGAGTCCGTAGATATTGTTGACATGAATGTCGCCACAGGCCACTTTCATGAGATCGGGATGGAGGCAATATGAATGATGCAAAACATTGCCCTTGCAGAATGGCAACCTTTTCACCAGGAAGGGGAAAGGAAAGAGAGTGATGAAACTCTTGGCAAGGATCCCCAAGCCCATGGCCAGGATGCGGCTGTTGGTGAGCACCGTGGCATAGCGTAGTGGGTCACATATAGCCACGAAACGATCAAAGCTCATGGCCAGAAGGATGCCCGATTCCATGAAAGAAAACGTGTGAATGAAGAACATCTGCACCAGGCAGGCATCGAAGCCAACGTGGCAGTAGTTGAAGCAGAAGGTAGCCAGCACCGTTGGAAGTGTAGAAAAGGACACGCCCAGGTCGTTGAGAGAGAGCATAGAGAGGAAGTAGTACATGGGCTGGTGAAGAGCAGGCTCCCGAACCACCAGAGCAAGGATACTGAGGTTGCCTAAGATGGAGATCAGGTAGAGGATGCAGAAGATCAGGGCGACCCAGGCCTGGCCTGTCTGCATCCCTGGAATGCCTGTCAGTTGCAGTGTGGCTGGCTGGAAGGGAGTGCTATTGAAGTCCAGCATGGCAGGCAGGAGGGAAAAATAGAGAAGGGTTGAGTCAGCCCAAGGAGGGTGCGTCAGGGGAAGATCTTCACTTGATTTCTTTCAGATATCCTGTCTCCACCACAAAAGCTCAGAGATTGAAATTGTGTGTCTGTGTTTCTGGCTCCCTTTTTAGACTCTGATTTGTTGGAGGAAGGAGATGGATTCCACTTGTTTCTATACAACCAGGGCCCAGCATATTCTCTTTGCCATAGTGGAAACTCTGTCATCAAATGTGTGCCTATTGCATGACGGGAGAATAAGGTCAAAGGTAAGAAAAAACATGAGTGAGGGGCTTAAATCCTCACCACAGACCCCTTCACGTTCCCATCTAATCCAGAAGCAAGATTCTTACAGTGCTGAAGGAAAAATAGAAATTAGGGCGGTCCAGGCAAGGAGGAGAGAACTGTCCGTATGTATCTTTGAGGATTTTTTCAGTAGACCATCTAAAGCCATAAAACTAGATCTTCGATATTCTTTATTCAGACTTCACCTCAGCCTGCCAGTCCCATGGCCAGCCCCTGAATTTGTCATCCTCATGTCTGTGTAGCTCTGGAATCTTTATATTTCCTCCAGCCTCTTCTAATCTATTTGGCAATCAGCACCTTCATCTTAGTTTTTCATGACATGTTCACACATGAGACTAGTTTCATCTTCTCCTTTCTTGCCTTTCAGAGGGAGCAATCTTGGGATCTTTGGTCAGTTCTATAGCCAAACAGGCGTACAGGTGGGTGACTCAAGAAAGCAAGGGGAATAATGAATTACTGAGATAATAAAAAAAAAAGAAGAGAAAGAATCGTTACCATCCCCTAAGTTTTAAAGTTATGTATGCCTTTATTTATGCGTATCCTTATTTTTTTGTGAGAAGTCAATGTGTTTTCTTCTCCAAAGACAGACCCTCTAACTTCAAAAACCCATTTTCTGACACCTCCTTTGAAACAGCTTCTGTTAGCCCATTGTATGGCACTTCAACCTGATTCACTCTCTGCCTCTTTCCCTTATGGCGATTAAGTACATGCAAAATCACCTGCAAAATCATCTCATACATAAATACTCCATATACCTCTACCTTCTCACCCTTCCTCAATCCTTAGCCAAATTGCTTGAAACCCTACATTTCCTGATGTCAGGGAAAGATAGCTTGTAACTTATCTGCCTTTGTGTCTGCTTCCCTAACACGATTCTATGCTCCAGAATTCAATTATATTAAAATTATATTCTATTATTGCTCATTTCATTGGTTATATCTTTTACATTCTCCTGGATCACTCACCCCCCCCCCCCACCACGCTCCTTCCTGAAATAGGAGAAGGTGACCACTGACCACTGTGTTTTTAAGTGAAAAACATTTTTCTTATGTGCTAAGACATTTGTCACAGAATGAGCAGAATTAGAAACTCACCTGTTTAAAGCTGCCTTCTTTGTTTAAGGGGGTAGCATCTTAATTTTTTCCTTACATTGGCTCTTTTGTGTATACTTTGTTTACCAAATTGTTTTTTGCTGTTTTTGTCTTTAAACAGTAGTAGCCTAACTCCAAGTAAAGTGAGTCGGGATGCTGGAAATGTAGAAAAAAGATCGAGATTTTCTTTTGGTCTAAAATATATTGACAACTGTATTTCCATGATACCTGATAGATCAAAATTGTAGCTTTCCTTCAGCATTCCAGCATAATGACTCTTCACATCCCTTGCCTTTTCTTAGCATTTCCACTCTATTCCTAGAACTCCTTGTAAACACAGGGAAATTCATTGGTGGCAAAGAGTGGATGAAGACACCATCCTGAAAGTTTATGGCCAATGGGAAGACATTTATCTATTTCTTGGATTTTTCTCTCCCACTACTGAGAGAGAAAGCACTCCTTTCCTCAGTAGAATTCTTGTCCCTGACTCTCTAGAAACATTTTTCTCCCAACCAAGTTTAAAATCTACATCTTTAAGATTCAGCCTTTATAGATGTGCTTTTCTAATCTGCTTTTGCAGATTCCTTCTGAGTCCTAAAGAAATGGGAAGAGTCTTGCCAGCATCAAGAGATGCTCAGAGTTTTTCAGAAGTGAGATCATCTCATTCTCCTTAAACCCCTGCTATGCAAACTAAGATAGTCCTGAAGGGTAGTATTTCATCAATCTTCAGTTCATTCTGTGTGGGGAAAAACAAAGCCCACCAAACAAGTCTTTTCTATTTTTGTCACTGTTCATGAAAGATGTATGGTCAAATTCTCTAAATAGAACTATTCTGGGAAGAAAAATCAGACCAGGAAAATGCAGGTCAAAACACGTGTGATACATATATATACAAAGCACATCTAAAGTGACAGAAAAAACCAACACATTTTCTGTCTAGATATTCATAGGCACTTCTTCTCACCTCCACTGTGGTATTTACACACAGAAATAATCACACAGGCCCCGAGGTCACAAATGATACTCTTACGCCACATAATACTGGCAGACTTATGGCTTCATACACAGAGAGAGAGAGAGAGAGACTTTTAGAGTGTTCCTCTACATTTACATCCTTCCAAACACTTACTTATAAGCATATACATACAAGATATAACAAGTGCATCAGCATTCATGTACCCACAACAATATCCCCAGTAATTACATTTCTGTGGCATATGAAATATGAGGGTAAAATACAAGGATTAGAACTGGCCTAGAATTTCAGCAAGAATGTTAGAATTTGGGATGTACTCCTGAGGAGGACCAAGTGTTCCATGGGAACCAGGGAGTACTCACCGCATGGAAGAGGTCTCTCTTCCCTGCAGCCGGGTTGATTGTACTGTGAGTCCAGCCAGCAGACTGGCATTGGCACATTCTCCTTGACATACATTTATAAATGACCCCAAATCCCAAGACTCATTTCCATAGAGTGAGAGGAGGAAAGATGAAATAATTGGGAGGGTGGCACCACTGAGTGGAGCAGTGGGGCAATAGGAGAATTACTCTCAGGAGAAACTCATGCTTAGATTCACATTCTTAGTGTCACCATTTGTAGCATATCAACCCTTCCTTGATCAGGATCACAAGCACACTACATATGATGCCCACAAACATATATCATCACAGATACTCTACGGATCCCATGTATACATTTTTATTTACCTACTAATATTCACAATGCCTCTTTCAAATGTATACCCATTCCAACAAACACAAATATACTTCTACAACTGCTCAATGCTCAAGCCAGATATTTTGAAAATTGAAACACACACAATAATCTCTATAGGTTTTTATTGATAATAAATGCTAATTTAAAATATTGACATAATTTTTAAGTTAGCGGACTCATACACATACTTGAAGACATATCCAAGAATATTTTAAATATATTCGCCCTCTCCCAAAATCTACATTCTGTTCCAGCACACACTCACATTGCTATTATTAGCAGATCAACAAAGTGTCCCACAAATTCAGATGTAACATCTACGTATGGATTAGTTTGTGGAATTTAGGTGCCAGATGCAATTCCTGTACAAAATAGATTTGTGTAGAACCAATATATAACCCTGAGGTATTGCAATCATTCTTCTGAACATATTAAACCACATTTAAAATAATGATTAAAAACAAACAACAACAACAAAGAACTAAATACACATAATCTCATAGGCCAGCTTAAGCCAAACCTGGGCTACTTCCGTATCAAGTGTGCTAGGATGTATTGTAGAACTCATTATACGCATGTGACACATGAGTACTTTTTCATATGACTAAAGGTAATAATAGGTCTTCTTAGATGCAGCTTACGTTGAACAAACAAACATTCCCCTTCTAGGAACTGTATATGTCCCTGGAAGAACTTTCTCTCCAACAGAGGCCACAGAAATATACGCAGCCACATTTAAGACAGTATGACCGCTCCTTTCAAGACAGAAAGAGAGTTGCAAAGAAAGCCACACATCCTACTTGAGTGAGTAAAATCTAGGCATGTAAGTAGGCTTTAGTAAATTCCAGGGAAATCTGATTGTCTAGCCTGGAGGGAGAGCTTGTTGCCCCTCAGAATCTTTACTCAGAACACAAGCTCATGCTCTACAGTGAGTTGACACTTTGTATAGTATGAAGATAAAAGCCAATGGGTAATCACTTATCCAATAATGCTAATGAAACAATAAAAGCAAGATGAACCTTGCTTCTTTTCAAAATCCATCCAATGGCTGTTCTCCATATAACCAAGATCCCATCATTATTTGAAGAAAATTCTAGTTTCCTAAATCAGCTACCCCTACAGACAAGTGCAACTTGTGGGAAGCATTCACAGAAGTAGTTTCTCCCATTGACTGGTTCACCTAGGGAATGATCTCTAGCACGGATCACATCTCCTCTACGACTCCAGCTTCTCCTGGTTGGGCTTGCCTTTGTTACAGCCTTGGAAGCCTTACATTTCACTCCCGTCGGTAAGTAAGAGTGACTTCAGGCTGTTATGAACCCCCAGCTCAATTGTTACCTACTGAAAATTGCTTCCAGATTTTTCAAAAATCCATTTAAATGATTTTCAGCATTATATTTATTCTAAATTTTGAATAGGTTCTATTGTCACTCATTTTTAGTTCCATCTTCTATACTATTAGGTGCTGAGCATTTTGAACTGCATTTCTCATTTGGCATCCAGCTCCCAAATCATAGTATTCTGAAAATAAAGGTCAGGAAGGAGGGATCTGTATGGTCCTCTTTGCTTCTGTTGCTGTGTTACTCTATCAGCATGTCTTCACTGAAGTGATTAATACCAGAAGAACCACAGAGCCTTGCAGCTTTCCAGCATTTCCAGATTCAATCCTACTATGCTCTCATAATGACCTCAGAACAAGCTCCAAAAACACATGTCTCAAGGCAATAAGTCTCAGTTATAGCTGCCACCTTTCCCCTGACTCTTTATACCTTAGAACTACCAAATTCATGTCCACTCCTCAAAAGCTTAGGTTTTGGTTCTTTAGCACTTTTCCTCAATTTTATAATTTAATAAGCCCCACATACCTGCCTTTGTTCCTCCAACATTATGGTTAGAAGCTACTAGGAAGCATATTATATACACACAAATAAATAACATAATGAAACCCAGAAAAATAGCACAATGTAACCTGTGAGATAAAACTGTTTGTAAAGATTTTGACTGATCAAAATGCATCGCATATATACATAAACAGAAAATGGAACTCCTTTGTACAGCTAATTGATGCTAATAAAAAATTATACTACTTGATAGGAAATGGACTCATTACCTTGCTCATATTAACTGTAACCCCTTTGTACAGTATCTTTACAATAAAAATATATAATAAAAATTATACTAACTGATTGTGATTGGGACCCTGTGATGGAGTATTTGCCTGACAGTCTATTTAGCCACACTAAATATGATAGTAGCTAGTTTTGGCACTGAAGAATTAGAGGCTTCTATTTTCCCTTCTCTTATTCTCACCATGGTTAGCAAGTTAGGTTAAGAGAAAACAAAAGGCTAAATGCTGGATGGTTCAACCATTACATAACGCTGGGCATTTAATTTATATATGAAAAGATATTATGTTATTTATTACTGCTATTATTAGGATGTGACCTACAAGCGTAAGGAACTGAGTTCTTATGAGGGATCAAGAAAACTGTGACCCACTCAATACACGTAAAGGAAAAAGATTAAGAATAGTTATTTTCAGATTGCACATTATTTCCTGGGTTTAAAATAACTATTGATTGCATAAAGCTGGGATCTCTTTGAGTATTGAGCTTTTCTCCTAGAGTGTCTGCCCATCTCTTGAAAAAAAAAAAAAGAGAGAGAAAAGTATCTTAGATGGGGTAGAGAACTGGTCTCTCAGCTCTAAGAGCATTATTATTTATCCTCAGGAGTCATTAAAAGACCTGGAGAGACTATAACCTCCCAGAAGAATTTTCAGACTTCTCTATCCCAGGACTTAGAGTGAGATATAAAACTGGAAGTCAAGAATTCAACTATAGCAGACAGAAGAATAATTTGAGGGTGTCTTCTACCTGCCTGACTTTGGTGAGTTGAGAAACATTGGGAGGGCAAAGCCTGTCTCAGGAGAGTGTTAAACTAGGGTCAAATTAGGCAGAAATAAAGTGTGAAATCCTGGATGGAGGGCATCTGAAACAAGTTTCTTAGCAGAGTGAGAGAAAGATCGGGGTTGGAAGACCTCAGACTCTTTTTTTTTTTTTTTGGTCAGTCATAGGGCCTGAACTCTGGGCCGGGGCTCTGTCCCTCAGCTCTTCAGCTCAAGGCTAGCACTCTACCACTTGAGCCACAGCACCACTTCCAGCATTTTCTGCTTGTGTGGTGCTAAGGAATCGAACCCAGGGCCTCATGCATGCGAGGCAAGCACTCTATCACTGAGCCATCTTCCCAGCCCCAGACCTCAGATTCTTGTGATAATGCTACTAACAGATTCTGTAGACCTGAGTCATTTACCCTACCTCTCTAGATCACTGGCACGCCATATTCAATTTCCAGTATCCAAAGGTCGAAGTTTCTGTGATTCACTAACCTTGCTGCAAATGTAAGGAGTTATAAGCAGGACGTAGAACTCAGAAATGATTTCCCAACCACAGAAGTCAATTACATGGTTCTACTTTGGCTCTTACCTTATGAGTCCTAAAACAACAAGGCACATAAAATTCACCAGGATTTTTTTTTCAATAGGAGAAACGGTAGTTGTGATTTCAAACAAGCCACCAATACCTACTGCTAATCTCTTGGTAGTTTTGATATAGATTTAAATCTATGGTGTTTAGACAAGCATACATACCTTATTTCTGAATACTACCAGCCCCCCAAAAAAACATCATAAATGTTCATTTCTAAGAAATTTAAAAGTAACATTAAAAAATCAAATCCAGCTGGGTTCCAGTGGCTAACACCTGTAATCCTAGCTATAGACTGAAATCTGAGGATTGTGGTTCAAAGTCTACCAAGACAGAAGTCCATGAGACTTTTTTCTCCAATAAAATACTCTGAAAAGCCATGATTTAAGTAGTAGAGCACTCACCTAGAGCAAAAGAAGCTCAGGGACAGAGCCCAGGCCCAGAGTTCAAGTCCCAGGACTGGCAAAAAGAAAAATCAAAGTCATAAAGAATCTTAGACACAGCTGGGAAGGTGGCTCAGTGGTAGAGTGCTTGCTTGCAAGCCAGAGGCCCTGGGTTCAATTCCTCAACACCACATAAGCAAAAAGAAAAAAGCCGGAAGTGGCGCTGTGGCTCATGTGGTAGAGCACTAGCCTTGAGCTGAAGAGCTGAGGGACAGCGCCCAGGCCCAGAGTTCAGGCCCCACGACCAGACCCCCAAAAAAAAAAAAGAATCTTAGACACACATCAAAACACTCAAAGACTGGCCACTGTCCCTGAGCTTCTTTTGCTCAAGACTAGCACTGTACCACTGGAGCCACGACTCCACTTCCATCTTGTTTGGAGTTTATTTATTTATGTATTTATTTTTGGGTCCGGTCATGGGCTTGAACTCTGGGCCTGGACACTGTCCCTCAGCTCTTCAGCTCAAGGCTAGCACTCTACCACTTGAGCCACAGTACCACTTCTGGCTTTTTTCTTTTTGCTTATGTGGTGCTGAGGAATCGAACCCAGGGCCTCATGCATGCAAGGCAAGCGCTCTACCACTGAGCCACCTTCTCAGCCCTTGTTTGGAGTTTAATGGAGATAGGAGTGTCACAGACTTTTCTGCCCAGGCTGGCTTTCAACTGCAATATTCAGATCTCAGCCTCCTGAGTAGCTAGGATTACAGGCATGAGCTACCAGTGCCTGGCTTAGAAATGCATCTGTGTGTGTGTGTGTGTGTGTGTGTGTGTGTGTGTGTGTTCCTTTTTGTCTTCCCTTCCACTGGTAAGACAGTTTGTAAATCTTTACAGAAGCTTTTTTTGCCATTCATTATAAGCTATAAGGCAGACTAATCCAACTGAACCTCAGTTTCTCCATATGTAAGCATTACATGAGCAAGTATTTACACAGTTCTCTGTAGAGTCATTCTGCCTGTAAAAGGTGATACTCAGAGGTAGGCAGCTCTATTCACATCCCACCATTTCTCCTTAATGAATAAGCACTCATCATGGCTCAAACTGTCTCTTGATTTGTATCTCACTAACTATAGGCATCAACCTGAAATGTTTAAGCACATACAAAACATACTGATGACCCTATCTCCTGATTGCTTTGTATCATAACAATTGATGATTCTTAACATGTTTCTACTCCATCATGCTTCTAATGCATGAAAGATGTAGATAATATGGAGGAAAGATTTTTTTTCTCATAATTAGTTGGTATCTCTGATGTATTATATGCATGTCCCTCTTCTGTAAAACAGAGAGAAATAGTATTCCAGCCTGCAGTCTGGCGATAATACAATATGAAGAAAAGACACATTTGCCTGCTTTATCCCCACACCAGGAAATTGGATGCCTGGATCAGTTTCTAATTTTGGAGCCATCATCTTTTGGATGGGTTGATTCATGGTTTCCTGCCCTCCAGTGTTGGTACAACTCTTAGAATTCTCTAAGGCAAAAGATCTGACACAGAGACTTCCTATCATGGGGCTCTTCAATGTCACTCGCCCTGCTTTTTTCCTCCTGACTGGTATCCCTGGCCTGGAGAACCTTCATTCCTGGCTGGCAGGGCCCCTCTGCGTGATGTACGCTGTGGCCCTGGGGGGAAACACAGTGATCCTGCAGGCTGTCCGCAGAGAGCCCAGCCTCCACGCCCCCATGTACTACTTCCTGTGCATGCTGTCTCTCAGCGACGTAGCCATGTCCCTAGCCACGCTGCCCACTGTACTCAGGACCTTCTGTCTCAATGCTCAGAGCATTGCTTTTGATGCCTGTCTGATCCAGATGTTTCTCATTCACTCTTTCTCCATGATGGAGTCGGGGATACTGCTGGCCATGAGCTTCGATCGCTATGTGGCCGTTTGTAATCCCTTGCGCTATGCCACTGTGCTCACCAATGAACTCATTGCCGGGACAGGTTTCGCTGTGACAGCTCGGAGCTTCATCTCCCTCTTCCCGCTTCCTTTCCTCATTAAGAGGCTGCCCATCTGCAGATCCAATGTTCTCTCCCACTCCTACTGTCTGCACCCCGATATGATGAAGCTCGCCTGTGCAGACATCACCATCAACAGCATCTATGGACTCTTCGTTCTTGTATCTACCTTCGGCATGGACTTGTTGTTTATCTTCCTCTCCTATGTGCTCATTCTGCGTTCAGTCCTGGCCATTGCTTCCCATGAAGAACGTCTCAAAGCTCTCAACACGTGCGTATCACATATCTTGGCTGTGCTTGCGTTTTATGTGCCAATGATTGGGGTCTCCACGGTGCACCGCTTCGGGAAGCATGCTCCCCGCTACGTCCACGTCCTCATGTCCAACGTGTACCTCTTCGTGCCTCCGGTGCTCAACCCGCTCATCTACAGCGCCAAGACAAAGGAGATCCGCCGAGCCATCGTCCGCATGTTTCAAAGCATCAAAATATGACTTTCTGGTTTGGTGATTGTGGCCACCGATCACGGGTCATTATGATCATCATCAAATATAGCATATTCTTGGAAAAAATAGCACTTGCGGAAATGTTAATGAAGCCAGGAAATGAAAACACAGATGTTAACAGCACAAACCAGGAGTTCAAAATAGATAGTTAATGTTGCAAATACTGTGGACGTTCACAGAAGAGTATGCATTGGAGGCAATTGAGTGAGTAGTTAAAGATTACAGAAGACTAGGAGCTCAGAATTATTTTCAGCAATAATGAGTTTTACTAATACAATAAGCAATTGCACTGTATCTATATATGTGACGAATTCTACTCTAAATTATTTATGTCCCTCCCTCATGGTATAACTCTTGCTTTCACTGTATTTGATGTTGGTATAATTTGTGGAGGGGAAGGGAAAAAACAAATCGTTTAAATAGGGATACAGGTAGAGCCATTGCAACAATGAGATGTACAAGTCCTTATGTCGAAAAACAAACTTTACAACTTTTGGAGGGAGGAGATGGGGTGGGGAAAGAGATGGGAAGGGATGGGAAGGAGAAACAAAGGAAGAGGCAACAATGCTTGATAAGAAATGTAGTCATTACCTTGCCCATGTAATTGTAACTCCTCTGTGTGGTATTTTCACAATAAAAAATTATTTATGCAAGTTAGCTCACTTCATATTCAAATCAGATCAGGCACAGAGATAATATATGAAGTAAAGTTTTGTTTCCCTGTGTTTGTGGGACCATCTGACTATGAAAATAGTTCTTTTTGTTCTAATTATCATTGCTTAAGATCCCTAGTTTACCCCACCACAGTCATGATCAAACATTCATGAGTTGTTTCTGTTTCACTGAGTGAAATCCTATGGACTGTCAAATTTAGGATTTAACAACGTGTATGAATATATATGATAATGTAGGGAACTGGTAGTTTCTGATGTCAAACAATTACCAGGTTCATTTCTGTTTGTTTTCTTTCTAACATCTTCACTCAATTCTCTTTCATGAAAAACCATGTGAGATTTCTGGCTCACAGACTTGAGGGAGGACATTGTACTGGGAGCTATGATTTCTCTTTCTCTTCCTTTCTTAGGATAATAACTTTCTCCAACAGGGTGGGCGAAATGTCACAAATTATATCCTCAGATTTTCAGCTCTGATCTGCCTGGGATAATCAGCATACATCAGATGTAGAAGATAGTTTATTTTACATTCTGTTAGACTGATTTTTCTTTATATACTTTCTTTAATATAACAGGAATAAACACAGTCCTGAATCCCTCAGCCTAATTTTAAAAATCTCAGAATAAGTTTACACTTAATGCAAGATGAAAATATAGTTTAGAAGGAGGTAACCTGTGCAGTCTAGGAAAATTGTCCTGGAAACTTCATAGCAATTGAGCATATACATTATATAGAGAGATTTTCTCTGTGTGCAAAACTCTACTGAGGAACAATCTACTGTGGAGAAGTGACAGGTGTGGAGAGAGGAGCTATTTTTAATGGAGATTATAAATATTAGGAAGCCACTTTCCCAAAAGCATCCACAGCTACAGTAGGGAGAGAAATGTGTTTTCTGGAATGAATTATTTTAGGTTGAATTGAATAACATAATTCAAATATTTCAAGTAGAAAATAATTAGGCTATTTAATGGTTTATAATAAGATATGCTCTTCCTCTGTAAAGATACTGTACAGAGGGGTTACAGTTACATGAGCAAGGTAATGAGTCCATTTCCTATCGAGCATTGTTACACTCTCCTTTATTTTTCCCCTACCATCCCTTTCCTCCCCACCTCCCCAACTCCATCCCTCCCTCCCCCTACACACCCCCACAAAATTGTTAAGTTCGTTTTCAACATATTGTCTTGTACAATATGTTAAAATGTGTCATCCAGTATCCTTATTTCAGCATTTTGTTATTTCCCTTCCCCTCCCCAAATTAAAAAAATGTACACACAAGATGCAGGACACTGGAATCAAATACAGTATCAACAGAGGTTGTACCATGGGGGAAGAACATACAACGAAACAAAAAAATCACATAGTACATTATAAGTACATTAAAAAGAACAGCAAAAAAGATAATTCTATGACATTCCAATTTCAAATTCGTCTATAGATGCAAAGACAAGGCCTAAGGAAACTACTAAGGGTAAGTGAAGGAAAATCAAGGTCACCTGGTAGAGAGGGAGGGAGATGCTGATTTTAACCACAGACCTGATTTTGAAAATTGATAGTATGTAAAGCAAGTGAAAGAAGACGCATTGAGAGAATAGAAGCCGCTCAGTGTGACCTGACTCCATTCCACTTTACCAACCACTTCCTTTCTCCATCATTAATGAGAAAGTTTGTTACTTTGCAAGGAATATGGGAAACTATTCTCTTCTTATTTATTCTCTCATGAGGCAGGTGCCATAAGAAAAACCAGTACGTCTAATCCTCAGAAAGCCAAGTGATCTTTTATGAAATTGAGTTGGAACTCACATCCTTTTATGTATTTAGCTTTCTTTGAAAACAATATTCCTTTATTATAATGACAAAAATACACAGAAAACAAATAAATGATGAAAAGTTTTTACATTTTTTAGCACCTTAGACTTGCTTCTACCTTAACTAGATAAAATGCTGAATATAGTTACAGCAAAGCTTGTAAGCCGTTTATTTTGAAGTTTATGGGAGAGGGAAATCTAAGTAGTAAGAATCCTGTATCAATCATGTCTTTTCTTGAACATACTGCTCATCATCTAAGGCCAGGGGTAAGTTGAAAGAGAGAGGGTGGGGGATAGGAGAAGCTAGGAGGAAGAATTATATTAGCACAGAATTGTTTACCTCTCAGCCTTGGAGTTCTGACACATAGGAGGGAAAAGATAACTAGAATCCAATATGGAATTGAAACATCACAAAACTTGTTTGAGGTATCAAGAAATTAATTTGTATGAAACCAGAGAATGAGAGGATCCTCAAAATAAGTCTTTTGTAGAGGAGAGAAATGACTAGGCCTCTAGGTACGGCTGACCATCAGTTCTGAATTGGTCCTTCCCCAATTTAGTGAAGTGATAGCCACAGCTGACCAGCTTTTTTTTAATTTTTTTTTATTGTGAAAATACTGTACAGAGGGGTTGCAATTACATGGGCAAGATAATGAATTCATTTCTTTTTTTATATATATTTCTTTTTTTATTGTGAAAATACTGTACAGAGGGGTTACAATTACATGGGCAAGATAGTGAGTACATTTCTTATCAAGCATTGTAGCCTCCTCCTTTGTTTACTCTTCCATCCCTTCCCATCCTCCCTCCTCCCCACCCAATCCTCCTCCCCACCCAATCCTCCCCCCCCCCAAGTTGTAAAGTTCGTTTTTGACATGACAACTTGTACTTCTCATTGTTGCAGCAGGTCCACCTGTATCCTTATTTAAACGACTTGTTTTTCCCCTTCCCCTCCACAAATTGTACCAACATCAAATACAGTGAAAGCATGGGTTATACTGTGGGGGAGGGACATACACAGCAACAAAGAAATAATCTTATAATTGCGTTAGAACCAGCTTTTCTAAGACAAGGGTCTTTGCTGTTGCAGAGACAATTCAGATAGATGGGAAGTGCTCTTCTCCCAGACAGGATTAATAAACAAAAGCAGGACATAGAAAGTTCACCTTCTGAGCCAGCAAAAGGGCAATTCTTCTGTAAGAGAATATTCTATATGCTACAAGAACTGGACAGTCTTCTAAGTGTGCTGACTACTTACTGTGGGCTGAGGACCTCTATTCTATTTAATTCTCAGATAAGAAGTCTCTGTGCAGCTTCTTGTACATTTGAGTACAGGGAACTAGTACCTTCCCAACAATGTAACTAACAGAGCATTTGGTCCTAAATGTTTCAGGTTTCTTAGAATAAAAGACACTCAGGAAATAGGCAGGTACTTTGTCAATTACTCTCATCTTAATCTTGAGCAACTAGCCAAGAATTACAGCCAAGGAATCAGTCTTCGTAAAGAACAGGGTGCCTGGTAGGACAGCAGCAACTGGACACGAAGGTCAGAAACCAAGACTGTTTTGCCTACTTCTAGTTGTCATATTTTGATTTTGCTCATATTTGCAGCAAAAACATGTTTTATTCTTCTCTTTCTCTATGCATAGAAGACTAGTTTATCAAATGTATTTGAAAAATACAAGGAATATTATCCACTGATTGTTTTTAATTCAATGATTTGATTTCTATATGTGTACATATTTTGCGCCAGTCCTGGGGCTTGATCTCAGAACCTAGCCTCTGTCCCTGAGCATTTTTGTTCAAGGCTAGCCATCTACCACATGAAGGGCAGCTCTAATTCCGGCTTTTTGCTGATTAATTGAAGATAAGAGTCCCACAGACTTTTCTTCCCAGGCTGGTTTTGAACTGTGATCTTCAGATTGTAGCCTCCTGAGTAGATAGAATTTCAGGGGTGAGACACTAGTACCTGCCTACATATATGATTTCCACAGAAATTGAGAACACCTAAACATTTGATATTTCACTGAAATTTGTATGTCTCCAACACTCTTCATACTCTCCAGGTAAGATTTCCTATAAACCTCTATAGCCTGGCACCACTTAACCAAAGTACTGATGTGTGTAAGTGTAGGGAAAACAAATTTCAATTAAGAGAAATTCAAAACAAAGGAGGAGGCAACAATGCTTGATAAGAAATGTACTCATGGGGAGGGGGAGTGATGGGAAGGGATAGTAAGGAGAAACAAAGGAGGAGGCAACAATGCTTGATAAGAAATATACTCATTACCTTGCTCATGTAATTGTAACCTCTCTGTATGGTATTTTCACATTAAAAATCTTATTAATAAAAAACGCTGCAATAAAAAAAGAGAAATACAAAAGGCAGAGGTGAATATCACTCAGCTTCTGCTTTACATCATTTACAGAAAGCCATGTAGCTCAGGAAATTCTCACTGAGGTGCTTTTCTGTCTTTATTCCTTATCAGAAAGGATTCTTGTCATTCTTTAACTGCACTTGTTAAAAAAAAGTTCAGGATATTTTGAGTGGGGCAGTAATAACTCTTCATATTCATATTCATAGCATATTTGTTTCTAGCTTTGTTTTTCCAGTATTTGCTTATAAAGAATAACACAGCTCATTCTTTATTCACCCAAAAGTGTTTACTGGAATAATATGTAATATGAAAAGATTTTGTGTTAGAACTTGTGAGTGTGATTTATTCCTTACGGCTTATGAGAGGCAGCTACCTGAAGAGATACAGCAAGGATTGGACGTATTCATATCTGCCGGGAATTGTTACTATCTACATACTCCTGTGTTCTTTCTCCATGATCTTCTCTTTTTTATTAACACATAATAATTGTATAATGGTAATATGTGATATTTCCAAATACAGGATGTATTAATTAGATCTCTTGTCCAAACTTTAGTAATGATTGTTCTAAATTTAGGTCTCTCTCTCTCTCTCTCTCTCTCTCTCTCTCTCTCTCTCTCTCTCTTTCATCTTTGTTTGTACAGAGTACTTTCAACTCAACATGTCAGTTAGTGAGTAAACATATCTCAAAAAATGTTACCCCTTTCATCATTCTACTGGTTATTTTTTCCCCTTAATTCCACATTGGAGCATTGGCATGTAACACTTATCTGTATTGAATGGTTATAGTGTATCTTAGATTTTCTGTGTAAGAGGAAAACAAGCCTGAGAACCATAAGACTTTGTATGCATCTAAGGCAAAGATAAGCTGGGAGAAATCAGCTGCCTAGGTTGCAATTTGCATTTTCCTTTCTTTTTCTTTTTTTGTCTATCATGGGGCTTTTATAGGGCCTGGTGCTATCCCTGAGCTCTTTTGCTCAAGACTAGTGCTCTACCACTTTAAGCCACAGTTCCATTTCCAATTTACTGGTGGTTAATTGGAGACAAGAGACTCACAGACTTTCCTGCCTGGGCTGGTTCAGACCACAATCCTCAGATCTCAGCTCCTGTGTAGCTAAGATTACAGGTGTGATCCATCAGTGCCCAGTACAATTTGCATTTTCAGAGTAGAAGATACTCTATAAACAACTGTGGCTCAGAGTCTTTGTTAGGATACTTCACAGTCAAGCCCAGTATCTCTGACAGACATATTCTTTTATAAATGTTAAATATGTCAGCATCTGAAAGTTGGTTAATGGCTTTTTACCAGATATGACATGAAAAAGATTCCACTGTGTGATTTTTAATCAAAAAAATTAAAACAACAACAACAAAACTCCCTTAGATTGAGATTACATGATTTTAAAACAATTTTTCACAATATAGATCAGGAAAATAAAATAAGTCTAAAACCTAAATGAAAACATATCTGCTAAACAGACATAAACCATTACATAATTGGGTTGCAAATACAAGATTAAAAAATATTTCATACATAAATAATTCAATGAAGAATGGAAATTAGCAATCAGATTCAACAGGAAGTAGAGTTCAATATTAAAACATTTATAAAAATTAATTCAAAACCTTTGTGATAGTAAGGGAAGTATTTTATTAGAAACAAGTTGGGTGTAAATTGCACATCTTGGCTATAATTTTAAGGATAGAGATTTATTTACAAAAAAGATGATTAAACTTTCAGCTTTCAGTCTGTATAAAAATAGTATAAGTGGATTTAAAATGTTTAATTTACAGATTATAGCTAGGTTACATCATGTAACAAATTCCATATACACAACAGTACATCCATATAGAGAAAGAAAACTAAAAGCTCCAACATACCAGCCTGGAACACCCCCACACCAGCAATAACAAAACTCAGAAAAGAATCTGGCATTTCAGAAAACATTCCTCCTTGATCAGAACTTAGGTCTTAATAACAGCTTGTGTATCCTTCTTCGGATTTCCTTTGTCTTGATGGAGTAGATAATTGGGTTGAGCATGGGAGGCACAAAGAGATAGACCAGGGACATGAACTGGTGCACATACTCAGGGGCCTCCTTTGCAAATCGATGGACCATGGACACACTGAGCATGGGCACGTAGAAGATGAGCACAGCACAGAGGTGAGACACACACGTGCTGAGTGTCTTCAGCCTCTCCTCCCGGGAGGCGATGGCCAGCACAGAGCGCAGAATGAGCACATAGGAGAGCAGGATGAGCAGGGAGTCCACCCCAAAGGCCGAGATGACAATGAACAGGCCGTACATGCTGTTGATCGTGGTGTCACCACAGGGCAGGCGGATCAGGTCTGGGTGCAGGCAGTAGGAATGGGCTAGCACGTTGGCCTTGCAGAAGGGCAGCCTCTTCAGAAGAAAGGAAAGTGGGAAGACCATGCAGAAGCTGCGGACGATGATAGATATACCCATGTAGGCTACCCGAGCATCCGTGAGCACTGAGGAATAGCGCAGGGGACTACAGATAGCCACATAGCGGTCAAAACTCATAGCCAACAAGATCCCAGATTCCATCCATGAGAAAAAGTGGATGAAAAACATCTGGGCAAGGCAAGCATCAAAAGCAATCTCTGTGGCATGAAAACAAACAGAAGCCAGTACAGTGGGCAACGTGGAAAGAGACACCCCCAGGTCATTGACAGACAGAAGAGACAGGAAGTAGTACATTGGTTGATGTAAACTCTGCTCCTCCTTTATGATAAAGAGAATGAGGGTGTTGCCCAGGATGGAGATGGCATAAAGCAGCAGGAGGAGGGCAGCCAGCCAGTGCTCCAGGTTTTCCATCTCTGGAAAGCCTGTTAATGTGAAGCTGGTGGTGCTCGAGATGTTAGTCCTAAAGCTTTTCATAAGGGTTTCGGAATGGCTTTTAGAGAAATACAGAGAAAATGAGGTCAGACAGTGGAAGTCATGAACATCAGGAGCAGTCAATGTCTTGGTATAGAACTGACAATGAAGGGCTGGGAAGGTGGCTCAGTGGTAGAATGCTTGCCTCACATGCATGAGGCCCTGGGTTCAATTCCTCAGCACTACATAAACAGAAAAAGCTGGAAGTGACATTGTAGCTCAGGTGGTAGAGTGCTAACCTTGAGCAAATAAAACAGCTCAGGGACAGTACCAAGACCCTGATTTCAAGCCTGAGGTCCAGCAAAAACAATTCGAATTGACAATGATTTCTGGATACAATTCAAAAGACCATGGGAAGACCAGGAAAAAGAAAGTTACGGGCTGGGAAGGTGGCTCAGTGGTACAGTGCTTGCCTCACATGTGTGAGGCCCTGGGTTTGATTCCTCAGTACCACATACACAGAAAAAGCCAGAAGTGCTGCTGTGGTTCAAGCGGTAGAACATTAACCTTTAGCTGAAGAGCTGAGAGACAGAGCCCAAGCCCAGAGTTCAGGCCCCACAACTGACCAAAAAAGAAAAAAGAAAGAAAAAGAAAGTTATATTTCAAACTACCTACTATCTAGCCATATCTCCACATCTGTCATGAACTCCAACACTTGCCTCAGAGAAATTCTTTCTCTGACTCCTTTTTTGAACATTATTCTTTATTCTTCCATGATCATGTTCTTTATAGTAATATATATGTAACATAATATAATAATCATGTTGTAATGATGGAAAATGATTTTATCTTTCTACAACACTCTAACTACCACTTTTTTCTGTAAGTGAGGTAAAATCATTCTTAATAAATCTGTTTTGTTTTGTTTTTTGTCACTCTCTTCCTACCAATTTATTGTCTTCTAGGCATCTGCTGGCACTTTTTTACTGTACTGTAAGAGGTCTCCTCTACTTTCACACAAATATTATTCCAATCCCTCATCTTCTCTTTGTTGCTTGAGTCCCTCATTTATTCTCTAGAGGCTTGTTCTTTATGCTTCACCAATATTGGGGTTTTTTTTATCCTTAATATGATTGCATGGAAGTTCTTTTTCTTTTCTGTAGGTATAAGATTCTCAAAATCTAAATGTATGTCAGATTCACTTGGAGAACTTTTAAAGTAGGCTTTGTTCAAGCCACGCCCATAACCATGAAATCTGAAACTCTGCAGATAAAACTTAGAAAATCAACATTTGTTACTGTTTTGTTTTTTTTTAATCCTCCAGGTAATTCCAACATGTAGCAAAGTTTTGGAATCACAGGCTTATATTAATCGAATCCACAATCAAATATGTCTCACCCCAACAAAACTCTTCTTCATGGAAGAAACATGTCAAGTAATATCGAGCTAATCAGTTTTTCATGTCCTTTAGCAATTACTTACTTCTCTGCTCACTTATATGACTATTTTCCAAGTTATTTTCCATTCATGATATTCTCCTAATTTCTCCTCTGTACACCAAATTTATATAGCATAGTTATGACTTTTAGCTATTTTAGATCGATTTCCAATTATTTATATTTCAAATATGATGTAGGAAGTTTACCATTTTGTCTGTCACTGTGCTTCACCCTGTTCATCATCTCATTAAATTCCTTCTCCATCTATCTCAATGCTCGTGTGAGAACAGAAAAGAAGACACCCTTCACTCTCCTCTACTCACAGATCTAACTAATCTATTGTCCCATGTTTGATGGATATATAATGCTAATGTCTTTATCTTACTTCTGAAGGTTACCCAACTCCCATCACCTGTAACCAGGATGCAGGTAGAATCTTCCTTGTTGACCACTGACTGGCTCAATGCCATTCCTCTCTCTAATCCATTCTGCATAAAGGAGCCACATTGTTTGCAAACAATTTAAATACGGTGATGCTGCACTCTTACTAAAAAAAAAAAAAATGCCAATTTGTTTCTTTACTTTTTGAAAGAAAAAGGTAATTTAATTAAGAATACAAAATGAATACAAACACAAAAGACCACAAAGGCAGACCCCATAACTGTAGAGTGTTTAGGAATAGAAGTGACAACAGAAGAAAACTAAAATCCGTCAACTTAAATAACTGACAGCCTCTTACTTACATCTTTTATCTCAGTCATGTGAGATTTTGAAGCTATGAATGAGATTCTAAAGGCCTCTGTGAGAGGAGAGATAAACTCTAAACTTACCTCCTTATAGGAGCTCTGATAAATGAGAACAGAAGGACAGGAGAGGTACTCACGAAAGAGAAAAAGTACAAGACCCCGCATACTCTGAACACAATCTTACACACTACCCTACTGCCAGCTTCCATCCACGCCCTCCTCCAAGTTCTATTAAACCATTTCTTAAGGTTCCCTTGGGTCTAGTGAGCAGAGTTCAAAGAAATGGTAGGGGTAATATGGAGTGTGAAAAATCTTGATTAGGTGGCTCCTTTGTGTCCTATTGTTTCTCCCTTCTGGGGTTTCAAAGGAATGATGGGTGAACTTTGAGTAGTCATGGATGATCAACATCTTCAGCTTTTCCGTTTGTAAATCTAAAATCCAAAAGAACTTTTTCAGTACACCAGCCATAGAGCTGGATAAAATCTCATTTTAACAGATGCTCATTGATTTGTAGATTAGGATTCTTTTCACTAGCCATGCCACAACCCAAATAGGTTTCAAGAAATAAAATAAGGTATCTAAAAATCCATTAATAGGGTGAGCGTCTCAGTTCGCTTCAAACTCTGAAGTTTTTAACACTGAAAGTCCTTCACCTAGAAATCTTATCTATCTCTGCACACTTGAGACAGTGTGTTGCTTTATGCACAGAACCAAGATTCAAATCCAACTCCTCAGTCTGTGGGAACATCATGAAGTACGGCTATTGTATTATCTCTGTTCCAAATTCCTCCCTTGTAGAATTGAACATTTATCATTGTGATACAATGTCATATGCCAAATCCTCATGAAATAAAAATACCTAGAGTGTCTGTAAGGACTGCCTAAGGATAAAGCAAATACTAAGCTGGCAATTATGAAAAATAAATGTTGCAGCTCTGAAGAATTTAGTAGTAGGCTCTGTTAGATTAGGGAGGCCTTACAGACTGACAACTTCACAAGACATGTCACTCACTGTCAGTGTGCTGACAGTGCTTAAATACATTCACTTGTATTGTATGTCTTACTTAAAATTGTTTTGTATACATCTTGTAAAAAAAAAAATATCTAGAAAGACATTCATTTTTCATATGGATGGAAAGGCTAATTAATTCTGATGTTTCTGAGCTCGGCATGAACTCTTAGTCGTTAACTTCAAGATTTTACAATTAGCCGGGCGCTGGTGGCTCACGCCTGTAATCCTAGCTACTCAGGAGGCTGAGATCTGAGGATCGCAGTTCAAAGCCAGCCCAGGCAGGAGAGACCGTGAGACTCCTATCTCCAATAAACCACCAGAAAACCGGAAGTGGCACTGTAGCTCAAGTGGTAGAGTGCTCGCCTTGAGCTGAAAAGCTGAGGGACAGCGCCCAGGCCCGGAGTTCAAGCCCCACGACCGACAAAAAAAAAAGAAAAAAAAAAGATTTTACAATTAGAAAGCATCTTGAGCTGCCTTATATCACACCTAAACTTTTATAATGGAGACACTGAGATGTGAAAGCATAAAGAGCTTGCTCATGTGCGCACAGAAAATATTTACAGACATAATTTAAGCACAAGTATCCTGCTTTGGGCCCAAATATCACCACTGCTCATGCTATGTCTTAGTACCATGGCTGAAAAGAGAGGAAGAAAAGAAGAGATGTATACTGAGTACTCACTATGTGTCTAGGTAGGAGCAACTATATGAATTGATTTTTCTATGCTTCTCATCAGGACTGAATTACCCAGTAATCAAAATAAACACATACATTCAGAGCAAGAGAGAAGTAAAGCATTTAAGATCACCATACATTAGTATGCATCTCAATTATATTACTTTGGTTTAAAACATCATCATTTCTTTTACCTATTTGGAATTTAATTTTTAAACATATATATAATATGCATATATTGCACTGCAAAGTTGCTCAAGATTTAGTCCTTCTCAGCCAGTTGCCAGTGACTCACATCTGTAATCCTAGCTACTCAGGAGACTGAGATCTAAGGATTGAGGTTCAAAGCCAACCCAGGCAGGAAAGTCCATGAGACTCTTAACTCCAATTAACCACCAGAAAACCGGAAATGGCGCTGTGGCTCAAGTGGTAGAGTGCTTGCCTTATGCTGAAGAGCTCAGGGACAGCTCCCAGGCCCAGAGTTCAAGCCTCACCACCAACCAAAAAAAAAAAAAAAAAAGGTTTGGTCCCTCTCAAACCTTTGATAGTGTCTGTGGTAGTGTCCTGTTTATGTGTATGTGAGCCTGCAGAAGAGCATGTATGGAGGTGGAAGTGGGCATGTGAAAGGAAGTAACTGTCATTACTTCCAAGTAAATCAGTTTATCTTCTCCATATTAACGAACATATGTCACAAACAATCATGAGAGGCATAAAAAGAAAACTTCAAAATAATACAATTCTTCCTGATAATTACTGTGACATTCAATATTTGATTTTTAACCATATTCCAAATATAGGATATGAAGCCTGGCATGGTTTCTCAAGCTGCAATTCCAATTACTTCAGAGGTAGAAGCAGGACAGTCACAACTTTGAGACCTAAGGGAGCAAGCTAATGGAACCTAGTCTCAAAACAGATTCATAAAGTTGGATGCTGGTGGCTCATGTTTGTAATCCTAGCTACGCAGGAGGCTGAGATCTGAGGACTATGGTTTGAAGCCAGGCCAAGCAGGAAAGTCTGTGAGACTCTTATCTCCAGTAAACTACCCAAAGAAGCTTGAAAGTGGCTCAATGGATTAAGTGGTAGAACACTAGCCTCGAGCAGAAGTAGCTCAGGGACAGCACCCTGACCCTAAATTCGAGCTCCAGGATTGGCAAAAAAGAAAAGAAATTCACAAACTAGGATATGCAAAAGACTTATAATTTATCGAGTAAGCGATACATGCCATAGCTTACTCGAGTCTTCTTATACACTAACTTTTATATAAACCTATTAATTAAGGATTCTTTTTTGTGTGTGCCAGTTCTGGATTTTTTTGTTTTTTCTTTGCGTTCCTTTTTGTTGCTGGGAAGAGGTCTGGGCTTCTTTAATCTACCTTTTGTGAGTGAAATGTCTGACATCCAGAGAGATTATGGAATATATGTACATATTCCATATATATGTATGTATATACATATGCCTGTATGTATGTATATATATATGTATATACATATATATGGAATATATATATATGTAACTGTCAGATAAGCCAAGGTATTAATTGAGGATTAAAAACTATGATTATAGGGCTGGGAAGGTGGCTCAGTGGTAGAGCACTTGCCTTGCATGCCTGAGGCCCTGGGTTCGATTCCTCAGCACCACATAAGCAAAAAGAAAAAAGCTGGAAGTGGCGCTGTGGCTCAAGTAGTAGAGCACTAGTCTTGAGCTGAAGAGCTGAGGGACAGCGCCCAGGCCCAGAGTTCAGGCCCCACGACTGGATCCCCCCCCAAAAAAAAAACAAAAAAAATATGATTATATACAGTTGCAGCACACACATATACACACACATACATACAAACAACATATGTTCACACATACTCATAAACACACATTCACACAAACATACACACTCTTTCACCAACTGGAAGAGGAGAGAAAAGCAAAGAGAAAAGCAACCTGAATAGCATCCTTATGGTGAAGAAACTACTAACCCACCTAAGCAGCACAGACCAATATTCTTTTTTTTTTTTCAACACAGACCAATATCCTAATGTGCTGGTTTTGTAGCATTTGACACATACCCATCTGAACTTCAGACATGAGGTTTTTTTTAATTCAAAGGAAAACAGATCTAAAAAACAATTGTAACAATGAGACATACAAGACACTATGTTGAAAATGAACTTTACAACTTCAGGGAGGTGGAGGGAGGTGTTGGGGAGGTGGGGTGGGAAGGGATGGTAGGGGAAAAACAAAGGAGAGGGTAGCACTGTTTGATAGGAAATGTACTCATTACCTTTACTCATGTAACTGTAACCCTCTGTACAGTATCTTTACAATAAAAAATATTTAAAAAACAATTCCTAAAAGATTGACTTTTTCAGAAAATCATAACTATACAAGCCTCTGTGTTTATCGTATGGAAAGGTGCATTACTTCACAAATACAAAACCTGAAAAACTCACCATTCTTCAACAATTTGAATAACTATAAAACGCTCAAGAAATAACATACATAACATGCAAAAGATAAGTTCTCTAAGTGACATTATAAAGAATGAAGCACAAGTGGTTGTGTGTTTCATTATAGAAAGTTTATGGAACATTTAACATGAAGAATCAGAGCACTTTGTAATACAGCATTTACATATATTATAAATATGCGTTCTGTGAAGAGAATAGAACCACCAGCATTCAAAACTCAGCTTCATTGACTAATGAAATACTCTTCAATCTCTCTCTTTGTCATCCATCACTGAACACAGTGGTAGCAACTTTGAAATGAAAGGCACAGCAGTAACAAATGGAGCTGTTACCCCTTTGACTTTTTCTGTTTAGAATTGAACAGAAAACAAATATCAAAACAGTTATGCAATAAAAAATTAATTTCTATCATTTCTAGAAGACAGGACTAGGTGCAAAAAGTATGTTTACAGAGATTTAGACACAGTTGTCCAGTGGAACCCAGGAAGGATCCACTGCATAATCACAGACACGAATCACAGACACTCTATGCAGTTGCAGAATTCTTTGCCTCTTTTCCTTTCTCATGCAGAGATGTACAGGCCAACATCAGTCCTGTTGTACAAATCATCACAGCCCACGTGTTGATCCACGGGTCAGGGTTGTATCATGGTAAGGATTTCAGCAGAGGTGTCTCTCAAATTTGTAGAGTTGCCGAGTGCTCAGCAGTACATTGAAACGTTCTTTTATGCCTGTCACAACTTCCTCAAAAGCATGCTCTTGTGATTTGCATTTTCTGAGATTTATTATCATTTGTGTAATCCTCTATAATCCATTCTTCTTAGCAGAAAGATAGAGTAACTGTTTTTGTCTGGTTACCAAGTCCCAATCATCAATAGTTGCCCACTTTTCTTCACAAACAAGAGGCCCATGAAAACATAGCACTGGCTCCCATCCTGAAATTTCAAGTTCAAGTCTAGACTGAGCACAGTTTACAATTGACTCTCCTTCTCCTCCTCTCACCAACCCCAACGAGTCTCTCTACCTCATGCTTCATACAACTTCCTCTTATCAATGCCATCGGGCGCAGTGCTACATGTCAAGCACCTTTGCTCATCTGTATTTTGCCCAGAAACATAATTATGTCTCTTACCATTGCTAAACAGAATGTGCTAGCAAAGTAGTCCTTTATCTGTCCACAAAAATAATTTTACTTTTCATTGCAATCACCATCATTGTCTCAGTCAGTATAAATGCATCCTTGAGACAGATTACACCAAATGCAGTGCTTAGAAACAACAACGAAGATAACTCTTCTTCCCTCCACTCCCTCAACAATCAGGACAACAGGCTACACAAACAATCACATGGATTGATTTCCCTCCTGCTTGAAACAGGAGACACTTTAAAAGGGGAGACTGAAATAATATGGAAGTTGACTTTAGGTGGAGACTTAAAAGAGAAATCAAAAATGGCCAGGTGGAGAAAAATGAGAGTCCAAAAATAAGTGCTTATTCAAGAGTAGAAAATACATCTTCCCAAATGTCATTAACAGAAAGCTAACAATAAACTTTCTGTCAAACCTCCTAAATATTTCTTCTACAAAAATATATAAATATTTTCAAATAACCTGATGTATTAGTGCTTTTACTCCCAAAAGGTCAGCAGCCACAAACACTGTCTGATAGGAGCAACAGAGAAGGATGCGGTGGCGAAGAATAAGTAAAAATATAATTAAAGTTATTTTTACTTAGCATTCAGTTACAGACACAGGAATTTTGTAAAATAGCTCAGTATTCGAGTTACAACGTCAGCCAATAATTCTTTCAAAAAGTGATGAAAATGGTTAGTTAAAATGGAGAAGGTTAAATGTTGAAAGGGGTAACACAGATCAAGCTGCATTATATTCATAAAGTTCCTTGTTAAATGGCAACAACTTCATACTTATCTTGCAAAATTAAGGAAAGTGAGGGAAGAGGGATGGGTGACAATGTTGAAAGAGGTAACAATTGATCAAAATGCACTGCATTTGTAAATTACTCTTTTGAGTGGCAACTCCTTTGTACAACCACTTAAAGTATAAAAATAAAATAAATAATAAAAATACTCTTAATGGAGAAGGTATTTGCTTCTCATTTTAATTATAAAGCACAAAATCCAATAAATCAAGAAAATTTACCTTACTTTTATAAATTATTTTTTGCTTAATATTTTTAAATCTATGACTTTCAAACACAGCTTATTATTTAAAGTGCATTATGAGTTATATTGAGCTCTGAAAAGGAATTAATTTGATTAATTCTAGAATAATGGTGGATGTCACTTTTCACTCTATTGTTTCCTTGTAATTACAATGTGTAATATTCATTTTTAGGTGTTCAGTGGGATGAAATGTCTAACAGAAATGTTTGATGATAGGATTTATTTTTTAATTTTATTTTATTGCAAAGATGCTGTACAGGGGTTACAGTCACATGAGTAAGATAAAATGAGTACATTTCTCGTTGAACATTGTGACCTCCTCCTTCATGATCATATTCACATCACTTTCCAAGGTTTTGCAAATTTTAGGAAATAAAAGATGACAGGAATAATCTGTTTTCATACTTGCCCTGTAATCATTTAAATGTGGCTGAATCTACCATTGATAACTGTTCCCGCTGCCTCATTATCACTTAATTTTTCATATACACATTCTTTTATTTCCCTAAAACATCAAAATAACAAAAACTTAAATTTACTTGTATAACTATCCTACTACACTCTTAAATACCCCTCCAACGCAATCTCTAAACCATGTTTTCCATTGGATTAGCCCTTCTGAAAGTGGAAGAACTTTATTTTACCATTGTCATTTGCTCAAAACGTTTTCCCCAGCAGTATTTTACACAGCCTTCGACGAATCTCTTTGGTCTTGATGGAATAAATGACAGGGTTGAGCATGGGAGGGACAAACAGATAAATAAGGGACAGGAGCGTGTGCACATATTGTGGGGCGTGCCTCCCATAGCGAGCCGCCATGGACACACCCACCATGGGGACATAGAAAATGAGCACAGCACACAGGTGTGACACACATGTGTTGAGTGCCTTTAACCTCTCCTCCCGGGAAGCGATGGCAAGGACAGAATGAAGGATGAACATATAAGAAAGGAGAATGAGTGCAGAATCTAGACCGAAAGTAGAGATCACGATGAAAAGACCAAAGATGTTATTAATGGTGATGTCACCACAGGGCAGGCGGATCAGGTCTGGGTGCAGGCAGTAGGAGTGGGCCAGCACATTGGCCTTGCAGAAGGGCAGCCTCTTCAGGAGGAAAGGCAGAGGGAAAATCATGCAGAAACTGCGGATAAAAACAGCGAGGCCCATCTGTAGCACGCGGGCATCTGTAAGAACGGTGGCATAGCGCAGTGGGTTACAGATGGCCACATAGCGGTCAAAGCTCATGACAAGCAGGATCCCAGACTCCATGAAGGAGAAGAGATGGATAAAGAACATCTGAGCCATGCAAGAATTAAAGCTGATTTGTTTTAAGTGGAAGCAAAATGTGGGCAACACCGTGGGCAGTGTGGAGAAAGACACACCTAGGTCATTCACCGACAGCAGGGACAGGAAGTAGTACATAGGCTGGTGCAAGCTCTGCTCCTCCTTGATAATAAACAGAATCAGGGCATTGCCCACAATGGCGACCACATACAGGGCTCCCAGGAGCAAGAACATCCAGTGCTGGGAGGTCTCCAGTCCTGGGAGGCCTGTCACCGTGAAAGGAGGCAGTTCTGAGTTATTGTGGGGTTTGCCTGGCATTCTGGGACTCCCGCTTAGATCCTCCAGCCAGGGCCCTGTGGAGAAGACAAATACACAGTTTTGAGCCTGCTCTTGCTCCCGTCTAATTTTAAGTCTTTCCTAAACTCTCTACTCCCTGCTCTAAAGCATAAATCCGCTATCCTTCATCCTTGCGTCTTATTGTTGCAAGGGTTCTTTTCTTTTTAAATCTTTACGTCGTTGAAAAACCTGACTTATTCAAGAAGTCAGGTTTTGAGCACAATGCATTTTGATCACGATCTCCCCATTTATCATCCTCCCCCATCTCTACCAACCCCATCCATTCCCTCAAGTTACCATTTCATGTATGTACATAGAATATTATGACTACATGCGCCCACCATTCTCTTTCCATTTGTCTCCCCCCTCCTCCTTGACCTCTTCACTCCACGCAACTCATGTTTCCCTCTGAGTTATTTGTTTGAAGAACTTACACCATGCAAAGATTCTTGAGATCTGGATCTCTCAATGTATCCAACTGGTTAGGTTGATGTCTTGCTTTCTTTTTTTTAATTTTATGTGTCACTTCTTCTGTGTCTAAGGCCATGAATTCTTTTACCCAATTTAGGAGTATCATTTTAATCCCTAGCCCTTTTGGTAAATGAAGTGAAATTTGTTGGTGACAAGGAGCTCAATAATTCCAAAATATCAATTGGGCAAAATCCTGAAAGTGTATTGGCAATGAGAAGAAATAACCGTTTGATTTCTTTCCCCCTGATGGAGAATTAAAGAACTACTTACAACAGTAGATTTCCTGGTCCTTATTTTCTTCTATAAACTTTTCTTTCCAACCAAGATTTAAAGTCATTGTCATTGGGTAAAGTCATTGTTTACAGTCATTGGGGACCTAGTCTATCTAGATCTATTCTGTCATTTTTACTCCCAAACTGATCAGACTCCTCAAAAAGGGAAAAATCTGGCAGAACCAAGACATACTAAGAACTCCTCTAGAAGACAGGCTCACCCCAACGTTCTTGGCCCCTAGTGTACAAACTGAGGTATACCTGAGCAGTAACATACCATCCATGCGCCAGTACTTCCTGACAGAAAAGCAGCTCTAAAAATTTCTCTTCCAAAGAGAACAATTGATGCCACTCACCAGCCTGCTTGCCTTCCTCCCTTCTTTCCTCCTCTCCTTCCTCCTTCCTTCTCTCTTTTCTTTCCTTCTTTCCTTCCTTCCTTCCCTCCTTCCTTTCCCTCCTTCCTGTCTTCTATGACTACTCATTGATAATACCAGTTTCCAGAATTCCTCCAGGTTTACACCCTCTTGAACACTTACTTATAGGACTGCACACATACGGAAGTGGTGCTATGGCACTACCCTTGAGCTGAAGAGCTCAGGGATAGCGCCCAGGTCCTGAGTTCAAGCCCCATACCTGGGGTGGGGTTGGGGTGGGAAGAATACATTTGCCTGGCACTGATGGCTCACACTTGTAATCCTAGCTATTCAAAAGGCTGAGATCTGAGGATGGTGGTTCAAAGCCAGCCTGAGAAGGAAAGTCCGTGAGACTCTTATCTCCAATAAACCACCAGAAAACCCGAAGTGGCACTGTGGCTCATGTGATAGAGCACTTGCCTTGAGCTGAAGAGCTCAGGGACGGTGCTCAAGCTGAGAGTCCAAGCCCCATGACTGACAAAAAACAAAACAAAAAAGATTGCACACATATACCGACACATATACACGTACATACAGTATAACAAATGTGTCAGCATTAACAGATCCACAGTAACATCTCCACAAATTACATTCATATATTCAAAGTCCTGAAAATCCAAGTGAAACTTGGACACTATTTGGTCAAATAACTTCAGTGTATTTCCTTCTGTAATTTTTTCCAGCAACACATCTAAAAGCCAAATGTATGATCATATTTCATATTGTAAGCTTTGAACATCAAAAGTATGAAACAGCTTCAAGATAGCACCATTATCTGGTGGAAAAGCCCCGTAAGCCTAGTGGTAGTTGGCTTCAGATTGGGGTATTTGATTGAGGAAGAGGAACATGGAGCAATTTCTCTCTTTCCTTGGGCTTTGAAAGGAGAGGGATTTGGTCATGTTTGGATGGCAGATATGATGTTAGGATTTACCCAAAATTTCAGTAAAAGTGTTAAACGTTGGGATGCAGTCCTGAGGAGGACTTGGCAGGCAGCATGAGTGGAAAGAACACTTACTGCGTGCAAGGTACTTCTCCTCCCTGTAGCCAGAAGCTCTGCATTGTAGGCCCAGCCAGCAGAGTGGCATCACACATTCTCCTAGGACATAAATTTATGAATGACCCCAAGTCCCAAGGCTCATTCATTTGTGGTGGGAGGATGGGAGTTGAAATAATTGGGAGAATGGCATCAGCGTGGGAGAGCTGAGCCACAGGAGAATTGCTCCTGAGAGGATCTCATCTTTGAGCTCATAGTCTTGTTATTACCACCCGTATCCACTAGTGTGTGAACACGTCCTTGGTTAGGATTGCAAGCACACCGCACAGGATGCCCCAAAACAGGCATAGTCGTAGACACCCTGAAAATCCCCAAAATACTCCAGTAGACACATTCAGCTATTTACTTTCTTATAGTCACAATACATCTTTCAGATTTACACTCATTCCAACAACCGTAAATGTATTTCTTCAATTTCCCAATGCTCGAAGTCATTAAACATGAACAGGTATCACCACACATCAAATTCTCACTATAATCTGTGTATTATTACTTTGACTATAAAGACTAATTGCAAACAAAGGAGGAGGTTACAATGCTTGATAAGAAATGTACTCATTATCGACTAATTGCAAACAAAGGAGGAGGTTACAATGCTTGATAAGAAATGTACTCATTATCTTGCTCATGTAATTGTAACCCCTCTGTACAGTATTTTCACAATAAAAAAAATATATAACAAAAAAAAGACTAATTGTGGCTGAGCATGGTGACTCATATCTAATCCCAGCTGCTTGGTAGCTTATTTGGGAGGAAATTTAAAATAATCATACTCTAATTAGTTAAAAGATAACAATTTCATCAAGATGGCTGTGATATTTGTATGTCTTTAGGATTTAAATTATATATATATATATATATATATATATATATAAATCATCAGCACTCTTCATTCTATGAGAGTTCAAAATCTGAAAGTAGGAAAAGGGCCAAATTTAATGCAAATTCATTGTCTACATTCCTTAGACATCTCAAGTTATTTTATACCTTTTTAGTTATTTAGTTATTTATTATTATCTTTTTTATTGTGAAAATACTGTACAGAGGGGTTACAATTACATGGGCAAGATAATGAGTACATTTCTTATCAAGCATAGTAGCCTCCTCCTTTGTTTCTCCTTCCCATCCCTTCCCATCCTCCCCCCCACCCCCCCACCCTCCCACCCAATCCTCTTCCCCCACCCACCAAAGTTGTGAAGTTCGTTTTTGACATAACGACTTGTACATCTCATTGTTGCAATGGGTCCACCTGAATCCCTATTTAAACGATTTGGTTTTTCCCTCCCCTCCACAAATTATACCGACATCAAATACAGTGAAAGCAAGGGTTATACCGTGGGGGAGGGATTTATTATTATCTTTAAGTCATTATACAAAGGAGTTTCAATTCAACATGTCAATCTGTGAGTACATTTTGTATCATTTGTGAGTAAATTTTGTGTCATTCTCCCTCATGTCTCCCAACCCAGTTTATTTGGTTCCATTTCCAAATAGGTTGGTTGAAGGTTGAATAGTATGACTGCATTCACATACCTTTCCTCTCTCCACCCATTCCCTCTTCACCTTATCCTTCCTGACTGCACCTGACACCCATATTTTGTACTTCTTTTAGTAAATTTCACACAGTGGAGGTAAACATTTCTCCTATCTTTGGGAGAAATTTCCATGTCTTCAAATTGCAAATTTCCTGAATCTCCTTTGCATGTGTATTTCATTTAGGAAGAATGTTCTCATCTTAGCCACAAAACTTCTCATCCCATTAAATTGTAATTATTCTTCCATCTATCCCATTAAATCTTACCTTCTAACCACTGTCTTGCCAGGCAGCTATAAGACTGGCCAGCTGTATCTACAGAATATATTGGTCTCTGTGACAAGTGATTATTGAGTTCTAAATGTTAGTTGTACAGATATTTCTGTGCAATTGTTAAACACAATTGCCTTTTAAAAAAAAAAAGCTACAACCTGTCAGAAGACAGGTGCATAAGATATACAAGGTGGGTCCTCTCTACCAAGTCCTACAGCTTCATCCCATGAAACAGAAAATGAAATGAGGCAATAACAGAAAAACTACTAATAGCCATATGTAAAATATGAATATGTTGATAAAATATTTATCATTTGGAAACAACGGTCAGCATTTGGAGGAGGTTATGTGTATGAGGAATTGACTAAGTTAAGACATGAAATGAATTAAATATTTTAAACTTGAATCACAATGAGTGGAATGTATCTTTACTGTGGACTCCAAATGCTTTGTGTGGCATTTATGCAACTAATTTTATATTGAAATATATAGTTACAAAAGTTCCTTCTCACCAGGTGCTGGTGGCTCACGCCTGTAATCCTAGCTACTCCGGAGGCTCAGATCTGTTTGTCTTTCATGAGACCTTATACTTGTTTGACAATATGGTATGTTAATTTCTATCAATTGTAGAAACTGCTTGTGATTCTTATAACCTGACTAGACTGTAACTAAACCCTGATTTTGTTTCCTTGGCTGAACTATCACTCATACTTTGAAACAATGTCATCAAATATGGTGTACATGCAGTCTATGCTAAATCTCAATGAGTGGCATCTAAAAATTTTCTAAAACATCTAGGGGCCCTGTTTTGTATCCACCTTTTTATTTTAGTATTTACTTATTTTTATTTTATTGTCAAGGTGATAGACATAGGGGTAATAGTTACATAAGTAAGGTAGTGAGTATATTTCTTTTGGGGGGGGACGGTCCAGTCGTGGGGCCTGAACTCTGGGCCTGGGCGCTGTTCCTCAGCTCTTCAGCTCAAAGCTAGCGCTCTACCATTTGAGCCACAGCGCCACTTCCGGCTTTTTTTCTTTTTGCTTATGTGGTACTGAGGAATCGAACCCAGGGCCTCATGCATGCAAGGCAAGCACTCTACCACTGAGACACCTTCCCAGCCCCTTGAGTATATTTCTTGTTGAACTTGTTAACCCCTTCCTCACTTTTCTCCCACTTTCCCTCCTTCCCCACCCCCAAGTTGTACAGATCATTTCCAACATTTTGTCTTGTGAGTATCACTGTTGCATTGGTTTTCCCTTTGTCCTTTTTCTCACCATTTTCTGTACCCCTTCCCTTCCCTAATTCAGGTAAACGTATATACAATACCCAGGGTACTAAAATCAAATACAGTGACAACAGGGAATAAACCATAAGGGGGAAAAAGAAAAAAAGAAATCATATAAAATGTTAAAAACAATAACAACAAGGAAAAACCTCATGTGCCCACATCTTGGAGTTCATTTTGCTTAGCATCATCTTATATGGTCATATGTACATAGCTGTTGAGCTATTCTGCCCATGTTCATCTTTGTCTGCTATGCATTCATTCTGCATTCTATTATGGCATCCTTTCCCATGAAGAATGCCTCAAAGCTAGTTGCTTTCTTTAGTTGAATACCAGTGGCTCACAACTATAACCCTACCTACTAAGGCAGCTTTGATCCCGAAAATCACTGTTTGAAGTTAGCTTGAGTTGAAAAGTCCATGAGATTCTATCTCCAAAATATCAGAAAAGGCTGTACCGAAGACATAGCTCAAATGGTAGAGTACCAGCCTAGCCAGTCAAGCCAAGTATGAGTTCAAATACCAGTACTACAAAGTATGTAAGTTTAAAATAATAATTATTTCCCCAAGTATCTGCTTTCTCCAAATTACTTCTCAAAGTCAAGTTATGCCACGACCTGTCCACTACGCAGTGAAAGTGTCCACATGACTGTACTTACTTCTGCCTACACAGATACACATGCTTGTATAGTCTGGATTATGTTTGGTTTTCATGCATTCCAGAGGACTAGTGTCACATCTCACATCATGGCAACTTTCTGTGGCTTTTTCTGACATTCTTCTGCAGACTTCCAGGCTCTGTTCTGTGTTACCTGGACTGTGATGCTCACGATAAGACCCATGTCCATAAGACTGGGCCACAATACCACTGCCACTGAAGTGCACTTGCCCCTCGATCCATCACCAACTTCTGATTCTCTGACAACTTGTGTGTGCATTAGGTCTCTACAAGATTTTTAAATGTCATTAGCATATCTACAAATGGATTTCATGATGATACGCCGATATATGCATGCAATGTACTTCAATTTAGTTCAATCCCTCTCTTACTCTTACATACTCTTTTTCTTCTACTCCCACTCTTTTACAATTTAACTGGGTTTTACTATTCTATTTTTATACACATATGTTTTTCTAGCATATTGACTAACCATCACCTTGTTTTTTTCCCCACACCCTTCCCACTGGTCACTTCCTCAATAACCCACCTTTTACATTCATATCGTAATACTATTATGATTATGATCACATATGGATTCTACAGATAAGGCAAAACATGATGTTAGAGCTTGATTTATCTCACTTGACATGTTGATCCTTGTAAAACTTGTAGTCTTCTCTCTGGTCAGGCCTGCTGATTGGCAACATATGGTGTTGCCATTTTTCCATATTGCATACTTCTAAATACCAAGTTGTGTGTAGTTCATATTAAATAAGAAGTCAGGCACAAATATATTTCCATATTTTAGGATAAAAGAGTTATCTTACTTATTTCAAGAGTGTTAGTTTGGTCAAATAATTATGGTGTGTTTAGATTTCAAAGTTTAAAGATATTTACAACTATAATTCCTTTAATAACTTGGGATGATAGCTATGATCTCAAGTAACATAATCCCCAACTATAACACAGTCCAAGTAGGGTATTTGCTTATAATTATTTTTATTATTTTTAGGTAGCTGTACAAAGAAGTTGCCATTTAATAAACAGCTTATAAATACTATGTATCTTGATCAGTATCACCTGTTGAGACTTAGTTGGAAGTACACATGTGACAGGTATACAGGTACCAAAAACACAAGAAAGATATAATCCAAGGTCCTTTCCTTTGTGGGATATGATTGGCGTACCCTTTGTAGCAACCTGTAAAATGAATAATTACAACTTAGAGCTGTGGATGATTTGAGTCAGACATTGTAGCCAAGTGATAACATATCAAATGCCTTCTACCCAATAATACATTCACACTTAGAAGGAGATTTAGGAGCTCCAAGAGAACATCTGGGAATCCCCAAATGGCAACAATAATAAACCTCAGAAGTATCTGGCATGTCACAGAAAGTTCCTTCTGGATCAGAACTTAGATCTCAATAACAGCTTGTGTATCCTTCTTCGGATTTCCTTTGTCTTGATGGAGTAGATAATTGGGTTGAGCATGGGAGGCACAAAGAGATAGACCAGGGACATGAACTGGTGCACATACTCAGGGGCCTCCTTTGCAAATCGATGGACCATGGACACACTGAGCATGGGCACGTAGAAGATGAGCACAGCACAGAGGTGAGACACACACGTGTTGAGTGTCTTCAGCCTCTCCTCCCGGGAGGCGATGGCCAGCACAGAGCGCAGAATGAGCACATAGGAGAGCAGGATGAGCAGGGAGTCCACCCCAAAGGCCGAGATGACAATGAACAGGCCGTACATGCTGTTGATCGTGGTGTCACCACAGGGCAGGCGGATCAGGTCTGGGTGCAGGCAGTAGGAATGGGCTAGCACGTTGGCCTTGCAGAAGGGCAGCCTCTTCAGGAGGAAAGGCATTGGGAAAACCAGGCAGAAACTTCGGATAATAACAGATAAGCCCATTTGAAACACGTGGACATCAGTAAGGATTGTGGCATAGCGTAGTGGGTTACAGATGGCCACATAGCGGTCAAAGCTCATAAACAGCAAGATCCCAGACTCCATGAAGGAGAAGAGATGGATAAAGAACATCTGAGCCATGCAAGAATTAAAACTGATTTGTTTTAAGTGGAAGCAAAATGTGGCAAGTACTGTGGGCAAGGTGGACAAAGACACGCCTAGGTCATTCACTGACAGCAGGGACAGGAAGTAGTACATAGGCTGGTGCAAGCTCTGCTCCTCCTTGATAATAAACAGAATCAGGGCATTGCCCACTATAGAGATGAAATAAAAGGCTCCCAGGAGCAAGAACATCCAGTGCTGGGAGGTCCCCAAACCTGGGAGTCCTGTCAACGTGAAAGGAGGCAGTCCTGAGCTGTTGTGGGGTTCACCTTCCATTTGGGGATCCCCAGGCTTTCCAGCCAGTGCCCTGTAAAGAAGACAAATCGTTTTGAGCATGCTCTCGCCCCAATATAATTTTAAGTCTTTCTTATATCATCTACTCTTCACTCTTGAACATTAATCTGTTTGGGTGATTACATCCGTGTCCTTGCCTCTAATTATGACAAAGATTTCTTAAAAAAAAAAAATCACTGAGTTGTCTCTATGTATACAATTGGTCGTACTTGTGTTTTGCTCTCCTTTTCACTGTCTGCCACTTTCTCTTACCTTTAATGTCACAACTATTTCTTCTTTCAAATTTATGGTTATTCCTAGCACTCCTGGCACACCCAGTGAAATTTGTATGAGCGGCAAGTGTCTACATAATGCCAAGGAATCAAACAGTCATAATCCTGAAAGTATATGGGTGACAAGAACAAATATATCGACTTCTTGGCTTTTTCTCTTTCCCTATTGAGAATCAAAGCACCTCTCATATCACCAGGATTTTCTTTTTTCCCATAGGTTTTATAAACTCTTCTCCTTGTAACTGAGATTGAAATAAATATCTCTAAGTAGTCTTTTTTGATCCCACCTGTTCAAATCTGCTTTAAAAAAAATCATACTTACTACAAGGCTGTCTCTGAGCTGAAAATAGAAAGACTCTGACACCACCATGAGGGATGAAGGATGGACACTTCTAAATGATCAACTCACCTCACTGTCCTTGGTCCCTGATATGCAAACTTAGGCAGTCCAGTTATACTCAGTTCTGTCTGAAAAATAACTTTGAAAACTCCTCCTTTAAGGAAAACAAAGCCATATTACCACCAAACACAGCTTTTTGGTTGCTTTTTCTGTGTGGACACACATTTCCTACATGGAAACTTTATTCAGAAAGATTAGGAAAATATAGAGCATACCTCATGTATGATCACATTCTACTCATTGTCCCTTTAAGGTTCTAGAAAATACACATTTTTCACTTCTGCATACACAATCCAGATTTTCATAGGCACTTGCACACACATACACACACACATACACATACACACACACACACAGAGGCCTGATGCAGAAACACAAAAACTATTACACATGCCCTTGGTTCCATATAACACTATCACAGCACAGAACTTAGAAAGACTCGTGGCTGATCATTGGCATAAGATACGTTTAAAAGATATTTCCTTATTTACATTCTCATGAACACACATGCACTATGATGTAAGTTCATCAACATTAACACACTCACAGCTATGGTCCAACTAGTTATATATCCATGACACACTCTATACTGAAAATATAACTACAATTGAAATCCATGGGTTTTTTTAAAGCAATTTCAGCTTGTTTCATCCATAACTTTTCTGTATACCCAAAAGCTGTGTAATGGCGACCATAATTCAATTGTGGGCTTTTAAAATAAGAGGTACAAAATACTTTAAAAGAATCTAACTCTGACATATGGAACTCCTTAAGGTGATGATAGGTGATTTGACATTGGAGTTTTGATCTAGATAAGATCCTAGAATCATTTCTCTGTTATCCTGGGCATTAATAGGAGAGAAATGTGCTCATGGTGGAGAAGAGATATGAGGATAAGAGTTTGCCTGTAATTTCAGCAAAAATGTAAAACCTTAGATACCTTCCTGAGGAGGACCAGATGGGCAGTGAGCGAGGGGAGGAAGCACTCACTGCATAGAAGATGCTTCTCTTCTCTGTAGCTGTACTGACTGTACTGCGGGTCCAGCCAGCAGACTGGCATCCTCAGCACATCTCTTATGATGTAAGCTTATGAATAACCCCGGATCCTAAGACTCATTTGTTTGTGGTGGAAGGGGGGAGTTGAAATAATAGGGAAGGATGACATCAGTGTATCAGGAGCTGTGCCATAGGAGAATTGCTCCCAGGGGACTCTCACTCATGGACTCAAATCCTTGATGTCACCATCCCTATCCATTACTATGTTAACAATTCTTGATCAGGGCACATAATGCCCACAAACAGGCCTGGCCATAGACAGGTAATTGCTAGACACAGCAATTTACTTACTGATACTTACATTCACTCTTTCAAAGTTAAAACCATCCCACCAAACACAAATACATTCCTACGACTGCCTGGTGCTCAAGCACACTCTAAAATCTGGATAATATTTAGGTGACTAAGCTAAATTCTGATCTTCAGTCCATTCAAATATAACTTTTCTCATCTATGTAAGTTCCTATTTTAACATTAAATAATAATAATAATAATGTCTTGAGATATTAGTTTCAAATGAATACATAGATGCAAAGGCTAGGAATACAGAAAGTACTTAATTTAAATAAGGAAACTCCCTGAGCCCCCCACCCCCATAGACAATAAGAAAGAACATGTTTACTACCACAGTCATTGTTGAAACCCAACAATGTAATAGAAGAAAAGGGGCAGGAGAATATAAGCCTTCACAAAGAGCCTTTGGTTCTGATCCACTTTATTCCTCTCTTCCTTCCTCCATCATCAATTACAAAACCTACTGGCTTTCAGGGACTAAGGAAAAAACCATTCTTTATATTTTATATTCCCACATCAGACAGGTGCTAAAAGAATATCTTAGGGTCAGGGCTGGGAAGGTGGCTTAGTGGTAGAGCGCTTGCCTTACATGCCTGAGGTCCTGAGTTTGATTCCTCAGCACCACATAAGCAAAAAGAAAAAAAAACTTAGGGTCACCTTCATAGTACTAATCCTAAAAAGGCCTCAACCAAACACTGATTTCTGAGTTTCAATTGGAACTCTTCCATATATTTTTATTTAGCATTGTTTTCTTCAAATGAGGTATTTTCTCTTATTAAAATGACACAATGTTGAAAATGAACTTTACAACTTTGGCGCGGAGGGGAGGGAAAGGGGAGGGAGGGATGAGAAGGAATGGGAAGGGAAAACGAAGGAGGAGGAGGCAACAATGCTTGATAAGAAATTACTCATTACCTTGCCCATGTAATTGTAACCCCTCTGTACAGTATTTTCACAATTTAAAAAAAGGAAAAAAATGACACAATACATAGTCTGTACTCAGAAACAAAAGTAGACCAGAAAAGTTCTTGCTTTATTTATTTTTTGGCACCATAGGCCTGTCTCTAACTTAGCAAAATTAAATACTGACTATGATTCAGCAGACCTTACGAGGAGACTAGTTTGATGATTATGGGGTGGGGGAGGAGGCAGGGGAAGAAAATCTTAGTAAGAAAGGCCCTGCTGGAAGTGGCGCTGTAGCTCAAGTGGTAGAGCACTCGCCTTGAGCTGAAGAGCTGAGGGACAGCGCCCAGGCCCAGAGTTCAAGCCCCACGACCGACAAAAAAAAAAAAAAAGGCCCTGCTTCTATCTTGCCTTCTGTGCATTTTTTTTGTCCTCTGCCTCAGTGTTGAGTGTTAATGGGGAGAGACACAAGAGAAACTAGAGCCTTGTAGATCAGACCTGTAGGATTGAAATAACTAGAATCCAAAATACATTTGAGAAAAGTACAAACTCATACTGCTTAAGGTTCTAAGGAATTAATTTTGTGAACCCAGGGAATAAGCAAATCCTCAGAAGTGAGTCTTTGGATGAGGAGGGAACAGGCCACACGCTCAGGCATGGCTGACCACCAGCCTCCTTCCCTTGAGAGGTCATACAGTTATTTGGTGTGAGTTCTGTGGCTTGCACTCAGAGCCTGGATATTGTGTCTGTGCTCAATGCCAGCACTCTACCACTTAAGCCATAGCTATTCTTCCAGATTTTTGGTGCTTAATTGGAGATAAGAGTCTTTCCAGCCCAGGCTAATTTGAAGCCATGAGACCTCAAACTCTTGACTATTTAGGTTTAAAGACATAAGCCACTGACACCCAGCTATAGCGCATCTTCATTGGTGTCATACTTTCTATCATTCCTCCCATCTTTCCCAACTTCATCCATCCCCTCAAGTTGCCTACTTCCATTCCACATATAGATATAGATATTGATATAGATATAGATATTCATTGTATTTATAAATTGACATGAATGGAAACCCATTGATGCAACTACTTAAAATAATAAAAGAAATTGAAAAGATGAATTGTACTCATAAGTTGACATGTTGAACTAAAGATCTGTGTTAAAGATAATAATAAAAGCCCTTAGGTAAAAGTAATAATAAAATAATCATTAAAAGACCTATAGTTAAAACAATTGAAAGTTAATCATATCATATTCCATTACTATGGATCTGGGGGATAGAGAAACAGATTGAATCTTATAAGTAATATATCCTCCCCTTCTTAAAAATGAAGCTCATGGTTCATAATTTATGAAACGTTAGAGAGCTAGATGCTGCTTTTATGAACATGATGTGAGGGATCTCGGCATCTGGCCAGAGTACCAATGCTATTTGGCTTCCAGGGCTACTTCATGGGGGTAAAATCCACAGCAGCAACACAGGGGCCCACACACAGAGGGGCCTTGTATTCAGTCAATGCTCTGCTGACATGTTCGCAAAAGTATTAATAATGTTGCATATGTTATGAAATTCAAGCTAATAGACAATAGAGCACACAGGTGTCTTGACCATTCCTAAGCACCTTTTACATATGTAACATTTTCTATCACTGTTGTATATACAGAAGACATGACCCCTGTTGCGTGGGAATTTAGTGGCACCCACAATGTTAAGGAGAGTAGGACATGGAAAGAGCAAAGGAAGAAAAAGAAAAAGAACCATGAATTTGGCTGGGAAGGGAAAAAAACAAATCGTTTAAATAGGGATACAGGTGGACCCATTGCATGACATGAGATGTACAAGTCATTATGTCAAAAATGAACTTTACAACTTTGGTAGGGGGAGGGGGAGGGGTTTTGGGGGGGAGGAGGAGGAGGAGGATTGGGTGGGGGAGAGGGAGAAGGAGGATTGGGTGGGGCTGCTGGGGGAGGATGGGAAGGGATGGGAAGGGGAAACAAAGGAGGAGGCTAAAATGCTTGATAAGAAATGTACTCATTATCTTGCCCATGTAATTGTAACCCCTCTGTACAGTATTTTCACAATAAAAAAACGAACCATGAACTTTGCTAGTTTGTGTATTTCAACTTCCCTTGAAAATTCCTTATGAAATTTTTTCCTTAGTCTTTTCTTTCTCCCATTTCAACCCTTTCTTCTGCATTTTTCCTTAAAAATATGAGCACTGTGGATGAAATCCCTAGAGCAGACCTTCTGGGCTTTAGGGCTGAATGTCATCATCAATAAATAGCCTCACTCATCTTTGCAACAAAAAAAAAGCAGGAACTCCAAGCTTGACTTAAAGTATTCACTAAGCCTAGGAAACTGAGAGAAGATAAACATTTTCTTCTTACAGATGACACACGAAGACCTCATCCGTCCTTCAAATCACACACACACACACACACACACACACACACACACACACACACACACGAAAGAAAGATACAGCTTTAATATCCCTAAGCAAACCATTGCATTTGGGGGCACATGATCCATAAGCTGTGGCTGCTCTTCCCCCACACCCATACCCACACCCACAAGCTTCACATTCAACCTACACGTGCCCATCCTGTGAATGCATGCCACTCGCACAAGTATGTTCTCAAAATTAGTTCTTTTTTTTTTTTTTAGTGCCCATCCTGGGCTTGAACTTAGGGCCTGGGTACTGTCCCTGAGCTTTTGTGCTCAAGGCTAGGGCTCCATCATTGGAATCACAGCTGAACTTCTGACTTTTTTATTTTTATTTTTTATTTTTGATGACTAATTGGAGAAAGGAATCTCCTAGACTTTCCTGCCTGGGCTGGCTTTGAACCCTCAGATCTAAGCCTTCTGAGAAGCTAAGATTGTAGGTGTAGGCCACTGGCACATGGCTCAAATTCATCTTTAAAAAACAACTGGATTCAGAGAAAGAACTTAGGGTTCAAATATTTAAGATCTAGGTAGATCTTAGGAAATAAACTGAAAATTCAAGCTTTCATAGTGACTCAGAGACAGGTTGAATGAGACAAAAAATGCCCCTATTGTCTGGGAATGTGGCTTAGTGGTAGAGTGCTTGCCTGGCATGCATGAAGCCCTGGGTTCGATTCCTCAGTACTATATAAACATAAAAAGCCAGAAGTGGTGGTGTGGCTTAAGTGGTACAGTGCTAGCCTTGAGCAAAAAAGAAGCTCGGGGACAGTGCTCAGACCCTGAGTTCAAGCCTCAGGGCTGGCAAAAAAATGCCCCTAATCAGACCATGATAGTATTTCAGCTCTGTGGCTCTCTTTAGATCTTTTCTCTGAAATCCAAACTTGCTCATATGTCTGTCCAGTACCCACCCTTATCAGTGCTCACAGATGAGAAGCCTCCTTATGACAACCATTTGAAATGTCCTTTGTGGGAGAAGAATAGGCTAGGAAGAAAACAGAATAGCAACTCCAGCCCTCCACTTTCCATCATGCATGTTTCTTTCCTTCTAGGAACTAGAGTCATCAGAGAAAATCTTGAGGCAACTAAGAAGACATCTCTACTTTTTGGAAGGTAAAATGTTTGTAGGATTGGGTACAGATATTGTTCAAAGTGCCTTGCAAAAGGAAGGTAGAAATTCGAGTAATGGCAACAGAAATTGAGTTATGTGAGATGAAAACACTAAGTTTGAATCAGGAGGCAGGAGAGCTAATTTCAGTTCTGACAGTAAGAAGCTCTGTGGTTGGCATTATTTACAACTCAGAACTTGAACTTCCCTGATGGGTAAGACAGAGGTGAGAATTTTTTTTTTATATTACAGTATGCTTTGATATTCTGTATTATCCTTATGGGGAAAATAGTTTGTGAAGATGAGGAGGTTATTGCTTCTTGTGTTGCAAATTTTAATCCAGTGTACTTTACCTTTTCCTCAATTTGTGGAAAACAATAGGTTAAAATGTTGCCATTTTCTAGTTAGAAGTGAGGGACTGAAACTCAGGTAGTAGAAATACACCAAAGCTGAGAGTGAGATTTCAGAGTCACTGCTCTTTGAAAATCAAGATTACTCAAAGTTAGAGGTTTAATTGCAGCATCCTTATAGTCTGAACTGAGGGCCAATTTTGTGTCATCCAACATCACATTTTTCTAAGTGTACAATAATCTATTGAAGGCGGATAGATAGAAGATAGCATTGTACAAAAGAGCAATGCATTCACTCTTCCAGGGTATCTTTACTGTTGGCAACACCAGCATCCTTTTCTCCCTGTTATCCAACTTTGGCATGCTGATCAAGGCAGCACAGGAGCCTCCACACTGATGAGCAGCAGGAGCTAGGGGCACTGTCTCCATAGATGGCATGTCTGACAGCCCTCATGTCCTATTCCACACTATCGTCTCCAGATGTGCCTAAATTACTATGAATATTCAATTGAATATGACTATTCAATTATGCACCCTGTGCTTGCCTAACACTTAAGTATATATAGATGACTGAATATACCTGAGGTATAAAAAGAAGCTATTTACTATATAATTAGAAAAATATTTTATAAACACAGACAGTAAGTAGAAAAAGTCTAATAGTCCTAAGCTAAAATGATGAATAGTTTTGGAGTGTTTTCAACCAGAAATTGTCTGACTTTATTCTTTCAGTAAATGCTAACTAAAATCTATAAGTACACAGTCATGGACAAGGTGGAGAGTATAACTGCATAAAAATAGTTTTAGCCTCATATGATTTTGCAAAGTAATGGATGTAATAAATTAAAAGCTAAATTAGAAAGAAAAGACATCTGGGAACGTAGAGAAACTTGCCCTGAAATTCAAAAACTAGAGAAGGAGAAGGTAAAGAATTTTCCCTGGATATTGACAGCAGAAGTAACAGTTCTTTCAACTGGGAATGAAACAATTGATGGTAGATGTGCAAGGTTGTGGGTTAAATGTCCAGTAATGTAAATAAAGTTCATGATGAAGGAGCATGTGAAAAGAGAAAACAGAAGGCAAGCCAAGTGCCAGTGGATCACACCTGTAACCCTAGCTACTCCGGAGGCCAAGAGCTGAGGAGGGAAAAAAAGAAAGGAAGAAAACAGGTTTTAAAAAACCAAAAACAGGAAGAACAACATTAAAATGATAAGTAAATATTAGTTTGTGCTTTTTATATAGACCGATAATTATTTGCTTTTGACATAGACTAAAAGCATCATTACCCAATAGTACAGGAGATAGAAAATGGAGAAAATATGGACGTTAGGGGATAGTTTAATCAGATGCTTGCAAATAGTTACTGATATTAAAAAAAACTTTTATTCTCCGTTCTACAATATTGTTTGATAGAGAGGTGAATTCCATCACATACTGCATACCATATCATCACCTCTTAGACAGAGATCCAATTTGCCAAGAAGGATGTCAGGCTCTAACGTCAGTGAGGATGGTCTCCCAGCCACAGTCTTCCTGACGGGGATCCCAGGCCTGGAGTTTGCCCACTTCTGGATTGCCTTCCCATTCTGTGCCATGTATCTTGTAGCTCTCATGGGCAATGCTGCCCTCATTCTGGTCATTGGGACTGACAGCGCCCTTCATGCCCCTATGTACCTCTTCCTTTGCCTGCTCTCACTCGCTGACTTGGCTCTCAGCTCTACCACTGTGCCCAAGACACTGGCAATTCTGTGGTTCCACGCTAGTGAGATTTCCTTTGGTGGATGTCTGGCCCAGATGTTCTGTGTGCATGGTATTTTTGCTCTGGAGTCAGCAGTTCTTCTCGCCATGGCCTTCGATCGGTATGTGGCTATCTGCAACCCACTGAGATACACAACCATCCTCAACCATACTGTCATCGGCCAAATTGTCTCTGTGGGGCTATTCCGTGGGATAGCTATTGCCTTCCCCTTCATCTTTTTACTGAGGCGGCTGCCCTACTGTGGCCACCGTGTCATGGCTCACACATACTGTGAGCATATGGGCATTGCCCGGCTGGCCTGTGCCAACATCACTGTCAATATTATCTATGGGCTGACTGTGGCTCTGCTGGTTGTGGGTATGGACTCCATCCTCATTGCCATTTCCTATAGATTTATCCTCCGTGCTGTCTTCCGCCTGCCATCTCAAGATGCCAGGCTCAAAGCTCTAAGTACTTGTGGCTCTCACCTGGGTGTCATCCTTGTCTTCTATTTCCCCGCCTTCTTCTCCTTCCTCACCCACCGCTTTGGCCACAACCGAGTTCCCAAGCACGTGCACATCTTCCTGGCTAACCTCTATGTGCTGGTACCTCCTGTACTCAACCCTGTCATCTATGGGGCTAGGACCAAAGAGATTCGGAGTCGACTTCTGAGGCTGTTTCAATTTGGGAAGATTTCAAGATGAACTCTGAACAGAAGTGTGAGAACCACCCCCACCTCCCAGCCACCACCATCACCAAAAATAAAGACATTGAAGTAGTGGAGGTGGGAGGGAAGGAATAGTAGGGGGGGGAAGGAGGAGGCAGCAATGCTTGATAGGAAATGTACTCATTACCTTGTTCATGTAACTATAGTCCCTCTGCGCAGTATTTTTACAATAAAAAGTACCCCAAAAAAGACATTGGCAAGGTAGCCATTAGCTAAAGTTAAATGGACCGAGACTTCTGATGTGAGCTAAGATGGCATAAGGTGGAATAAAGGCTGAACAGAACAGAAAGAGCGAACACCAACTGGATTTGTTAAGGATCAACTTGATGTGCTCCTTGGACACTTGTCCATTATCCAGAAATGGATAACATTCTATTTTTCTGTCATCTTAGAAGGAGTTACAATTTGACAAAATAGGAAGTGGCCTTAGTCTGGAGAGGAGACTGTATTTTATAGCTGGGATCTTTTACTGCAGCATCTGATGAAAATCAAAGGAACAGAAAACAAACAAAGCATTTGGAGTAGCTTTGATCTGAACTCCAAAGTTCTTGATAGGAGCTACACCCACAAGGTCAAAAGCCAGATTGCCTGAATTGGATTTTGGTTCCATAACATTTGTCTGTCTTGAAGCATGTTGTTCATTTTTTTCCTGCTTATCATAATTAGGTGTAAGGTGGAGATAAGTGTAATGCCTGTTTTCTGAGGATGGTGGGGATTGACATAATTATGTAACATCTGCAGAAAATTTTATAGCAGGTCCTGGAACGGAATATTGCCAATAAGTAGATATAAAGTAACCTCTCAAAACATTGTTTATCTGAGACTTCTACTTCTTTTTTCACAGAATCTCACATGACAGAATTATTGTATCTATACTAGGTAAAATATATAATATTACTATAGTGTGTATATTTTTATTCTGTTACTCACTGGGCAGTGTTTAGGAATGGCTAGTCTTTTGTAAAAATCTTATTACATGCCACACTCTTTCATCCCAATAAAATCTGAGGTTTTAGTTTTCTGTTAGCACTGAACAATACCCCTATTATGCATTCAGGGAAGCCAGATAAGACCTGAGTTGCCCATCTACCTAATGCCTTTGACTTCAGTTACTGCTGTCATTTGTTAAAGAATATACTACTTTAGGATCTGTTGAGCTTCTTGGGTGTTATTGCTTTTCGTCAAATTTGGAAATTTTCTCTCTCCTCTCCTTCTTGGATCTACATACACCTAAGCTCATGTGTTCCATGGCACTCGACATGTTCATGATCCCCAGACTTGGTTTATGTTGCTTCTATCTTTTTCCTTTTCAGTTCTCTTCAATTACTTTCAAATATGCTGTTTCTTCCTTCTACCAGGACCTCTGCCTATGAAGTTCTCATTTTAGTTATTGTACTTTAAAAAATATTATCGCTAAATAGTTGTACAAAGGATTTGCCATTGTACTTTTTGGGGTTTTTTGTTTGTTTTGCCAGTCCTGGGCTTTGAATTCAAGGCCTGGGCATTGTCCCTGAGCTTTTGTGCTCAAGGCTAGCACTCTGCCACTTGAATTACAGCTCCAGTTCCAGGTTTTGTGGTGATTAACTGAAGATAAGAGCCTCAAGGACTTTCCTGCCTGGGCTGGCTTCAAACCACAGTTCGGAGATCTCAGCCTCCGCAGATGTTAGCTACTAGCTAACATTACAGCCGTGAGCCACCAGTACCTGGCTAGTAATTGTACTTTTTAAAGCATGTGATTTTTCTATTTCTTTACCAATATTATCTCTTTGGTGAGTCATCTTGCACTTTCCTTTATCTTGTAGACAGAATTTTCTTTAGCTCTTTGAACATAATTAAAATAGCTCATTAAAAGTTTAGTTTAATAAGCCTACTGTTTGCTCTTACTCAGAAACAATATCTATTGGTATTTTTCCCGTGGATGGCCTCTTTGTTCACCTCTATCGGCATCTTGTGCTGAACACTGTATATCTGAATTTTATTTACATAATTTTATGATCTTTATGTGGTTGTACAGAGAGGTTTCAAGCCGCCATGTCTGTGAGTACAATGCATCTTGATCAATGGGACCTCTTTCATCAGCCTCCCTCATCTCTCCCAACACCACTTATCCCCCCAATTTTCCTAGTTCCATTTTCACCTATATACACAACTATTATGACTGAATTTGTCCATCCTTCTCTCCATTTTTCTGTCCTCCTCCCCTCCCAATAACAGGTTTCAGCTTTCTGTTATTCATTTTGTTAAACTGTAAGTTAGTTGTTCAAAGGAGTTACACCATTGCAATCCTCCTCTGCATAAAATATACTATAGTGAATATGCATATGTATGCACATAGCCCTGAATGTTTTTATACATGTTGATAATTTATGTCTAATTTCCACATATGAGAAAACATGCACCCTTTTCCTCTCAGAGCCTGACTTACTCCACTTGACATAATTTTTGCAGGTCCCTCCATTTTCTTGTGAATGACATATTATTTTTCTTACTGATGAATGATTGATTTCCATTATATATGGAGATATGCATAGATATATAGATATAGATATATCACATTGTTTTGATCCATTCATCTGTTGTAGGACAACTGGGATGTTTCCTTAACTTGACTATGGTGAACAGAGTAGCAATGGACAACCATGGAGTACTGTACATTTAAAAAACACACATACATTGGACATTATTTGCCATATCAAGAGTTCAGCAATAATCACAATAAAGAAGTGTTTTCATAAAGAGAGTTAGATGTGTTTATTTTATTCTGTGTACTTAAATTTTATGTTTCCTCCACACTGATTTTGAAGAAACAATGCACATATCTCAATTTTAAAGTATTTTATCAGACAGAATTGTTGCACATGGCTGCAATCCAAGTACTATAGAGACTGAGGTAGTAGAATCACAAGTGCAAGGCTAGCCAGAGCAATATAGCAAGACATGCCAAAATATTACTATTGCTAAAAGTATTGATAATCCTTAAAGTTGCTGTAAACATACCTGGTACCAGTAGACTTGCATGATGCTCTATTTAGTGATTCACTGGTTCTGAATTAATTCCTTAACATTAACTTTTGCTATGTTCAGGCATTGAAGTCTCTCTCTGTTAGTTTCACAATCATTTAATAATTGGAGAGCTATTTCCTTAAATGGCTAGAAGAGGTATTTATTTCTCTATGTGCTGAGGGCTCTATGTGTCTATTGAGGTACAACTTCAACACAGCATTTGTTCTGCATGTCTGCTTTAGCCTTCATTTCCTGCCTATTCAAACTCAAGGTGAACCATGGAATAGAGTTTTAAGGTCTTACTAAAGAATTTCCAGGGATATACAAAGCTCTGTCCACGCACATGGCCTTCTATATAGACACAAATATGCCCAAAATGTCTGAAGCTTATACAAATATTTAGTGTTTGCTTTGTCAGCACATATAAGAAGATTTGAACAGCACAAAGATTAGGAGGGTTGCTGCATAAAAATGGTGAGCAAATGCATGAAGCATTCCCTTTTTTTTTTTTTTTTGTCTGTCGTGGGGCTTGAACTCTTGATCTGGGCACTGTCCCTCAGCTCTTCAGCTCAAGGCTAGCGTTCTACCACTTGAGCGACAGTGCCACTTCCGGCTTTTTCTACTTATGTGGTGCTGAGGAATTGAACCTGGGGCCTCATGCATGCAAGGCAAGCACTCTACCACTGAGATACCTTCCCAGCCCCGCATTCCATATTTTTAAGAAGTATAAGGGAGTAAGAGATGAGAAAGTAAGAGGATAAAATGGAGAGTAGACATGATCAAAGCATGATAACATCATGTAAGGAGGTGTAACAACAAAATTCATTAATATTTATAACTAATTTGTGCCAATAAAAATTTATTTTTCAGTTTTTGTTTTCTGGTTGATTTCTCGCTTTTCCTTACTGCCATTTACTATCTCAAGCAGCTGCTATGTTCATTATGAATAATTGTGTTTGATAGTTACCCCTGGGGAAAAAAAGCTTTTCACTCTGTATACATTCTGGCTCAGGTTGTTTTTACACAGAATTACAAATAGTGCTTTTGAATCTTCACTAAACAACTCAAACAATGACAATTTCTGAAACGGGAGAGTTTGAAAGTGTTCTAGCCCCAGCTTGCTCCCTTGGGATGTCCCCTCACCATACTGGCTACCACCCTAAAAATAAAAATAAAGAAGAAGCTGTTCATTCTAAGCATCTGCAAACTTTTGAAGAGTGAGCGTTAGGGAAATTTACATTATACATAGTCATTGACTTAACCAAAATGAGCCACTGTGTTTTCCTTCCCACACTTTTTGCTACCATCAATTTGTTGTACAAAGGGTTTGTTTTTGACATGCTCATATATGGATACAGTGAAACTTGATCAGATTTAACCCTTAATCATTCTCCCTATTCCCACTTCCCCTTTCCTAAACCAATCTCAGCAAGGTTTACTGTTCTTCTGTGTGTGTGTGTGTGTGTGTGTGTGTGTGTGAGAGAGAGAGAGAGAGAGAGAGAGAGAGTATATTCATTGCCACGATTCACACCCCACGCAGGACCTGTTTTCCAATCCTGTCATTAATTTTTAAGTGTATGTTAATTGTTCAGAGATTTCACTATGGCATTCTCTCAGCACATACAATAATTTAATCAGGTGGGCTCCCTTTTTACCCTCATTTTCCCCATCTCTACTACCCCCCCCCTTTCTTTTTAACAAAACAGTGTATTATTTTACAAGTGTTTCTCTAATTAGTTCTGGATTCTCTAATTACTCCTAAATATTCTACTATTGAGTACAAGTAATGCAGATTGCTCTAAGAGGACAGTAGATGTTTAAGGAGTAATAAAAGAGATTAATTTAGTTCATTAACTTAGCTAATTGATTGTTAGGTACAGCTAAACTGCTGAGGCCATGGATCCATATTCTGTTAATTTTATGGAAATTCATGGCTTTCCCATAGTATTTGCTATGGATGAAATTGTATTGAAACTGAAATTCTAAACACAAATCGAACCTTATGGTCTTCAGAGGTAATGGGAGATACTTAGAAGGTAAAGAAATAATGTTAAAAATAACTGAGGTCATAAAAGTATGATTCTAATTCATCAGGACTGTTATAAAGACTGTCCTTATAAAGAAAAGACTTAAATCAGTCACCTCCCAAAGAAAGACCGTGTTCAAAGAGGCCTCTCCAGAAACCCTGCCCACTCTAGACCTGGATGGGAAGCTTCCAGCCTGTGAAAAACACATTTCTTGTGTTTCAGCCATTCAGCCTATGGTATTTGGTTATGGTCACATTGGCCAACTAATATCAGACCCAGTGGAACCAGTGATGGAGACATAGCAACCGGATGGTACAATTTCTTTTTTTTTTATTGTGAAAATACCGTACAGAGGGGTTAAAATTACATGGGCAAGATAATGAGTACATTTCTTATCAAGCATTGTAGCCTCCTCCTTTGTTTACCCTACCCATCCCTTCCCATCTCCCCTTTCACCCGCCCCCCATCCCCACCTGGCCAAAGTTGTAAAGTCCGTTTTTCCACATAATGTCTTGTACATCTCATTGTTGCAATGGGTCCACCTGTATCCCTATTTAAACTATTTGTTTTTTTCCCTTCCCCTCCACAAATTATACCAACATCAAATACAATGAAAACAGGGGTTATACCGTAGGGGAGGGACATACAAAGCAATAAAGAAATCATATTATAAATATGTTAGAAACAATAGCAAGAAAGAAAAAAAAAACATTTGAATCCTTATCTTGGGGTTCATTTCACCTAACATCAACTTATCTGACCTTTTCTGCTTGTCTCAGACGTATACTAGTTATTGCAATTTCTTAGATTAGAAATGATCAACTGCAGACTGATTTCTGACATATGAAATCTGAATTTGCTTTGCTAAGATTGTGATTACAAACATAGTAATAAAAATTCTGCACTTAAAGTTTTACTCTTTATGCACCTTAGTTTTGTCTGCATTGTTCCTTATTAGGCAATTTTAAAAAAGGGGCAATTTCCAATTGTGATTTAAGGGTAGCCTCCTAATGATAAATACAGTAAGCATGAAACTCTATTTAAAAGTGAATGAAATTGAACAGCACACTCTTTAACAATACCTGGGCAACAGAAGAGATCAGAGAAGAAATAAAGCATTTCCTACAACTCAATGAAAATGAAAACACCTCACAAAGAAACTTGTGGGACACAGCAAAAGCAGTCCTGAGGGGCAAATTTATTGCCCTCAGTGCCCACATCAAGAGAATGGAGACAGACCAAGTAAATAATCTCATGTTGCAACTAAAACAGCTAGAAAAACAAGAAAAAATGGGACCTAAAGCTACTAGACGAAGCCAGATAACCAAATTAAGAGCAGAGATTAACCAATTAGAAAATCAGAAAACCATAACCAAAATAAACCAAACAAAAAGCTGGTTCTTTGAAAAAAATAAACAAAATTGATGGCCCGTTGGCAAGATTAATTAAAAAAAGAAGAGAGGAAACCCATATTAATAGGATTAGGGATGCCACCGGGAACATCACAACACGTAACCAAGATATCCAAACAATTCTAACAGACTACTTTCAAAAGCTATACTCTCTAAAGGAAGAAAATCTGGCAGAAATGGATGCATTTTTAGAGAAATACAAGTTACCCAAACTGAGCAAAGAAGAAGTTAACCAATTAAATAAGCCAATATCCTATAATGAGATACAGGAAGCTATCAAAAGTCTTCCAACAAAAAAAAGCCCAGGACCAGATGGATTCACAGCAGAATTCTATAAGACCTTTAAAGAAGAACTAATACCCATAATCCTCAAGCTCTTCAGAGAAACAGAGAAGGAGGGAGCTATCCCAAACTCATTCTACGAAGCCAATATCACACTCATCCCCAAACCAGGCAAAGACCCAACCAAAAAGGAGAATTACAGGCCAATTTCCTTGATGAACACAGATGCAAAGATCCTTAACAAGATTCTAGCTAACAGAATCCAGAAACACATAAAAAAAATAATACACTATGATCAGGTAGGCTTCATCCCAGAGACACAGGGATGGTTTAACATACGTAAATCAATAAATGTAATCCAGCATATCAACAGAGCCAAGGTCAAGAATCACATGATTATCGCCACAGATGCAGAAAAGGCCTTTGATAAAATTCAACATTCATTCATGCTAAAAGCTCTGGAGAAAATAGGAATAGAAGGAACATTTCTAAAAACAATAAAAGCCATTTATGACAGACCAATAGCCAATATTATACTTAATGGGGAAAGGCTACAACCAATCCTCCTAAAAACAGGAACAAGGCAAGGATGCCCACTGTCTCCACTCCTCTTCAACATAGTCCTAGAACCCTTAGCCAGGGCAATAAGGCAAGAAAAAGACATTAAAGGGATCCGCATAGAGAAAGAAGAAGTTAAACTATCCCTTTATGCAGACGACATGATACTATACCTCCACGATCCCAAAAACTCCATCCCCAAACTTTTAGAAATCATAAGTCACTTCAGCAAAATAGCAGGATACAAAATAAACCCACAAAAATCAGTTGCCTTCCTATACACTGATAACGTACAGGAAGAGAGGGAAATAAAGGGAGCAACCCCATTCACAATAACCTCCCCAAAAATAAAATATTTAGGAATTAACCTAACCAAAGATGTAAAAGAACTATTTAATGAGAACTATAAAAAGTTAAAGAAAGAAATTGCAGAAGACACTAGGAAATGGAAAGACCTCCCATGCTCCTGGATAGGCCAACTTAATATAGTAAAGATGGTAATACTTCCAAAACTAATATACAAATTCAATGCAATTCCTATTAAAATCCCAATGACGTACATCACTGAAATACAGAAAACAGTCCAAAAATTTATAAGGAACAACAAAAGACCTAGAATAGCCAAAACAATTCTAGGGGATAAAGACAATATGGGAGGGCTATCCATGCCGAACTTCAAACTCTACTACAGAGCTATAATAACAAAGACAGCATGGTACTGGCACAAAAACAGACCCAAAGACCAATGGAACAGAATAGAAGATCCAGAAATAAATCCACAGGCCTACAGCCAGCTGATATTCGACAAAGGAGCCAAAGACATACAATGGAAGAAACACAGCCTCTTCAACCGCTGGTGCTGGGAAAACTGGGCAGCCACATGCAGAAAACTAAAAGTGGACCCCAGCCTATCACCATGCACCAACATCAACTCAAAATGGATTAAAGACCTTAACATTAAACCTGAATCTCTGAAACTACTGCAGGACAGAGTAGGAGAGACACTTGAACTAATAGGCACAGGAAGGAACTTCCTGAACAGAGTCCCAGGGTCACAACAAGTTGGAGAGAGACTTGACAAATGGGACTCCCTTAAAATAAAAAGCTTCTGCACAGCTAAATCTATCGCAACTAAGCTAGAAAGACAACCAACTAATTGGGAAAAAATATTTACCAGCAATATATCAGACAAGGGGTTAACATCCTGTATATACAGGGAACTCAAGAAACTAATCCCTCCCAAACCTAACAAACCAATTACTAAATGGGCAAGGGAACTAAAGAGGGACTTCTCAAATGAAGAAATAAAAATGGCAAAGAAACACATGAGGAAATGTTCATCATCCCTGGTGGTGAAGGAAATGCAAATAAAGACAACCCTGAGATACCACCTTACCCCAGTCAGAATGTCCCACATCCACAAATCAGCCAACGACAAATGCTGGAGGGGATGTGGAGAAAGAGGAACCCTATTACACTGCTGGTGGGAATGTACACTTATACAACCACTTTGGAAAGCAGTCTAGAGGGTCCTTAGAAAGCTAAAGATTGCCCTCCCTTACGACCCAGTCATACCACTTCTAGGCATCTACCCTGAACAACAGGAACCAATATACAAGGACACGTGCACCTCCATGTTTATTGCAGCACTGTTCACAATAGCTAGGATATGGAAGCAACCTAGATGCCCCACCACAGATGAATGTATCCAAAAAATGTGGTATCTATACACAATGGAATATTATGCAGCCATTAGAAATGACAAAATAATGGCATTTGCAGGGAAATGGATGGAGCTAGAAGGAATCATGTTGAGCGAGGTAAGCCAAGAACGAAGAGACAAACGGTACATGGTCTCCCTGATAAGTGGATGCTAAATCCAAAATGTTAGGTGATACGATAAAACTAACAGGACTTAAGAAACAAAGAACTCCTGCTCATCTGGTTGAACCACTACTAAATATCCCCATGCTGCTGATCACAAATATGGTGTATAACATGTGAACACTGTTATATATTACAGACTGTGGTAGACAATTTGCTCCAGGGAAGTTAGAATGAACTTGTGACTTTGAAATTATGTAATCACTTAATCACAATCAAAAAAAAAAAAAGAACCTCGGGGAAGGGAGGGAGGGAGGGGATGGTGGGGGGAAAACAATGGAGGGGGTAACAATGTTCAAGAGGAAGTGTACTCATTACCTCACTCATGTAACTGTAACCCTCTGTATAGTATCTTTACAATAAAAAAAAAAAAAAAAGTGAATGAGTCCAAGCCCTAGGACTGGCTTGAGTAAAATAAAACTTTAAAAAATCTCCAAAGCCAAACATCAAGCATTAATGAAAACAAAAAAGTGCTAGAGCATGGAATTCTATGCCTCCATCAGAAAGTATGGCTCAAAAAAAATGGCTCAAGTAGTATTTACCAAATGAGTGCAAGTCCCTGAGTTCAAAGCCCAGGACTGCCAAAAAACATTTATTAATAATAAAAATATTGTATCAAATGGTTTTTGAGATATTTTAATTATACCCAATATTTGTGCAATTTAATCATATAAAATGTTTCCTTACTGATACAGTTATCTTTTTATTTATTTATTTAATTTTTTGGGTTGGTCCTGAGGTGTAAAGTCAGAGTCTGGGAGCAGCTGCCCCTGAGCTTTTTTCTGCTCAAGGTTAGCATGCTACCACTTGAGCCACAGCTCATTCTGCTGTAATTGGAGATTTTATTTAGATAATCGGATACAAACTTTCTTCAGATCTCAGATCTCAGCTTCCTGAGTAGGTGGAGTGCAGCTGTGAGCCATCGGTGCCCAGCTTAGTTTTCTCTTTTAGTAAATAAGGAAATATATTGAGAACTTTAACAACACATTCATTTTTTTTCATTTTTTAATGTTTTTTATTGTAAAAAAAATAGTGTGCAAAGGGGTTAAGTTACATGAGTAAGGTAATGAGTGCATTTCCTATCGAGCATTGTTACCTCCTCCTTTATTTTTCCCCTACTGTCCCTTTCTTCCCCACCTTCCCAATCCCTCCCTTCCCCCCCCCCACCCCTCTGCAAAGTTGTAAAGTTCATTTTCGACATACTGTCTTGTATGTATCATTGTTACAATGGGTCATTTTGTATCCTTATTTCAGCATTTTGTTTTTCCCTTCTCCTCCCCAAATTAGAAAAATGTATGTATATGATGCAGGGCACCAACATCAAATACAGTGAAAACAGGTGTTGTACCATGGAGGAAGATCACATAGGACATTATAAGTACATTAAAAACAATAGCAAGAAATAAAACAATTGTGTCCCTAAATTGGGGCTCATTTCACTTAACATCATCTTATATGGTCATATGTATATAGCTTTTGACCTTTTCTGCTTGTCCTCAACTTATACTAGTTATTGCAAATAAGGGACACCATGGGACCTATGTTTCTTTGGGCCTGGCTTACTTCACTAAATATAATTTTTCCAAGTCTTTCCATTTCCTAACAAATAGGGCAATGTCATACTTTCTGATGGAGGCATAGAATTCCATTGTGTATATATACCACATTTTCTTGATGCATTTATCTACTGAGAGGCATCTGGGTTGGTTCCACATCTTAGCTATGGTAAATAATCCTGCTATAAACATAGTTGTGCTGGTAGCTTTAGTGTAGCCTTGTTTGTGATCATTTGGGTAAATGCCCAAAAGTGGGATTGCTGGGTCATAGAACACGTTCATTTTTAACAAAATGATTTATTTTTGATTTTCATAAATGATTTGTATTTACTTATCCCAAAATACAATGTCAGTTATAATACACACACATACATATATGTCCAAAAGGATTACTACAAGAATGTTAATGTTCAAGCTCCAAAACTACCCTCCACATTCTGCATTTATAATTGCTCAGGTTGGACTACATTTTACATTTGCCAGCCAAGCTACCTGTTAGAGTCTATCAATAGGAGGAATTAGAAGCAGACTGAAAATTCAAAAGAAGGAAAAATTATGTCCTTTAGCCATTTATTCTTTATGTTTCATATCACTCAAACCGTATTTTGTCCTACCTAACAATCAGTTTATTTCAGCAGCAGTTGCTTTAGTTTGCAGCTTTAATGTATCTATTATTTCCAACCAATATCTTCAAGTCCCTCAGATTTACCAAGAGAACATGCTGGGAACTTCTGCCCAGAGGTCTGGGTCCAATTAAATCAGTAGCCTCCTTGAAACTTCGGACAACCAGAATCTTCTTCCCAGGAGTGTCTCTTAATCTCAATTATGGCCTAAATTCGAAGGTTATTCTGAAAGAAAGGTTATTCTGAAAGCAATTATTCATGGATCTAGGTTCTTAGACCTTCCATTTTTAATAGTTGAAATTAGGAATAACTGAATATAAACATAATCTCATTGCATCAACATTATCTTAAGGATACATGAAGACATCCGAAGGAAGAAAATAAAAGTCCTATCACTGTCATTAATAAAATTATTTCCAAATATTTTTAATAATTTATGAAATTTATAGATCTTTTCATTGCTTATTATTTATATATCTTGGTAACATAATATTGCAATATCTGGAGTTTACTGTTACAGGAAACAAAACTAGCAATTCCAATTTATATACATATTATGAGTTATCATAATGACATATTTAAGCAAAAATAAACAAATAAAGATGTAAGAAAATGGGCCAACTTCAAAAAATAAAGCAACAATATTAAATTCTGAAAGTTCGAACTAACATGTTGGTGTGTGTCTAGCCTTTGCTCATGGATGCTTAAATGAATAATTGTAAGGTAGGTAGAAATTTCTGAATATAAAATTCCATTGGGTATATTTAAAAATACTTATATGAATGTTTAACTTCTAAATTTCAGTAGTCACAATATAAGGAAAGTCACATCCCTGTTGTTCTGTTTAAATTTTTTTCAATTATAATTTCTAGATATAAAGCTTTTGAAGGATTATATAGCAGGTTAATATTTCTTCTAGAAATTTTATCCCTGAATGTGTACTTTGTAAGTGAAGTTCTGCATTTATTCCTGAACCTGTGTGTATTTTATAAGTGAAGTCTGATTCTCCATATCCAGGACAATAACATCATTTGCAACACCACTCACACAGAATTCTGATGACCGACAACAGGTGAGAATTTAAGAAGACTCACAGAAGAGAAGGAAGCAAAAGGAAACAGAAAGAAGAAAGAAAGTACTAGACCAGGATGGAGAATCAGACAACTGCACTAGACATTTAATATACATTTTTTTTGAAAAGTTACTGGAAATGTTTCCTTACTCATTTCTTCCTCATTGATGAACTACAAATTTTCTTTGTCTTTCACAACAGATATACCACAAGTCAAGTCCCTCAGGGAAAGACACTTAAGTTTCCACACCTGAGCTTGACAGACACTCAATAAATAACTGCATTTCCCAAGCCCCTTGACCAAAGGGGAGGAATAGAGAGAGCTGAGCTAAAGACATTCGGTGAGCTCAGAAAACTGAGAAAGGAGCAGATGACTCTAATAGTTTACACACTGAGTCCTTCTGCTGGCTCAACATGTTTTGATTCTCTCTACAAGGATACACAGCACTCATTCGCTTCCCTAAACTAAGCTCTGCATTTAGGCACAGAGCTGCTACCATTGTACCAGCATGCTCCTCTCCCATACAGCTCTGTGCCATACAATAGCGCTTTCCCTGGAGCAGCTTTGCATCTAGATTATACAGCTTAACTTGGGGGCGGCCCCTAACTCAGCAAACACCACAGAAGATGCATGTCTTTCACACAGGTAAGTTCTTAAAATCATGTTCTCTATCATTTGAGTTCAACTAACTCAGAGTTCAGTTATGTATTGAAGTTGAGGGCCAACAGTGAGACCTCAAAAACTCAATCATTATAATAACTAAGAGATGCTGAGAGAAGTTTGGGAGGGGTGCCACCATTGGGAAATAGTGGTATTCAATACACTTTTCCCACTGTTCCCAAAAATGAAGAAGAAGAACTTGAAACCTACTCTTACAGCAATTATTCTGTTCTTTCTAGCTCTGGAGATGCTGACAGCGTAGCTGGTATCTTATGACACTGGTGTTATCTGACAAATCTTGAAGCAAATAAGACGGGGCTCTCTATCTCTGTTTATCTCTCTCGAGTTCAGATAATGAATAATATTGTATGTAGCTTTAGAAATAGATACTAAATAAAATGGATGGTTTGGAAGAGATAAAATTTCAAATCTTGGCCCTATTGATAGACAGTGGGGTGAGATGAAATACTAAACTCTGAATCTGAGCCTATGAGACCCAGTTTTAGGTTTTCCAGTAACATGCTTGGGGACTTATAACTGCATCAAGACACTGAATCCAGCCACAGGGATTTTTCTAAAGAAATGAAAAAATAAAATAAAGATCTCTATGGAAAAGGACAGAAAGAATACCTGCCCTAAAATAGAAAGAGTAAACAAATAATAAAGCAGGGAGAAACAAACAAAAGAGATTCCAAAACACATGGGAAAAGTCGTTTAGTGGAAGAAGGAGGGAGAAGGTAGTCTGAAGGCCAGTTGGTGGTGTGTGAGGTACAGATGACAAAAAGGATCAGACAAGGAAATACTTAGCTTGATCAGATGAGCAAATACTCAGCTGGATGTGTTAGGTGTGGAACTCTAAACATTATTGTTGAATAATAAAAAAATTTATATCTTGATTATATACTGATTATATACAATAAAACTCTTTTCAGGTGCTTGAACAAGTGAAAAATATTTGTCTCCATCTACAAAGATTATTTCCTAGAAAGTCAGTCATTCTATGTACATCAATTAGACGACTAATGTCACAGGGTAAGCACGCCATCACCTGCTAGACAGAGACCTTCATCTGTGAAGACAGATGTCAGGCTCTAACGTCAGTGAGTATGGTCTCCCAGCCACAGTCTTCCTGACAGGGATCCCAGGCCTGGAGTTTGCCCACTTCTGGATTGCCTTCCCATTCTGTGTCATGTATCTTGTAGCCCTCATGGGCAATGCTGCCCTCATTCTGGTCATTGGGACTGACAGCACTCTTCATGCTCCTATGTATCTCTTCCTTTGCCTGCTCTCACTCACTGACTTGGCTCTCAGCTCTACCACTGTGCCCAAAATGTTAGCCATTCTGTGGTTCCATGCTAGCGAGATTTCCTTTGGCGGATGTCTGGCCCAGATGTTCTGTGTGCACGCAATCTATGCTCTAGAGTCCTCGGTTCTTCTCGCCATGGCCTTCGATCGGTATGTGGCTATCTGCAACCCACTGAGATACACAACCATCCTCAACCATACTGTCATCGGCCAAATTGTCTCTGTGGGGCTATTCCGTAGTATAGCTATTGTCTCCCCCTTCATCTTTTTACTGAGGCGGCTGCCCTACTGTGGCCACCGTGTCATGGCTCACACATACTGTGAGCATATGGGCATTGCCCGGCTGGCCTGTGCCAACATCACTGTCAATATTATCTATGGGCTGACTGTGGCTCTGCTGGTTGTGGGTATGGACTCCATCCTCATTGCCATTTCCTATAGATTTATCCTCCGTGCTGTCTTCCGCCTGCCATCTCAAGATGCCAGGCTCAAAGCTCTAAGTACTTGTGGCTCTCACCTGGGTGTCATCCTTGTCTTCTATTTCCCCGCCTTCTTCTCCTTCCTCACCCACCGCTTTGGCCACAACCGAGTTCCCAAGCACGTGCACATCTTCCTGGCTAACCTCTATGTGCTGGTACCTCCTGTACTCAACCCTGTCATCTATGGGGCCAGGACCAAAGAGATTCGGAGTCGACTTCTGAGACTACTTCACTTTGGGAAGGCTTCAGTGTAAACTCAAGTTGAAGATAAGAAAAATAAAGGGTACAATGGGAGCCAGCTAGATTCATTTACCTGCACGGAAACCTATGATCTGAAAAGGCAGGGTTAACTGGTCTAAAGCTCTGGGAGGAAGAGCATTGGCCAGAGTGAATGGAGAAAGGAATGATCTTGTATAACATTATTTTTCTGAGGCATGATTTACTAAGGAGCCAATCAGGTGCTGATCAAGAGAAGACTGAATGTCATTATGGAAATGCTTTGCTGAGGGTCCAATGGGAAGAAAAAAAGTGTTGGGAGTGAATTTGAATCTGAATTACACAAACTCAGGTAGCAGTTAAGAACCCAAAACATGGAGTCAGAGTGCCTAGATTTGAGTCTTACTTTGTTCACCACTACTTTTTTAACCTTGAGCATATCACTGTTTTTATACCTCATTTTTACCAAATTGTTCAATGGGGATCATCATAATGTCTATCTCTTTTTTAAATTGTATTTTTGTTATCTTTAAGTAGCTGTATAAAGGGGTACTTAACTCTTCATGTTGTGGTACGGAACACGTAAGTTAGTAAGTGCAGAAAACCTAAGACAGAGCCTTACATATCAATTATTTAATAAACAAAATGAGAATGCAAGGTGACCTCTCTAAGCCTTATTATGCAAGTTACCTAACTTTCTTAAAACTTTTAGAATATTATCTTGTATCACAAGGTTATTGTGCTAACTACCTTACTTAATAAAACTGTGTAATGAGTGTTTAGTAAAAATGTATTTCCTCCCATTCTTCTACTCACGCATTTAGAGTTCCTTTCCTTTTAACCAAAAAGTTATTCTTTAATGGTGGACAAATAGAGTCATAATACTCAATGTACATGTGCAAAAAAGGATGTGGAGAGCTTGATGTGACTGGTGGAGAAGGGCAGGTGGGAAGGGAAAGGAGAGTGATGGAAGGGGTAAGTCCAAGCAAAAGTCATTTTATTTCTTTTCATTTTGTTAAGAGCCCATAATTCAGAGACACTGAGAGTCTAAAATGATAAAAGTCTACAAAAGAAGAGGGAAGGGAAATAGAAAAATACTGAATGAAATAAGGACACAGGTTGACCCATTCTAACAATGAGATGTAGGAGACAGCATGTTGAAAAACAAACTTTGCAGGGGGAGGGAGGAGTTGGGGAGGTGGGGAGAGAAGGGATGATAGGGGAAAAACAAAGGAGGAGGTAACAATGCTCAATAGGAAATGTACTCATTACCTTACTCATGTAACTGTAGCCCTTCTGTGCAGTATCCTTACAATAAAAATATATATTAAAAAGCTCCCCTCTGGGTATTTATATATTTTTTTTTAATTTTATTTTATTTGAGAACATACTGTGTACAGAGGGGTCCTCTGGGTATTTATAAAAGAAGAGAAAATAAAGTAAAAAAAAAAGAAGAAAAGATACTACTAGTCTAAGGTTATTCCCTTGAATAGACAACATTTGGCATAAATACCCTGCCTTTTAAAGTGGAAATGACAGAAGATCTGGATCCAAATGTCCTTGGGCTTCAGTATCATCTTTCTTATCTACTAGCTTCATGAATTAGGGCATTCCACTTAACCATCCCCAGCCTTGGCAAAGTGCTTATTGTAAGTATTTGAAACAAAGTCAATTCTCAGTACAGTGATAGTTGACAACATTTAGGTAATGAACATTGAATTCATAAAGTATATGATATGTCTTATGTCTTATTGTGTCTAACTTAATGTATACTATTTGTTGACTTTCTGATTGGCTCATTTGTATTCTAAAACTGTCACAGCAGGTATTTGATTGGTGGCTTACACATAATTAGTAAACACATAGTAAATATTATGAAAAAGTGCTATGGATCAAATCGGTATGTATCATATTGTTTATTGGTTTAATAAATGGTGTCTTTATTATGCTACTTTGATGAGTAATGAAAATGTATGTCCAGAATAGTGGCTAGTACTTAGTAACTTGGTTATTTCTTACTCTGAGACAATTCATCTAGATGCACATCCATAAACTCAGGATAGTTTTACCCGGGTTTAAAAAAAATAAAAACAGGAAGGGGAAAAACAAAAGGGGAGGCAACAATGCTTGATAAGAAATGTACTCATTACCTTGCTCATGTGATTGTAACCCCTCTGTACAGTATTTTCATAATAAAAAACTTATTAATAAAGCAGGAAAGTAACTAGAAGAAAAATGATCACAAATTCCACAAGGGACACAAAAAGTATCAACTTTGGCTGTGCCAGCTCCAAGTCATGCTGGAGGGGCAAATTCATGATACGAAGTCCTCAGGAACCAGGAGTCTTCATACAGAAAATCTCAGAGCAGAAAGACCATAAGAGGAAACAGTAACTGGTTTGAACAAGACCTAGTCAAACTACATTATATCCATGTATAGAAATATCACAATTATACGAGTAAAACGTGCCCTTAAAAAAGAAAATATCTTACGTGTGCATTCAAAAGAAATGTTCTAAGGAAGTTGTCCTTAAGGATAGACAAAGTCATTAGTCCTAGAATGTATGAAAAGGATTTATGATTACTCTCTCTCTTCCTCCCACTCTGCAAATGTATTGTTCTATTTTTCTCTGGCATGTGAATGACAATTCTTATTACCTTATAAACATTAGATGATTTCCTCATTATGGCTTAGATTATTCTCTTTCAAGCACAGAAAGAGCTGAAAACATAACCCATCCCTCCCCTGTATTATGGTAAGGCAAAACACACTCTCTGCTTGCTAATTCCATGAAAAGGGATCCACTGTGGCTGGGAAAACAGCATAAATCGAAGAGCTAGTCCCTACATTCAGTATGAGACCCACAATCCTGCCTGCCATCTGTCATAGCTTATTCCATCCTCCTGTCTCATTGAGGGATCAGACTGCATCGCTGTTCCTATTTTAATTTTAGGTTTCGATTTTAGTTTTATATCCTGCAGAAAAAGTCACTTTATCATTATATTTAGTGATTTTCCTTTAGTTTTTGCATTTCTGTGTGATGAGAGATGTGTGTCTTCTGTGATTAAAATCATGTAGTGCCTCATTGTTGTGTTATACATCATCACAATGTATATTTCAACAGTAGTCATTATTACATTCTCTTAATTAATCCACATTATAAAAATCACGTGACTGAAGAAGGGTCCAATAGATGTTTTAGGTAGCAGAATGATAGCTGGTTTACTAATAGAGAGCTGGAATTGGTTTGTGGGGGTTATTCAGAAATGTTAAAACAAATCTTTAGCAGGTGCTGGTAGATCACACTTATAATCCTAGTTATTTAGGAGTCTGAGATCTCAGAATTGCAGTTTGAAGCCAGCTCAGGCAGAAAGGTCATGAGACTCTTATAACTGATTAACCAGCAAAGGAAAAAGAACTGGAAGTGATGCAGTGGCTCACGTGGTAAGGTACTAGCCTTGAGGATAAAACCTCAGAGACAGTACCCAAGCCCTGAGTTCAGCCTCAGGACCAGCACAGGGGGAAAAAATACAGTGCTGTGTTTACTTTTTTATCACCCTGAAGCTAGAATAAATCTTGTGATGTGGAGAATGATATGTGGAAATTAGTATGCTAGCAGGTTTTAGCAGGATCTAGTGCACAGTGAGACCACTAACAGTGATGGTAATATGATCCTACTTGGAGTCTAGCCACTGGGGCCTGAAGAAGAAGATGAAGATCTGGAAGTATTTCCTTCTACCTGTTTTACGAGTAACATTGCTAAAAGACCTGAAGTGTACAGAAGAGAATTGGTAGGCTGGGACACTACAGATGACTTTCACTGAGACACAGAAAATATAAGATGTGGAGTAGAAATGGATGAGGGAAAAAGTGATGGACTGACTATATTTGGAAATTCTGGACCAGAGACACCCCTAGGTGTCTTCCCAGAGAGAAGGCCAGTGTGCTAGGAAAAGTACTAAAGTACAATGACATTAAGGGATTTACAAAGTATAGAACTGTAGAAGAGCTGTGACTAGAAGTAAATGTGTCTAAACTCTCTGAGAGATTAATAGTCTAATATACCAACTACTACTAGGTATAGTATATACCATACTACTAAATATATACTGGTATATACTAATATGTAATATGCTACTAAGTATAATATACTAAGCACTACTCTATTAGGGAATGAGTTAACTCAAGGGAAACATCACTAAGAAACATAAGCCTGTAAATAAAATTTGGTAGAATGTTATGTTTGGAAGATGAGGAATGAGAACAGAAGAACATTTATGATAGAAAAGGAAATACTTGCAAGAAATCAGAGACTAAAAATCAGAAATAATTTTCAAGTTTTTAGATACTCATAAGGCAGCAGAATCAAGCTGTGTGCATTCTAGTAGTGGGGCTTGAACTCAGGGCCCCACACTTTTTGACTTTTTCACTCAAGGCTGGAGCTCTATTAGGTTAAGCTACTTTCCCACTTCTGGCTTATGTTTTGTTGCTGTTTTTCATTGGAAATAAGAATCTCATGGAATAAGGCACTATGCTCAAAAATGATCTTTACCATGTCAGCGGGGATGAGTTAGGGAGGTGGGGAAGGAAAGGATAGTAGGGAAAAAAACAAAGGAGGGAGTAACAATGTTCAACAAGAAATGTACTCATTACCTTACTCATGTAACTGTAACCCCTATGTACAACATCTTTACAATAAAATAAAATAATCCCATGGATTTGTCTGCCTGGGCTGGCTTCGAATCACAATCCTCAAATCTCAATTTCCTGAGTAGCTGGAATTACAGAAGTATGCCACTGGTACCTGGCAGAATAAAGTATTTTACAGGATTTAAAAAAAAAAAACTTAAATAGAAGGGGAGAGTGATCTTCAGAGGATGGAAGCTAACCTCGCAGACCAGGATTCTTACATAGAACCAAAGAAGAACTCTAGTTCCGAGATTGGCCCTATAACCAGAGAAACCCAAACACAAAACTGTGCCTTTAAGAGGCCGTAAGGAAAGCACGGCCTTGGGGGGTGATCAACAGCTAGGATTCTTTCATGGCTACTCTGGAAGAAAGTAGGACTGACTCATGGTGGGTTGCTGATTGAACAGGAGTAATAATAACAAGTTTCTGTTGGTAGGGATAGGAGAATAGGCAGAGACCATTTCTAAAACCACATAACCTGATCAATACCTCCCCATCATCTACTCACCCTCAAATTGACCACACACATGAGGATTCCAAGCAATCTTTTTTTAATGTAGAACAGTCTTGGGCATTGACAGAGGGAGGAATTCCTAAATAAGTGAATTCTCCCTCCTCCCTTTCCCCTCTCTCTTCATGGATTGGTGCACTGTGAGCACAGCCCTAAACCAGTGGCACCCTTAGAAGCCTCTCCATGGCAGCATGGATGTCTCCGTCTGTGGCGATGAGGGCCTGCAGGTTCGCATCATGATCAGCAAAACCCAGGGCCTTCAGCTGCTCCAGTTCTTGTTGGTAGCGACTTTCAGTAAAGAGGGATGGAGGGGATGAAGATTGGGTAGACTGGGAACAGGCATTGGCCAGTGCATGGAGGAGCTGGAGAACCGCCAGTGTGGGTTGTGCATGGTCTTCTCCATGACCTTGTCTTCTACCCCTGGTTTCTGGGACTCCTCTAGCCACACGTGGTCTAGCTGGGTCTCGGAAGAATGGTCCCAGTCCCGGTACCTCCTTGGACAGTATCTGTAGGCCTTGCTCTATCTGTATCAATGCCTGCAGTGCTCGTGGGTTGGTGAGAATAGGAAGAAGCGGAATATGACATAGCAGGGGGCTGCCGGTGGCCAGCTGGTGTAACAGAGATGGATTCCGCTGCAGGACATGCAAGGCTCGGCGCAGAACAGAGGGTGAAAGTTTCTGCTGACTGGCTTTCTCTATGGGTTGCTGGCTGTCCTGGGAGGGAAAATCTTGCCCTGGGTGTAAGTCTGGCATACCAATTTTGCACCCCGAACTGACCTGATTTGGGGCTATGTCCCTGACATGGGCACCTCCTCCTGTACTGACCTCTTGTACCAATGGCTTGGTAGGTGCAAAGGTGGTGGTGGTGGTGGTGGTGGTAGTATCCGAATTGCTTTGACCATTGGCTTCTCCTCTGTAAGATTCAGAACCTGAAACGTAGCCTTTGGAGGCAACCAATAGGGCCAGAGGGGAGAACATGAGCTGCTGGATGTCAGAGCAGATTGGGTGCATAGCATTATCACCACCTGGCACTGCCTTTAAAGAGTCCAGGGTCTGCTTTTCTTCCTGCAGTAGCTCGTGTTGTCTGACTGGCTTCTGAAAGGTTTCCAGAGTCTTGAGAGCTGGGTCACGTTTCTGCACAGGTCTTGAAGGTTCAGGAACGTGGCTGCCATTGGCCAGTTTCTCACCTGCCAGGCCTTGAATTAAAGGGTCTTCCAAGAACTGCACCAAAGACTCTGGTGCCATCATCAGCAAAGGAGCCAGCTGGCAGAAGACATCAGCTAGATCGGGGAAATTCCGGGCCAGCCGGCCCAGCCTTGTTGGAATCCCCGCACTCTCAGAGGCTGATGGTTCAGAACGATGGGCGCAGTGGGCTGTAGGGCCTGGCAGAGTTCCCGGACAGGATGGCCCTTTCAAACGAGACCTCACCACTAGGTGAACTGTAGAGCCATCCAGGATGCCACGCTGGCTCAGGATGTCTTGATCACGGAGGATCTTTCCAGTGAAGATGAGAACCAGTCGGTCAGGGTCACAGTGTAAGCGTTTGGCAATCTGCTTCTTAAAGTGGCAAACATTGCTGTTTTCTGCCAGCAAAAAATCCTGATAGTCCTGTGGGGTCTTGACAGACACTCGGATGGTACGTGATGATGTCTCCCGACCAGATACCAGCTGGCTGTCCCCTGCTTCTTCCCTAGCCCGTGCCATCCTTCCTTGCAAACAGAAGGCTGGGTTATCTGAGGGGTACTGTGGAGCACAAACCTGTAGAAGCCTAGCTGTGGCACTGAGCACACCTGGGTGCAGGGACCCGTGGGTTTCCAACGATGTCTTTTCACCCACGTCCCGCAGATGCCACCTCCCAGTGTAGCCCTGCAGCCAGCTGGCTCCCATAAGAGGGAGCAGCTTGCTCCTGCCTTAGACCAGCCTTTGGGGGTATGATGTCAGTAGTGAGGTCATAGTTAGGAGTCAGGCCTGAATGGGGGGAAGGGCAGAAGTTTTACCACCTGCTTGGGGTTAGGCTGTCTTCATGATTTGGTTTAAGCAACAGTAGAAAAATGTTGCCACTGTCTTAGAAACCTTTTGCATACCAGTTTGTTCCACCAGTTGAAAATCCTCATGTTCGTGTTTGATAAATGTTTGAACATGGTGGAGTCGGAAAGGGACTAATCTGAGCATTCAGAAGTACTGATGCCAGTCACGCAGCATTCAATAAATCACTGTAGACTGAACTACAGTTCAGCCAAATCGTCGAGTCCCTGGTTCTGTAGAACAGCATGTAGATGTGTATAATTAGTCCATACAGTCTCAAAGGGGTCTATAGGTAGCTTGTACCCTGAGGTCCTCCTGGCTGAATAATCTACCTCCATAGTTTTAAAATATCATCATATTCCCAAAGAACTTGCCAGCCAGGTTGCTCTCAGAGGGATTCTATCATCTCAGCTCAGAGGAAGAAGACTCAGACCAGAGAAATCAGAAGAAGGTAACCGTTTAAATCTAGGCCAGTATGATTTAACAGCTCCTAAAGAGGGTAACATCTTTAGGAAGAAGACATCACTTGGTAGGAGATAAATTTTTCATTGTAAAAAATAGTCTCTAAAGCACTGTTCAGGCAACTGAAGCCCTGGGCTAATTATTTCTCACAGTGAGAATGGACGCATCAGGCTATCGAGGTTTGTATCCACTTATGATTGCTGTTAAGGTACTTGATCCTTTTATTCTGATTCTGAAAGTTCCAAAGATTATAAAATCTGAATTTTGATGTTTAGAATGCCACCTCAAACAACACAAACAAAACATGAGTGTCACAAGCATCTAGATCTTTCTATGCTATTACACACTGATACATGTTCTTAAACTTTGATTTGTTTGCATGAGTATTTCCAGTGTCCAGCCTACATCAAGACTGGCCAAGTTGTCATTTCTAAGGTGGAAGTTCCCACTCCCCGGAACTTTTGTAGCTGGGCCCCTCCTTATATACAGACCTGAGGGCAGCATCTTCCAGGTAAGTATTCCTGCATAACCAGCGCTTTTAGAGGTTCTCTTTGGATGGCCCTCCACAGAATCAAATACTCAAATTAGTATCTGGCTTTCTTTCAGGAAGTACAATAACAGGTGTCAAGTTCAGGAATAGTCTAGGTCTTTGTTTATGATATAGAGTGTCTTTGTTCATGACATATATTGTTTTACAATTTCCTTTCTGAAAATATTTTTTACTGATTTTGTTATTAAACTTATTCTGGCTTCATAGAGTGAAAAAAAAGATTTTGTTCACCTTGTTACAGCTAGTAATTGTTCTTAAAAGCAAAACAAAAAATATAATCACCTTTTAATTTTTCTAGGTATTATTTGTCCCTTTTAATAAACTCTAAGGTGAACCATCCATCAGGCGCCTTTGCTAAATGGCTGTGTTGTCAGAGCCTGAATAACTAAAAAGGAGCAGGTGATCTGATAGAAATGAATAATACCATCTTGATCATCTTTAATTTGATGTCCCTGTTAGATTTCATGGATGCCTGTTCAAGCTGTAGATGCAGACCTGCTGTTCCTTAGCATGGACAGACCTTGCAGACCTTGTAGAAAACCACAGAATCACAGCAACTAGGGCCACAGCCTAGCCAAATTTATTAATTTCATATTATAAATTCATAAAAACAGAATTACTCTTGAATCGATGAGCAGTTTCAGGCTTATTTAACATCTTAAAGTGTCTTTGGAGTGACTCTGGATCTTATCTCTACATTAAAGCAAAACAGAAAGCTGGACACAGTGGCTCTCACCTGTAATCCTAGATACATAGGAGGCTGAGAGCTGAGGACTATGGTTCCAAGCCAGCCCAGGCAGGAAAAGCCTGTGAGACTCTCATCCCCAATTAACCACCAAAAAGCCATAAGTGGAGCTGTGGTCCAAGTGGTAGAGTGCTAGCCTTGAGCAAAATAGCTCAGGGACAGATGCTAAGGCCCTGAGTTCAAGTCTCAGGACCAGCACACACAGGTACACAAACAAAAAGCAGAATAGAAAGGCACTGGGGACAATGTCATACACAGAAACTAAGGAGGCTTCATTCAGAAGGCCTACAATTTGCACAGTTGTGCCTTCTTAGCACCTAACCTAATATTGAATTTTCAATATCCTATTCTATCCTTTCAATAGAGCACTTTCTTGAGAAGTTCAAATTCTACTATGTCCCATGGCACATGAGCAAGTTTAAAAGATTTTTTTTTAATGGAGGTGGAATGGGACTAATTACCCTTTGCTTAAGGAAACTGTCCCAGGGGTTCCCTTCCTCCTCCCACTTTTTTCTTATCAGTCAGAAACAGAAACTAAATGCCACAGTTTGAAGAGGCTAAAAGTCTAAAATAGGAAGGAAAAAAAGTTGGTGAAGTCATGCATGGGAGGACATTTGCTTTGGCTGATTGTAAATGATAAGAAGAATGATAAGATCTACACAGAGTGAGGGAAGAGGTAACACTGTCATAAAGAAATGTGCTCTTTACCTGACTTATGCAACTGTAACCCCTCTGTACATCACCTTTATGGTAACAATAAAAAATTTAAGAAAGAAGAAAAAGCAAATCTTATAATACCTAGAAAATGCCTAGCATAGGGCTGGGAAGGTGGCTCAGTGGTAGAGTGCTTGCCTTGCATGCATGAGGCCCTGGGTTCGATTCCTCAGCACCACATAAACAGAAAAGCCGGAAGTGGTGCTGTGGCTCAAGTGATAGAGTGCTAGCTTTGAGGTAAAGAGCTGAGGGACAGCGCCCAGGCCCAGAGTTCAGGCCCCATGACTGACCAAAAAACAAAAAAGAAAAAAGAAAAGAAAATGCCTAGCATAGCAAGCGTAATACATTATTACTTAGTGACATTAACTCCTAGTTTTGGGAAGAAAATCAAAGGTGAATAAATTATGTGTGAATGTGTGGTGCCTTAAAACAAACATATAATAAATTGCGCAAATGTACACATAATGCATAACTAAACTAAAACAAAGTCTTCAGCATTGAACAGAACATGGTAGCCAACTCTGTAAGAGTTAAATATATACTAGTTGCTGCCTAAATATACTTGGTAGCTTCTTTTAAAAAAAAAGATTTTTTTATTAGCATGAACTAGTTATACAAGGGAGGTGGTTGCTATGACATTTCCATATATGTGTACAATGTACTTACATCCAACTTATCCCATATAGCATTCTTCCTAGTCTCCTTCCTCTATCTTAAAGCAATTTCAACAAGTTACATTGTTCTATTTTCATAGGTGCATATACAACACTACAGTCCTATTTATCCTCACTCCCCTTCCAAAATTGGTAGTTTTAATTAACATCAGGCATCAAGTATAAGAGCCTTAGTGGATAGAGAACCAGAATTATGAGTATAACAATCCATCTGAAAGTGGCTCATCAGTTTTATTTAGGGCTAAGAACAGGCAAACATTTTCTGTCAAATGAAGAAGCCGTGAGGACAATCACCCCTTCATTAGTTAAATTTTATCTTTCAATCACTTGAAACACCTGTTTCATATTACGTCTGTTAATTATTTTAACTGAGGGCTAACAGAATTTTATCTGATTTAGTCAGTTTGTAAATTGCCAAATTGACTTTAATCTCTATTTTGTATTGCATCAACCAGAAATATTTTGGTGTAAGGGGCTCTATGACCGTGCAAAATTTAGGCAGGGCTACAGTTTGTGTGAGGCATACATATTTTTCCTTTTTTATGTCTACTTACCCACGTAGGATTATAATAGACACAAACTTTAAATTTATATCCATCTAAAAAAAGCAAATTTACCTCCATCTTATTGACTAATACTGACTAATTCTTATTGACTAAGACCTTGAAGTTTGTCAATTGGTCCAGTTTAGCAAACATTAAAGTTAACTTATAACCTATGTTATAAAAGCTAGTTGGTGCCTCTTTTGTCATTTTTTATCATGCAAAATCCTTTTGTATATAAATTTACAATATGAGGTTTGAATTCCCAGTTGCATCAAATTATGAAACTGTTTTTCTTTTTTTTTTTTTTTTTTTGTCAGTAGTGGGGCTTGAACTCGGCCTGGGTGCTGTCCCTCAGCTCTTCAGCTCAAGGCGAGCGCTCTACCGCTTGAGCTACAGCGCCACTTCCGGTTTTCTGGTGGTTTATTGGAGATAGGAGTCTCATGGTCTCTCCTGCCCGGGCTGGCTTTGAACCGCGATCCTCAGATCTCAGCCTCCTGAGTAGCTAGGATTACAGGCGTGAGCCACCAGCGCCCGGCCCCGAAACTGTTTTTCTCACAGTTCTCCTATTGCACTTAATTTTATAATCAATACAGTTCCTGTCAAGACCAAATCTCAAATTTGCTTTCCTCTCAAGCCCTCTCTCTCAGTTGTTCAAGCTGGAAACCAGCAATTGTCTCCATTCTGTGCTTTTCCTTGGGCCTCAAAAGAAATCCTGAATCTACCCACCTCCATTCTGTCTACACAGAATCAAAACAAGATCTGTCTGATATAAGGACTCTTGCTGTTAATGGTAACAACATGACTGACTGACCACAACAGTATCCACTCAGAATACACAGGTTTTTTTTTAAATCTACTCAAGGGCTGGGAAGGTGGCTCAGCGGTAGAGTGCTTGTCTCTCATGCATAAGGCCCTGGGTTCAATTCCTCAGCACCACATAAACAGCTGGAAGTGGCACTGTGGTTCAAGAGGTAGAGCGCTAGCCTTGAGCTGAAGAGCTGAGGGACAGCACCCAGGCCCACAGTACAAGACCCATGACAGACAAAAAAAATCTACTGAAAATAGTAACCATTAAAATGAAATTTTCCAATATAGCCAAATAGGTAGTTACAACACTTCATAGAGAACAAAAGAAACTGGAATAAATGACAACATTCCCTGTCCAAAGAGGAAGAACTTGTAATTACTCTTCAAGTCTTCTCAAATCTGTACGTGTAATGGAAAGGCAATCAAAACCTCACTTAACCTTTTTCTGAAATTTAACATCTACTATACAGTGAGTAAAATGAAGTGACAAAATTAGTCGTTGATCAGTGGCATTCTGCAAACAGATAATGGGGCAGGATTTGTATTTTTTGTCATTGTTTGGAAGTTGAAATAATTAAGATGTTGTCATTAATAAATGAGATATAAAAAAGAAAACCAAGGAAATAGAAATACACATATACCCAAGTAAGATGTGGTAAAGAAGATATTCTTGATGACAACATTGGAGAGTCAGGGTTGCAAAGATTCCAGCTAAATGCCACGAATCTTGCTCTGCTCCACATTTTTTGTGAATAAGAATTGAAGCATAAATTAGTTAGGATGAGGTAGTTAGGAGGTAAGGTTTCTGGAAGTGGGCTGTGGCATCTCAAATGTGGGGCTTAACCAAAAAAAAAAGCTTCATAATTTCAAGCAAGGCACTTCCCCTCTTCAGATGCCTAACTTGCCTCTTCTGTAGGTTGTGAATAGCTTCCCTGCCTGTCCTCAGGGACCACAGTAGGGAATCAGCTACTTTGTAGACAGCCTGGAACAGAGCTTGACCCGTAATAGACCTTCAATGTGTGTTCTCTCTCACTATAATTATATACTGGGTGATACCTAAAATGACTAAGGGGCATGGGAGATATGCAAGAACAATTTTACAAAGAAAAAAAAAAGATGCATAATTATTTTTCACTGTTTAGAAAAGAAAACCTGTATCTTCAACTGCTGCCTACCTCCCTGTTACCCACAGGAAGTTGGATGAATACCCCAAAAATTCTTTCTGTAAGCCTACAGACTGGGAGAAGATCTTCACTAGCCATACAACGGACAAAGGTCACATATCTAAAATATACTTGCAACTCAAAAAACTAAATCCCCCTACAACAAATCCTCAAAGAAACAACTGCCTAATAAATAAGTGGGCTAAAGACTTAAAGAGAAACTCCTCTGAAGAGGACATAAGAATGGCCAATGGACACATGAAGAAATGCTCAACTTCTCTAGCCATAAAAGAATGCAAATCAAAATAACATTGAGATTCCACCTCACCCCAGTTAGAATGGCTATAATCAAGAACTCTAATAACAGATGCTAGAGGGGATGTGGACAGAAGGGAACTCTACTGCACTGTTGGTGGGGGTGTAAACTTGTTCAACCACTTTGGAAAGTAGTATGGAGGTTCCTCAAAAGACTCTACATAGAGCTCCCCTATGACCCAACAATCCCACTTTTGGGCATTTACCCAAACGATCACAAACAAGGCTACACTAAAGCTACCAGCACAACTATGTTTATTGCAGCATTATTACCATAGCTAGGATGTGGAACCAACCCAGATGCCCCTCAGTAGATGAATGGACCAAGAAAATGTGGTATATACAAGTATACATACATATATACACACATATATACATATACACACACACACAAACACACACACACACACACACACACACACACACACACACAATGGAATTCTATGCCTCTATAAGAATGAATGACACCGCCCCATTTGTTAGGAAATGGAAAGACCTGGAAAAAATTATATAAAGTAAGCCAGACCCAAAGAAACATAGGTCCCATGATTTCCTTTATTTGCAATAACTAGGACAAGCCGAAAAGGTCAAAATCTATGTACATATGATCATATAAGATAATGTTAACTGAAATGAACCCCAAGATAGGGACACACTGGTTTTTTTTTCTTGCTTGCTAGTTTTCAATGTATTTAAAATATATGATTTTTTTGTTTCTTTTGTATGTTCTTCCTCCATGGTATAACCCCTGTTTTCACTGTATTTGATTCCAGTGTCCTGCATCTTGTATATACATTTTTCTAATTTGGGGATGGGAAGGGAAAAACAAAATGCTGAAATAAGGATACAGGTTGACCCATTGTAACAACGAGATGTACAAGACACTATGTTGAAAACGAACTTTGCAACTTGGGGGAATGGTGGGGAGAAAAAAAGGAAGAGGTGACAATGTTTGATAGGAAATGTACTCATTGCCTTACTCATGTAATTGTAACCCCTCTGTACAGTATTTCTACAATAAAAACATACAAAAATTCTTTCTGTAATTTTTTTTTGCAGATCTACCTGGACATGCACTTATTTTATATAGCCTTCAGTTAGAGGCAGCTCTAGAACACTAATCTTAGGAGTTGCAAGAAATGGAGATGTAATACCAGTCTTTCTTCTTCTTATACCACCCCAAACAGTTCAATGAACATTTTCCATTTACAAATGGAGAACAGAGTGGGGACATGAAGCAGAAGGCCCAAAGGCCCAAATGCCTCATGAACTAAGATCTCTGGGATAAAAGTGAGCCTAAAATTTTGTCTCATTGTTAAGCCACAAGCTAATAGCTTGAAGGTAGACAGATACCCTATGTGTCCTGGGGGTCAAGGCAGAGGTTTAGTTTTTGTCTCTGCCAAACACACACCTAATCACAGTGACATTTAAACAAGCACTACAGGCAACACCCAGCATACTCACCACCTTAGGATACTCTATGAAGGCCTTTTCCTTCCTTGACAGATTTAGTAGAAATGCTTCCTGTGTTTACACTATGTTAAAACTCTGCTTTAACATGCTATAGTTTAAGTGTATGCATGAACATGTGCATAGAGTATGCCCATGGAATGGTATGTTAATAACAATGCATTAATGCATCATCGAGTATTTATGCATTTCTTACTTGTGTGTGCACATTTTGGGGTGGGGGGTCAGTCATGGGGCTTGAACTCAGAGACCTGCCTTGAGCTGAAGAGCTCAAGGACAGCGCCCAGGCCCAACCACTTAAGCCAAAGCACCACTTCCATTTTTTTCTGTTTATATGGTACTAAGGAATCAAACCCTGGGCTTCAGGCCTGCTAGGCAAGCACTCTACCACTTGGCCACATTCCCAGCCCCGTGTGTGCACATTTCTGTGCATACCTTCTGGAAAACATGCCTTGCTCGATTTAAGAATCACAACATTTCAAGTCCCATGACCAACAAAAAAAAAATCATAACATGTTTAGCCTGGAAGGACACAAGTGATGGAAAGCGTCCCTGAATGCAAACAAGAATGTAATCTGAAAATGTGATGTATATATTATATATAATACTTGTATATGTATATTGTATAGATGGTAGGAATTTTATTCATCAAGAAGCATAATGTGGAAGTGGCGCTGTAGCTCATGTGGTAGAGCACTTGCCTTGAGTTGAAGAGCTGAGGGACAACGCCCAGGCCCAGAGTTCAAGCCCCACGACCGACAAAAAGAAGCATAATGTGTCATTTGCTAGGGAATGGATAGGCCTGGAAAAAATTATATTGAGTGAAATATCAGGTTTGGAGAGTTATAGTGCATGTTTTCTCTCATAAGTAGAAGTTACACTCAAAATATAAATGTAGTTGAAAATATATATAGAACCATATGCACGCACACACACACACACACACACACACACACACACACACACACACACACACACACACACACACAATTAAGCTGACCGAAGTATGGTATCTTTAGGAATATGATTCCATGGTGTAACCCCTGTGAACAAGAGTTTAGTAAAATAAAACTAATAAAATAAAACCAGGAAGCTGGAGTAGATCTTCATGAGGAAGAGACAAAAGGAGAGGGTAGATGAATGGAAAGAGAAATGATGGGTGAATAGGTCATTATACTCTATGTACATATGTGAAAACAGAACTAGAAACCTTAAGGTACAGATGGGGGAGACTGATGGGAGGGGTGATTCTGATCAAGGGGCATTATATGTATAAATGGAGATCTTAAGTCTAAACCCTTTTGTACAACTACTTGGAGATACTAAAAAAGGGAGGGAGAATCTCCTTGAGATGCTGGAAACACTTCCTGTATATTACATGCCTCCTACCTCAGTGTCTCTTACTTAATGGTTCTGCTAGATAAAGTCTTCTTTCCCTCTTCAAACCTTTATCTAGTCACTGCTGACATTCTTCAAGTGTTATCCTGCAAACACTCTCAGAGAAGCTTCTTCTATCTCCCCAGGTGAGTCTAGCAACAACCTGTTTATACTATATGGGGCTTTCCATATTTTCCATCCATTTTCCATATTTATAGTTTGTCATTGTGTATAATGAATGTCCTCATACATTCAGTTTGAATAGCTCTTGCTACCCTATCATAAATTTCTGAAGTAGGATTGTGTGTCTCATTGACATGAAATTCCTAATAGCTCACATATGCTGAGCAGGAGAGGGGCAAGGGATTTTTGAGCTTGAAGTTGCAAGGAATCAACTCTCTGAATCCTGCTAACAGGGCTATTTTAAACCAGGTGAGGTTTGGAAAATTAGAAGGCAGTCTGAGTCCTTCAGCCATGTGTCTACACATGCAGAAATCAGCATGCAATCCTGAAAAGGACAGCCTTTAGAGGAAACAACTATAAGAAACTGTGTCAATTATTCATTAAGGGAACCCCCAAATTATGAAAAACTGAACACAGACTACATGATCACTATTTCTTCAGGATGCAAAGTCTAGAAGATGTCTAGTAAGATCACCAATAATTGCAGCAAAACACCTTTCCTCCTCTGTCTCTGTCTCTGTCTCTCTGTCTCTCTGTCTCTCTGTCTGTCTATCTTTGTCTCTGTCTCTGTCTCTGTCTCTGTCTCTTTCTCTCTGTCTCTCTGTCTCTCTGTCTGTCTGTCTATCTTTGTCTCTGTCTCTGTCTCTGTCTCTCTCTCTCTCTCTCTCTCTCTCTCAGTGTCTGTGTCTCTGTCTCACTCAACTGCCTCTCTGACCTGTGTATTTATGTATGGGTTTTTCTCTGTCTCACTCGGCTGTCTCTTTGACTCTGTGTGTGTTCCCTGTGTTTGTGTGTCTTACTCGGCTCTGACTCTGTAGGTGTGTATGTGTGTGAGCATGTGAGGGTGCTTGTGTATTTCCCTCTGTGTTTCTATCTGTCTCTCCCGGCTCACTCGGTCTGACTCTTTGTCTCTTTGTGTCTTTATCTTCTGACTGTAAACATTTTAGTCCCCCACCCTGCCCCAAGCTCTCCCTCTATAGAAATAGTCCTTATCACCAGGTCTTCTCCCACATTCTCTCTTTTGTGTGCCTATCAGTATTGGGGCTTGAACACAGGGTCTGCATGCTGTCCTTTAACTTTTTGCCTCAAGGCTAGTGCTCTATCACTGGAGCCACAGTTCTACTTCCAGCTTTTTGCTGATTATAGAGAAGAGTCTCGCGGACTTCACTGCCAAGGCTGGCCTCTTACTACCATCCTCAGATCTCAGCCTCCTGAGTAGCTAGGATTACAGACGTGAACCACCATCATTTGGCACTCTCCCCGTTTTTGTGTAGCCCATAAGAATGAAACTCAGGCAGCAGGTGACACTGGAGAATGGATGTAATTGCATCTCAAGGTAAACATACACAGAGCTCAGACAGGGGCCCTATGGCAGGAACGTAGAAGAAGTGATTGGGTCACACACAGTACCCCTACCCTATTTCTGGCTCTTTAGTCTTCCTCAATGACTCTGGACCAACATTGTCTCCTCAGTAAAGAGCATTATAGTAAATTTGGTTTATAGTGCAGCTGTATTCAAGAGCAGGAGCGCTAGGTAATAGGCTATGGGGGAAAGGCACAGAGGACTCCTATGACTGCCTCAGTTTCTCCACAGCAGCATCCACGTCACCCCCGGTAGCAATGAGAGCCTGAAGATTGGCTTCAGAATTCAGAAAGCCCATGGCTCTCAGTTGCTCAAGTTGCACCTGGAAATGAGCCTCGGGTTGCAGCTGCTGAGGATTGGTAGTAGATAAGGCTTGGAACATTTGGAGGAAGGGAGAGGAATGGAGATCTTGCTCTGCAGACCCCTGTACTGGGGAAACCTGAGGATCTGGGGCTGAGTGGAGATCCTCTGATAGAAGGGTATCTTCTCTAGACTCTGTACCTCCTGCTGTACCACCGAGTCCTACTAGCCAAGGCATGAACCAGAGTAAGAGGCGAGGTGATTCGGTAGCCAGGACCTGCAGACCCTGCTCTATCTGCAGCAGGGCTTGCATGGCCCGAGGGTTTTCCATGGCTGTCTGCAGGTGCAGCAGTAATGGAAGCTGTTGGTGCATCTCATCCTCCAACTGCGGGGCCTGATGCATGCCATCTGTCCTCAGAGATCTTGAATAACCTGATGAAGACAGCCAGGGAGATTCAGGGACTCTAGGAATAGCTGTCATAGGGGAAGATGGTGAAGGAACAAATGGGGACCTGTTGCCAGAATCTCCAGACACCAGATCTGGCATGCTAGGGCTATGGCCAATAGAGTCATCCCCTAGGCCATTTTGGCCTCCACCTTGTCCAGTGCTGCTCTCCGGGGGATATCTCAGAAAAGATGGGCAGGAGGACTTGCCCTTGACTGCTACTGACTCTGTGGGGAGAGGCTGTCCTGCCCCAGATTCCTGGGTGGATGGTGACACTGGGGGACCTCTGTTAACTGGTGGTGGTAGTTGTCCTTGGCTTGGATTGGAGGAAGATACAGACCCCTGAAAATAGGACCCCAGGGATGGGCCTGTCTCATGCAATTGCTGGAAATAATCAAACAGCCCTATATTACCCAGAAAGCTTGGAACCCTGTTTCTAATTTCAGATGTATCTTGGTCCTCAGGCTGCCTTCCTTGCCTGCCACCTGGGCCTCCTCTGTGTGTGGAAGTCCAGGGGTTTGGGAGAGGATCACAGTTCTCTGTCCTTGAAGGTTGGCTGCTACTGGTGGCAGCATTAGCATTCGTGGTAGCAAATGGATTGCCACCAAACTGCTCCTGGACTGCATTCAGCATTGGGTCCATAATATCTGTGTACATGGTACGAAGCACATTGTAGCCACCGGGGATGCTCTCCAGGTTACTGAGTGCCCGGTCCTGGCTACGCATCATCTCTTGCATCATGGCAGGGTTACGTAAAAACTCCAGCGTCTGCCGCATGATTTCAGGGTTGTTGAGAATATGCCCAATCTCAGGGTTGTGCTGGATCAGCTGCTGTATATGGGGATTGTCTAGAACCAACTGGCGCACCAGACCTGTGTTGGACAGCAGGCCTTGGATGAAGGGATCATCAATGAGCTGAGCCACAAACTCGGGCACTGATACATGCTGCCACATCAGTGAGCTTGGCTGGTCAGGAAAACTGCCAGAGGTCAGGCCCAACCCATTGAGGCCTGTGAGGACACCTAAGCTGAAGGTGGTTGTCCCATCTGTTGGGTAAATGGAGGTTGGCTGAGCGAGTGATCCGGGACTTGGGCCTGGGGCAGGAACTACAGCAGCTGGGCATTCGGTGCCAATGGTGCGGCGCTGCATCTTGATGACCAGGTGAACGGTGAGACCATCTCGTACTCCACACTGTGCCAGTGAGTCCGCGTCCTTGAGGATCTTTCCAGCAAATATTAGGACCAGCTGATCTGGATGGGCCTTAAAGCGCTGTGATATCTCTTGCTTCAGCTGCCAGATGGTGCATGTGTCTGTCACTGAGAAATCTTCCTTGTCCTTGGGCGTCTTCACTGTCACCTTGATGAGGTGGGGATCCTGGGCCGGTGCTGAGCTGTCCTGTGGCAGAGCCTCTCCACTTTTGGCCATGATGGGCAGCAGGAGGCCCAGATCTGTGGGGACACAGCTAGGGGAGGGGGGATGGAAGACTAAGATCAACCCTTGGGGCAGTAGTGAGAGTAGGAAAAATTGAGCATGAAGAGCATCCTGACTCCTGGGGTTGGGGAAGATGGCAGGGCCACATGGAGAGGGCCAGGTGGGTCCAAGGACAGGTTGTTTAGGTGTATGATGGGATTGAGAGATTCGGGGATGATAGAAAAAATGGGGGCAAAGCCTTGAGTTGATAAATGAGGGGGTAAAGGTATAAAGAAGGGCATGGTCCTGGGGATACATACCAGTCAGCTGTGGCCCCGTCCTTCCCCTTACGCAGGGCTCCAAACTGCCCTCATCTTGCTGCACAGCCACCCCTTAGGCCTTCTGGGCCGGAAGCCCCTCCATCAAGTCGCCTCTGTGACCTCAGGACTGACATCACAGCCTCCTTCAATGGATTCTGGAAATGCCTGCAAGGTGTTCTGGATCCCTGGGAACTCCTACCCCTTTCTCTGACCTATTCTGTTTCTATTTCCTCAATTGCCTTCTTTAGAGAGGGCCCTGGGCTGAGCATTCCTCAGTCCTCAAGACCTGACTTCACTCCAGCGTGGTATATGGAGACTGTTACTAGGGTTGGATGACTATAAAAAGCTGCTGGTGGCTACGTCTCTATGAAGAGCTGAGTTCAGCTCCTTCCTGTTTTAAAGTTTCCGCCTGGAATCCTGTGTCCCTGGTTTTGTTTTGTTTAGGGGATTTTGTTGTTGTTGTTGTTGTTGTTGTTGTTGTTGTCAGTCCTGGGGCTTCAATCAGAGCCTGGACACTGTCCCTGAGCTTTTGTGCTCAAGGTTACTGCTCCACCACTTTGAGCCACAGTTCTACTTCTGGTTTTCTGGTAGTTAATTTGAGAAAACAGTCTCATGGACTTTCCTGCCCAGGCTGGCTTTGAACTGGAATCATCAGATCTCAGCTCCCTGTGTCCCTGTTTTCTGTCTCAGTCAATATTAACCATAACTTCTTTTTTGAATAAGCAAAGGAACCAGACATTTATTAAATGGAAAAATTTATGTTTGAGAAAGAGGGGGAGGTAGGTGCAATGAGAAACTAGTTTTCACAATCTTTACCGAGCCATCTCCTGTGATTACTCATGAACATGGCACCCTATGATCCTTTTTTTTTAATTAAAAGAAAGACATATGAAAAAAGTAGTTTATGAATACAATGCATCTTGATCAGTGAAGTAAGAGAGACCCAGAGAAACACAGGTTGCCAGGTTTCCTTCATTTGTGGTAGATAGAATGTACCTATGAATGTAGAAGTAAACATGTTGGGATGGACCTTATGCAAGTGGTTACAAATGAATTGCCTTTAGTATAATAGACTATGGAGAGCTCAAACAGTATAATCTTTTAGAAAGACTAGTCAAAAGCTAACAAAATCAACACCAGGAAATGGTACATTTAGTTGGGGATGGGGCCAAGAGGAGAAGGGTAAACAAATAAAGGGGGAGGGGCAAATGCAATCTACCACAAAGTTAATGGGGGGGGGGGGAAGGAAGGAATGGCAGGGGAAAAACAAAGGAGGAGGTAACAATGCTCGATAGGAAATGAACTCCTTACCTCACTCATGTAACTGTAACCCCTCTGTACAGTATTTTTACAATTAAAAACATATTTTTAAAAAGAACAGGAAAATAAAGTTAAGTAGGGAAAGGGTGAGTGGAAGGGCAGTAAGAATGTTGAAGGGGATGGTCGAGATGCATGAACTCTTTATATGTTTTCAACATATTGATTTGCTGATGAATACAATTTGGGGGATCAAAGAGGGGTCAAGGATGATAGTATTTTTGGCCTTTAATAAAATACTGTTTCGAGCAATGGCAGGACAGAGAGCCTAATTGGAATGTGTTTAAGAGCGAATGAGTGAAAAGCAAGTGGCTATGAGTATTGTGAATGAGAAAGAGGGTCTGGAGGTTAAGTGGGATATAACTTAAATTGTGTGTGTATATGTGTGTATGTGTGTCTCTGTTTTACGTTTTTCTTTTTTTTGGGGGGGGGGGGTCCGGTTGTGAGGTCTGAACTCTGGGCCTGGGCGCTGTCCCTCAGCTCTTCAGCTTAAGGCTAGCGCTCTACCACTTGAGCCACAGAGCCACTCCCGGCTTTTTTCTTTTTGCTTATGTGGTGCTGAAGAATCGAACCCAGGGCCTCAAGCATGCAAGGCAAGCCCTCTACCACTGAGCCACCTTCCCAGCTCCTGTTTTACGTTTTTCTTAAGGCTAGCATAGTATATTTTAAATTTTTTGAATATTTGTATTATCTTTAAGTAATTGTACAAAGGAGTTGCCATTCACCAAAGCAGTTTAGGAATACCGTGCATCTTGACCAATGTCACCCCTTTCATTATTCTCATCCACTCCTTCCCTTACTTATCTTCATTTTAGGTTATGTATTGAATTTTTTGCCATTTAAAAAATGCACTTTCTGGGCTGGGAATGTGGCTCAGTGATAGAGCGCTTGCCTAGCATGCATGAAGCCGTGGGTTCAATTCCCCAGTACCACATAAACAGAAAAAGCCAGAAGTGGTACTGTAGCTCAAGTGGTAGAGTGTTAGCCTTGAGCAAAAAGAAGCTCAGGGACAGTGCCCAGGCCCTGAGTTCAAGCCCCAGGGCTGGCAAAAAATTAAAAATTAAAGTTAAAATGCCGTTTCTATGTACAATGCATCTTGATCTGTGTCATCACTTCAACATCTTTACCCTTTGATAGGAGCAATCCAATGAGGGGAAACAACTGATGGAGAAAAGGAAAATTTAATTTTAAAAAATGCTTGGGGTTGTGGTTCAGTGGTAGAACACTTGCCTAGCAGGCAGATGGACCTAGGTTCAATCCCCAGTTTAAAATAAAATAAGTCCCTGAGTAAATAGATACCTAAATGAAGAGCTTAACAGCTTGACTTATGGACATGAGTTTATTCATTAAAACAGAACTGAGGGCAAGTATCTAAGGTAAAGATGTTAATTAGTTGGCTACTTAGAAGTGAACACTAGTGGAAGTCCCTTTATATGGTTAAAATAGGCCCCCAAAAAGTCCACTGAGTTGTAGAATAGAAAAGAGGATATCAAAGATTTGAGAGTGGTAAAGATATAAAATGGTCATCTCCAAGGATAAGACAGTGAATTGACTAGGCCAATAAAATGCCATATGTGGGGCTGGGAATGTGGCTTAGTGGTAGAGCGCTTGCCTCGCATGCGTGAAGCCCTGGGTTCGATTCCTCAGTACCACATAAACAGAAAAAGCTGGAAGTGGTGCTGTGGCTCAAGTGGTAGAGTGCTAGCCCTGAGCAAAAGAAGTTCAGGGACAGTGTCCAGTCCCAGAGTTCAAGCCCCAGGACTGGCAAAAAAAAAAAAAAAATGCCATATGTGGTCCCAGAGCAGTAGCAACGACATCACTTGTTAATTTGTTAGAAATATGAGCCCTGCTCTAGCAACTCATCAAGCTACAGTTTACCACTTCCTGGACACTGCTAAAAGTTGATGACTGGATATACTCAGGATATACCAAGTCTTTGAATAATCAATTCAAATAAAATTGACATGTGTGTCAATTTTCTATGCCTACAAAGAGTCTAAGCAGGGTTGAATACAATCATCATAATGTTATAGATTATTCTGCAGAATGATGCATGAGTGAATTAGGGAATAGCCTGAAAGTCAGAGAACTCAAGTCAAGAAGCAGCAAGATGGGTGGCATGGATGGGATTGTGGGAAGAGGTGACACTGATCATGATAGATTGCTGTATCAAATGGAAAGTCCTTTGTACAACTACTTAACCTTAATAATAAAAAGGGGGGGAAAGCGGCAAGAAGAAAGAATGACTCATACTCACTTCTAGATCCACAGAGATTGAAAGAAAGCTGCCACTGTGCTGGAGCTGCAATGCCCTCCGTGGGAAGACCCCAGCTACGGCAAACAGGTAGGGAAAGATATTTATGTACGTAAGGGATTTCATTTTTGCTTTTGCTAAGTTATAAGTTCCAAATAGTAAAAACAGAAGATTGGAAAATTAGCAATGATGTGGTGGAAAATGGAGTCAGATGAGGGATTGTCACAGCAGATAAGAAACGGATGACAATAAGATCACATGATTCTGTGAGTGGGAGCGTACACCTATAATCTCAGCACAAACAACACTGAAGCGGAACTGTGCGTTAGAGGCCAGCTGGACAGTACCGTGAGACCCGAAAGATCTTGTCTTAGAAAAACAAATAGAGGAATAATTTGGGCTTTATTATAAAGTGAATCAAGTAGGGTGCAAGACTTACTCAGAGAAATAAAGGTCATCATTTGGTTTTTGTTAGCCTTCTTGATTTACCTCTTTGTCAACTTGTGGTGGTGCAGCAGGTTCTGTGGTAGTGAGCTTGTTAGCAGCCGTGGACTCCTTTGGTAATTTCAAGGCTGAGAAAGGCGAAGAATGCATAAATCTCTGTGGATTCCCTCGAGTACAGAACCTGTTTCTCACTACTCCTACCTTAGTCCCAGACACTACCATTTCTTACCAGCTCTATTACAAAAGCCCTGGTTTCCTGATTTCCCTGATCCTCTATTACTAATCTATTCTCTACCCAGCAGCCAAACTGAAAAGTTGCATTACAGTACTCCATTCCACTGCATAAAATCTTCCAGCACCTGTTTTTGTTTCAGATTATATTGTTTCTGAGACTTAGAATTTTTAAGGTACAACCTCAATGATTTGATCATCTCATTTTCCTTTGCAACTAAACACAATTTATTTTTAAATTATATTAATATTAATAATAAAATTGCATAACAAACTTCATAATTACATTAAAAGTTGCATACAAATAAAAAGATGCAGAGGGCAGCCAAGAAAGAATATCAGAAGACATTGTTGAGTCCTATGCATATAAAAAATGGTTCATACCTGTTAGCTACTTGGGTAGATGAGATGTGAGGTTCACAGTTCAAAGCCAGCCAAGGCAAGAAAGTCCTTGAGACTTATCTCTGAATAACCAGCAAAAGGCTGGAAGTACAGAAATGGCTCAAATGATAGAACAACAGCCTTGAACAACAAAATCTAGGCAGGTGCGGGTGGCTCACTCCTGTAATCCTAGCTACTCTAGAGGCCAGCCCAGCAGAAAAGTTCATGAGACTCCTCTCCAATAAACTACTCAAAAAACTGGAAGTGGCGCAATGGCTCAAGTGGTAGAGCACTAGCCTTGAGCTGAAGAGTTGAGGGACAGCACCCAGACCCAGAGTTCAAGCCCCAGGACTGACAAAAAAAAAATCTCAGAGTACAAGGCCCTCACACACACACACACACACACACACACAATCAATCAATCAATCAATCAATCAATCAATCAATCAAAAAGAGAAATATTTAATAGCTGCACAGAGAGCAATGAAAAGGAACAGGATAACTAATGCTGGGATTTCATTCTCAGGAAGTGTTTTGATCTTGTGACATCTTTGAATGACTGTAATTAATGTGTCCACCAGTGACTATTGCAGTCACAGGAAAAGGCAAAATTCTCTCCAGATCTACAAAGCTGTACATAATCTCTCTGATCCCCTTGCCCTTTTTATGAATTTTACTTCCACCTCCTAATTATTTTTCAAACACCATGGGAAAACCTCAATCTTGGTGCTTTTCTTGACTCTGGTGCAGCCTTCTCTACTCTACATCCAGGGAACTGTACATGTAGATCACGTGCCCTTCTGAGTTTAGCTCAATTTCAGAGATATTATCAGATCATTCGAATTAGAATCATTTACCCAAGTTCACTTTTCTCCATGACACTTATCATTACCTAATACATTTGTAAGTTAATTTGAACACCATCTATATCTCTACAAAGGAAATGCCCCCCAAATAAAAGATCTTTGTTAAGTCACTATTCTTCCTTCAACTATCAAAAGCACATTGACTTATTAAATTGGGACTCGAGTTGATGAAATTGTTTCTTAGTTGAATAATTGATTGTATACTCTTCCAGGATAGTCTAAGCAAAGTGAAAATAGAAGTGGGGTCTTGGCCATGGTGGACAGGACACGCTACAGACATAAGACACAAGGACATGGAGCTCCTGCCTAAGAATGCAAGAATCTGAATTCAAACCTCAGGACTGCGCAGGAGTGTATGTGTATTTACATATACATATATACATATATATGTACCCATTTGATTGTGTATGTGTATATGTGTGTCTCTATATATGTAGATATATATGTGTGTGTATATATGTAGATATATATGTAGATATATAGAGACACACATATATATCTACATATATACACACACATATATATCTACATATATAGAGACACACATATACACATTCTTCTTCTGTTATAAACCAGTAGGTCATTCTTTTACTTTCAAACAATGTAGATTTGAGAAAATTAGGAAGACATATCAACCTTTATGACTAAATATCTAGGTCTGTATAGAAATTCCCCTCTGACCAACTTCTCCTATACATGGGTCTGTTTATGAGTCTCTAGATATTTATGTGCATCTGTGTGCATGTACTTGTTTTTAGATATGTGAGCATTATATATATATATATGTATATATATTAAACTATGGTTCTTTTTCTGTTAATATGTGAATGTGTGTGTGGATGTGTGTGTGTGTGTGTAAAGTAAGAATATCTAAAACATCTAGTTGCCTTTCTGCAAAAGAAACAAAGCCAAACCTCAGTGAGGGCAAAGTAGGTGTAGCCATTTTATTGACAGATCTTCCAGCCATGACCAGTGTCTAATATTTGATTAAGAAAGCATTGATTGGTTCTCCTGTCCCAGGACTTCTGGATGGAAGTGTTGGGGAAGATGAAAACAACAGATGAGATGATCAAATGAATCAGCAGGTAGATAGAAAACAGACAGGTGGGTGTGGTGGTTAGAATCACTGGGACCTCTTGAGTTGGCGAATAGCAGCATTAGTGTCACCCTTGTTAGCAATAAGTGCTTGTAAGTTGGCATGGTGATTTGCAAATCCCATGGCCTGGAGGATTTCCATCTGCTTTCTGAAATTATTTTCAGGGCCTTGTACAGGATGGGAAGGGTCTCCAGAGAGGGATTGTAGGCTCTGCAGGACTGCTTCATGCCTGGGGCAACACTCAGGATTCTTGGGCTCGGCAGTCTCTGGCACATTCCAAGGCCAGGGCTCTGTGTCTGGGTAGCTACAGCTAGGAGCAGGAAGCCAACCCAGACCCCAAAGGTAAGGTGCAACCCAGGGCAAAAGAATAGGAGTCTCTGTGGCCAGCAGCTGGAGTCCCTGTTCGATCTGTAATATTGCTTGTGATGCCTTAGGGTTTGCTAGAGCTACGAGCAGATTTGAAGTCTGTGACTGTTGCAAGAATGTGGGCAGCTGCTGCCTCCAGAGTTCACTCAGCTGGGGCATACTCAAGAACAGCATCATCTGAGCAGCCAGGTGAGGGTGGTTCATAAGCAACTGTATCATGCCTCCTGTAATCTGGGTCTTGGTCTGGTCATCCAACATCTGGAGCCCTTCTAACTTCTGACCCAAGCCAGAGGCATTTGTGCCAGCTTCCTGGGGCTTCTGGGTAATGGATATGCTTGGTAGGGATGGTATCCTAGCTGAATGCTGGATGCCACTTACATGGCTTTGGTCCTTGATCATACCAGTATTCACCCTAGATGTAGAATGGATCCTGTTAAAGTTGGTTTGGGTTGAAGCAATTGAAGATATACCAGAAGGATTCATATGGTTGATTGGTGTCCTAGGGTCTCGTTGTTCCTGGAATGGTCGAGGTGGTAAGGATGTTGGCTGGACTTGTTCCTGCACTTGGTCTGCTAGGAGAGCTATAAAAGAGTTACCTCCAAAAGGATCTTGTGTGCTGTGGAGCATTTGGTCATGGAAATTAGCATAAGTGGGATCCAGTACGTTGATCCTATTTGGAATTGTCTCTGAGCCCAGGTATGGTGGTAGGTTTAGTGGATGCTGAAGGTTCCGTGCAGGTTGATGAAGCTGCATTACCTCTTGCATCACCGCCAGGTTCCGAGCCAGCCCAAGAGTCTGACCTAGGACCTCAGAATTGTCAAGGACATGGGAGATTTCTGGGTTCTGCTGCATCAGTAGTAGCATGTCTGAGTGGCCTGAGATGAGCTGCTGTATGAACTCCGTATTGGACAGAAGGTACTGGATGCTGGGATTTGCTAGAACCTGTGTTAGATTTTGTGAATTGTCTACTTCCAGATTCTGCACCTTGGATGCATTAGATTCCACAGGGAGAGCTGGTTCTACTGGGATAGATTCCACAGGGAGAGCTGGTTCTACTGGGACTTGACTCACGCCAGCTGGTTGGTTCCCCTCCTTGCTTTTTTCTGTGGTGTTTCTGTCCCGGTGGCAGGGCTCCTTGGTTGGCAAAATCTGAGAGGGATTGGTTAGGGATCTGGAGCCATTCTTGGACTTGATCACCAGGTGGATGGTGTGGCCATCTGCGATGCCCCTCTGACTCAGTGTGTCTTGGTCTTTGAGGAGACGACCCATGAAGACCAGCACTATTTGGTCCGTCCTGCAATTGAAGTGAGCTGACAGCTTCTCCTTGAGCTGCTTTACTGAGGTGTTGTCAGCTAAAGTGAAATCTTTCAGGTTGCCTGCCGTATTCACTTTCACTCGGGAGACACTTGGGCCGATCTTCTTGTTGGCAGGCAAAGCACAAGGTTGCCTGTTCTGGGGCACCCTGGGCGAGCGAATAACAGCATGAGGCATGGACCTTCCTACTGGACAGGCTGATGGCAAGCAGGTAGAAGCAGGGGCAGTGGGATGAGTGGGGACAAATGTTCCTGCAGGCCTTCGCTTTCTTGTTGCCATGGAAAAAGATGAGTGACCAGGCTGGGGGTCAGGAATTTGTGATGTTGTCCCCTCACCCCCAGTTCTCCACATGTGGCCCTGCTGAGACCTGGCGTGGCTACTGATTCATACTTGGCACAGGGTGGACTAAGTGTTGACCTTCTCTGCTCCTGCCCCGCCCGTAAGGGGCAGTGCCTGTTCAGAAAGAGGATATTGTGATGTCAATTTAAGGCTCATAGTCCATCAGGACAAGCCGGGGAGGGAGACAGATTTGAGGAGGAGGTTGAAGTTTCCATGAATAAAATAGGACTGTTTTCCAGTCATCAAAAATAATAAGAATAACCAGATCTTTTCTGTTAATGTGGGATGTGTGTTGCTGTGCCAAGCATAGGCCCTATATAGAAGTGTCAAGCCTATTGCATAAAATGTTGGATCGCTGGCCACCGGTGGCATACATCTGTGAGCCTCGGGAGGCTGAGATCTGAGAATCACGGTTCGAAGCCAGCCTAGACAGGAAAGTCCTGAAACTCTTATCTCCCAATTAAACACCAATAAATAAATAAATAAACAAAAAATAAAGCTGGAAGTGGTAGAGCACTAGACTGGAGGAACAAAAGCTCAAGAACAATGCTCAGGCTGAGTTCAAGCCCTCAAGACCAACACAACACACACACACACACACACACACACACACACATTTCTGAGAGTAAGAATAAAGCCTGTACCACAGAATGGAGTTGGTTTGATCTGCTTGTGGTCTGGAAAAGGTAAATTCTAGAAAATAAATAACAAACGGTCATGTGGAAACCAAAGTCACGTTTTCCTCTGGGTACTAGATTGGTGGATTCTAGACTTCTTTGAGAGTGTTCCCTTGTGTAAGTCCAAACAGGATTAGGGATAGCCAGAGAGGTTCCAAGGGCACCCTGAGTAAAGGTGAGAGAGTTAATTGCAACAACACACATGGGGTGTGTGTGTGTGTGTGTGTGTGTGTGTGTGTGTGTGTGTGTGTGTGTGCAGGTGCACGTGTGTGTATGCCCATACTAGGGTTTGAACTCAGGGCACTCTTGCTTGGCTTTTTCTGCTTAAGGCTGGTACTCTACAACTTGAATACCTCCAATGCTAGACTTTTGCTAGTTCATTGAAGAGTCTTACAGACTTTCCTACCTAAGCTGACTTCCATCAATGATTCTCAGATATCAACCTCCTGAGTAGGGAAGATAACTGGTGTGAGCCACCAGAGCCTAGCTGCAACACTTTTTTTTCTTCACATATTTCACATACAGTGTGGTGTTTTCTGCTTGACATCCTAACAGGACGTTCAGAATTATTTTATTGTTGCAATGTCCCTGTTCAGTCTTAAATGTTCACCTTTATGTCAAAACATTAAAGGGAAGAGACTCTTGTAAATCAAGAGGTAGGAGTGGCAGTGTTACTAGTATAGTTGCGGGGGGGGGGGGGGGGGGGGGGAGGGAGAGGGGGGAGGGGAGGACAGGGGAAGAGGGGGAGGACAACAGAATCAGGAAACTACAAAGTCAGATTGCCAGTACCCTGAAAACTTGAAGCTTGAAGCAAGTGTTTGAAGCTGGTGGGAAGCTGATGACTTATTAATAGTATGTTAATTTATCTGTGTTGATGTTTGTATGAAAACAGAAGAATTGTATGTGCCAGAGAGAGAGAGTATTTGTTTTATTGGGTATTGATTTGTGAATGTGTGTCTCCTTGAGGCATGTGTTCTCTGTGACTGAAAGGATTTCAGGGTCCTTATATATATATATTTCATTTACCTGCTGTTTCTGTTTTCTTTTCTTTTCTTATTTGTACCCATCCTGAAGCTTGAACTTAGGGTCTGAGCACTGCCCCTGAGCTTCTTTTGCTCAAGGCTGGCTCTCTACCACTTGAGCCACAGAGCCACTTCCAGCTTTTTCTGAGTAGTTTGATGGAGATAAGAGTCTCACGGCCTTTCCTGCCTGGGCTGGCTTTGAACGATGATGCTCAGATGTCAGCCTCTTGAGTAACTAGGATAATAGGGAGGAGCCATCAGCATTCAGTTTACCTGCCTTATTAAGGTCAAGAAACCCTGTGCAGACAGAAAAGGGGCATGGCAAACAGTCTGAACCTCTGTGCTCTCAGGGTGTTGAAGAAGAACAACAACAAAAGCAGAAATAGTTTAACAGGAGACTTTCTGCAATCAAACACTGGATTCTTTATTGAGAATGTTTGGGTCCCCTTCCCTCCAGCCCAGTCTATATCCTACTCATACATCCCTGCCTATCAGCCACTAGAAAGGAATTCAGGCTTAAACACTTCCTTCCATTGTACTCAAAGTAGATATTAACTGCAAACTATCAAGCATTGGTCTTCAGACCAAGAAGATCTCCAGGAACTCCATAAGAAAGTGAGGAGTGAAGAGGAAACATCCATGCCCCATGCTAGTGATCAGTGCTCACAGATCAGATGCAATGCTCTCAACTTGACACAGAATTTTTATGGATATGACCCTAGAATCCTAGAAAACATGTTGAAAGCTTTAAAGGAGAGAAATATGAGTTGCCAAAAATGTCCAAAAGAAAGGGGAACATTTCCCTAGCTTACTTTGTCATTTTGGTGTTGGATAATTTCTTCTCCTACCCCCTGGGCTGGGGGTGCATAACCTTGTATTTCTCAATCAAATCCTCCCAGGTGATTTTTTTTTTTTTTGTCAGTCGTGGGGCCTGAACTCTGGGCCTAGGAGCTGTCCCTCAGCTCTTCAGCTCAAGGCTAGCGCTCTACCACCTGAGCCGCAGTGCCACTTCCAGCTTTTTCTGTTTATGTGATGCTGAGGATTCGAACCTAGGGCCTAATGCATGCAAGACAAGCACTCTACCACTGAGCCACCTTCCCGGCCCCCCAGGTGATTATTAAAGAGAACCTTAATATGAGAGTTGAGATAGTAATGACCTAAGGAGCTAACTAGAGAGAATCAGTGTCTCACAATCATTAAGGTTCATGGCCATTTGCAGGAGTGATCCTCATAGAAATGAGGGAAAGGACACACTTCTGTCAAGGCCCTGTCCCAGCCCTGGAATCTCAGGGCCTGGAGGGCCTACTGGGTCTGATAGATTTTTGTGGAGCATGAGCCCCAGACAGCCTTTTGGCTGCTGCTCTTATGGGCAGCTGGTACTTCGTAGTCAGGAAGATGAGGTCATAAGTTACTAGGAAGCCATCGTTGTAGACATAGAGCTTGTGGTCCCAGGGGCAGTAATTGATGCCATGCAGCGTTTCCAACATCTTGTCCAACAGGATGCTGAGAGTGCGCTCCTGCCCTGTGGTGGTGTCAAATGCATAGAAGATCTCCTCCTGGCGAGTGCTCAGTGAGCGTAAGGCATACAGCACCCCACAGGCCATGAAGGCCCCTGACAAGCCTGGCTTGTACTGGCTGGTGTGCCATGTTTTCTCTACTTCCAGGGTGCTGGCATTGAGACGACTTATTACAAGGTTGCCTTTGCTGTGCTCAGTGGCATAGATCACCCATAGCCCTTCCTCATCACCAGCAAAATTTAAGCCCGTCCAGGGCACACTAGCATAGGAGAAGCGGTTATTGTAGGTGGCACCAGGCAATGGACGCCTCAGCACCAGGGTGTTGGAGGACAGATCCACCTTGGCCATGTCATTGGTGCCATAGTAGTTAAAATACATGAAGTTATTGTACACTGTATTGCCACTGCCATCGCCATAACCCATCTTCCACTGCTCGTAGTTCTTCAGGAGCATCAGGTCATCGTAGAATTTGTACAGCCGATAGAAGTCGAAGTACCTAAGCCAACACGTGCATTGGAATCATTAAATGACAGCACAAACCAGGGTAACTGAAGTGCTATACAAATGGGCAGTTGAATGTGTCCGATAAGAACAAGGACTTTACCCATTGCAACAATGAGTCGTTATGTCGAAAATGAACTTTACAACTTTGGTGGGGGTGGGGGGGGATAGGGAGGATTAGGTGGGGGGGCGGGGAAGGATGGGAAGGGATGGGAAGGGGAAACAAAGGAGGAGGCAACAATGCTTAAAAAAACAAGGACTTTAGAATCTGACAAAATTGAGTTTAAATCTAACTGCTTTTTTACCACTAGATACCACAAGAAAATAAAGTGTTGTTGAAAATGATAGTAGCAAAGACAGTGGTGCCGTTCAGTTGGTAGAATGCTTGCCTAGTAAACATGAGACTGAGTTCAAATCTCAGTACCCTCATCACTAGAAAATACCCAAAATAATGTAAATAATAAATAATAACAGGAGGAGGGTTGGGTGGGGGAGCGGGGGAGGGGGAGGATGGGATGTGAAGGGTAAACAAAGGAGGAGGCTACAATGCTTGATAAGAAATGTACTCATTATCTTGCTCATGTAATTGTAACCCCTCTGTACAGTATTGTCACAATAAAAAATAAATAAATAATAATAACAGTTGCAGTAACAGTAAAAATACCAACAGCTGCATTGTCTGTTGAGCCTTGTAAATAATTCTGTCATTGAATCATAGTTTAAAAAACGTAATAAAGATTTTAGCTTGTAGACTATGGGCTAGATCTCAGAGAGGTTAAGTACTCAGCTCAAGGTCACAAGATTGTTAGATGAATCTGTAAAGGCATCAGTGGCTCATGCCTGTAGTTCTAGTTACTCAAGAGGCTGAGATTTAAGTATCTCAGTTCAAAGCCATCCCAGGCAAATATATCTATGAGACACACACAAAAGAAATAATAAAAGAATACACTTCATTGATTGTCAGGAATGAACAAGATAATGCAGAGAAACCATTTGGTACAGTATATTATCCCAAAGCAAGCACTCAACAATAGTAGCTAGTATATTTTCTTCTTTATGGACACTTTTCCCAATTTAGACTCTATTGTCTTCCATCTGCCTTAACATGCAGGTGTCCCATAGTGGGACACAATTTTGGAATTGAATTCAAAGTCAAGGTCCACTCAGTCACTCTGGAAATGACTTAAGTTCACTAAATTATAAGTATTCTTTTTTTCCTTCCTTCCTTTCTTCCTTCCTTCCTTTCTGTCTTTCTCTCTTTCTTTCTTTCTTTTCCTTCCTTCCTTCCTTCCTTCCCTCCTTCCTTCCCTCCTTCCTTTCTTCCTTTCCTTCCTTCCTTCCTTCCTTCCTTCCTTCCCTTCCTTCCTTCCTTCCTTCCTTCCTTCCTTCCTTCCTTCCTTCCTTCCTTCCTTCCTTCCTTCCCTTCCTTCCTTCCTTCCTTCCTTCTTTCTTTCCTTCTTTCTTTCTTTCTTTCTTTCTTTCTTTCTTTCTTTTTTCTTTCGTCCTGAAGCTTGAACTCAGGGCCTGGGCACTATCCTTGAGCTTTTCTGCTCAAGGCTAGTGCTCTGCCACTTGAGCCACAGCTCCATTTTCGGCTTTGGGGGTTTTTTGTCATTGTTTTGTTTTGCTTTGCTTTTTAGTAGTTTATTAGAGATGAGTCTCACAGACTTTCCAGCCCAGACTGTGGCTTCAAACCACAATCGTCAGAGCTCAGTCTCCCAAGTTGCTAAGCAATACAGGCATGAGCCAACAGAACCCTACAATACTTTCTTTTCTTAATACTGTGTTGTCTTAAATTAATAACTACAACTTTGAGAGAATTCAAAGTGCAAGAGTATACTGAAGTGTTTCATATTCTATAGAGTGCTTACAGGAACTGAGGTGCATTGTAACCATTAATATTAACCTTTTTGAGATGAGCGTCATTTCAGAATCTGAGTGTCTGGTTCTACCCATCTTCATCCCTTCTTCCTGTGACCTTCTGCTTAGTTGGGTCCATCCCATACTATCATGGAAACACTGTATAAAGTACACCGACTTTCCTAGCCAGGTTGGAATTGAAGGGCTACTTGTCTACCCACTGAATCATTCAGCCATTCTTTTAGCCAATAAATATTTGTCAGCACTTGCTATGTTCATCTATGCTTTTCTGTGTATGTTGTGCAATCTTCTCATAGATTTAATCATCCTCACCTCACAGATGACTAAGAACAGGTCCTTTTCTCTTGACTTAAGTGAGACTCAAACTTAAATCAACTTAACTCCAAGTCTCAAACTGAGCTAGGATCATTCTCTAAACATCTTCTCAGTAGGAAGTTAGGCGATTCCGTGGAAAAGTTTGTCCTTGAGATAGGATTAAACTAGAAACAGAACCATGACCTTGCTCATAATAATTAAATTTTTCAAGCATTAGATTTTGGAGGAACTCGGGGGCATCTAGGTCATGCAGATCCCATTAGAAGAATGTTAGGAAGAGACCTATTAGCTACAGGTTAGATTGGCCTTGGGAACATGCATAAAATGGGAAGAGGAACCTGGGTTGGTGCTACAAAGAAAATGGCTGGACTAAGGGAGGGCACATGTAGAATGAATCTGGATATAGATAAAAAGACATCTGGGACTCACCTGCCATCTGCACGGAGAGGGGCTACCCAGTAAAGAGAAGAGGCTGGTTTGGGCGCTGAGTCTCGGCCCCAGGCACCTGCCTTGTAGGAAATGCCCCTCCAATTGAGGTTCAACACAAAGGGTCTGCTAACTTTCTGGAGTCCTCCATGGGCACAAGAACCTTCAGGGGAGAACAGGCAAGGTCTGAGCATGTTGCAAAGCATACAAGTCACAGAGAGCAGAGTATGAAGTCCAATAAGGTATGTTAGAGAGATGTCCATGTCCATGAGCACATACAACAATATACAAACAAGGTGCATGCACAGAGATTAGTGTCCATGTGTATGAAATGTTCCTACGTCTATATGTGAGACTATGACAGCTGGGGTGTGTATTTCTTAGTGACACAAAAGCTAAAGAAATTCAAGATGAATCCCTTCCCCCTTCCCCCACCCAAGACCTTTACTCCCCTCTCAGGAGGCTATGGCCCATTCTGCACCCACCCAGGTAGTGGGGAAATACAGTCTGTGACTTCACCTGGTGCTAGGGGAAGGCCAGAGTCTCTGGAGGCCTGGTCCTGCTCCTTTTCCCTCTCACACTGGCTTAGCTGGCCCTCCAGGACATCCACCTCCTGCTGGAGAGCATTGAAGCTACGCTGCTCAGTGTCAGCCAGGAGCTTCAGGGTGAGACTGGCATTTGTCACCTAAGGAAAAAGAGCTATGGGTGAGATGAGGGTGCTAGAATATTCTCAAGAACTGATCTCTGGTGTTTGATTTCTTCGTTCAGGATCGTCTTCTACCTGAAGAAGTGATTTGGGAGTGTATCAACTACGTGAGGTTGGCTAGGACAGAAGACAGAGGGTTCTTTCATCTATCCGTGTACCTTTCCTTGGAGTTGGTGGAGAAGGTCCGCAGCCCCACTAACTCCTCCCTTGACGTTAAGCTGGCTTGCCAAATGCTGTACTCCTTCCAGCTCCACACGTAGCAGGTTGAAGGCTGGACTCTCGTCGTGAGAAGCAACCGTGCTAGGATTTCTGAACTCCGGGATGTGGTTCATTTCTAGGACCTGGTTGTCTTGTTCTTCAATGGCACGTGCATAGTCATTGGCCTGGGAGTGGGGGGGATGGACAGACAGTCCTCCACCACAAAGTCTCGTGGCTCTTTCCATCCATTCATACCCTCCCAAGACCACACAGGTTACAAAGCACTCTTATACCCATCATTTCATCTTTCTTTCTAATGGCCCTTGAGGTGAGTTCCCATTTCATCACAAGCTATATATATATATGTCTTTCTTTTCACTAAAGAAAAAAAAATATCTAACACTCATACCATCTCTTTACAAATATTTATAGCCTCTTTCCCCTTGTCTAGTTGGAGCTCTCTTTTTCTCCAGACTGGGAGAATAAATGACTACAAGCCATCAAATTTCTTCAGGCAACTCAACAAGTGGAGATATACCCACCCACCCTTCCACTCAATGCACTGATTTTTTTTTGTCAGTTGTGGGGCTTAAACTTATAGCCCGGGCACTGTCCCTGAGCCTCTTTGTGCTCGAGGCTAGCTAGCACCCCACACTTGAGCCACAGTGCCACTCGTGGTTATTTAATGGTTTTGGAGATAAGATCACAGGGACTTTTCTGCTCCTGTTGGCTTCAAGCCGTGATCTTCAGATCTCAGCCTCCTGAGTAGCTAGGATTACAGGCGTGAGACACTGGTGCCTGGCTAATGCACTGGGTTTTTTTAAGTTTTATTTTATTTTAAAGATTATGTACAGAGGGGTTATAGTTACAGCAAGGTAATGAGTATATTTTTTCAAACAGTGTTACCCCCTCCCTTGTTTTCTCTCTTTCCCCCAGCCTCCTCCCCCGGCAAGTTGTAAGGTTCGTTTCCAGTGTAGTGTCTAGTGAGTATTGCTGTTGTAACTGATTTTAGCTCTTCAATTCAGACACATTCCAGTCACCTTTCCTTCAATTATCACTTTCCAGTCTTTGATTAATTTATATTTATGCCTAAATCCCTTACCACGTCTTTTAATCTCCCATTGGATTCATACCCTTAATTATACAAAGCATCCCTAGCAGTCATAATTCTTTTTTTACTGCTACTACCATTGGGGATCCCAAAAGTAGTACCTAATTTCACCCCACCACCCCATCCTAAGGATTCATCTCAAAGATAAAGGAAGTGCTTCTTTTAGCTTCTGCTCTACTAACGGGACTTGTTTCCATGCTAGATCTGATCAGAGCTGTGCTAAGCTAATACCTGGCCCCATCCCCCAACACAGCCCACAGCTCCAACACTTACCCTGGACATCAGTTGCTCATACTTGCCTGCAAGCTTCTGCACTGCATTTTGCAGCTGTTCCAACTGCTGCAGTAGGGTGGAATTGTTGGGCAGGAAGACCACACAGTGGCATGTGCCACTCTCATCCACCAAGTTTGACATACTTCTCACCAGCTGCAAAAGCATGACCATAGGTACACTAAGATATAAAGATACCTGATGGACCACAACATGCTATTTGCAAACATGAGGCAGAAGAAGAGGCTGACCCTGCTCTGCAGTACGAGAGAAGAGTTCTTTTATTTCACAGGAGCTTGAGCTACTTTTCCCTATGTTAAGGGTTTGAGTTACTTTCCTTGGAATTTCCCAGAATGGAAGCTTCTGTCTCTCTCTCTGGCTCCTATTGGCTGGGCTACCCTCACCTAACTTCATGCATTGATCTAGTTGTAGTTCACATTGTGAAAGCCAACTTTTCCTTCAGGTTCTGCAGAAGAAAGCAAAGCTGGCCTGCTTACAAGCATTTGGGGACATGCCTTTACTTCTCTAGGATGTCCTCACTCTCAGAATTGAGCAGATTCCTACAAATCCATCTGAACCTGAAGGAAGTAGGTAGACAGAGTTCCTAATCAGAAGGCCAAGGAACTGTGACAACATAATGACATGTCATACTCGAAGTTAATACTTAACATCCATAAAACAACATGGCATAAGGTGAGTTGTAATACATAATTTGTTATTTTTTGGGGGGGGGATGCTGGTACTGTGGTTTGTACTCAGGGCTTGGGTGTTGTTCCTTAGCTTTTCTACTCAAGGCTGATACCTGAGCTATATCACTACTTCCAGCATTTTGCTAGTTTTAACTGGAGATAAAAGTCTTGTTGAGCTGGGCATCTGTGGCTCACACCTGTAATCCTAGCTACTCAGGAGGCTGAGATCTAAGTATCAGGGTTCAAAGCCAGCCCAGGCAGGAAAGGCTGTGACACTCTTATCTCCAATAAACCACTCAGAAAACCAGAAGTGGTACTGTGGCTCAAGTGGTACAGTTCTAGCCCTGAACTGAAGACCTGAAGGACAACACCCAGGCCCAGAGTTCAAGCCCCAGGACCGTTAAAAAAAAAAAAAAAAGTCTTGTTGACTTTTCTGCCTGGGCTGGCTTTAAAATGTGGTCCTCGGATCTCGGATACCTGAAGTAGTATTACAGGTATGAGCCACCAGCAAGCAACCTAGTTTTGTTTCCAGACATTGCACAGATTCATCTTTCTGTGCCCTGTGTTTTCAGATAAATACTGGTGGAAATCATGGCCTTATTGTTTTACTTTGAGAAAGAAAGAGGAGGTAAGGGAAAGTAAGAGGGAGAAAGAGAAGAAAAAAGAAAAGAAGAGGGAGAGGAAGAGAGGGGGAGAAGGAAGGAAGGAAAGAAGGAAGGAACGAACGAACGAGCGAAGGAAGGCGGGCGGGCGGGCGGGAGGGAGGGAGGGAGGGAAGGAGGGAGGGAAGGAAGGAAGGAAGGAGGAAAAGAGGGAGGGAGGGAAGAAAAATATTCATAAATTCATAAAGTACTTGGAATTGTGGCTGCTTGCCTATGATAAAGTCACCTATTAATTACAATATTCTAAGTCTATTCTATACTCCCATTTTGGAAGTATATGGAAGTCCATATAAAATTGTCAGGAGGGGCTGGGAAGGTGGCTCAGTGGTAGAGTGCTTGCCTTGCATGCATGACGCCCTGGGTTTGATTCCTCAGCACCACATAAACAGAAAAAGTCAGAAGTGGTGTTGTGGCTCAAATGGTAGAGCGCTAGCCTTGAACTGAAGAGCTGAGGGACAGGGCTCAGGCCCAGAGTTCAGGCCCCACGACTAACAACAACAAAATAAAATGTCAGGAATTCATTACATGGCCTCTGTACTTCTCTGAGAAATTCTCTTCTCCCACTTCTATAGCTTCTCTGGCCCTGGCATACATAAATTACTCTGAATATGTCTTTCACCTGAAACCTCAGTAGTTTAGAATTGGGTGGAAAGTGAAGTAAAAATTCTATAGTGTATAATGCCTTGGGCTGGCCACCCTCAGCTCCAGTATTCTTACCCTGGAAAGAATGTGGCAGAAAATACAGCTTCCTAAATGAGCAAGGTGTGTAACCCAGAGCAATTACTTCTCTCTCTGGCAGTCAAGAGAACTATCAGAGAAAAATGCTTTCCTGTCTTCCTTCCTCCTCTTATTCTCTCTACTATTATTCTCTCCAAGGGCCTGGAATTACTTGAACAGGATCAGAATGGAGAAGGAAGGCAGCAGAACCATCTTCCCAACCTGATAGCAATCCCTCTACCCTCTGCCTGTACCTGAGGCTGGCCTGGGAGCACCAAGGGCAGCCACAGTAGCTTGACCAGAAGAGTTGAAGAAGGCTGCATCTTGTCCCAGCTTCAAGAGTAGAATAAGCCCTTGAGGGTCCTCTGGGCTTTTATCTCTACTGCAAATGTTTTAATCTTCTCTGTAGGAGGGGACACTGATTTCAACATCTGAAAGAGCTGAGAACCTGAGACGTGGGGAGGGTCTGGAGAAGTGAAGAGGATTATGACAAGCTGGTGCCTCCAAACCTGACTTGATGTCGCTTGATCACTACAAAAACAGGGTCATCCTCAGCCATTCCCAGGCCCCTGTTCCAGCTTGCCAGGCCCTCCTATGCAAACAGATTAAAGCAAACCTGAGACCCTTTGGGGTGGATTCTAGTCAAAAGGGATTAGGAGTTTTCATTTGACTTTAAGGGAAGGAAGATTTGAGAAGGAAATGCAATCTTACCTGCTCTGGTAACTTAGAGGACAGAAGCTTAACTGTGTGTTTTTGGATAAGGGCCACGGCATATAGCTGGGGACCTGCCCCAGCAATACTATACTGGATTGCTCTGTCAGTACTCTATCCGGTTGCCCAAATGCTTCCCAAACTACCCTAATCTAGATGCTCACAACCTCCACTACTTGTTCTCCAAGCCCCCATCCAATAGTTTATAGTCTGCCACAGGAAACTATCATGTCTCTGGACTCAAGAGTTTGTGTTCTGAGGCCTAGACCAAAGCTCACTGGCTGTCCAGTGTTCTTAGTTCTGACTGCCCTAAATTATTCTCTCCTCCTCTGCCATCTCATTTGAGTACCAAGCGGTGAGAAGTCACACTTCTACCTAAGTGCATGGGGAATATCACATGTCCTGTGAACATGTGTATCATCCATTTCCTATTAAAAGTATGTCATGTCATTTTTGTGCTGTTTGGTCTCTGTAGCACTACCATCAATACTCTGTTACTTCCCTACATCTCCTGGTGTCCCTGACTTAAGATACTGTGGCCATTTAGTGTAAAGGTCTTCTGCTTACTTGTCTCATTTTTTTGGAGGGAGTGGTGGCTATTCCCTGAAATGTATTGGGAAAGAAAGGCATGGATTTTCCACTTCCACTTCTAGCAAGAGCTTAGGTGAATACAAGTCTCCAAAAAGATATACCTAGGACTCTTTTGGGGATCCATTACCCTTTGATGGGTAAAATCCATAAGATTTTATCCCAATATCTTGCCCATGGCCAGAGACCACGGACTCTTCCACTAACTCTTGTAGCCTGGTCTTGTTATAATCGCAGGATGCAGAGAAGGAGCCTAGAGAAGCTGGTTGGGAAACCTCAGGTGCACAGATTAGGGAAACATCTGGAATCACTGTCCAGGTGGATGTCAGCAAATCTACAGTACTTTGTGGAGAAGGGGTCAGACCAGTGAGAGAATAGGGCAGGCAACATGACAAGTAGTGTTGAATTATCTTCCCTATTTGAACCTGCTAGCCAATGGCAGGCACAAGGTAGAAAAGCAGAAGAAGCCTCAACATCTGACCAAATACATATGGGAAACAGCACCAGTGGGCAATCACAGTATTGTCCAATTCCTTCCCAGGTATCCAGAGCCCCAAATATAAATCACCCAAGGTCAGAAACCAAGTCAGTTTCCAGAGCTGGTTTGTTGTTGTTTAATTCACATTATACCATGTCCCACACTGTCCTGTCTTAACCTTTTGAGTAAACATGGAGTTCCTGCTTAGTGTCAGACATCATGCAAAACGCCCCACACAGGGCTACCTTTACTAGTCTGGCTCTGTCTGGGTGGAATGATGGGGAAAGACGAGATCTTAGCCTCCAGAATGCATCCTGGGCCTCCTGATTGTCATAGTCCAAGTGCAACTTCCTGAATTTGTGTGACTTTGCATGGAAGCCAGAGTCGACTGTGCAGAAAGAAGCGGGCAGGGTTAAGAACTCACTCTGCCCTACTACCTTCAATGAGTCGGGGTGACCATATAAGCACCACCCGGCAGGAGAAGATGGAGATGCCTTGGTCAGCATTCTACCCAGATGAACCCAGTAGTAGCAACCCTTGGCGGGAGAAAACAGTGCCTTCATTTGTGTGAAGAGACCCTCTGGGAGTCCACCTTCCTCCCCGCCCCTGCCCAGATGAGCCGAAGCAAGTGCTGAAGCCTCTGAGCGATCTGCTGGGTCCGTACTCCATAGACCACGGGATTGAGGGCTGGGGGGACCACCACGTAGAGGTTTGCCAACAGGATGTGGATGTGGATGGGTACCGTGTGGCGGCCGAAACGATGAGCCAGGAAAGAGAAGAGCGCAGGTGTGTAGAAGAGCGCAATGACACCGGCGTGCGCCCCGCAGGTGCCCAGGGCCTTGTGGCGGGCACCAGGGGATGGCAGACGGCACACAGCGAGGAGAATGAGGACATAGGAAGCGCCTATGAGCACCAGGTCCAGGGCTGGGGAGAGCAGCGTGGTGGCTAGGCCGTACCAGATGTTGGGGCGTGTGTCCCCACACGCCAGGCGAGCCACGCCCATGTGCTCACAGTAGGTGTGGGGCAAGGCCCTCTGCCCACAGTAAGGCAGTCTCTGGAGCAGGACCACCGGGGGTGTCATAACACAGACACCTCGAATCACAGCGGCTGCAGCCACAATACCCACCACGCGTTGTGTCAGCAAGGCCCCATAGCGCAGAGGCTGGCAGATGGCCACGTAGCGGTCCACCGCCATGGCCAGCAGCACGGACGACTCAGCAATGAAAGCCACGTGGGCAACGAAGAGCTGGGCTAGACAAGCCCTAAAGGAAATCTCATCGGACAAACCCCACAGCACAGCCAGAGCTTTGGGCACGGTAGATGTGGCCAGAATCAAGTCAGCCACCGCCAGGAGCCCCAGAAACTGGTACATGGGAGATCGAAGGGCTTTGTCAGCTGCAATCAGCCCAAGTAGAAGGGTATTCCCCACCAAAGCCACCACGTAGAGCAGGCAGACAGGCACAGAAAGCCAAGAATGTAGGGCCTTCAAGCCTGGCACCCCTAGCAGGACAAAGGGCCCAGGCCCAGAGAGCAGCGAAGTCTGATTGAGAGCAGGCAATGCAGGATCCGGATCCATCTCCAGGTTCCATGGGGCTGCGACTCTGGAGGGCATAAACGAGACCTGTGAGAGGCAGCTACCCAATGTACAGAATGTTTAGCAAGGTCTAGATGAGGATCTGCCATTCAGTTGTTATAGTATTTTCCTAGCACCAAATAGAGCACCTTTGTAGGAATTTATCACATTCTGAATAATGGATTTCCTAAGGGTCTTGTGGGTTTGCTCATATTGTCACCTAAGGGATCGAAGATTTTTGGCTTCTGAGTGGTTAATAGACTCCTAAGTCACACAGCTGGTTCGTAGAAAAGCTAGGGTTTGAGGCAAAAGTTATCAGATGAAACACCTTTCTGAAAGTCCTTCCCTCTAGATAGAAGAACGTCCTTCCATTGACCCAAGGAAGCCATTGTCCTCTAAGCTTAATCTCCAAAGGCAGACAACCCTTGTGTTCCCTCCACCCTAGGAGAAATGTAAGCCAGCTGCAAGGTAGTATGGAATGTCCATTTTCCAGTCCATGAACTGACAGATGCTCCAAGTTCCTGTTCCACTCTACATTTCCCGAAGCATTTTTTTAATTAAGTTCAGGACACACACCCCCCAAACCTTGCCTCTGTGACATTCATCCTCAGTTTGTTCAGTCTGTCCAGCTGGCCATAACATCATTCTCTATCCACCAGAGTTCTAAGCATCTGGTTCAAGGAGCTTAACTTTGTTTTGTTGCCAGTATAGACATCCATCCTCTGACCCAGTTTTGTAGCTCATCTTCCTTTTGTCCATAGAAGGACTCTTTAGGGTCTATAGTACCCCATCTGGGGAAATCCAGTACCCACTAAGGGCATCTATCGCTGTGTCTGTACAGCTGTGTGAGGAATGGGATTGGAGGGCTCAGTGACCATGAAACTGTCCATCCGGTAAAGATGGTCATGGTGGGAGGAGAGAGTGAACTCCACTTACCTGGGTTCAAGTAGATAAAGAACAGTCTGGAAAGGATCTAGGGAAAGGTGAGGGTTCCATGTCCCATCTGAGAACCACAGTTATGTCTTTACATGTCTTGAGAGACAGAGTCTCATCTTCTATTCTGGTGCCAAAGATTGAGGAACCTAGAGCAGATGAGCAAAGACTAGAGCCTCTGACCCTGGGTGGGGGCCAACCAAGCTTCCCATGTGACCCTTGCTTCAACATTGCCTCCTGGGGCCTTCACTCTGGGGCCTACAAAATAGAGACAGAATAAAACCCAGGCTAGACTTTCCCACGTGTGAGTCTTCTTGGTTTATTAGTTTAAGAACCAGAGCTTCCTTCTGAAGGATGAGGCTTTGTAAGTCATGGGGCCTGGCCCTGCTACCCTCCCCATGGGAGCCCCACTTACTCCTCAGAACCCTGGGAACATCCTGACAGGGCCCCACTTACCCCAGGGCAGGCCTAGCCCATACAAGAGAAGGAGGATATCAACAGTAGCTGGGAGTGTCTGTCTCCACATCACAGGGTACACATAATCTGCACCCAAACAAGGGCCTCTTAAGACAGTCTTGTACGCAAGACATGGAGGCCTCTTGATGAAAGTTTGTATTCAAGGTAGGGGCTTTACTAGTACACTTCCTCTTGGCCTGATTCCTCCATATCTGATTCCTTCATATCTATAGCATACAATTCTCCTGAGGAGGGAAGAAGGAAATAGGACCTTCCCCACACTTTGTCTCTCAGCCCTGTTATCTGATTCTCCTCAAACATGGTGACACCTTCTTATCATCCACTTGCCTGCTCTGCTCGGCTGATCCCTCACTCCTCACCCCATCCATAGGCCTCACCCGCTCAGTTGCACGTCACAGTTCAGCAAGGGGCACCGAGAGGGAGAGGGAAAGAGATGTCTCTGGCTCCCTGTGTGTGTTTCCAGGACAAGATTGCCTCTGGGCTGTGACTCAGAGTCCTGAAGCATGATAAAGAACAGTCTGGCCGTGAGACACCCGTGGCTCATGCCTGTAAGCCTAGCTACTCAGGAGACTAAAAGCTGAGGATCCAGGTTCAAATCAGCCTGGGCAGACATATCTCAGAGATACTTATCTCCAATTAACTAGCAAAAAGCTGAATGTGGAAGTCTAGTTCAAGTGGCAGAACACCCGCCTTGTGTGAAAAAGGCTAAGCAAGAATAAAATGTCCTGAGTTCAATCCCCGGTACTGGGGATGGAGTGTGGAGACTGGAAAAGGGAAGGTGGGCTTTTCATGTTCTACCTGAGGTCCACAGTTAAGTCTTTAAATATCTCAAATTAGCTGGGCAGGACGCTGGTGGCTCATCTCTATAATCCTAGCTGAGATCTGAGGTTTGTGGTTCAAAGCCAGCCAGGGCAGGCAAGTCCATGAGACTCTCATCTCCAATAAACCACTCAGAAAACCGGAAGTGGTGCTCAAGTAGTAGAGCATTTGAGCTGAACAGCTCAGGGACCCAGAGTTCATGCCCCACGACTCACATACACACACACACACACACACACACACACACACACACACACGCACACACACACACACACACACACACACACACACACACACACACACACACACACAGTATGTCTTGAAATAGAATCTGATATTCTAACCTGGTGATGCTGCTGATGCAGCCATGTTCATTATCTTGTGCTTCTTTGTAGGATCATGAAAGTCAAGTACAAATAGGATTGTGTCACAAATAGGATCTGGGACCAAGAGCAAGATGGTCTGGGCCCTGATCCAAGACTGTCCTCTCAGATTCTTAACCTTACTCCTCACATAGCAGCCATTTTCTTCTTGGCAGAAGAAGCTGCTTATGCCACACACACACAGATTCTAAAGCTCTGCCTGCTATGCTAAGGCTGTCATTGTTCAGACTCCATTCATACATCACCTCCTTTTACCAACACAGGTTTTGGGGCATGGATGATCCAGAGACGTGCAGGAGCCAGCTGCAAACTGAGGCTTCTCCCCTACTCTCTGTCACTTACTCACTTACTCTGCTACTTACTTGGCTATTCACTGCTTTGTCTCTATCGGACCTTCTCAGAGTCACCCTGGCTCCTGAAGAGCCCTTCCATTCAGCATAGGTCATATACTAAGTTCTGCCAAGAGTCTTGAAGGTCAAAACATTCTCTCTAGTTCAGAATAGAACATCAGACAACATACACAGTAGCCCAGGATGCACTGGGAAGGGGAAGAAGGAAGAATAAAAGAGTTCAAGAAAATAATTTGCACAACCTAGACATATACATATATATGCAATATGTGTGTACATATTTTATATACAGTTTCATTTTTCTTTATGGATTTGGTTGATTGATTGATAACTTGGAACCATAGTTTATTGAGAATTCATGATCCTCATTCATCCTGGTAGCAGTAGAGGTAGAGTGGCAAGATGATAGCAAGTTATATTTTTCTTATTCTTATTCATACAGCAATGAAACCCAGAGTGGGCTCTGAAGTCAGTTTATAGAAGCTTGAATCCTAGCTGGGTTCTGGTGGCTCACACCTGTTATCCTAGCTATCCAGGAGACTGAGATTTGAGGATCACGGTTCAAAGCCAGCCCAGGCAGGAAAGTCCATGAGACTCTTACCTCCAATAAACCACCAGAAAACCAGAAGTGGTACTGTGGCTCAAGGGGTAGAGTATTCACCTTGAGCTGAGGAGCTTAAGGACAGAGCCCAGGCCCAGAGTTCAAGCCCCATGACCAACAACAACAACAACAAAAAAAAGATTATTAAATCTGTTAACATAGCAAATGTCCCAACACATTTGTCAATGTTTTCATCATCATTGATCTTTTTATTATTCTTTGATTTTGTCTTTTCTGAGCCCCTTTTCATCACAGCATTCTTAGCTCTCAGTTTCATAAGCCCTTGAGTATGTCTGAAATATTTTTATAGTAAAAATTGAATTGTGGACTAAGTAAGAATGTTTGGAAGCAAGATGATCCTGAGGTTATTTTGTAATAATTTGCGGAAAGGCCAGGTGCCTGTGTTTCTTGAACTATAATCCAGTTATTCAGGAGGAGGAAATAGGGAGATCTCAGTTCTGAACAAACCCAGATAAAAAATATGCCTGAGACTCTATTTTAACAGAAAAACCTTGTGGTGTGTGCCCATCATCTCAGTTTTAGTAGCAATTATAAATAGCAGGATCACAGTCCAAGTAAGCCCAGGGAAGAACCAAGAACCTATCTCAAAATCATGCACAAAAGGGCCAGAGGGGCTGGGAAGGTGGCTCAGTGGTAGAGCGCGTGCCTTGCATGCCTGAGGCCCTGGGTTCGATTCCTCAGCACCACATAAGCAAAAAAAAAGAAAAAAGCCAGAAGTGGTGCTGTGGCTCAAGTGGTAGAGCGCTAGCCTTGAGCTGAAGAGCTGAGGGACAGCGCCCAGGCCCAGAGTTCAGGCCCCACAACTGGCCCCCCCCCAAAAAAGGGCCAGAGGTCATGGCTCAAACAGGTAGAGCACTTGCCTAGTAAATGCAAAATCCTGGGTTTAAACCCCAATACTGCACTCCCCAAAAAGGACTGAAAAATCACAACAAAAGATTCCAGTTAGATCCAAGAAAGAACTTCCTTTACCATTGGAGCTGGAAGAGCTGTACTGACTATAGAAGCTGGGAAATATGGTGTTATCTTCTTTCTCCACCTTTCCTCATTGTTCTGATCCAAGACCATGAAGACAGAGATTTCATAGAGACACCTGACCATAGTTCTCAAGGGTCATAGCACAGCACCCATTTACATTCAGAAGGATTCTAGAGCCTGTCAAGGCTACACAGAAATGAGTGTTACTCATCCTCTTCTGTTTCGGTTACTCAGTGAGGGTGAAAATGTCTGAGCAACTCATCAGTTCAAAGGGGGCACTTACGGGGTATTGTCTCTTTTGCCCTTCAGTGGTGGACTCCATGTGGAATAAATCCAGGTAGGGAAAAAAGAGGGAAGACTTCTTCAGACCATGTCCCCCAGACATGGTCTGGAGTCTAACTGATCTTGGCTGAGGAGCAGCTGGTGTGAAGGGAGAGGAACTTCTCACCTGCCTGCTGTGGAGATGGGATTAATGGAGAGGACTGACCATCCGGACTCTATGCACCCAGTCCTGCTGCAAGCATGGCTCCTCCAGCATCTCCATGGAGCTGACAGTGTATCTGAGACCTGGGGGACTCTGAAGATTGGGAAAGGCGGGTGAGGGAAAGTAGGATTTATGGACTTCTTCTGTGAGTACCTGGGGGGGGGGGTGGGCAGCAGGGGGAGGGCTGCCCCTGACAGGCTTGACGCTCAGCTGTGAGGTGTTAATGAGGAATTAGCAGAAATCCCAGGCTGTCTCTGGGAGATTTCCTAGGCTCTAGGTTTCTGAGCCTGCTATACTGCCACAGGAGAGTAGAGACTGGGGGTTGGGGGGTGGAATTACTCTCTGCAGAACCCTTAGATGGGAACTGTTAGATGGGAACTGACTTCCTTGCTACACAATGCCCATCCCATTCCCTTCTGGAAACTGACAGCTCTTGTTCCTGAGTGGCTTCCACCCTCAGACCTGCAATAAAACTCTGTTACTCTACAGCTTTGGGCCCACCCTGAAAGCCATATGAGCTTTGTTTTTTCTCTATATAATGAGGATTGTTATACAGCCCTAAAAAGTGGTTATAAACTTAATTGAACAAGCTTCAAGCACTTGGCTAGGTGCCTTGAGCTCAGAAGACATAACATGATATCACAAAAGGTTGTGTGACTTAGAAAGAGCCAGCTTAAGCCAGGTATGGGTGGTTTACACCTGTAATGCAGGTGAGATTTGAAGATCCAAGTTCAAAGCCAGCCTGAGCAGAGAAATCCATGACACACTTATCTATAGTTAACCAGCAAAAAGCAAAAGTGGAGGTATAACTCAAGTAGTAGGGCACAGCATTGAATGAAAAAGCCAAATGAGAGGGGGAGGCTCTGAATTCAAGTCCTAGGACCAGCACAAAAAGAAAGGGGGGAGAAAGGGATGGGAGAGAGAAAGACAGAGACAGAGAGAGAGAGAGAGAGAGAGAGAGAGAGAGAGAGAGCTTGAAAACAAACTAGAGCTACACAGAGAAACTATTGCATAACATCAAGACATCATTTGTTTTGCAACACCTCCCCTGAAAAAATAAAAGACACACACACACACACACACACACACACACACACAACTATCTCCTTTTAGAGCAACATAATAGCTTTCACAATATATTACTCACAGTTGACATTTAGCTTTAGTTCCTGAATTGAAAGAAATTTTGCTGGTATATGAGTTCATAGAATAAATTCATAATTTCTTAATTATGTTTATTATTTTACTTTTCTAGTTTCTTGTATCTTACAAAAGTACTAACCCAGTTTTTATAAAGTTTTCCTCATCAAAAGTTTTTCTTGTGCTAAGTGACACTATATCATGCCTGTAATCCTAACTACTCTGGAAGCTGAGATCTAAAGATCAAGGTTTGAAGTCAGCCCAGGCCAGACCCTAGAAACTCTTATTCTCAAATTAACCATTAAATGCTGAAATTCAAAACTGGTCTTTCGTAAAAAAAAAAAAAAGCTGTGCAAATGTGAGATACCCTGGTATATAGCACAAAAATATGTAAATAAAATAAATCTCATGGTCCTGTTTTGATCTATCTGAATTTTATGCCTGTCTTTCAGTTTCTAAGGGAAAATAAAAAGATATGTGATCAATCATAAACTCTCAGCTACCAATGATGGTATCAAACTGTGAAATTGCTTCTAGTCTATCTATCCATTCGTTCATTTATTTATATGGTACTAGGGTTTAAACTCAGGGCCTTGTACTTGCTAGACAAGCACTTTACTACTTCAACTATTCCTCCATCTGACTGTCCCAAGCCCTCTGAGCAATACTATTATTGATATGTTTGGTTCTTCTGTCCCTGTAGTGTGTAGATTTCTAAATCACCTAAGCTCAAGTAATCCTTTTGCCTGGCATTCCTGTTCTTTTCATTCTTTTTTTTTTTTTTTTGGTCTGTTGTGAGGCCTGAACTCTGGGCCTAGGTGCTGCCCCTCAGCTCTTCAGCTCAAGGCTAGTGCTCTACCACTTGAGCCACAGCACCACTTCCAGCTTTTTCTGTTTATGTGGTACTGAGAAATCGAACCCAGGGCCTCATGTATGCAAGGCAAGCACTGTACCACTGAGCCACCTTCCCAGCCCCTCCTTTTATTCTTGTGGCTCAAATTCACTAAATTTTTCAAGATACATCACAGAAAATGTCTTTTCCAAAGTTTTTCTAGACTCTGAAGGTGAGTGAGTAAATGTCCTTTTTTGTTTCCATAATAGTTTCCAATCATTGCTGTACAAAGGACTAACTTTATCTGCGTAGATTATCTACATATACAGTTTACTGCTAAGGGTGTCTTCTTGATTATAAGCAACAACAGCATGCTCAACTCCATCTCTACTCCCGCTTTGTAAGCATTTTCTTTCAAGTAACAGTGACTTTGGGAAAGTTATTGCATGGAAATTTTAAGAGACAAATAAAATGTAACAAATTTATTTTCATAATCCAGGTCAGAATGGCTGATATAAAGCATAAAACCCTATAACTGCTTTTTTTTCCCCTTTGTCCCTTTTCTTTAGTTTTGCAGTGCTGAAATCAAACTCAAGACTTTTGACATGCTAGACAAACACTACCACTGAGCCACACTCCCAACCCCTTCATTATTCATTTTTAAGAAGTTCTAAGTCAGGCTCCAGAATCCAGAAGCCATATCTAATTGTCACTAATATTTGACAGAAAGTGTATACACAGCTTTTGGTTTAAATACAAATTGCAAATGTCTGAGTTAAGATGGAGCATATGAAATAGAACAGTGTGCTAACAAGATTAAAATCCTAGGGGCCGCAAATATGGAATGACAAAGACATAGAGTATAGTTCAATGTAGGAAGTCTGGAAGAGACTACTAGGAACACATTCATTAATCTCTACTATTTGTAGAAAATTCTACTAGATGCGCAGATAGGCAGATATGTAACAGGTCTTATTCCCCCATTAGTAGAATTGCTAGTATAAGGTTTTGCACAAAGGCAAGGTGTATACACATATAAATATTTGTGTATATATGTATATATACACACATATATGCATGTATATATACATATATATGTATTGTGTATGTACATATATATGTGTGTGTGTGTGTGTATATATATATATATATATATATATATATATATATATATATATATATATATATATGTCCTAAGATATTTTGAGTTCTTGCTTAGCTTCTTCACTCAAGGCTAGTGCTCTGCCACTTGAACCACACCTTCACTTACAACTTTTTGCTGGTTAAATGGAGGTAAGAGTCTTGGGGAATTTTTTCTGCCCAGATTGGGTTTGAACCTCAATTTTCAGATCTCATCCTCCTAAGTAGCAGGACCACAAGCACTAGCTACCAGTGCCTGGCTTGTTATTTTTTTCCAATACAAACCATAACATTCAATTCCATTTGTGGTCTAGTGATAGAACAGAAAGTTTGTAATCTCTCTCATCAGAAAAGCCAGTAGAGGGCCTAGGAAGGGGGCTCAGTGGTACAGTGCTTGCCTTGCACGCATGAAGCCCTGGGTTCAATTCCTCAGCACCACATAAGCAGAAAAAGCTGAAGTGGGGCTGAGGCTCACATGGTAGAGCACTAGTCTACAGCTGAAGAGCTGAAGGACAGCACCCAGGCCCAGAGTTCAGGCCCCACGACTGACAAAAAAAGAAAGAAAGATAAGAAAGAAAGAAAGAAAGAAAGAAAGAAAGAAAGAAAGAAAGAAAGAAAGAAAGAAAGAAAGAAAGAAAGAAAGAAAGAAAGGAAGGAAGGAAGGAAGGAAGGAAGGAAGGAAGGAAGGAAGGAAGGAAGGAAGGAAGGAAGGAAGAAAGGAAAGAAAGAAAGAAAGAAAGAAAGAAAGAAAGAAAGAAAGAAAGAAAGAAAGAAAGGAAGGAAGGAAGGAAGGAAGGAAGGAAGGAAGGAAGGAAGGAAGGAAGGAAGGAAGGAAGGAAGGAAGAGAGAGAGAGAAAGAAAGAAAAGAAAAGAAAAGAAAAAGACAGCTGGATCTGTAAATCTTGACTGAGGGCAAGGAAAAGTTGGCCTGGTCTGCTTTCTCCTCTTATAAAAGGTGAGAAGAAGGGAGAAATACTCAATTTTTTATTTATGTATTTTTTTGGTGGGTTGTATGGGGTCTGAACTCTGGGCCTGGGCACTGTCCCTCAGCTCTTCAGCTCAAGGCTAGCACTCTACCACTTGAGCCACAGCGCCACTTCTGGCTTTTTTCTGCTTATGTGGTGCTGAGGAATACCCAGGGCCTCATGCATGCAAGGCAAGCACCTTGCCACTGAGCCACCTTCCCAGCTCTGATTAGCTCAATTTTAAATATAATGTTGCATTAATAATTAGTCAAGATAAAGGCATGTAAAACATTTTTTAAATTTTATTGCAAAGGTGATTTACAGAGGGGTTTAGTTATTTAAGTAAGGTAATGAGTACATTTCCTTTTGAAATGTAACACAATTTACAGTAGGAAAATCACATTTGTCAACATTTTTCTTTTTTGTTTTTTTTTGTCAGTTGTGGGGCCTGAACTCTGGGCCTGGGCGCTGTCCCTTAGCTCTTCAGCCAAGGCTAGCGCTCTACCACTTGAGCCACAGCTCCACTTCTGGCTTTTGCTGCTTATGTGGTGCTGAGGAATCGAACCCAGGGCCTCATTCATGCAAGGCAAGCACTCTACCACTGAGCCACCTTCCCAGCCCCTCGACATTTTTCTTTTAGTACTAACTCTCTGAGTCCAGATAGCAAACAATAAAATTACCTAAAAGATCAGGTTAAATGAAGTAAGTCAGGCCTAGAGAGACGAAGGGTGCATGTTTTTCCTTATACGTGAAAGCTATAAACGTATATGCTTAAAAACTTATAAGTAAATACGTTGAGTGCTATGTAAGAGTATACAAATGTGTTAACTGAAATATGGAAGATTCAAGGGTGAACTCTGATAGTGTAATTCCTTATAAAGGCAAAGCCAAAGTTGAAAAAAAAAATGAACACCAGGAAGTGGGTACTTGAAAAGGATGGGGCTGGGTCAAGAGGAAAGAGAAGAGGGGGAATTAATTTTAAAAAAATTTTTAAAGATGGTATATTAAAACTATGCTGCATATAGAGTTGCCAGCAAAAAGACCATGTAGGAGGAGAAATAGGAATTGTCATGAGAAGAAGGGTCTGTTATTAGTAAATTGGCAGCAACAAGAATAGGAGGAAGCAAAAGAGACATAATGACAACGGCCCCATCCTGTTTTGTTTTGTCTTGGAGTCCATGAGTCTTTCATGGAAACCATTCATGCATGTCTGTGAATAATCCTGGATTTGAGTTCCTATCAAGATGAATGGAGTATGTCCTTTCAAATGATCTCAGCTCAGAATCTATTTGCTTATTATATCCTCAGTAAGCTTTTAAAACTATCAGCTCTTGGTGTTAACCATGGTCTCAGAAAGATGAAAAATAACAAAAAGAATGAGAATCACCAGAAAACATCATGCTGTCTGTGAACATTTTTGGCAAGCTGGCACAGGAAGTAGATCCTTCATAGAGATGTTGTGGCTCACTTGAAAATGACTGAGGTTCCCACAGAGGAGACTGGAATGTTGGTTGCCAAGCCTGACAGGGCCAAGAGGCGATCTTAGTCAAAGAGTGCATTTTAATTAAGTGGGAAAAATAAATTCTGGTGATCTATTATGACCACAGTGACTATCGTTAATGAATGCATTCTTCAAAATTGCTAACAGTAGATCTTTAGAACATTTTATTAGCACATACTAGTGATATACATTCATTCTATTCATCTCTCTTCCTCCATCCCCTGCCCTGCTTCCCAAAACAATCCTAAAAGTTTTCATTGTTCCATTTTCATACAAAATGCAAAACAATGCTGTTCATGAGGCAGAGATCTGAGGATTATGGTTTAAAACCAGCCCAGCAGCAAAGTCCATTAAAAGTCTTATCTCCAATTAGCTACTAAAAAGCAGAAGTAGATCTATGGCTCAAGTGGTAGAGTGCTAACTTGAAGCAAAAAGAAAAACAAACTCAGAGACAGAGCCCAGACCCTGAGTTCAAGCAGTTAGCCCATATTCATCCTTTCTATTGGCCTCCCCCATCCCACTGGTAGCAGCCCCGGACCTGTTTTTACATTTCTGTTATTCATTCCTTTATGTCATTTTTTTTGGGGGGGTCCGGTCATGGGGCCTGAACTCTGGGCCTGGGTGCTGTCCCCCAGCTCTTCAGCTCAAGGCTAGTGCTCTACCACTTGAGCCACAGCACCACTTCCGGCGTTTTTCTTTTTGCTTATGTGGTGCTGAGGAATTGAACCCAGGGCCTCATGCATGCAAGGCAAGCGCTCTACCACTGAGCCACCTTCCCAGCCCATTTATGTCATTTTTAAAGTGCATTGTCAGCCTTCATAAGCCTAAGTGCTTAGGACAATTTCTAAAATAATTCAGGATTCCATATATCTTCCAGCTAAATGAATTATTATTTTGTGTGTATGTGTGTGTGTGTGTGTGTGTGTGTGTGTGTGTGTGTGTGTGTGTGTGACAGTGCTGGGGTTTGAACTCAGGACCCTATGCTCTTATTCAGGTTTTTACTCAGGGATAGTACTTTACCACTTGAGCCATGACTCTACTTCTAAATTTTTGCTGGTGTATTGGAGATAAGAGTCTCTCAGATTTGTCTGCCCAGGGTTATCTTGGAACCTCGATCTTCAGATCTGAACCTCCTAAGTAGCTAGGATTACAGGTGTGAGCTACTGGCATCCTACACTAAATGGATCATTTTTAAAGTAAGGTTTCTTGAAATAGCTCTATATTTTAAATACAGGATCACCTAAAAACTTGATATACAAGATAGATAATGGAAGATTTATGTGGTTCGGGTTCAAAGAACCAGGACCAAGAAGGTTCTTGTCACATGGTTTGAGATGCACTGTACCGAATTTTTAGAACCCAGGATAGAGTTGAATAGAGTTGGGATAGAGTTGAAAGCCACTGAATCAATCAACTGTATTTTCTAATGCCCTAAAATTATACTCCTCAGAGTTTTCTTTGGTCATGTGTCATGTTTTCTAAATGCTAATGCCTATAAAATTGGGATGTGACTTACTGAAAATGTGTTACTCTATTGTAGAGTTCCCGGTCTTGTTCATCATCCTCACTATTGCTACATCTTGTAATCAATTGTCTCTTATAACCAAGGAATCTCAGTCTGTAGAATAGACCTCCACAAATTCTCCCAACCAATGTGATTTAATTTTCACTTGAATGTCCAAGTCGATTGACTTGAGGGTACTGTGGTAATCCCAGCCCTTTTTCTTTCAGATCTCCAACTGTGTGTAGGGGTTTACATTCTCCTAGTACTACGGCTGCAGTTCACCTTCCCCAGGTCCTTTAGAGCCCAGAAGCTACTCTCCCCTCCCAGAACCACAGCCAGCCCTCCTGGCATTGCCCCCACGTGCTAATGCTCTCACTCCTGTGAGAGCTAGCTGACAGAACGTGTTTATAGCAGACTTGGAAGAAATGGGAGTCACCTTTAAGGGATTTGCACTGAAGCACAAAACATACAATACTCAGCATCAGTTTTTATCATAAATAACCTAAATATCCGTCATCTGATCTCCTAAATTATTTATTTTTCTTTTTTTCTTTTTTTTCTTTTTATTTTTTTGGGTCCGTCGTGGGGCCTGAACTCTGGGCCTGGCCGCTGTCCCTCAGCTCTTCAGCTCAAGGCTAGCGCTCTACCACTTGAGCCACAGCACCACTTCTGGCTCTTTTCTTTTTGCTTATGTGGTGCTGAGGAATCGAACCCAGGGCCTCAGGCATGCAAGGCAAGCGCTCTACCACTGAGCCACCTTCCCAGCCCCTATTTTTCATTTTTTATTCTCTCTTCATCAGTGTCTCTACCTAAGCACATTCTCTCATCACAGCCTTAAACCTTACCATGTTTATGGGTCTTTCCACTTAGAGTACTTCAGCTCTGTTTGCAGTTGTTTCCTCTTGATAGGGGCACCTGTCCAATTCCATGTTGCCAAAGCAAGGACAACCAAGGGTTTTCTTTAATATGTACCCAGAACTATCTCCTTCATGTACATACTTCCACCTTGCTGCAACACAGCTATGGATTTAAAGAGCATCTGCTTTTCATTCTGGCCACATTTACACATACCACAAACAGAGACGGGAATATCATTCTGTACTTTTGAGGGGAAACAACAATAGGATCTTCTCTCTGATCTGCTTGGTCTTCACTCCATAGACAATGGGGTTGAGCGCAGGTGGGATAACAATGTAGAGGTTGGCAAATATGATGTGGAAGGTGCGGGGAACCCTGTGCCCAAGGTGATGGGCAAGCATGGAGAAGAAGGCAGGTGTATGAAACATGAGAATAGCACAGACGTGGGAACCACAGGTGCCCAGGGCCTTCTGGCATGCATCTTGGCAAGGGACGCGAAACACTGCACGGAGGATGAGAGTGTAGGAGACAGCAATCAGGACCACGTCTGAGATCACCGTCATGATGGGAACGCAGAAGCCGTACCAGATGTTGATGGAGATGTCCGCACAGGCCAATCGGGCAGCACCTATGTGCTCACAGTATGTGTGGGGGATGATGCGTGTCCCACAGAACGGGAGGCGTGTCAGCAGGATGCTGCAGAAGCTGCACCAGGAGATACCCACTGCCATCTCGATGATGGTCCTGAGCGTTAAGATCGTGGCAAAGGGGAACAGATGGCCCCGTAGGGATCAAACGCCATGGCCATCAGAATGGCTGAATCCAGGACAAAACTGTCGTGCAGGAAGAACGTTTGCGTCAGGCACCCGGGGAATGTGATTTCTCGAGCGTCTAGCCAGAAGATCCTGAGGGTTTGGGGCACACCAGCTGTAGACAGGATTAGATCAGTTGTGGGCAGCATGGAGAGAAAGAAGAACATGGGCTCGTGAAGGCTGCGCTCCACCACGATGAGGTAGAGAAGACACAACATAGATCAAGCAGAAGGGAATCCCAATCCATACATGGAACTGCTCCAGGCCTGGGATCCACACCAAAATGGAGAGCCCTGGGTTGTGAGCGCTCAAGGTGCAAGACACCATTGCCCCAAAGCCTCTGGTCCTAAGGACAGATGATGGTAAGGATATTTAGGCTTATTAAGGCACTCTCAACCCAATCATGACTGACTCCTGAAGTTAGGGTGGCAGTATAATTTGTCATCCAAGAGGGACTCTCTTTGAAATGAAAGAAGATCGGCATGAATGAGGAAGGCAACAACACGCACACCCATGAAGATACACAGTCACCCTCTCTAAAGAGAAGCTCCTCCCCTTTCCAACCACTTCCCCACAAGTTTAAATGGCCTCTCCAGGTAGCTTTCCAGATAGGCTGTACTCTTTTTATTACCTCTTGTCCACTGACAAATATTAACAAGTGACAGGACACACTTTTGGTCTTACATGACTTTGTAAACATCATTGGTGAAGACCTGCTTGCTCTGCCATTGTACAATATCTACCTCTGGTCCTAAAAGAACCACTTGTCCTCAACTTATTTTTTGTGGTTCCAGTCCTAGAGCTTGAATTTAGGACATGGGTGCTGTTCCTGAGCTCTGTGGCTCAAGATTTATGCTCTACCACTTGAGCCACAGCTCCACTTCTGACTTTTGGATGGTTAATTCAAGATAAAGGTCTCATGGACTTGCTTGCTCAAGCTGCTCTGAACTATGATCCTCAGATCTCAGTCTTTTGAGTAGCTGGGATTATTGGTGTGAGCCACCAGTGCCTGACTCTAGATGCTCCTTTAAAAGCTACCTGAAGTGGTTCTTAGATTTGTTAGATCAACACGGTATGTCATCAACTGATAACTTAATTTAGCCTAGCAAACACTGAATCTTTCACTGTGCTAGGTTAACATAGCTAGGCTCACATTTGTAATCCTAGCTGCTCAGGAGGCTGAGATCTGATGATCACAGTTCAAAGCCACAGTTCAAAGCAAGAAAGTCAGTGAGACTCTGATCTCCAATCAACCACCAAGAGAACAAGAAGTGGAGCTGTGGCTCAAGTGGTAAAGCTTTGAGCTGAAGAACTGAAGTACAGTGCCCAGGCCCAGAGTTAAGCCCCACAACCAAAAATTAAAATAAAATATTTCAATGCACTAAACACAAATGTTTTAATACTTTGGATTTAAAACTAGAGTAACAGGGCCGGGCGCTGGTGGCTCACACCTGTAATCCTAGCTACTCAGGAGGCTGAGATCTGAGGATCACGGTTCAAAGCCAGCCCGGGCAGGAAAGACCGTGAGACTCCTATCTCCAATAAACCACCAGAAAACCGGAAGTGGCGCTGTAGCTCAAGTGGTAGAGCGCTCGCCTTGAGCTGAAGAGCTGAGGGACAGCGCCCAGGCCCAGAGTTCAAGCCCCACGACCGACAAAAAAAAAAAAAAAACTAGAGTAACAGGAGCTGGGAAGGTGGCTCAGTGGTAGAGTGCTTGCCTCGCATGCATGAGGCCCTGTGTTCCATTCCTCAGCACCATATAAGCAGAAAAAGCCGGAAATGGCACTGTGGCTCAGTGATAGAGTGCTAGCCTTGAGCTGAAGAGCTGAGGGACAGTACCCAGGCCCTGAGTTCAGACCCCACGACCAACAACAACAATAACAAAAACTAAAGTAACAATATCTTAACACGGTAAGCTTAATAACACTAATGAAGATTTTTGTCCAAAAGAAGATGCTTCTCTGTGTCCAAATTCTATTCGGTAGACTCACTGAACTGAGTCATGTACTCACTCAGAGAAACATATGCAATTAATATTAATATTTATGGGCATACACTGACCTATACTTAGATATTTTGCCATCATACGTTCATATATACCATCTTACAGTTTTAAATACTCGTTCCTTGATTTACTAATCTATTTCTCTCCCTTCTTCCTTCCCTCTCTCCCCACTCACATACACACACACACACACACACACACACACACACACACACAAGTGAAAGGATATTAAAATAAGTATTTCATGGTTACATTTTGTTACTGCCATATTCGTTATAAACTCATAAAAGCTTTTCTTTCTTTTTTTTTTTCTTTTGTCAGTTGTGGGGCCTGAACTCAGGGCCTGCGCACTGTCCCTAAACTCTTCAACTCAAGGCTAGTGCTCTACCACTGGAGCCACAGCACCACTTCCAGCTTTTTCTGCTTATGTGGTGCTGAGGAATCGAACCCAGGGCCTCATGCATGCAAGGCAAGCACTCTACCACTGAGCCACCTTCCCAGCCCCTCCTAAAAGCTTTACTTTGAGAATGTGTCTTTTAAAGAGTAGGTTCTGTGCCTTCTTCCTTCTCCAACCTGTCCACAGCTAGAAAGCTTCCTTTTTTTTTTGGTGGTCATAGGGCTTGAACTCAAGGTCTAGGTGCTATCCCTGGGATCTTCAGCTCAAGGGGAGTGCTCTACCACTTGAGCCACAGTGCTACTTCTGGTTTTCTGGTGGTCTATTGGAGTTAAGCGTCTCATGGATTTTCTTTGAACTGCAATCCTCAGATCTCAGCCTCCTGAGTAGCTAGGATTACAGGCGTGAGCCACCAGTGCCCAGCTAGAAAGCTTCTTATGCTCTAGGGGACCAGAGGTGCAGCAAGGCCAGGGACTCCCAAGGTCACGACTATGATGCAGCTTGTGATATCCAGACATGTCATGCTTTTAACATCACAAGGGAAGAATCACATTCAACCTGATCCTTACCCCTACTTTTATGTTAGCATAAATTAATTGTGCAATGGTAACAGATCTATACATGCGTTTAATGTATTTTGATCAAATTTGCCTTCCATTACTCTTTCCTAACATCCCCTCCTTTCTTTCCTATTTCTGTTTAGTTTCTAATGGGTTTTGTTATACTATTTTCATACATATATAGTATACTCCAATCATATTCAACTCCCATTGCCCTCTTCCCCTACCTCCTCCCCTTCCATTTTCCTCCAATAATCCTTTTTTTTAACATTCAATCATATATTTTCAGTTTAGATTACACATAAAAGTTAAATATGTGGGCTGGGAAGGTAGTTTAGTGGTAGAGTGGCTTGCCTTGCATGCATGAGGCCCTGGGTTCAATTCCTCAGCACCACATAAACAGAAAAAAAGCCAGAAGTGGCGCTGTGGCTCAAGTGGTAGAGCGCTAGCCTTGAGCTGAAGAGCTGAGGGACAGCATCCAGGCCCAGAGTTCAGACCCCATGACGAGCCAAAAAAAAAAAGTGAAATATGTGACATGCTTCTTTCCAAGTTGGCTATCCCTTTCAACATGGTAATCCCCAGTTCCATCCATTTTCCTCCAGATGCTGTAATTTCATTATTTTCTGAGAGGTTAGAGAGGTGCTGGACACAGCATTTAAACTTGGAGCTTTGAGTTCTCACTTGGCATTCTTGCTCAGAGCTGGCCCTCTGCCATTTAAGCCACATCTCCAGTCCAGCATTTTACTGATTAATTGAACATGAAGTATTGTGGACATTTCTGACTGACTAGAAGTGGATTTAGGTTTTAGTCACATATTTATTTGTTTATTTTGTGCCAATTCTGGGGCTTGAACTCAGGGCATGGGTGCTGTCTCTGAGCTTTTTTTTGGTTGTTTTTGTTTTCGACAAGTCAATAACACTGAGAAGGGAGGGATAAAATAAAGAATACATCATTTAAGAGACTGGACAGAAAAAAAACCAATGTGATTATTCATTAGACTGTTTAAACAACTGAGTATAAAATTCAGTTTATAAAGAATTGAAATTTTTAGTTTTCAATAGACAAGTAATAATTATATTGTATGAGGTAATATATGATATTTTGTTATATATATACTGTAAAATCATTAAATCAGGCAAAGGACAAACTTATCTTTGTTGTGGTGAAAGCATTTAAAATCTGTTGTTTTAAGAACTTTGAGATATTTCATGCAGTATTTCATATCCACCACTCCATTCAACAGATTACTAAAGTTGATTCCACCTGTTTAACTGAAAAGCTGTGCCATTTGTGCCCACATTAAACCCCTTCAAGTAGTCAGCACTCACCCAGTCTTGGGACTCAGGCCAAAGAGAAAGAAAACAAATACGCTGATATATATGCAGAATATCTTCAAGAGAGCAAACACACCAACCCAAGAAATAAGTGGAGGAAAAGGAAGGGATGGTGGAGAGGTTGCTTCCCTGTGCATTTGCATGCTCTGGTCACTGCTCATGTGGAGAAGAGGCAGAGTGGGGTCCTGAGGGACACTAGTGCTCTCCAATCATCCTCGGGAAGAAGATAAAGATGTTTCTATTACCCCTACATAAGCCACTGCTTAAGGGTGATTTTTTAAAATTTGTGTCTGCCTTTGCATGTAAGCTGATGTGCATGTTGACTGAAGGCTGTGGATGTATCTGCCTAGCCTATCTCCTTAATTTCAGCTTGACACCAGCATTTACCAGACTTAAAACTTTGGACCAAGTTAATCTATATCATGTTAATATTATCAATTATTATTAATAATAATTTTATTTAGATGTTATATACTTATGCATAATACATTATATAATTGTATATGATTTATATATTATTAATACTAATAATGGTAATATTAGTATGTACCTATGTTCATCAATTTTTCATTGCTGTGACAAAACATCCCACCAAAAAGAAAAAATTTAGGTGACGAAGAATTTATTCTGGCTCATGTTTTCAGGAATTTTGATACCCATTTGCTTGGTTTTCTTGCTTCTGGATCTGTGGTGAGATACACGGATCAAGGTATGTGTAGCACAAAACTGCTCACCTTATGGCATCCAGGTGCCAAAGACAGACAGGAAAGTTCAGGGAACAAGACATATCCTTCAGCCAAGGGCTAGTGTAATCCTAGCTACTCAGGAGGCTGAGTTCTGAGGATCATGGTTCAAAACTAGCCCAGGCAGGAAAGTCCATGAGACTCTTATCTTTAATTAACAAACAACAAAAGAAAGAAGTGGAGCTATGGCCAGTGTTGCAGAGTGCTAGCCTGGAGCAAAATAGCTCAGGGACAGCTCTCTGGCTCTGATTTCAAGCCCAAGGACAGGCACCAAAAAAAAAATTTTTTTTTAATATATAACATTCAAAGACATGCCCCAGTAACCCACTTCCTTCAACCAGACTCTGTCTTCTAGTGATGCATTCAGCTCTAAATTCATCAGTGAACAAATGTATTGAGAAAGAGTGAATTTCCATGATCCAATCATGTCTGAAAAGTCCATTGCACTTAGCCACCAATCTCTTAACACATGAGCCTTCTCAGGACATTTTTGACTTAAACCATATAGTACTTCCTCTCAAGATTTTCAGGACTGGGAAGGTGGTTCAGTGGTAGAGTGCTTGCTTTGCATGCATGAGGGTTCAATTCCTCGGCACCACATAAGCAGAAAATAGCTGGAAGTGGTGCTATGGCTCAAGTGGTAGAGCGCTAGCCTTGAGCTGAAGAGCTGAGGGACAGTGCCCAGGCCCAGAATTCAGGCCCCATAACTAACAAAAAAAAAAAAAAAGTATTTTCAAATGACAAATTAAGTGAGGGAAGTTCTGTGATAATGCTTAACATACTGGCAAACTTACATTATAGATTAAAATCCTAAGAGAGTGGATTACCAATGGCTCACACTTCACATCTATAATCCTAGCTACACAACAAATCATTTTGTGATGATTGGCCAGTTGTTTATTTGATAACTATTACTTACTTATATGCTTTGTATATGTTAGGATATACATCAGATGTTTCCCAGACTGGATAATAGTCGCAAGATGAAAAGTTCAGAACTATGCAGAATTGTCATAGAAACATTTCCTTATCCTACTGTGATATAGGTTAATACGTTATTCAGATTTCTTACAGATACATTTTAAAAAGAGATACCACTAATTTGACTGTTTTCATTAAAGCTTTTATATCATCTTAGGACAATCATAAAGAATTACAGCTGGGGCTTGGCATTGTTGGCTCATACTTCCAATCCTAGCCATTCAAGAGGCTGAGATTACAATTCAAGGTTAGCCCTAATGGAAAAGTTTTTCAGACTCTGGCTCCAAAATAATTAGCAAAAAATCAGGCTGGATGTGTGGCTCAAGTGGTACAGTGCCAGCTAAGTAGGCAAGCCAGGCTATAAATAAACCCTGATTTCAAATCCCCATAAAGGAGTAGGGGCATGGTTTAGGTGGTAAAGTGCTACCTAGCAAAGACAAAGCCCTAATTTTGAATACCAGCACTAAAAACAAATAAAAAGAATTTCAAAAGTAGGGCAGGAGATGTGATTCAAATACAAAGCACCTGCCTAGCAAGCATGAAGTCCTGAGTTCACACCCAAGTACCACAAAAAAAAAAAAAAAGAAGGGCTGAGAAGGTGGCTCCGTGGTAGAGTACTTGCCTTGCATGCATGAGGTCCTGGGTTCTCAGTACTACATAAGAAGAAAAAGCTGGAAGTGGTGCTATGGCTCAAGTGGTAGAACACTAGCCTTGAACTGAAGAGCTGAGGGACAGTGCCCAGGACCAGAGTTCAGGCCCCATGACCAACCAAAAAAAAAAGAGGAGAATTTAAAAAGTATTTGGTTCCAAAAGCAAAATAAATATCATTTTCTGAGCTCAGAATTTGTTTTCCAATGATTGGAATGTTGAAAATCACACACACCAAAAAAAAAAAAATTCAAAACCACAGTTCTGATGAATAGGATTTTTTTTCATATGTCCTTTCTCTCAGGCCACTGGCCATAGGCTCAGTCTCTCATGAATCTATTCTAGGAACTTGCCCTCATGTCCCAATGCACAAATCACTGGGACCCTTTGGGAAGGAGCAATAGAAGGACCTTGTCCCGGATCTGCTTAGTCTTTACTCCATAGACAATAGGGTTGAGCGCAGGTGGGATGATTACATAAAGGTTAGCAAACATAATGTGGAATGTTAGTGGGACGTTCCGTCCAAAGCGATGGGCAAGGATGGAGAAGAACGCTGGTATGTAAAACATGAGGATGACACAGACGTGGGAACCACAAGTACCAAGGGCCTTCTGGCGGGCGTCTCTGGAAGGGAGGCGAAACACTGCATGGAGGATAAGGGTGTAGGAGACAGCAATGAGCATCACGTCGATGATCACTGTCATGATGGGAACACAAAAGCCGTACCAGATGTTGATGGAGATGTCTGCACAGGCCAATCTGGCAACACCTATGTGCTCACAGTAGGTATGAGCAATGACATGAGTCCTGCAGAAGGGGAGACGATTTACAAGGAAAACGCACGGGACAAAAACACAGAAACTTCGGAAAGAGATTCCCACAGCAATTTTGACAATGGCTTTGGGGGTCAGAATAGTGGTGTATCTCAAAGGTGAGCAGATGGCCACATAGCGGTCAAAAGCCATGGCCAGGAGTATAGCAGAATCTAGAACAAAGCTGTAGTGCAGAAAGAATAGCTGGGTGAGACAACCAGGAAAACTGATTTTCTGGGGCCCAAACCAGAAGATGCTAAGGGTTTTGGGGACGCATGTTGTGGATAGCACCAGGTCAGTCAAGGCCAGCATGGAAAGGAAAAAGAACATGGGTGCATGAAGACTACGTTCCATTGCAATGAGGTAGAGGAGGATACTATTGCCCACGATGGCCACAGAATAGATAAAGCAGAAAGGAATGCTGATCCACACGTGGTACTCCTCAAGTCCAGGGATGCCTAGGAGGGTGAAGGGACCTGTGTGGTGATTACTCAGGTTGTACGAAGCCATTGAGATCTGATGAGCAGCTTCTGGGTCCTAAAAGCAAATTGAAGGACTTGAGGGAAAAAAATCACATGGTAATTCTTCCTCCAGATCCTTCCTGGGGAATCAGTTCACTTTTTCCCTATATTTCAGGAAAGATACTCCTATTTTGGTCAAGAATAATGTTCATTTTCTCCAGACTCAATACTCCTGGTATGAATCCTCAAGTTTCTCAGGAATCTCCTTCAAAATACATTCAATGCTGTTTCTATTTAAATGTCTGTGCTTTCCCTGAGTTAATATAATCTGTTGCTGTACGTGTGTACATAAAAAGAAAAGTAATCAAAGCCGGGCTCCGGTGGCTCATGCCTATAATCCTAGCTACTCAGGAGGCTGAGATCTGAGGATAATGGTTCAAAGCCAGCATGAGCAAGAAAGTCCATGAGACTCCTATCTCCAGTAAACTACCAGAAAACCAGAGTGGTGCTGTGGCTCAAGTGGAAGAGCACTTGCCTTGAGCTGAAGAGCTTAGGGACAGCACCCAGGCCCAGAGTTCAAGCACTACCACTGACAAAATAGATAGATAGATAGATAGATAGATAGATAGATAGATAGATAGATAGATAGATAGATAGATAGATAGAAATCTGGCAACATACAGGAGTAGAAATTAAAAGAGGCATGTCACAATTAGTAAAATAAGAAAATCAACAAAAATTCCCACTACACATCATAATCTTTGTGTTATCATATGTAGAAAATTTTTTCAATATACATGCTTTCATGCCCTCCTCAGATTTTTAATGTAAACTTGTTCAACCACTCTGGAGAGCAGTGTAGAGAGACCTCCAAAAAATTAAACATAGAATTACCCTATGGTCCAGCAATTCTACTCCTTGGCATTTACCCAAAAGATTACAATCAAGGATATAGTAAAGCCACCAGCACAACCATGTTTATTGCAGCACAATTTGCCAGAGCCAACATATGAAATCAGCCCAGATGTCTCTCAGTGGATGAATGGATCAAGAAAATGTGGCATATATACACATGGAATTTTTCTCATCCATTAGAAAGTGATATTGTACAATTTGTAAAGAAATGGAAAGACCTGGAAAAAAATTTTGTTAAGTAAAGTAATTCAGGCCCAGGAAGAAAAAGGATACATGTTTTCCCTAATAAGTAGAAGCTAGATTTAGCTCATAAACTTATAAGGAAATATGTTGGGAGATATGCAAGTGTATACAAATGTATTAACTGAAATATAGTCAAATCAAGGGAGATCTTAAAAAGTATAATTCCTCAGAAAAGCAAAATCCAGGGGCTGGGAAGGTGGCTCAGAGGAAGAGCGCTTGCCTTGCATGCATGAGGCCCTGGGTTCGATTCCTCAGCACCACATAAGCAGAAAAGAAAAGCCGGAAGTGGGACTGTGGCTCAAGTGGTAGAGCGTTAGCCTAGCCTTGAGCTGAAGAGCTGAGGGACAGAGCTCAGGCCCAGAGTTCAGGCCCCACGACCAGACCCAGAAAAAAAAAAGAAAAGCAAAATCCAAGTTCAACAAAATAAAACACCAAGAATCAGGCACTGGAAAGGGGTATGATGGTGTAAAGGAGAAAGGGGTAGACCAATTAAGAAAAATGAGGAAAGAGGTGCATAGGGAAGGGATGGCTGAGAATGTTGAAAGAGGTTATATTGATCAAGACATATTGTATTCATAAACTGCTTTGTTAAATGGCAACTCCTTTATACAACTACTTAAAGAAAATAATTTTTTAAAAAGAAAGAAAAGAAACTTTGGAACAAAAAAATATTTCATAATCAGGAAAAAAAGAATTTTTTTAAAAAACCTGAAAATCTGAGAAGTAAACTATATGATTAAGGAGAACTTTGTCTTTTACTTACTGACAGAGCCAAAATCATTAGAGTCTCTGGTCAATACTCTCTCATGAGGCTGTCTCCTATCAGGTAGGGCTCTTCAATATACCACGTAACACCAACAATTCACAAGATGTAAGGAAGTATAAAGAAGAATGTAAATAAGAACAGTCAGAAGTCAGGTGCTGGTGGCTTATACTTGTATTCCTAGCTACTTGGGACACTGACATCAAAGGTCACAGTTGGAAGCCAGCCCAGGCAGGAAAATCCATGAAACTCTTATTTCCAATTAACCACCAGAAAACTTGAAGTGGAGACATGGCTCAAAGTGACCAAGCACCAGCCTTGAGCAAACAAGGTCAAGGACAGCACCCAGACACTGAGGTCAAGCCTTAGAACCATCAGAAAAAGAAGAGAGAGAAAGGGATGGGAAGGTGGCTCCATGGTAGAGTGCTTGCCTCGCACACATGAGGCCCTAGGTTCAATTCCTTGGCACCACATAAATGGAAAAGGCTGGAAGTGGTGCTGTGGCTCAAGTGGTAGAGCGCTAGCCTTGAGCTGAAGAGCTCAGGGACAGTGCCCAGGCCCAGAGTTCAAGCCCTACTACTGACCAAAAAAAAAAAAAAAAGTGAGAAAAAAGAAAGCCAGTACTAAAAATGCTAACCATACCCCAGTTTCAGTGACTCTTAGCATTCCTGGAACTTGGAAACCAGAATGTTCTCCAGAATGTGATGCTCAATATCACACTATGGAGAATAATAGGGAAAGAATGTGAAAGTCCATCTCTAGTACACATAAAGAATGAATAAGGAGATATCCCAAAAAAATTAGAGATATCTGGCTCATGTATACATTTTTATTATACAGAGGAGACCTCTGGTGGAAGAAAAACAGAACCTAGAGATTCTATATCCTGGGCTAAGATAAAAGCAAAGAAACAAGCTTTATAGCAAGGTTTGATTGTTTTGTTTTTTTTTTGCTTAGCTTCATGGAAAAATATTACACCATTCAACAAGAAAGAATTGATTTCTTTCTGGAGAGTTTTCAACATTCAACACAAATAGAAATATCTTACCATGAAATTGCTTTTTGTAATGCTATTAAAAACCCAATGAAATAAGCAGTAATATTATTCATATTCTAAGAGTTAGAAACTGAAACTGAGGAAAGTAACTCAAAGCCGCACAACAAATACATGATAAATTTGGGACTCAATTAACCAGCAAAATGCTGGAAGTAGAGGTGTAGCTCAAGTGGTAGAGCATTATCAACCTTAGTCCAGAAAGCCAAATGAAAGCATAAGATCCTGAGTTCAAGCCCAGTACTGACAAATAAATTATATCCTTAATATTTATCTATACAATAATGCCATTCAATAACATTTCTGAATTAAATATTGGTAATAAATTGAAACAGAAATGAATGTCACAATATCTTTTTCTCTGAACATATATTTAACTCACTAAATATGTATTTCCTATGTGTAAATAAAACCTGCCAATGAACAGCCAATAATATGCCAAGCCAGGAAGATGCTAAAAGTGTTTCCATTAAATATAAAAATAAGATCATACTCCTTTTATCTACTGTGATCCAGAAATTCTCACCAGCGATGGAAGAAATTTTTAAGAGTACTTTTTTTCCATAACTTTTATCTTGGCTTATGTTAACATTCTTCCAGAAAACTTACTAGCATCCAAGACTGAATTAAGTGTTCCATCTCTACCCACTCACAAAACAGAACATGGTATCTTTTTCCTGTGGTAGGACTTTGTCCATTTTTTTACACTGATTACCCTACCTTCTGTCATTCTTGAGACTAAGAGATGCTCATTTTAATATATTTATCTTCTTGTTTGAAGCCAATTGCTATAAAACACTAGTTTGGCAGTATGTAAATAAGTACATCATGGCACATGGCTTCTGTTTGAGATGGAACCTATTTGCTTTTCTAGCTACATCCTTTCCACTTTTCTTCTTTTCTACCTTGTATCTTCCTACACTCCACTAATTATCAGCATCATGAATGAGTGGTTAAAATAATGAATGGATGAGAGGGTGGGTGAGGGAATAAAAAAGCGTAGTACAATTACATATATGAGAAGACATACATGAATTTACAAAGCAGAACCAAATGTAGGTGTTTAAAGACTAACTTTCAGAATTAAAATTTGCCTTTGATCTGTACCTCTCACAGTGCCATACTGAACAAGTTTTTTTTATCTCTTTTATATTTCTTCATAAATTCATAGAGGTTATATAAAAAAGATTCTCATATAAAATCTTATATAAATCTCATATAAATCTTATATTAAAAAATTCTAGTGCCTGAGAATTTTTGTTATTAATTAATAGGAATTACTTTCATAGTATATTATTATGCAATGTAATTATTAAACATGTACACTAATACACCCAGAAGGTAGAAAACCCCAAATGACAAGGAGTGGTAAATCACACGGAAAGCTAAGAGTCACCATCCTTTCTAGATCGAATCTCTCAGATCCTTCTGTCAGGGTTGTCAAATTATAGTCTCAATATTATCCTTTTCTCCCACTTATCCAAAATCATTCTCTGAGACTTTAAAAATCTAAACCGCAGGAATTATGAAGGGAGTGACACTGGTCAAGATGAATTGCACTCACAAACTGACATGCTGAATTGCAATTCCTTTATATAACTACTTAAAGATAATAAAAATAAATGAATGAATGAATGAATTTTTTAAATAAAATAAAATCTTGGCCCCAGAACGACCAGCTTCATTTCATAGGGAAACTGGCCTAAGTCTATCCCCATGTTCTCTTTGTCTCTCCTTGATCTCTTAATGCCTATTATGGGTTAGCCTCCTCCAGAACTTGAGGTCCATCCTTGATTTCCCAGCCCTACCTGCTTTGTCCAAACCCAAACACTTACCAAACCTCAGACCCTTGATGGGAACTGAGATATGAAGAGAAATTGCACCCTTGAGAGGAAGGCCTCTTATTTCCCCTCCATGAACCTTCAGAGAGAGCACTCAGAGCATGCAGGCCCCTGAGGGACCCGAGACATGAACTCAGTCAGTAAACTAGGGACTGAGGCCCTTCCCAGTGGTCTAGTCTCTGAGACTCTGAGGTCCCAAAGGCTGAGGTAGATGACTTTATGCTACAGGCTGCTGTTTTCTACAACAGGTAGAGAAAAAAGTCCCTGGAGTCTTTCAGAAGGGCAAGTGTTCTCTCCACTGCTGTAAGAAAAATCTGCAGGGAAATCTGTGTGTGTGCTTGCATGTGTGTGTTTGAAAGAATTTGTATTCCTCTGAGCCTAATATGGGATGTCATAATTTTTCTGGAATTAGAATATCATATACAGAAAGGGAAAAAGATATTATTGAATTTGTGAATCTTAGAAAACACTTGTTCATTCGTGGTGACATCAAAACTTCAGGTCAAGACAGAATAATTTCATCAAAATCAGTCCTAGGTTAAAACCAGTACAGCCATTTCAAAGTCTATTTTCAGGCTAAATCTATGATGCAACACCAGTTCCGTTATCAGAAAAACCATATCACAGCACAAGCATGTTAATAGCGAAAAATAGAATCAACAAGTCTGACTGAATGGCCTCAATTCCATTTCATTTTGGGAAACTGGTCCACATTTCCTACACATGTCACATTTATTTATATACGTGGAAGCTATAGGCATTTTTAATGCTGATAGTTTGGTATGTATAGATAGAATCCCTTTATGTACAGAGCTTCTACAGTCAAGTGATAAAACACCAGAGAAAGAAAGAGCTCAGTCATCATAAATGGCAAGTACAGTGGTTTTAAGAATAGGTTCACAAAACTTCAGGTTTTGAGAGTTGGATCCTATAATTCTCTCCCTTTGAGGGTAGGCTGGACAAAATTAACAAACAGAATACCAGGCAGGGCAGGGCAGGACAGGATGAAGCTTCTGAGATTAGACCACTGAAGACATAAAAAAAAACCCTCCTCCTTTCCATTTACGTTTCCCACTTGGTGTGAAGCCTGTGGAGGCATGTATAGAGAGGACATGTTGGTTCTTGCTAATGTGAGCGCTATCTTGGAAGCAAACTGTCTAGTCCTACTTAAGCCCTCAGACGCTTGCAACCCCATCATCTCCTCACTGCAACCTCATTCCAGAACAATGAAGCTAAGACTGCACGTGATAATATATACTTAGTGTGTCTAAAACTGCTGTTCAAACAATATATGCATATACATGTATACACACACACACACATACACACACAGATACAGGCATGTGTGTATGCAGGACTGGAGGAATGGCTCAAGTGGTAGAGAATCTGCCCACAAAGTTCAAGACACTGAGTTCAAACAATAATACTGAAAGAAAAAAGAAGAATGCTCAGCACAGACAGGGGCTGGTGACGTACACCTGAAATCCTAGCTACTCAGGAGTCTGAGATCTGTAGTTCGAGGAAAAGTTGATGAGACTCCATCTCCAAAAAAAAAACAAGGAAAAACTAGGTTAAAATTATAGGTCAAGTGGAAGAGTACTAGACAAGCAATCGAACCAAATGACCAAGTGCAATGACCTGAGTTTGAACCCTGATACCAGTTGAAAAAAGTCAGGCATGAGGTTGCACACTGTAAATCTCAGCACTTTATGATACTAAGATAGGAGTATTGGGAGTTCAAAGCCAGCTTGAGCTGCAGAGTGACACCTGTGAAAAAAAGGGGAGGAAAGAGAAGGGAGAAAAAGAAGACTCGAAGAGAGAGAGGAAGGGAGAGAGGGAAGGAGGAAGGAGGGAGGAGGGAAAGGAGGAAGGAAGGAAGGAAGGAAGGAAGGAAGGAAGGAAGGAAGGAAGGAAGGAAGGAAGGAAGGAAGGAAGGAAAGATGGTTTTAAAAAAATAAGCAAAATCCCCCTCTATCTCTCTTCCTTGTCTTTCTCTACTAAGGACTGCTTAGCTATACTAGAGTATCCTCCCACAGTATTTCTCCATCAGAGGTGCACCACTTGCTTTGGCTGAAAGATGACAGCACACACTACCGGATACTCTGTCTGTACCACCCATGTCCTGAGCAGTGTCAGCTGCATGAATCTGCCTTTCCCTCCCTCTTCTCTTCCCTTCTATGGTACTAGACATTGGACCCACCCACTAGGGCCTGCAAATATACTCTACAATTGGCCTCTGCCCCAGATCTATTTTATCCTTTTACCTTTTTGCTTTTTACACAATACTGGGGTTTGAACTTAAGGTCTGGGCTTGCTAGGAATAGCTCTACCGCTTGTGCTCCACTCGCTTTTGCTTTAGTTTATTTTTTCAGATAGGGCATTGTGGGGGATTTTCCCCCAAGTTGACCTTAAACAGTTAATCCTCTGGAGCAGTAGGGATTACAGTTGTGTCCTATCACACCTGGTCCCTTATTATTAGCTTTTTAAAGTGAATAATGATAAATTGTGTCAGGCTCCAAAGATTTTGTACATATATTCAGGATAGAATTGATATAGTGAGTATTTAGAAGTCACTGTAGCTCAGCGTAAATTTCAGTACATTTTTATTTATCCATTACGTTCAACTCTACAATTGTTGGTGGCTTCTTTTCCCACCTTCCTCTAGGCCCGCTCCCTCATAATCCCTCTTTCCTTCCCATGTTCCTTTCCTCTCCACTCCCTGCAGCCAAACAAATCCGTACAAATTTAAAAGCTAACTAGCTTACAATAAAATAACATGTCTATACCTCCACACAACAATATTACCAAGCTTCACAATATTAAGGATCACTGGAAGAAAATATTAACAAAAAAAAAAAAACATAAAAATCAGAGTTCAAAAGTCTGGAGGCATGGCTCAGATGGTAGAATGTTAACCTGCGAGCAAAAGTACCTGACCTTCAGGTACTGGAGGAAACTCCTGTGTGGACGTCCAGGGAAATCAGAGGATCTGAGGAGCTCAGTTCAAAGCCATTGTGGATAGAAAAGTCCACTTGAGGGCTGGGAAGGTGGCTCAGTGGTAGAGCGCTTGCCTTGCATGCATGAGGCCCTTAGTTCAATTCCTCAGCACCACATGAGCAAAAAGAAAAAAAAAGAGAAAAGTCCACTTGACTCAGTTTCTAAAATAATCAGCAAAAGGGGGAAGGATTTGAAGAGGTGCACATTGGAAAGTTTAGACTTTTTTTGAAGCAAAATAACCATTATTGAGTGGTTTTAACCATGAATTGATCCAGGCTAGAGTCTATAGTATCACTTTAGTTTCTGAGGAAATACAGGATAAAAGAACAAAAAGAAACTGATATCAGTAGTTCGTGCCTATAATACTAGCTACTAGGAAGACTGAGTCTAAGAATCTCAATTCAGAGACAGCCCAGGCAGATAAAGCTGGGAGACCTTTATCTCCAATTAGCCAGCAAGAAACCAGAAGTGGTAGCATGGCTTAAAGAGTAGAGCTCCATTCATGAGCAAAAAAGCTAGCTTTAAATCCAAGCCCCAATACCAACACACACACACACACACACACACACATACACACACACACACACACACACAGAGTACTGGAATTAAATAATAATTAAAGTTGCCTGCACAACTTAGTGAATGTCCTAAAACCCGCTGAATTTATATTTTTTTAAAGTTTTTTAATAGAAAAATTGCAACTCAACTTTAAATAGCTAAATAAGTAAATAAATAGCTAAATAAATACATCTCAGAAATGGGAGTCATTCTAAGTATGGAAAATGCTAAACTAGATGGATACTATCTCCTGTACTAATTCCTGTTTCCTGAATACAAGTTCTATTTCTAGTGTTCCAGTTTCCTTCTTATACCTTTAAGTGAATTCTGCAAAGCGTTATAATTTAATCTACCAAGCACATTCACATTATTCATCTCAATTGGCTCAATAACCTTGTGTTCTCTCTCTTTCTCCTCACATTAGCTCTCTCTTCCCCGCCCCAAATCACAATATGACAAGCTATGCAGCCTCCACTAATTATACCAGGTAGGATTATTTCTTTGGCTCTGGAGTTCCACAGTACTTTATATCTGTTGCTGTATTATAATTACAGATAGTCTACTGACTATCTGTAATTATATGTATCAAATGCTGAAAAGATCAAAATTAAGCTTTACCAAGTATTTTCATGAACAAGACAAGCAAAAATTCCTATGCATCATTCCTTTTAGGGTTCATATTCTCATTTTCTCAAGAGATTCTTAGGGGTCTTGGAGAGGATACAAATACTTGCCAAGAATAGTAATCCTGAAAATGAAACATGGGTTTGAAAACAGACCTTAGACCTTAGGAAGGTAATGAGAAGAAGAAGAAGGAGGAGGAGGAGGAGGAGGAAGAGGAGGAGAAGGAAGAGGAGGAGGAAGAGGAGGAGGAGGAAGAGGAAGAAGAAGAAGAAGAGGAAGGAGAAGGAGCAGGAGGAGGAGGAGGAGGAGGAGGAGGAGGAGGAGGAGGAGGAGGAGGAGGAGGAGGAGGAGGAGGAGGAGGAGGAGGAGGAGGAAGAAGAAGAAGAAGAAGAAGAAGAAGAAGAAGAAGAAGAAGAAGAAGAAGAAGAAGAAGAAGAAGAAGAAGAAGAAGAAGAAGAAGAAGCTGCAAGAAGATCAATGAAAAGAAAAGAAGGGGCTGGGATGGTGGCTCAGTGGTAGAGCTCTTGCCTTGCATGCCTGAGTCCCTGGGTTCGATTCCTCAGCACCACATAAGCAAAAAGAAAAAAGCCGGAAGTGGCGCTGTGGCTCAAGTGGTAGAGCGCTAGCCTTGAGCTGAAGAGCTGAGGGACAGTGCCCAGGCCCAGAGTTCAGGCTCCATGACTGGACCCCCCCCCCAAAAAAAAAGGAAAGAAAAGAAAAAGTCAGGATGAAGGTATAGAAGAGAAGTAGCATTTGACAGAGAACACAAAACCAAGTTAATGAAAACTTTCAGGTCAAGAGCCTCTGCGAACAGAGCCCCTCCCATCTCAAACATCTAACATATCAATCAATAAATTTCCATTTGGCTTTATGCCAAATCTGTACGTTTGCCTTAGATGTTTGGGCATAGTTGAGGGGTGGGGGGAAGAGTGGAGATGAGAAAGGGAAGAATGCAGAGGCAGGAAAAATTTTGATCCCAAAGGAGCAGAGGGAATAAACAGTGTGGCAAGACCTGGGATTGCAGTCTGTATATTAAGGAAGCCTGAGGTGTTGAACTGAAGACTGAGAACTGAATGTGAGAAGGTGGCATCGGGGAGGTAAGTCTGGGTGAATTTTAGTGTGGAGAAGAAGTATTATTCAGGAGAAGGGGCTAAGAAACAGGAATCCGAAAATTAGACCCCTCTCTGACAGTGCTCACAGAGGAACATAGAGCTGAAGAGAGTAGGTCGTATTGTAGTTTTCAGAGGGATGGGTTGAGAGAAGAAGAAGTTAGAGCCACTTTCTAGGTGGGGAGAGAATAGTGAAAAACAGATCCTTGGTGCCTAAGGAGGATCATAAGTCATAAATAGTATACAAGTCGTGGCGCCTGAGGAAGATCAGAAATCATAAATTGTTCATAGGTTCTGTTCTTCAACACTGAGAAATGATGGAGGGAAAACTAAACTACTGTGCATCACAAAACATGTGAAGGATGCCTGTCAAGTTTTGGATAGAGCAGTGAGGTAAAGGATGGAGTTGTACACTTCTCTAGTAGAATAAAAGGTGGAAGGTGACAGCTAGTGGCCAAGGAAAACAAGAAGAAGGAGTTTATGCTTGTTGGCCTGAACTTCATGCAGAGATAAATTTAATTACTTTACTGGAATTTGGAAGAAAGGAGAGGTTTGAAGTCAACATTTATTGGTTAAGAAACCAGTTTTTTTTTTAAAAAAGAGTCAAAAGATGACAGGAAGATTCCAGTGAATACTGCCTACATTTATAATAGATCAGATATATTCATTTTTCAAACAAAATATCTATTACTTTCAGAATGGTAACAGAAACAGGAGCCACCAAGAGGCATTGTCAGATGAGAAATGTGGTAAGCATTAGCCAACTTTCCACCCACGGTAGTTGATATGACAGAGTTGAAGTCAAGTGAAAGTGCATGAAACCTGCATCCATCTACTCAAGGAGCTTTAAATGCTCAACCTCTGCTTTAATTCTGTTTTGAGAGATGATTAGTTGAAGAGATAGTGGTAAGGAGAAGTTCCAATGATAACAGAAGGAGAACTCTGTAGACAAGTGAACTCTGGGTTATAGAAGCCATGGGAAGTCAAGAAGAAAGTGCTACAGAATAGATAACTTCAAATAGGTTGCTAGGATTGCTCAGTAGTATTAAAATCTGGAAATGTTGATGGGTACCTGAAGTGGAGTGTGAGTCACAGGGACAAAGAGAGGAAGATACCAGGATGCTCTGTGTTTCACTGTCAGGACGGGGAACCCACAGTGAGTTGCATCACTTAGTATCATGGGCTAAGAGGGACACAGGTTGAGAAGGAGTATAGGATGACTGATGCTGTGGGAGGAATAAGCAAATCACAGACTAAAGAAGAAAGCAGGAAAGCAGAAGATGAAGGTCACAAACCTGGGGTTTCTATAGTATTGGTGTGTGTTCTCGCCTGTGGGAATGAACATAGCAGGAGTGGGATAGTGCTGTCTCTCCCATGGTTTGAACATTCACTAAGTATAAACTCTATCCCAGACACACACAAAGAAGACACCGTCTGTCTCTTAAGATGCTCACAATATACAGTCTGATGAGGAGACATAGGGACAAAGAAGAAAGGAGAGGGGAGAAAGAAATGCAGGGGCATATAGGCATACTGTATAACAGAAGTATAACTTATCCTTCTTAGGGGATTAGAAAAATACTTCTGTATAAACAATTTGGGTTGTCTATATTGAAGAAGATAACAGGAGTAGAGGACAAAGAATAATTAAAAGACATTAGAGAAAGAACAAAAAATTTCCACGATATATATATATATTGTGTGTGTGTGTGTGTGTGTGTGTGTGTGTGTGTGTGTGTGTGTGTGTGTGTGTGTATCGGTTGATAAATTACTAAGTATTGGATTATAGACTGAGTC